>NC_056663.1:137213793-137813793 GCF_018350195.1 Panthera tigris
TGAAGTTGAATTGTCTGTTACTAGATCTCCCAACTAGACACATCTTCGTGAACAAAAATTAGTGCTACTAAAAAAGTAAGTTAAACTTTTATGGTAGATCTCTAAGTGGGGGGCCAGCAGCTTGTTCTTGTAACTGTATTGCAGCACAGCTAGACTGTGTTTTGTATGGCTGTTCTTTGCACCACAATGGAGTTGAGTACCACAGAACTGTAAAAGCCTGCAACATTTATTATCTGGCCCTTCACGGAAAAAGTTCACAAATCCTTGATCTAAGTCAGAAAATTTGTGTTGGGATCATTAAGCAGCACTGTGCTTATTTTATGTAAATATTCCACATCAATACCTTTTTAAAAAAGGTGTTAAAACTGATTAAAACTAGGTTTTAAAAAGTAAGGTTTGCCTACATTGGCTAACATAAAGCTGTCTGATTTTGATTCTTTTGTTACAGTGTTAAGATGTCACTCTGGCCCTTGACCTGGCAGATTTAATTAGTAGAAAACAGATTAAAGCTGTACTCAGGTTTCATTCTTTACCCCAGTAATTTAATAATTAATTTTGGTGTATGTGTGTGTGTGTGGGGGGGAGATGATTATTCCCACTTCTGACTTTATAAAAGTTGCACGGAGTTCAGGTTTTTATACTGTTTGTTTCCATATATTCTGAGTCCCACTGACGTGCTATTCTCTGATCCATTTCGGGCATTAAGTCTTGACCTAGAGGAGTATGTTCTTGTACCAGACACTACTTTTAGTTCCAAACTTCATAGAATTGAAAATCTCTCCCTTTACGTAAGCCAGTTTATCAGCTTTCGTGTTTTTCTTATGTATTCCAATTTAAAATCCTTGCCCCTTAAAAATTGTTGAAGGACTGTTGTGTTTGGACTTTGCCATCGTTCTGGGGTTTCCCTTTGGCTGTCAAATTAAGATCCTTAACTTCCCTTGAATTTCAGGGCTTATTTTTGTGCAGCCCATCTTTCTGCTTCTGAGACCTTCCCAAAAAAGGTCTATTCTGCCTCTTAACTGATCACTAGTTTTGCTAGATCAAAAATTCTAGGTTTAGTGAAGAAATCAAATGGCACTTTGGTTCTTGATCATATGAAGTATTTTTATGCTAAAATTGCTCAAGGTTTTAGTTCTATTCACCAGTGTTCTCAAATTTTATGATGGGATTATTTCATCCATTCTGTTGCACACTCAATGGGGTGTTGGCATTGTGTGAACTTGCTCTTCAGTTCTGGGAAATGCTGCTGAAATGGTTCTTTGCTCATCTTCACCACCACCCCAATCTTCCTTTTCTCTGGAATTTTTATTTGAATGTGAGCCCTGGACCTCTGGTTTCCGTTGCAGTATGTTGATTTTTTACAACTTCTATGTTACAGGTTTTTTTTTTTAAGGTTTTAATTAGCTCTAATTTCTAAGACCTTCCCTCCTCACCTTCATTATAAATAAGCAACGTGTTCTTACATGGACGCATTATTTTTTCTCAATCTCTAAGGTTATTAATAACTTTAAAGGTTTGTTTCCAAGATAACTTTGCTGTTGCTTTGAGCTTCTGCCTCATATTACACATTTTCCTCAAATGTTTGGTGATCTGTGGCTCATATTTAAAAGCTAATTGGATGTTGTGGATTGGGCTAGGGTTTAACTTTTGGGATTCAAGTCAGATCCAAGTGATCTGACTATTAAGTGCTCTGTTGTTTTATTGAGGAATCCTTTGATATTCCCCCTCTCCCTCACACCCTCCCCCCTTCCCTGCAGCCTCTGGGCCTTCCCTACCTGGTCAGATTCACCAGAAGTCTTTGTCTACTCTCCTACCAGAAGGGTGGAAAAACGCAAAAAACTGGCTGCCAGTGTTTGGGATCCCAGTGAAGGAAAACAGCTGAGGGTTCTGAACAAGTAAAGTACTTTATTTTCTTCACGCTATGCCTGTTGAGTACAAAGACCACCTTTTCTTATGTACTTCAGATAAACTCCAGTTTTCTGCCAGGAATGGGTTTCTGTTCATCAATACAGAGGAACTAGGGGTTTAACTGTCAAACATTTTGAACCAATCCTCTTACTCCTTTTACCTGTTTTTAAAGGTACCTGAGCTGTCCATTGCTAAGCCTTTGCAGGGGTTCTGTGGTACAGTCTGGGAGGGATATCCTCATTGCTGACAGCCTATTTGGTTTTCTCGTTGGTCGAGTCTGTTACCACTTGTTCATAAGCTTTGCAATTTCCCAAATTTTGTTGCTGTTGTCTCCTTTCCCGTTCTTTGTCCTCAAGGTTTTTAAATGTTGTCTCTCCACCTCCCACCCCCCACCCCCGCCCTTTAAAGTAACGGGTTTTAGTAGGATTTCAGAAGGGACTAGAAGTGATAGGGTCTTATTTTTTAGCAGCCTTTTTTATTTGCGTGGGGGTGGTTGGTGACGGAAGGTTTGGGAGAACATAAAGGGGCAGGTAAATTAAAATCCAGATAGTGTTCTAGAATAATACCTTCCAGAATTTGGCCAATAAATTTCATACGTAGTTTGCTAGTTTATTACGGAACCAATCTCTATTAATGGACAGTGTTAGGTAGCTTTTATTTCAATTCTCCACCAGTTTTGTAGACTGATTAGAGCTGTCAATCTTCCTTCTTTTCAAGTAATGTGAGTTTTCTTGGTCTGCCGGCCTAGTTCAAATTTTGATACCTTTGGTTTACTAGGTGTGTGCTACCAGGTGAGTTACAATCTCTCTTCTTGGGGTTTTGGGCTTTTATTCCTTTCTTAACCTTCAATGAGCTTTATAAGGTTACAGGTTTTGTTACTACATTACTCTTTGCACATTGGGATGGCAGTTGCTTCATTGATGTGCACAAGTTAGAATACATTATGTGGAACATCTGTCCAGGTGTCCTTCATGCTGAGGTAATTTTGAAAGGTGGTTTCATTAACGTTAGCATCTAAGTTACAAGGCCTGTGCATTCTGTATGCACGTTTGGTTTTTTACTGCTTGGAAAAGTTCTTTGAAATTGTTATCTTGTACTTTAAAAGTACCTTATGGCGTTGAGGTATTGGGAAAATCAAAACTGAACCCAATGCCTACCACAGCAAATTTTGGCTTTCTGAAATGTATAATTTTATTTGGCTTGGGGTCACATTAACTTGAAATGTCAAAATCTAGGTGAGTAAATTTCTTTGGGAGCAGTTTACTTCTAATTTATCAGCTCTCTAACATTTAAGCATGACTCCGAATTATTCATAAAAACTGATTTTTACTATCTACTTTGGGCAAGCTGAGAGTGCATTCTTTATCTTTTCTGCACTGCTGGCCATGTTGAAGTCTAGCCTGAAAATCTCCATGGCTGAAATAATTCTGGCAAGATGAATATCCAATTGTGCAAATTGAATCTGCCTGGCCTGCTAATTGCTGTCAGTTGCCTATAATCTGGTAAAATTGGAGAAAGGTTAGTTATAATCCTCATTTCAAAGAGGCTTGAGCCCATTTACATCGGAATCCATCAGAATTGTTTAGGTGTTGCCTGGGAACTTGGATTTCACACCCCCCTCCAAGTGATCTTCGCTACTCTAAAGTTTTAGGTATTGTTGCTTTAAGATGGTTAAATAATGCTGTTTCATAAAGATTTTTTGTTTTTACTTTTATTTCGGGTAAAGACAAAGGTGTGTGTTTCATAAAACAATGCCACTCAAGCATTTTAATCATGATCCCTTAAGTCTCGCTTGGGAAAAAAATCAGAAAGACTTGGCCTTCTAATGAGTGTACAAGATGATGAGTGTATGTGCTGCCGAAGGCGAGCACCGAGATGACAATGAATAATAGTGTACCAAGTGGGGGAAGAGATGTGGTGGAAGTAGCAGTAGGCTGGGAACGTGGGGAGTTGGTTTTATGATTTTTAAATTAACTATAGGCGATACACTTTCCTTATTGCCTGCATATTGCCCCACTTTAGTTTGTCACTGATGTCACTCATCCATTCCATTGTGAATTGGTAATTAGTAACTGAAATTGACTTGCTGTAGTTTTGGGTTGGGCTTGTTACATATTGTCCCACTATCCTTAGCATCTTTTAGATTCTCTAGTAATTTCCAGCAGCCTCTTATTTTCAATGGTTGTAGTATAGAAGTAGCCTTAGGTAACAACTGTGGTATCCAAGGGACTATGCAATTTAGGAAGACAGCAATGGGTGACTGCTAAGTGTTAATTTACCCCAGTAAGCCCTGTACATTTGGGGGGACAGAAGGGAGGCTCTGAGGGCATGAAAAAAGGACCTTGCAAAATTACTGTACTGCTTTTAAAAGGTGATGCTTCATAAGAATTAGATCTTAAGTAAGAGCAAGGTGTTCTTTGTTGTTAACAGTCCAAATCAGTTACTTGTCAGGAGAGGAATTCTTTAAAGTCTTCCGAGAAAGTACAGAATAGGCATTAGGGGAGGTGCTAATTCATTTAACAATGATAGAAGTTACTGAATTCTATTTTGGGAAACTTAAGTCACTTGATAGGAAGATCATTTAAACTTCAAGGTTAATTGGTATACAATTTATTTTGTAATTGGATAGGCTACATTGTTTGCACTTCAGGATTTAAATGCGAGGTTATTTTTCCTGCCTCTCTCATTTCTCTGAAAAATAAAATATTTGAAGAAACTTAAGAGGTCTGTTAATGTTACTAACCTAAAAGCGACATTTAACATGTCATGGAAGCGATGCTTTGAATAAATACTTAAGAAAAGGAATTCTATAATTCCCCTTTGTTGTTTTATGGATGGCCTTGGATTACACAAGGCTTAATCACACTTTTAGAAGACACTTGCCAATCTCACTAAGTAGAACCCGTTTAAAATAAAAATTGGAAGATGGCTCTGGCTATTACAAGTGTAGTTAAATTAGCTAAGGCAATAAAGAAAACTTCAAAATGCTCAGAAATTTGTTGTACATTGCTTCTACAATCATTGATATATAATAAAGCATGCTACTACTAGTCAATTAGTTTTATGTATTAAGACCTATCAGCATGTCTTTGTTTTGTTTTTGTTTTTTTTTTAGTACCTGGTTGACTTGATTTCACACTAACGTGATGTTCTCTGTACCATTTAACATTTTCAAAACCTATTCTCCTCCAGCAAATTCTGTTAGAACCAAGTGTTTCCATTTCCGGAAGCCTACTTTTAGAGTTCATACTAAGTTTATAGTGGGCTTTAGTGGGGTTTTAATTTGCACTAAATTTTCTTTTCTGGAAGATTACTTATGTTCAAATTTATAATGTAGTGCTTTTGTCTTACAATTAAACTCTTATAGCACTCATGCATTTTTTGCACTGTCTTTTTGTTTTTCTTTCTTTTTTTTTCAATTTAAGCTTTCCCTTCTTGGATGAATACTTTGAAATAACAGGTCTTATTTTCTTAGTTGAAAAGGTAAGAACTATCATATTTAAAATGTAACCGTTTTAAATGATGGGATTCTTTTGAAAGATTATGCAAAATGGTCAAATAGTTTTTTAATTTGAAGAGTCACTGAATTCAATGGAAGAAAGAAGGGTCATTTTCAGTTTTCTCCAGGATGTTCAGGAGGAAGGATAGTGAGAGAAGGAAGATTCTGTATGGGGATATTCAGTCTCTGGCCTCTACTGGGTTTGCTGTCAAATGTGGTGAGACTGCTGAAAGTGCTGGTAGGCATCTGCTATTTATGCAGACTTGTATATATTTCTCAGAGGATGGCAAATTGAATTAGATGTGTAAAGTTGCACTAATGTTCGCCAAGGTATTCCTACTCTGAATACAGAGGAAACCTAACATAACATTATTGTTCCACTATTCCATTTCCTATGTTTGTGTTCCTCAAGAATTTGGAGGCATTTCAGTCGTTCCTAGTGCTGGCCTGCCAAGAGAGAGGCTGACATTATGGCAGGTCATGGTATGATGCTTAGAAGGTCTTCACTCCCTCACAAATGATCTCTGTGACCTCTGTGACCAGTTTGTGATTTGCCTTTTTGTTCTATAAAATCAGGCCAAGTTAAATAATGGGTTCTGTTATTTTAGGTTCTGCCATGATTCTATAATGAGAATATTAACTTTATTTTTTTAGAAGTCTCCTAAATATTTGGGGGGGGAGAGGGGCAGAGGGAGAAAGAGAAAGAATCCCAAGTAGGCTTCATGTTGCCAGTGCAGAGCCTGACCTGGGGCTCCATCTCACAGCTGTGACATCAGGACCTGAGCCTATATCAAGAGTCAGACCACTGAGCCACTCAGGTGCCCCAAGAATATGTACTTATTTAAAATAAGTTAAAATAATCTTTTCAGATTTATTAAAATGTATAGGATATTGTCTAGCAGACTTAAAGCAATTTCTAGTATAATACATAATTCAATGGAATAGACTTTAAAAAAAGAATGTTTCTGAGGTCCAGCTCTGTCATTTGCCCTGTGATGTTGGACAAATAAAATTTAACTTGTGTAAGCATCAGTTTTCCAACTGAAAATTATTTCTCAGATACGGATGTTTGATGATAGGCATGTGAATGTGCTTTGGAGTTAGTAGTTCTCAACTTTATCGTAAGGTTAAACACACTTTGAGGCCCTATCCCAGCCTTAAGTAGAATCTTCAGGGGGGAGAGCCCAGGCATCTATATTAAGATCCCTGAGTCTGAGAGTTGAAAACCAAAGCTTCATATTTATTGCTATGACCGTGTTTAAGAGCTATGGAGATCACACGTAGGAAGAGGTATCAAATGTTAATACCTATATGTGCTGGGCAGTCTGAATATGAAGAGTATAATGTGGCCAGGCTTGTGGGGACTAGATACACATAGCTGTCTACCAAGATGGGATGAGTGCCCTTTGCAGTTTGCCTGGGCATCTGCTAGGACTTCCCACTTGTGCTTCTGTAACTCTTCTGGGCTTGCCTGGCTATGAACCTTCAGATTTAGTGTAGAAGTCCCTTGAGTTTGGGGAGTAATTTGAGATAAGCAGAAAGGCTAAAAAGGTTATGGATTACAGAATAGTGTAAAAGCCTTTATAAATAAGAAATAAGGTCAAGGAAGCATTTTTGTGGGGAATGGAGGAAGAATATATCGAGTTTTGGGGATTTAAAATTTAAGGTGTTTGCTTGATATCTAAGTGGGTGTATCCAGTAGAGAGTTGGAAAAAGATTTGGAATTCAGAAGAGAGGTTACTTGCTGGAGAAGGCAATATCATGGGAGTAAATAAAAGCACCCTAGAGAGTGTGGGAAATGAAGAGAACCAAAGGCTGAGTTCTGTTGCAGGCCATTTGATGAATGAGTGCACGATTAGACTCCCAAAGGCCTACTCTGCTTTCTGCACCCCCCCCCCCCCACACACACAAACAAATAGCAAGCAGTGCCTTAATTTGCTAATCCTCTCTCTTACTAGCCCAGTGGAGTCAGGCAAGTGACATAGCTTATCCAGTTTTCTTATCTGTAAAATGGAAATAAGAGTCCCTACCTCAGGGTTGTGAGGATTAAAAAAGAATCTGTAATATAGTCAAGTGTTTTAACTGTCTTTGACCTATTGAGATAAATTCTTTTTTTTTTTTTTTTTCCTTTTTAAGTAGGCTTCATGCCCAGCATGGAATCCAAACTTGAACTCACAACCCAGAGATTAAGGCCTGAGCTGAGATCAAGAGTTAGATGTGGTTTAACCGACTGAGCCACCCAGGCACCCCAAGATAAATTCAATTTCTAGTAAGATCCAATTACCAGCCCCACTTACAACCCACAAAATCTCCATCAGTGACTGGAGCTGGTGTTGATCATTATCTTTCTTGAATTTATTCTCTGCTGCACAATGTGCCACTTAAATAGGCGTTGTTTTAAATGTGCTTATGATTTTTTTCAGTCTTGCTGCCTCAACTGGAATGTTAGCTTCCATTGGGATTAGGTCCATTTCTTACACTTCCGTGTATAGCCACTAATTTCTCAAACATCAGTTATCTCTATTGATGTGGTAACTTACAATAAAATTGTAATGTTTTAGAACTATTTTGGTGCAGAGTGGGAGCTCAACAATGTTTGGATGCATAAATCAATGAAAAGTCTTAAGATTGCCTTAATATTTGTTTCTATCTACTCAGGTATTTTCTGACAGATGTAGCATAAATAGCAGATAAACACTCCTTACTAAACGAGTGCTTTTCTTCCTAACTCTTAAGCTCTAAGACAGTTCTAAGACTGGGAAAACCAGCATTATGTGGGACTTAATAGCCTGGAACCAGAGTGATAGCTTGTGTCTTATTTGTGCTGCAAGTGGAGAGGAGCTTGTCACAACATGCTCTTCATTTTTAGGCTCCTGGGTCTTGGCATCCTAATATGTAAAATTGGGGAGGGGGTAGATTAAGTGATCTTTAGGTTCATGTCTTCTAGCAATACATATGCTAGTATTCACTGGCAATCAGGAAACAAATACATTGTTTTATAAATATATTACAGAAATGTAAGGGAGACACATTATATAGACTTTTAAAATAATAGCAAAATACATGGCAATTCTCACAATGCTTCTCTTTAAATTTCTGTCTCCTCCCCCCCCCCCCCAACAACCTACCAACCTACAAAAAGCAAAAATATTCCATGTGTCTTATCTGGACCACAATTGAGGGGTCAGATAAGATACTCTGAGTTAAAGATACAGATTTCATATATACAACAGCCAGGACTTGAATTCATAAAATCTCAGCTTTCTAGGTGTGTGACCTTGAACATGTCATTGAACTTGGCTATTTTCTGATCTGCAAAATAAAGATAATATGAGCAAATATTTACACAGCACTTTTCTATGTGCCTTACATTATACTTAATAGTTTTTACTTCTTTATGTCATTGTAAAATTAATGAGACATTCCTCCTCCAAAGCACTTAGTGCATTATATCAGAGTACGTATTCAATATAACACCCATTTTTTCCTGACATAAATTACAGAAACTCTAAAGTTTCTAACATTTAAAATCCTTTAAAAAATACTTTGTGCATGGAAAGGTGATACTGTGCTGGAGGAATAACAAGCTTGGTGTCTATTTAAAGTGCTGATACTTGATCATTAGAATTAAAATGAACTATCTACCAGATAGGAACCCATGTTTTTACTCTTCCCCATGGATCACTAAGTGATTTTTAAAACTGACTTTAGACCTCAAGTTCCCATTTAAGAAACAACTCATGATACCTTGTTACCAACTGCAAAGTGAAGCTGGATGTTTTGGTTATTAGATATCTTAGTGATTTGAGGTTATTGAGTGAAATGTAGGGGGAAAGCTATTAGGGTGGTAAAATGGGACAGGAAATCTCCAGGTTTATTGGAGATACAATACAGCTTCCTAATTTTAAAATCTTTACCCAAGGAAATGTCTAGTATAAAACAATGGTGTGAGTAGTCATTTCAAATGAAAGAATCTGTGGAAGAGGTGATTGTTTATTTCTGGACTGTGTACTCATATGAAGAGTTATTAATTTTTATTTGTATTTAATTTTAGAGCAAGGGAGGGGCAAAGAGAGAGGGAGAGACAGAATCTTAAGCAGGTTCCATGCTCAGTACAGAGTCCAATGTCGGGCTCGATCCCATGACCCTGGGATTATGACCTGAGCCAAAATCAAGAGTTGGACACTCAACCAATTGAGCCACCCAGGCACCACAAGACTTCTATTTCTAAGGGAATTAATGAGATCACAGTCATTTTTATTCTGAGTAAGAAGGAAAATATTAGGGATTTAATGCCAAAAATGCAATCATTTTTTTCCTGTTAAGTAATAGTTAACACTTAAATAGCATTTACTATGTGGTAGACATAATTCTATGTGGTATTATTACTAGCTCCCTTTTACAGATGAGGAAACAGACACAGGTTAAACAACTTGTCCAAAGTCACCTGATGGTATCTTGCAGGGTGGAGAGTTAAACTTCAGTGGTCTGATTCCAGGGTTTGTGCTTTTAATCTTAACAAAGGGCAGAGAGGCTGGGGAAGTAGCTGGAGCAGTGGGGAAAAAACTGGCAGCATTACAGAAATGGAAGAGGTACGAAAATTAATAAAGCACACTACAAGGACAAGGAAGAACTTCCAAAACCCTCTTCCTTCAGTCTTCCTACCACTGGAGAATGCTATTTCATAATTGTTGATTGTAGAACTCTCTATTTACACACAACAATTTATTGGTAACTGCTGGGGATGGGGAGAAAAAGGGTCAGGGTCAGGTTGGTATTACATTTGTACTTAAAAGAATGATGATGATTGAGAGGAGAATTACCACAGTGATGATTATAATCTTTCTGAAGTGTTTCCACCATATCCTCCTGAGAATCTTTCTTGTTTTTTGGGACTCTTTGGCCTGAAATAAAAATAAACACAAATTTAATGTTTTCTTTCTGTATCTGGATTAATGGACACACTTCAATACCTAATAAAGCTATGTAAAAGAACAGATTTAGCTTGGTTTTGAGCAATCCCAGAGAGTGTCACAAAGTCTGCACAGCTTTTATAAAATGATGCACCAAGATTCCAGGTGCCTTACTCATTGAGTTCAGCTGTAATTTTATTAATATTAATAAATTAATATTTAATAAATATTTATTATTTAATAAATATTTAATAAATTAATAGAATTTATTAATAAATAATTAAATTAACTCTGTGACTGTGACCAAGTTAATAACTCTTTGAGCCCCAGTTTCCTCATCTTTATGATTTTACTTAAATGCCACTATCCCTTACAACCCTATTTAAAATCGCTACCCCCATCTCCATCCCAGAAACCCTATTTCCCTTCGATACATTATTTTTCTCTAAAGTATTTGTCTCTTGGGGTGCCTAGGTGGCTCAGCCAGTTAAGCGTCTTGACTGGCTCAGGTCATGAACTCATGGTTTGTGAGTTTGAGCCTCTGGCTCTGTGCTGACAGTTCAGAGCCTGGAGCCTGCTTTGGATTCTGTGTCTCCCTCTCTGCCCCTAACCCATTTGCACTCTGTCTCTGTCTCTCTCAAAAATAATCATAAAAAATTAACATGTTCAAGGTATTTATCTCTTATCTAACATTATGTAAATCTTATTTATTGTGTGTTGAGAATGTAAGCTCTGCGAAGGCAGGGATTTTGGTCTGTTTCATTGACTGCTGTATTCCCAACAGTGCTTAACGTAGAATACTCCTCTATTTTTCTTTAGCACCCGTATATTGCTATTGAGAAATGTGATGCTATTCTAATTGCCAAGTCTTTGTATTTTCTCTCTGAAAACATTTAAAATCTCTCTTCCTTTTTTAATGTTCTACAATTTCAATATTACATACATGCCCTGCTATGGTCCTTGTTTTGTTCATTCAATCTGGAAACTCGTGTTATTTAGTTCTAGGAATTTTTCTTGTATGCCTCTAATTTTCTCTCCTTTGATTTCTTCATTGTCTGAAACTCCTGTTGTTCATATGTTGGATCTCAGACTGATTCGCTGTCTTATCTTTCCTCTTTCTCTTTTTGCTCTCCTTTCTGAGAGAATATCTCAACTTTATATTATGATAATTCTACTGAATTTAAAATTTTTACTATTGTTTTAATTTCCAAAATATCTCTTTTGTTCTATGAATAAGCTTTTACATAGCTTTTCATTCTTGTTTCAGGGATGCATTACTTTCTATTATTTCTCTGAAGACAGAGAAAGGTTGGGGAATGGTCACCATATTCAAAGATACAGATACTCAGGATAAAACTTTTCACTTGATCCATCGGATTTTAATATGCTGGTCACTCTGGCCTCAACTGCATATGGTTTCTGAATTTAGACCCTCTCTGGTCTGTTGTCTTTAGGTAATAACACTTATTATCCTTTTGTCAGGGGTAAGGAGAGGAAGTGATGTGGCTCTAAAATGTAGGGAAGAGGCTCTGCAGGTAACATGTTCCTTTTAAAGACTTTATACCCAGTCTCCTCTTGAGACTTCTATTGCATGTCTACTTTTACAAGTACCATGTACCTTTCTGATTCTTTCCAAAGTTCTATGGCCTGGATCAGTTTGCATCTTAATGTCTTCTGGTACAAACTTAGGTTTTGGGGTTTTTGCTACTAAAAAGGTTAAAAAGTACTCATAATTGGTTTTCTAGCTTCCCAAATTGTTGCCATCTCTTACCTGTTGTCTTTTCCTTTGTTTTTTGTCCTAGTAATTTATACATTAAAATTCCTAATTATTGCTTTACCTATAATTTTATTGGAATTTTGAGTGTATGCCAAGATAAATGTATCTGTTTAATCTGTCAAATAAAAATCCATGACCCATATTTATCTGTAGGCAGACTGAGAGAAAGCTTACTGGCCTTTTTGTTAAAAAGCCAAATGGGCTTTTTTTTTTTTCTTCCCCCCTTTAAAAAAGCTTATTTATTTTGAGAGAGAGAGCACTTGTGCACAGGTGTGAGCACAAGCAGAGCACGGGTGGAGAAGGAGAGAGGGCTCGATGTCAAGAACCATGAGGTCATGACCTGAGTTGACAGGAGTTGGAAGCTTAACTGACTGAGGCACCCAGGTGCCCCCAAATCAGCTTCTTAAGGACATTCAGTAGTCTTTTATATAAAGATCAAGGGGAAAAGAGAGGTAACTAATTTTGCAAGTCAAAAAATAGAGGTTTTTGTGAGAATGATTATGTGGTATCTGTGTGAAAAATATTCTGAGAAAAACTGTAAAATACTTCAAATATGTTTTATTGAGCTGCTTCTACTCAACTGTCCTCAAAGAGGAAGTCATTTTTTTCTTCATATAATCATGTATGCATAAAAGTGGGATTTGTTTGGAAGGTAAGGCAGTAAAGTGAAATAAAATCTCTTACTTTTTTTTGCCATATTTTTTGTGGGATTTAGATGTTGCCACTTACCCCATAAAAAAGACAAAATCTAATAAATTAATAGATCTGGCAGTATGGTAGACTAAGTAATCCCATAACCCTCCTGCCACTATTACTACTCAGAAATGCTAGATAAAATATAATAAGCAAACTTAAATTCATAGCAGAATTGGGAAGAAAGTCAGAGTACAGCCTGGTGCCGAAACTTAGGCAAACAGTGAGAAATTGCACTTCTGGTGCAGCTTGTCTGGATTTGAGAGGGTGAGGACATTGGCTTCTGTCATCCAGGGCTTGGGATTTCACTGCCCACAGGCACAGCAGGCTAATCTCTGGGCTCCATGAGGAGAACATGGAACTATATTGAATTTTCATCTTTCCTGCTAACTAGGCTCAAAACTTTGGAGTCTTCCTTAACTCCCTCTCACCACACATGCAATCTGTCAGCGACTCCAATTTGTTCCACCTTCAAAATGTATACAGAATCCAACCACCTCTCACCACTTGTACTGAACTAAATATTCATTTTATGTTACCTACACTTTTACCACTTTCTTTGCTCTTTAATTTTTTGCTGAAAGTCAGATTTCTCCTCAGAGAGAATTTTCCAACTACCTAAAATACCTCCTTTAGAATTTCCTTAGTGCAGATGTGATAAACACAGCCAGCTATCCACTGCAGACTTTAGTTCCCCTCTCATAATGTAGAATTATTGCTGGCAAGAGACTCTCCAATCACAGACCACATTTATCAGGCTCTTCACCCCACTCTGTGCTGTTTCCCTCTCTGCCTCTTGTACGTATGCAAAGCTGTAAGACTAATTCTTACCAATAGGTCGTGAGTAGAAATGATGGTGTCACTTTTGGGCTGAAGTGGCTATAAGCAAATATGCTTTTTCCACTCCATGTTTAACCAACTGCCACCTGAAATGGAAAGACTCTAAGGCCCCAGGCAATGGCAGAGTCACAAAACGGAAAAAGCTTGGGTTCCTGGATTGCCATGTGAAATTATGCCCACAGAAAACCTGTTTTAAATTGTTATGCAACCAAGAAATAAACCTTTATTTAGTTCAACAGTTAGTGTTTCTCTAATACTGCAGTTGGTAGTAGGATGAGATGTTATTAAAAGAGTCTAAAACATGTGGCATTGGCTTAACCATCAGGTGGTAGGCAGTGAAGAAACTGGTACTAGAGGCTGGAAAGATAAAGACCTATATTCTTCAGAATAAAACACTGGATAGTTTTACCAGTGCCTGTGACAACTTGGAAGGCAAATTGCCTATTGAGTCTTTCACTTTGGAAGAAAATGTTGGAAAACAGAATGGTAATGGTGTGAGTTCTTGTTACTGGCTGCATTTATCAAGGTACCAACTGGCTGGTTTGCAAGAAGAAATGAAAAAGGAATAGGGTGAAGAAATGTGGAACACTGAAACATTAGATAAGCTTATGTTTTTTTTGGTCCAGAAATAGAAATATTGAAAAGGTCTTTAATGACAAATGCCCATTAAGAAGATTCTGTCCTCCCTCGATAACAGAAAAACTCCAAACCTATTAAAAAAAAAAATGGGAAAAGGACTTGAACAGACTTTCATCAAAGATCTATAAATGGCCAATAAGCATGCGAAAAGATGCTCAACATCATTAGTCATTGAGGGAATGCAAATCAAAAGGAGATGCTAGTTAAAAAAGTGAGATGCTAGTTCATACCCAGTAGGATGTCTATAATTAAAAAAATGGAAAATAACAAGTGTTGGAGAGGATATGGAGAAATCTGAACCCTCTTACATTACTGGTGGGTACTTGTGGCTACCCTCTTACATTACTGGGTTCAACCACTGTGGAAAATAGTTTGGAAGTTCCTCAAAAAGTTAAACACAGAATTACCATATGATATAGCAATTCCATTCCTATGTATACACACAAAGGAATTGAAATCAAGTATTCAAACAAAAATTTGTACATGGATGTTAATAGCATTATTCACAATAGCCAAGGCAGAAACAACCCAAATGTCCACCAAATGATGACTAATAGATAAGCAAATAGGGGTGTATCCATAAAATGGAATATTACTCAGCCACAAAAAGGAATGAATTACTGACATATGCTACAACATGGATGAACTAGGAAAACATGCTAAGTGAAAGAACCAGCCACAAAAGACCGGATTGTATGCTTCTATTTATATGAGATAGCCAGAATAGGTAAATCCATAGAGACAGAAAGTAGATTAGTGGTTGCCAGGGCCTGGGGGATAATTGTTTAATGGATATGAGGTTTCTTTTTGGGGTGACAAAAATGTTTTGAAACTAGTAAGGTGTTGGATATACAATACTGTGAATGTATTCAATGCCACTGAACTGTATACTTTAAAAATGTTAATTATACCTTATATGAGTTTTACCTCAATTAAAAAAAAAAAAGATTCTGCCCGGTGGTGGAGACGAGGTTAAGGGTGCAATATGCTTCCTATCCAAGCCTAATGGCCTCAAAGTAGTTGTCTTTAAATTGAGAGGGAGGCATGAGGGCAAGGAGCAGGAGCAAAGAAATAACCGGGTTTCAGAATATTGTCCAGAAAAGAACTTTACATGTGGATACAGGCACTTGGAAACGACTAGAAGCAAAAAGATTCAAAATCAACCAAGTTTTGAAATGGAAAATAAAGCAGAACCTGGTCCTTTGAAAAGACCAAAACAAAACAAAACAAAAAACAACTTGATTAAAATAATCGAAAGGCTAAGAATGAGGAAATTAAACCAACCACAGGCACAAGACAAAAGTTAAGAATACAACCGCATATAGCATATAGTATAAGTTTTTATACGCGGCTAGAGTCAGTCTTTTGAGGCAACAAAGGTAAAACTATAGCAGTGAATCCTACAACACATACAAACATTTAATGTGAAATTTGTCATATTAACAGGTTTAAGAAGAAAAATCATTATCTCAATTAATGTAAAGATAGCATTTGATACAATTCAACCCCCTTTCATGATAAAATTTCTTAGCAAATAAAGAATAGAAAGGAAGATTTATAAGTTGTTAAAAAGTATCTATCAAAATCTGAATGTAAATTTAATACTTAATTGGGAAGCATTAGAAATATTCATTTTAGGGGCGCCTGGGTGGCTTGGTCGGTTAAGCGTCCGACTTCGGCTCAGGTCATGATCTCACGGTCGCGTCAGGCTCTGTGTTGATAGCTCAGAGCCTGGAGCCTGTTTCGGATTCTGTGTCTCCCTCTCTCTCTGCCCCTCCCCTGTTCATGTTCTGTCTCTCTCTGTCTCAAAAATAAATAAACATTAAAAAAAAATTATAAAAAAAAAAAAGAAATATTCATCTTAAATTGGGAACAAGTATTTCAGATATCACCATTTCTAGTCAATATTTTACTGGCATTCCTAGATAACATAGTAAGGCAAGCAAAAATAAATAAAGAGGGGTGCCTGGCTCTAGGTGGAACACGTAACTCTTGATGTTGGGGTTTTAAATTGCGTACAAGTATTTCAGGTATCACCATTTCTAGTCAATATTTTACTGGCATTCCTAGATAACATAGTAAGACAAGCAAAAATAAAGAGGGGTGCCTGGCTCTTGGTGGAACATGTAACTCTTGATGTTGGGGTTGTGAGTTTGAGCCCCATGTTGGGTGTAGAGGTTACTTAAACAAAAAAAAATTAAAAAATGAATATATATGGGAAAGGATGAAAAAAATATAGTCATTATTTAGTATATGATAAAATTTTTATGTAAAAATGCAAAGAAATCCATAGATAATATTACCATGAAAGTTCAGTAAGATTTAGGATACAACATTAGTATGCAAAAATTGACTGTGTTCCTATTAATCAAAAAACAGAGTCAGAAAGAGACCTAGAAAAATGGAGACCTAGCACATTCAGAGATGTGAAAACAATATTTTAAAGATGTCAATCCTCCCCACATTAATGTAATTCCAACTAACATCCTAAAATTGTGTGTGTGTGTGTGTGTGTGTGTATGTGTGTGTGTAACTCAAGATGTAGATTCTAAAATTCACTGAAAGAGAAAGCAAGACTTGCTAACACAATTTTCAAAAAGTAGAATACCATTCACTATAAGATACTAAGACTTCTTATAAAACCACAGTAATTAAAACAGTATAGTACTGGTCCAAGGATAAAGAAATGGATTAGTAGATATTAAATATGTATAGGGAGGGGCACCTGGCTGGCCTACTCGTAAGTGCATGTGGCTCTTGATCTTGCGGTCATGAGTTCAAGCCCCACGTTGGGTATGGAGATTACTTAGATAAATTAAATAAAAAGAAAAAAGAATAGAGTATATATATATATTTACATATACATATATGTACATACATATACATATATACATATATGTAAATATATATATAATTGGCATTACAAACCAAACTTGGAAAGGCTGAGTGCTATTCAATAAATGGTGTTTGGGCAACTGATTTTTTGTACAGAAAATTATAAAATTTTGATTCCTACATCATACTCTATGCAAAAAACAAAATTCCAGATGTTTTAAAGATCCATGTTTAAGAAGCAGAATTTAAAACTTTTAGGAAACAATGTAAGAATATCTTTATAACTTTGGGAAAGGAAGGAGTTCTTTTTTTTTGAGAGAGGGAGGGAGAGAGCGCTAGCAGGGGAGAGGGGCAGAGGGAGAGAGAGAATCTCAAGCAGGCTCCACACTCCGTGTAAAGCCCAATGCAGGCCTTGATCCCAGGACCCTGGGATCATGACCTGAGCCCAAACCAGGAGTTGCATACTCACTGAGCCACCCAGGTGCCTCAAAGGAGTTCTTAAACAAGACCCAGAAAAGCATAAACCATGAAGGACAAGACTGATAGATATATTTGCCTAGATGAAAGTTAAAGACTTCTTTCCTAAAAAAGGTATTTTACATAAAGCTGAAAGCCAAGCCACATACTGGGAGAACATATTTACACTTTATACAACTAAGTATCAACAACTAAGAATTGTATACCATTTTTTATCCTTTATTATACATTAGTATTTTATGTATTTCCTATAAATTATTTTAAAAGATAAAGATTCACATTAGCAAAATGGGCAAAGGATATCAACAGGCAGTTAGTTCACAGAACAAATTCTAATAGTTAATAAATATAAAAATTGTTCAATGTCATTCAAAATTAGGAAAACACAAATTAAGACAATAGTTATCTTCTTTCCCTTACAGATTGTTAAAAATCATAATCTCATAATCCCAAGTATTAGAAAGAATGTGGGGCAACAGAACTCTCATATACTACTGATGGAAGTATAAATGGCACAACACTTCTTAAGGAATTTTGAAGTATTTAGTTAATTTAAAGATGCACATATTTTAAGATCCAGCAATTTCATTTCTCTTTCTACATATAGCAGAGTGAGGGTTCTACAATGAGATCAAGCATCCCAGGGAGTTGCATGAGATGCTCCACTGGAAAGCAGGAAATTAATTTTAGAACTTCTCTTTGTTTATTTTAATCAAAAAAATAGGAAGGGAATGAACATGTATTAATGTACAACATATGGATAGGTGCTGACACCTTCCCTAAGTGTGTACGTAAAATGATACATGAGCATGCTTTAGGTTTTTTAGGGGTAAAGTGTAAATTCCCTAGTGACAAAGAGTTGACCCCTGCCTACCCCTTTATCCATTTACCTGTAGTGTATTGCAATTCCTATAATTTACATGCATCTGGGGAAGAGAATTTATGGGCAATATTATTTAGTTTTAACTAAGCTAAAAAGTACACATGTGGCTTAAAAATTCTACCAATAAAGGGGTGCTGGTTGGTTCAGTAGGAAGAGTGTGCAACTCTTGATCTTGGGGTTGTGAGTTCATTACTTAAATAAATAAATAAACTTAAAAAAAATTATACCAATAAGGCAAACATAAACAACAAAAACATGGCAAAGAGGATATATCTCTTCTAGTTTGAGTATTTCATCTGCCATATTTAGAAATAAAAATATAATGATTATAATCAGATCTGACTTTTAATCACAATTACTATTAAAAACATTCTTATTAATATTTTTCTTAATCGGAGAGAAACAGTTTTAATCTTCTTAAAAAACCAAATTATTTAATATTTTATTTCATCTTCATCCCATTCTTTTAATTACTACTTTCCTATATGCTTTATATTATATAGTGTTATTATAGAAGAATATATAATTTAGCTATATATCTAAATGCATTCTCAAGAATGCACTTGTAAATTTGTAAAATTACAAATAAGTATGCATGACCAAAAAACTCTACAGATCACTGTCTTAGAAACAGTTTTGCAGGGGAACCTGATTGAGGTGACTCAATCAGTTGAGTGACTGACACTTGGTTTTGGCTCAGGTCACGACTCATAGCTTGTGAGCTGGAGCCCCACATCAGGCTCCACACTATGGCCCTCCCATGTGCACTCTCTCTCTCAAAATAAATAAACAAAAAGAACAGTTTTGCAAAAGTGTACCAAGAGATATGAATAAGTTGTTCAAAGCAGTATTGTTCATAATAAAGTTAGAATCTACATTAATGTTTATTAAAAGGAGAAAAAATAAGTATACTGTGTTTATGTATTTTTAAGTTTTTTACATTTTATTTAGAGAGAGAGAGAGAGAATGGGGGATGGGCAGAGAGAGAATCCCAAGCAGGCTCTCCACTGTCAGCGCAGAGCTGGATGTGGGGCTTGAACACACGAATTTGAAATTATGAACCTGAGCTGAAATCAAGAGTCAGTGCCCACTTGACTGAGCCACCCAGACGCCCCCGACTACGTTTACTTAAATAGTAATGATATGCTGTCAGAAGTTAAACTGATAAAGCTAAGTGTGTCCAAATAAATACAGTTCATAAACATAATGTTGAACTAAAATCTTATGTTTTAGTTCATTATATGTACATTATAATGTCACAAACATAAAGTTAAAAATGCAAACTAAGAATGTAGATACATATATACCTACAGATACAAATCAGGACTCAAGCATACAAATGATTCATATCAAATTCATGATAGTGGTTCTGGTGTGGAAGGGGAATGGGCTTGGGAAAGGTACACAGGGACTTTAATCATAGTCTAATTTCTTTTTTAAATTTTTTAATGTTTTTTTTTAAATTTATTTTTGAGAGGGAGAGAGTGCGAATGGGGGAGGGACAGAGAGAGAGGGAGACACAGAATCAGAAGCAGGCTCCATGCCATCAACGCAGAGCCTGATGTGGGGCTCGAACTCATGAACTGTGAGATCATGACCTGAGCTGACATTAAGAGTCGGACGCTTAATGGACCGTGCCCCCTAGGCGCACCCAAAACTATCTTCTAATAGAAAATTTTGAACACATACAAAAATTGACAGAATGGTATAATGAAACCCTATATACTCAACATCTAGTTTTAACAATTATCAACTTATGGCCAATTTTGTTTCATTTATACCTCATTCTACTCCCCCACTCCTGAACTATTCTGAAGCTGATCTCAGACATTACATAAATTCATTCAAAATATTTTAATATGTATTTCTAATAAGTGACTTTTTAAAAACATAACCATAATACCATTATTACATCTAAAAACCAATAATATTTCTTACTGTCATCTAATATCCAGTCAGAATTCAAATATCTACTTATTCATGAAGTTGTAAATGTTCATGTTTAGAGTTTGTTTGAATCAAATTTCAAATAAAGACCATACACTGAAATGATACACCTTCTAAATCCATTTTTTTGGTAAGTTCTCCCTCTTTTTTTTCCCTTGAAATTTATTTGTTGACTAATCTGTGTGTTTTTTAATGTAAGAAATACATCTGTTATGCAAATAAGTACCTCCTACTTTAATGGGTTTTAAATTTTCATTGTTTTATAATTAATACTTTAGTTGCATTCTTATAATTTTTTTTAAATTTTTGTTAACATTTATTTATTATTGAGTGACAGAGAGAGACAGAGCATGAGCAGGGGAGGGGCAGAGAGAGAGGGAGACACAGAATCTGAAGCAGGCTCCAGGCTCCAAGCTGTCAGCACAGAGCCCGACGCGGGGCTCAAACTCACAAACCATGAGATCATGACCTGAGCTGAAGTCGGACACTTAACCAACTGAACCACCCAGGAGCCCCTATAATTTTTTGATAAAGCCATAGTTTGGTGACATAGGATTATCTCACAGTATTCCTGATATTCCTCACAGTATTTCCTTTTGGCCATTTGTCTCAAGTCGTAAGACACTGTTTGGATATCAAGACAGGTGAACATCACTTACAGTTGTTTGGAGATCATCGGTTTTATCAGTGAAGATATTCAATCTTTCTTCATTTTCCAAAATTTCATCAATATTTTTGGACATAATATTTTTTACTTCAGTTACTTGGCTCCTCAGTGTAGATATTGAGCTATCACCTTGATTTTTATTGTATTGCATCTATATAGAAATGAAATATAATACAAATATTATTTTCTATAAATAAAATCTATGATAATAGATTGTACAAATTAGAACAAAAGTGTCAAAGGCGCATTTCAATTGTATTTCAGCATAAGGAATCAACTAAACTTCAACTTGTCCCACCTTAATCTTGCTAAAAAAGGGGAGAGGGTGGATGGAAGAGTGATATTTCAATATATTCAATCAGTGGTGGAAGTCTTTTTAAAAATTTAAGTTGTTTATTTATATATTTATATAGACTTTTAAAGAGAAGTTTTAGGGGTGCCTGGGTGGCTCAGTGGGTTAAGTGTCTGACTTCTGCTCAGGTCATGATCTTGCGGTTGGTGAGTTTGAGCCCCGCGTCAGGCTCTGGGCTGACAGCTCAGAGCCTGGAGCCTGCTTTGATTCTGTGTCTCCCACTCTCTTCCCCTCCCCCACTCACGCTCTGTCTCTCTCTCTCTCTCTCTCTCTCTCAAAAATAAACATTAAAAAAATTTTTTTAAATAAAGAGAAGTTTTAGGGTCATAGTAAAATTGAGTGGGAAGTATAGAGTTCTCACATACCCCTTATCCCCTCCCTACACCCCTCCCCCTCCCCAAAGCTCCCCATCAACAACCTGCACTAGAGTGGTACATTTGCTACAATGGATGACCCCACACTGATGCATCATTATCACCCAAAGTCCATAGTTTACATTAGGTTTCACTGTTGGTATTGTACATTCACTTGGTTTGGACAAATGTATACTGACATGTATTCACCATAATACAGTATCACACAGAACAGTTCCACTGCCCTTAAATTCCTGTGTTCCACCTATTCATGCCTCCCTTCTCCCTAAGCCCTGGCAACAATTGGTCTTTTTACTGTCTCCATAGCTTTGTCTTTTCCAGAATGTCATATAGTTGGAACCAAGTACTGGCTTTTCATATTGGCTTCTTTCACTCAGTAATATGTATTTTTTTTAAGTTTATTTATTTATTTCGAGAGAGACAGAGACAGATCGAGTGGGGGAGGGGCAGAGAGCTAGGGAGACAATCCCAGGCAGGCTCTGTGCTGTTAGCACAGAGCCGGGTGTGGGGCTCCACTCATGAAACCGTGAGATCCATGACCTGAGCTGAAACCACGAATTGGACGCTTAACTGACTTGAGCCACCCAGGCGCCCCTCACTTAGTAATATGTATTTAAGTTTCCCACATATCTTTTCATGGTTTGATTTACTCATTTTTTTTTTAGTGCTGAATAATAGTCAATTGTCTGGATGTACCACAGTTTATCCATTTACCCATGGAAAAACATCTTGGTTGCTTCCATGTTTTGGCAAGTATAAATAAAGCTGCTATAACATCTGTATGAAGACTTTTGTGTGGACATTACTTTTCAACTTATGTAAATAACAAAGGTGTGGTTGTTGGATCATATGGTAAGAGTATGTTTAGTTTTGTAAGAAACTGCCAAACTGTCTTCCAAAGTGACTGTAGCATTTTGCGTTCCCATCAGTAGTGAAGAAGCATTCCTACTGCTCTACTTCCTTGTCAGCATTGGTGTTGTCAGTGTTTTGAATTTTGGCCTTTCTATTTAAAAATTATTTTCATGTTTATTTATTAAAATTTTCTTTAACGTTTATTTAGTTTTGAGAGAGAGAGAGACAGAGCGCAAGCGGAGGAGGAGCACAGAGAGAGGGAGACACAGAATCTGAAGCAGGCTCTAGGCTCTGAGCTGTCAGTATAGGGCCCAATTTGGGGCTTGAACTCACAAACCATGAGATCATGACCTAAGCCGAAGTCGGAAGCTTAACCGACTGAGCCACCCAGGTGCCCCTAAAGTCTTTATTTTTAAAAGTAATTTCTACAACCAACATGGGGCTTCAGCCCACAACCCTGAGATCAAGAGTCACATCCTCTACAGACTGAGCTAGCCAGGCACTCCTTTAGCCCCTCCCCCCCTTTTTTTGAGAAGGAGAGAGCATGCGCATGTGCAAGTGAGAGTGGGGGGAAGGGCAGAGGGAGAGGGAGAGAGAGAACCCTAAGCAGGCTCCACACCCAGGATCAAGCCTGAGTCAAGGCTCCATCTTACAACTGTGAGACCATGACCTGAGCCAAAATCAAGACTTGGACACTTAACTGACTGAGCCACCTAGGCGACTCTGGCCCTTTTTTTTTTTTTTTTTTAATTTTTTTTTTTTAACGTTTATTTATTTTTGAGACAGAGAGAGACAGAGCATGAACAGGGGAGGAGCAGAGAGAGAGGGAGACACCGAATCCGAAACAGGCTCCAGGCTCTGAGCTGTCAGCACAGAGCCCCATGCGGGGCTCGAACTCACGAACCGCCAGATCATGACCTGAGCCGAAGTCAGACGCTTAACCGACCAAGCCACCCAGGCGCCCCTCTGGCCCATTTTTAAATCAGGCTGTTTTATGTTATTGTTGAGTTTTCAGAGTTCTTTGTGTATTTTGGATAACAGATGTATCTTTTGCAAACATCTTCTCCCAGTCTGTGGCTTGTCTTCTCATTCTCTTGACAATTTTTTGAAACAACCTTACAATCTGTCTCTTAATTGGTGTATTTAGATCATTAACTTTATTATTATTATTTTTTTATAGAGTTTATTGTCAAGTTAGCAAACATACAGTGTATACAGTGTGCCTTTGGCTTTGGGAATAGATTCCTGTGATTTATCACTTATATATAACACCCCAGTGCTCATCTCAACAAGTGACCTCCTCAATGCCCATCACCCATTCCTCCTCCCCCCGCCTCCGCCCCTTCAACCCTGTTTGTTCTTTGTATTTAAGAGTCTCTTATGGTTTGCTTCCCTCTCTGTTTGTAACTACTTTTTTTTCCTTCTCTTCCCCCATGGTCTTCTGTTAAGTTTCTCAAATTCCACATATGAGTGAAAACATGATATCTGTCTTTCTCTGACTTATTTCACTTAGCATGATACCCTCCAGTTCCATCCACTTTGTTGCAAATGGCAAGATTTCATTCTTTTTCATTGCTGAGTAGTATATATATATATATATATATATATATATATATATATAGTAGTACAGTAGTATATATATATATAGTAGTACAGTAGTATATATATATAGTAGTACAGTAGTATATATATATATAGTAGTACAGTAGTATATATATATATATATATATATATACTACCTCTTCTTTATCCATTCATCAATGGATATATATATATATATATATATATATATATATATATATACTACATCTTCTTTCTCCATTCATCAATGGACATTAATGGACATTTGGACTCTTTTCATAATTTGGCTATTGTTGATAGCACTGCTATAAACATTGGGGTACATGTGCCCCTATGAATCAGCACTCCTGTATCCTTTAGATAAATTCCTAGTAGTGCTATTGCTAGGTTGTAGGGTAATTCTATATTTAATTTTTGAGGAACCTCCACACTGTTTTCCAGAGCGGCTGCACCAGTTTGCAGTCTCACCAACAGTGCAAGAGGGTTCCCATTTTTCCACAACCTCACCAGCACCTGTTGTTTCCTGAGTTAATTTTAGTCACTCTGACCAGTGTGAGGTGGTATCTCAATGTGGTTTTGATTTATACTTCCCTGATGATGAGTGATGTTGAGCATCTTTGCCTGTATCTGTTAGCCATCTGGATGTTTTCTTTGGAAAAGTTAGACCATTAACTTTTAAAGTGATTATTGATATAGTTGGACTAATATTTACCATATTTGTTACTGTTTTCCATTCATTGTTCTTGTCCTTTGTTCCTATTTTATGTGGTCCACTTTATCCATGTTAACAAAAACGGTCATTCCAATGTAGCATTATATATAAAAAGCTACAGCTGCAGAACAATATTAAATAATAACTTATTGAACACTTAGTATGTGCCAGGTGCTGTTTTAAGCACTTCACACATATTAACTCATTTAATTTCCAAACCACCGTATAAGGTAGTACTTTTATCATCTTTTATTTTCTAAAGAAGAAAACAGAGACTGAGAGAAATTAATAAGGTAGTCAATGTTACACAGCTAGAAGCAAAACAAGGATTCAGACTCAAGTTCCAGAGATCAAGCCTTTACCCATTGTATTAATGACCTTAGTTTTGTGAATTTAAAATGTATGCATAAACTTATATATATTATAAACATATAATGTATACAAAAATGTATACTTACATACATGTGCATACATTTATATTTATATGTATGTTTATACATATAAATAATTCTGGAAGGTTATACACTAAACTGTTAAGAGTGCTCACCTCAGGGGGTTTGACTGAGATTGTAGGAGATACTCGTATTTTGCTTCATATACTTTTGTATTATTTTACTTTACTAATGAGCATTATTTTTTAAGCTTTATTTATTTTTGAGACACAGAGAGAGAGAGAGAGAAGGAGAGAGACAGAGCGTAAGTGGGGGAGGAGCAGAGAGAGGGAGACACAGAATCTGAAGCAGGCTCCAGACTCTGAGCAGTCAGCACAGAGCCCGACGCAGGGCTCGAACTCATGAACTGCGAGATCATGACCTGAGCTGAAGTCAGATGCCCAACCAACTGAGCCACCCAGTTGCCCCAACTAATAAGCCTTATATTTTAAATTTAGAAAAAACCCTGCTCGTTGGCAAGTGGTCAAATCCACCTTAGACAGAACTCTGATCTTGTTGGTTACTGGACCATGCAACTTACAATTGATGTTTTGTGAGGAGCTCACTAGGTAAATGTAGAAAAGAGGTTGCTAGTTGAACTGTGTCCCCCAAAAGATATGTTCAATTCCTAACTCCAGGAACCTGTGAATGTTACTTTATCTGGAAATAAGGTCTTTGCAGATATAATTGACTTAAGATGAATAGTTAATTTTTTATTTTTCTTTTTGTTCCTTTTTTCTTTCTCTCCTTTTAAAAAATGTTTAAGTTTCTTAACCTAAGAGAATCATTTAAGATTTGTTAAGATAATGTATTTATAGTCCATTCATTGGCATTCAGATTATACACACACACACACACACACACACACACATATATTTAAATCTCTCAAAACATTTTTCTTTTGTTAATTATAGTATAAGAAATTCAACAACTTTTAAAAATTTTCTACAGATTTAATGCTTACCAGGTTAGTTTATAAATGTTAAAAAGAAATGTCTTTGATGTCAGATGTGTTACTGCTTAAAATATGCATGTTTTCATATGGTAACTAGTTTTGGGGGAGCTCTGTCAATAATATATTTTGGCTGTGTAGAATATGCAGAATTCTTCATAAAAAATTTATGAATTTAATATAAAAGCATCTATCCTTAATTATTTTTTAGGCATTGTGGTAGACACACCCTATGGTGACCCCCAATGTATCACATCCTTGTAAACCGCCCCTCCCCACCCCCAAGTGTGACTTGCTTCTAATTAAGAGTAGCAAAGGTGATGGGATGTCACTCTTGTGATTATGTCACATTATATAATATTTAGTAGACTGGAGTGAGAGAGATTCCTCTGCTGGTCTTGACAGGGAAGCAGCCATACTGAGGACAGCAAGTGGCAAGGACCTGTTGTTGTCAGTTCCTAGGACCTGAGGGTGTCCCCTGGTCAATAGCCAGTAAAAAGCTGCATCCCTGGCACAGTTGTAAGGAAATGAACATTGCAACAGGCTCTGAATGAGCCTGGAAGCCAAATCTTCCCCAGAGCTCCTGGATGAGAACACAGCCTGGCTAACAAACTCACTGCAACTTTGTGTGAGACCCTGAGGAGAACTTGTTAAGTCCTGCCTGGATTCCTGACCCACAGAACCTGGGAGATAATAAATGTGTGCTGTTTTCGGCTGCTGATTTGTACTGATTTGTTAAATACATAATTAGAAAACTAAAAAAGTTACACTGAGAATATTTTAATACGGAAAAGTTCATATACAGAGTGAACAGTATAATGCAGAGTGAACAGTATAACCCATCCCTATGCACCCATCACCGAGTATCGACACATGGCCAATCTTGTTTCATCTATACTACTACCAATTACCTCTTCCCCAAATGTATTGTTTCAAAGCACATCCCAGACATTCTATCATTTTAATCTGTAGATGCTTCAGTTTGTATTTCTAAAAGATATGGCCTCATTTTTCTTAAAAATAAAACTACAACATCATTATCATATCTATAAAAATGCCTTAATATCATCAAACATCCAGTTTGTAACAAATTTATAAAAAAAATCATAGTTGTTTTGTTTTTTAACATTTGTTTTGCTGATCCAGGATCTAAAGTCCGCATTTAGTTGATATGCATAAGTTTCTTTTAATCTGTGGATTCTCCTTAACTTTTTCCCCATTGCAATTTATTTGTTGAAGAAATTTGATTATTTGTCTTGTAGAGTTTCTCATATTCTGGATTTTGCTGATTGGATTGCTGTGTATCATTTAATGTGGTCACTGATCTCTCTATTTCCTGTAAACTGGTAGTTAGATATAAAGGCTTGGTCCTATTCAGGTTTGATGTTTTGGGCAAGCCTACTTCAGATGTGTGCTATATACTACTTACTGTGTGACACCAAGAAACACATAACTGATGACTGATTGTCTCCCTTATTGTGACCTTAGGAATAATCAATGGATTTAGGTATTTTAAAAAAAAATTTCTTTTTTACATTTATTCACTTTTGAGAGACAGAGAGAGACAGAGCACAGCGGGGGAGGGGCAGAGAGAGAGGGCGACACAGAATCTGAAGCAGGCTCCAGGTTCTGAGCTGTCAGCACAGAGCTGGATGTGGGGCTGGAACTCACAAACTGCAAGATCATGACCTGAGCCGAAGTTGGACGCTTAACTGACTGAGCCACCCAGGTGCCCCAATGGGTTTAGGTATTTTGAGTCAGTTTCATTTCATTTATTATGAATTTCCCCATCAGCGTTTCACCTAATTTTTTCAGTCATCAATGATCACTGCCTAGATCTATTATTACATTAGGGATTGTAAAATAGTGAAATTTATTACCTCTTCTTTGTTTATTAGCTGGCGTATTTCTATATTTGGTCTATATAAAGACCAAAAAAAAAAAAAACCAACAACCTTTTTCCCTATCAACTATTTGTTTTATCTGAAGTACAGTTCATATAAGAAAGTCAGAATAAATGGTTGAGCCTTTTATTTATTGGTTTTTGGAGTGATGAGGTGGATCCTTAGAATCTTCCAGAGCTGACTGATGAGGGATTATTCCCCCTCTTTGATAGTATCTAGGAACTCAAGGGAGTTTTAACATATATGATGTGTTACAATCCACTGCAGTTATTATTCTTTTTGATGTTCAGTTATTCCATTACTGACAAGTGTTAGCTACTTCAAGTTGGCTCCTAAAGTCTTTTGACAAGAGTACAGTGAACTTTGAAAGCTTCCTTTTTTCTGGTATGACAAAATGTTTCTGGCTTATATGTTTCCTGCCTGACATCAGCAATTAGGTCTTATTCTTTTTAGTGTAAAATGGTATTTAGAGACAATAATCTAGATGCTAAGGGGGCACACTGCTACTGGGTTGGTCATTATTTCTAATGTTTTTCAATAGACAACCTAGGAAATACTTTTATTTTTTATTTTTATGATGTTTATTTATTTATTTTGAGAGAGAACAAGGAGCAGAGAGAGAGGGAGAGAAATAATTACAAATCACGAGGGGCCCGATCTCACAAACCGCGAGATCATGCCCCGAGCCAAAATTAAGAGTTGGTCACTCGACTGACTGGGCCACCCAGGTGCCCCATTATACTTTTTTTAAAAGAGAAAAAAGGATTGATATATTTTCAGTGAAAAAAATTTCAATACGTAACTTTCAATTAAAATTTTCAGTATTTAATTTTCTTTAAAATTTTTTTTTAATTTTCAAGTAAAATTTAGGATTATAAGGTTTTACTCAATTCTTTGACTTTATATTTGCAACTATTGCTGAAAACCTTGATTCCTAATGACATTAACTTGATTACTCAAAGTAATATATTTATATAAACCAATTTTAGAAGAGCAACACCAATGTCATTATTAACAATGGGACACTTGAAAATAAAAACTTTAATATTTATTTTTTAGTTCTTTTGTCATTAGGGTATAATCTCACTAGGAATATATAAATTGTTGTTTCTTAAAGTCGATTGAAATAAGTTTTCACTGTCTTTTAAGTCATCAACTCAATACACAATTAGGTTCTATGCTGACAGCTCAGAGCCAGGAGCCTCCTTTGGATTCTGTTTCCCTCTTTCTCTGCCCCTCATCCTCTGTCTCTTTCTCTCTCTCTTAAAAATAAATAAACATTAAAAAAAAAACCTATTAGATTTTTTTTTTGAGTTTTAGGGATTACTTTTTTAAAATAAAAAAATTGTTATGATAAGATATACAGAACAAAATTTACCACTGTAATGATTTAAAAAAATTTTTTTAAGTTTATTTATTTTGAGAGAGAGACAGCAAGAGTGAGCAGGGAGGGGCAGAGAGAGAGAGGGAGACAGAATCCCAAGCAGGCTCTGCACTGCCAGCTCAGAGCCTGATGTGGGGCTTGAACCCACAAACCATGAAATCATGACCTGAACAGAAATCAAGAGTTCGATGCTTAACCCACTGAGTCACCCAGACGCCCCTACAATTGTAATGATTTTTAACTGTGCAGTTCAGTGGCATTAAGTATATTCACATTGTTGTGCAATTATCACCACCATCCATTTCCAGAACATTTTTCATCTTCCCAAACTGAAACTCTGTACCCCTTAAACACCAATTCCTCCTCTTCCTTTCCCCCCCAGGCTCTGGCAACTGTTGTTCTACTTTTTGTCCCTACAGATCTGACTTTAGGTACCTCATATAAATGGAATCACACAGTATTTGTCCTCTTGGGACTGTCTTATTTCACTCTAGGGACTATTTTTTAAAAATTTAATTTAATAGTATTCTATAATTATGTAAAATATTTACATGGTTCTGAAGTCAAATTTTCAAAACAAGTTTCATTCAGAAAGGCCTTGTTTCTATTCCTGCCCCTTATCCCTATGTAGGCAACCATTAAAATGTTTTTGATTTATCCTTTTCTTGCCCCCAATCTCCCTTTTTGTTTTTGACTATAAGCAAACAAATAAACATGTTTGTATTTACTCCCTCTTTCTTAAATGGCTGCATATAAGATTGGTAAACAAATAATGGTATACCATATATACTTTATCTATCTTGCTTTATTCACTTACCAATATATTGAGGATATCATTCCTTATCATTATATAAGAATAGAAATCCTCAGTTCTCATCTTTACAGCTCTTATCTCCTAATTCCAAACTGATTTTTCAGCTGTCATACAATGTTTAGGAGTACAGTTGGAGGTTACATACCATATACTTCCCTAATACTTGTTGAAAATCTGCAGCAACTGCATTTGAAGGAGAAAAATGTTCTTGTGACATCAAAGGATTTCTCAGAAAAGTGTCGCTAACCTAGGGACATTAATGGAAATGTTTAACCTGTGTAGATAATTTAACTGGAGAATTACAGAGCAAATGTTTATTTGAAGCAAAATCTGGCAGAAATGTGAAGTAAAAGAATATTGTATTTCCGCACCGTTTCTAGCTTTTTGGTGGGAGAGTGTCCTTTCTAATTAAAGATGCAGTATTTATGAAAACTGTGCTTGCTCAGTCTTCTCCACTGCTGCAGTACAGATCACAATCTCACGTAGTGAGACTGCAGATACCGCTTGGAGCCTTTCGTATGTCTGAGGACTTGAGGGGAAGAGCAGATGTTCACCTCTGGGAGACAAAGAAAGATGGATGGCCACGATATTTTCTAAATAAATGTGCCCTCCTGCTCCTACCCTCAAAGTCCACTCAACGATAACTAAACAATCCCAACTAAGCGTCATGATACTATCTTTCAAACCCTTATGGTTGTTAAAGGACATTGCAAAGTCTCAGGAAGGAATTCTTTCAATTGTTTGTACTCGATGTTGTATTCCCCAGAAGTAGTGGTAAAATTTATGTGGTTGGCAATTTGGTATCATCTGGTTTTGAAAAGGTGGTAAAGTTGGGATGTTTTGTCACAGTCGCAGAGAGAGAAAAAATTAGAGTATAGTCAGTTAAATGGCTAACAGTGTTTAGTATCTAGACTCTAGGGATTGTCAAGGCATATCTGAAGAGTGAATTACAGTTCTTATGATCCTTGATTCTATATGTGGTACAGTTTGAGCTGTATTAAAGCAAGATGGTACACTAAACAAATAAAATATATACATAATTCATGAATATGAATGGAAAATAACAATTAGTAACTATAGGATAGCTAATTTTTCCATGAATATTTTTTATTATAATATTGTTCTGAATTAAAAATTTGTGCATAAAATTAAAGATTAGTATCATTTACTTTTTTTTTTTTTTAACATTTATTTATCTTTGAGAGACAGAGAGAGACAGAGCATGAGCAAGGGAGGGGCAGAGAGAGAGGGAGACACAGAATCCAAAGCAGGCTCTAGGCTCTCAGCTGTCAGCACAGAGCCTGACGTGGGGCTAGAACTCAAAAACTGTGAGATCAAGTTGGACACTTAACCCACTGAGCCGAAGTTGGACACTTAACCCACTGAGCCACCCAGGCGTGCCCTTTTTTAACATTTATTTTTGAGAGATAGAGACAGAGCATGAGCAAGGGAGGGGCAGAGAGAGAGAGGGAGAGTATCATTTACTTTTTTTTAAAGTTTACTTTATTTGAGAGAGAGAGAGGGAGAGTGAAAGAGTGAGAGAGTGAGCAAGCTGGGGAGCAGCAGAGAGAGACAGGGAGAGAGAGAACCCCAAGCAGGCTCTGCACTGTCAGCATGGAGCCTGACACAGGGCTTGATCTCACAAACAGTGAGATCATGACCTGAGATGGAATCAATAGTCGGATGCTTAACTGACTAAGCCACCCAGGTGCTTTAGTATCATTTACTCTTTAAAATAAGAAACAAATGTAATATCTGGGCTATAAAACTACTCGAATAATGGGTTAGCCCTACTCTGTCTCTGAGACTGGCTTTTATAAAGTCTCCTTGGTGCTGGTTGGAGATCAAACTTGGGGTGATAATGAGCAACAGCTGATATCTATTGAGAAGGCTAATTAACCTTTAAGAAATTTATAAAATCTCATGAATGTATGTAAGTACATATACGTACGTGTTGTATTTACCATATTTTATATTTTCTGACAATCTTCAGTTAAACTTCCCTAAAGATAGTACGTCTTGATTAAACAATTTTTTTCTTTTCATTTAACTCTTATAATTGATTCATATTTTCAACCAGAAGTGTCTTGTATATAATTACTTGTAAATTAAATACACATGCTATTGAAAAGGTATATTAAATATTAGTAAAGTTTAATTTCTCTTTTACAGAACAAGATAAACACAAGGAGAGAGCCTAATAGATCTGTGTGGATAGTCTTTGCAGACCTTGCTTTAGGGTCAAGGGAAGTGTGAAAACAGGGCAGATGAAGGATAGAGTCAAATCTCTGAAGGTAAAAAAAAAAAAAAAAAAAAAAAGAAATTTCTGAGGGTCATTAATAGCTCTGCTTTATAGACAAATCAGTGATCTGCTTTTGGTTAGTGACACTATTACTAACACAGTATAAAACAGGGACCTCATAATTTCAATAACTGAAAAAAATCCTTAAAGTAGTGTAAGAAGTTACTTACGTTTTTAAGAAATGCAGATGGTGTTATTGTATCCAAGGCATTGTCTGTGGCACATAGGTAAGTGATTCCATCAATAAAGAGAGTATGGTAGACAAAGCTTTGAAAAGAATACATTCATTTACATGATAACACTGAAGACATTAAGTACCCTCACAAAGAATATAATTTTGTTTTCAAGCTCTCATTAGTAGTATACAAGCTATATAGATAACTTTTTACAATAAGAATTAGAAAATCTTTCATATATGTGAAAAATTAAATTATATTAAATAGAAACTATAAAATTTGAATATGTATTTAATATTGTATCAGTAAAAATGAAATACAATAAAGAGAAAACTCTATATTTAAAATGACTTTGAATTAAAAAAAATTTTAATGTTTATTTTTGAGAGAGAGACAGAGACAGAGACAGAGCACGATGGGAGGAGGGGCAGAGAGAGAGAGGGAGACACCGAATCCGAATCAGCCTCCAGGCTCTGAGCTGTTAGCACAGAACCAGAAGTGGGCTTGAATTCACGAACCATGAGATCATGACCTGAGCAGAAGTTGAATGCCCAAGGGACTGAGCCACCCAGGCACTCCTAAAGTGTCTTTGACAGAATCACTCATTCCAAGACTGAATCAAGATTCTCATCTTGATCAAATAGAAAATGCTACGTTCACTCATTTTTACTATCCCTCTATATTTTTTTTAAAAAATTTTAACATTTATTTATTATTGAGAGATAGAGAGAGACAGAACATGAGCATGGGAGGGGCAGAGAAAGGAGGAGACACAGAATATGAAGCAGGCGCCAGGCTCTGAGCTGTCAGCACAGAACCCGACCCGGGGATTGAACTCACAAACCGCGAGATCATGACCTGAGTCGAAGTCAGACGCTTAACTGACTGAACCACCCAGGTTCCCCGATCCCTCTATCTTTAGGTAGACATATTTAATTTTGGTATTTCCTGGCTTTCTATTATGATAGATTAGAATTTAAAAGTTGTAAACTGTTAATACTAAATATTCTGAAGAACCAGATGAACTGGGGAGGGGAAATTAAACTCCCCTATAGTGTGCAAAAGTGTATCTGAGCTGACCTTTTGTGCTTTCTCAGAGTCACATATTAGCAAGCTAGAAGACTCTTGGAAAGTACCTCTATCTTTACTGCCCAACAATCCAGAAAATTTAAAAACATGGCAACAAAAACAGTTGCTTGGTCCCTAGACTTTCATCTAGCCATTTTGAATACTCTATATTCAAATGGTTAACAGGCAACAGCCCTGGTCAAATGCTAAACTGGATATACACGAAAGTGATGAATCTTAGAAACAGGTAGAAAAGATAATCCCAGAGACAGCAAATGTAAGGCAAGTGCCCTTTCAACGTAAATCCTTCATGTCTTATCATGAATATAATATGCTACATGTATATATATATCTGCTACAAATATTTTTAATGATGATATTGACTGATACATATAATCTCCACTTGGAAAATGTTTTTATTTCTAAATTGGGAGGAGTCTTTGTGGAAAAAAAAGTTGCTAATTCTATCATCTCTCTGAAAGTTATATGTGTGATCTGAAGTAAATTGATATTGGATGTATGGGAGGAGATATTTTAATTTTATGCTTAGTATGTTATTACTGAGTAACATTCAGACACCATCTTTAGGGGCTCCTGGGTGGCTCAGTCAGTTAAGCGTCTGACTCTTAGTTTTGGCTCAGGTCATGATCTCATGTTGTGAGTTCAAGCCCCACGTGGGGCTCTGTGCTGAGACTGCAGAGTCTGTTTCTGATTCTCTCTCTCTCTCTCTGTCCCTTCCCTGCTCACACACACATACACTCTCTCTTTCAAAATAACAACAACAATAATAATAATAATAATAAAGATAACTTGTCTTAAAAAAAAAAAAAAGAAATCTTTAAAAGTTAAAAAACCCTGGGGCAGCTGGGTGGCTCCGTAGGTTAAGCATCTGACTTCGGCTCAGGTCATGATTTCACAGTTCATGAGTTTGAGCCCCATGTGGGGGTCTGTGCTGACAGCTCAGAGCCTGGAACCTGTTTTGTACTCTGTGTCTCTCTCTCTGCCCCTCCCCTGCTCATTCTCTCTCCGTGCCCCACCCCCCCCATAAACAAACATTAAAAAGAAAAAGAATTTTAAAAGTTAAAAAACCTTGATTACCTGATGTTTAAGATATACTGGTAACTAACAAAAGCAAGATGAGGAAAAGTGTGTATGATGTACTACCACTTATCTATTATTCTCATATTTTTTCCTAAGGGAAATGCACATATATATGCATGTGTCTCTTACAGGAAAAAAAGCAAAGAAAAAGAAAATGACAAACTAAAAACTTAGTCAAAATGGTTATCTGTATAGGGGGAGAGGGAGAACAGTGCAGAGAAGAAAGAATAAAAATTAGACTTTTTGCAGGAAACTTGTTTTCTCAATTTGATTTTGGAATCACATATATGTTTTGCCTAATAATAAAATGCTATCAAATCAAACTTTAAGAGAGAAATGCTTAAAAAACACAAAGACAAAAATGAACTTAACTTTGTATCAAGTAACCCAGACAAGAGATGATGGTGTGCTTCCTACGGTAATGGTGGAGGTGGTCAGGTTCTGGATATATTTGGAAGGTAAAGGCAACAGGATTTGCTGACGGGCTGGATTTGGATGTCAAAGAGACAAAAGTCGAGGATCAGAAAGGTTTCAGGCCTGAGGAACTGGAAAGGTGATATGTGGAAGACTGCAGGAGGAGGCTTGGTTTTGGACATAAGTTTGCAATGTCTATCAGATGTCCCACAGAGATGTGGAATAGGCAGCTGGATATATGAATCAGGAGTTCAGGAAGAGGTATTCAAAGGATTCAAATTAGAATACACAATATAGGTAAGTAAATTGTAGATGAGAAAAGTGTCTTTTTGAAATCGCACTGGCTAAGAAGTGAAAACAAAATTAGAATATCACCATTTTACACAAGGAATATCAATGGCTGCTAGCATGGCAAAAGGAGACAGAAGCAGACACATGTACCATCTCATGAAAAAAACACCTACAGTCTTGCCGTAGGGATCAAGCCTGTGGATTCAGCTGCCTGAAACATGGTATACTGCATTTTGAATATGCAATCAGCAATACCAGAGTGTGGGAAACTCTACACTCTACAGGTTCTTCAATGATAAATTGTAAGGAAAAGAAAGGGATGGAGAGGGAAAATATAGAGATTTAAAAGACACCAAAAGAAAAGAGCCGGCAGGATTAGGCACTCATGTTTGAGGTTGCCTATTTGGGTTGAGGCAATGAAGAAACAGGGTGAGTAACTGCTATAGAAGCTGGAACACTGGTTGGTTTGGGGGAGAGGGAGAAAGCTGTGGATGGGACAGGGCACATGGCCAAAAATATTCTGTATTTTTGGCTTGGGTGGTAGCTGCATTGGTGGGCAGGTTCCCTTGTAAAGCTTCATGAAGTTATCCTTTTGCTTGATGTGTTTTTTGTATTTTGTTTTATTTTACAGTATAAAGGTTAAAAGAAACCTACTCTTGAAAAAACCAATGGTGAGTCTAAAAATAATAGATGCTCTCTTACTCTCCACCTGTTCTTTCACTAGCAAAATGTTTTCAAGACTGGCTTAGGCCATACCATGTAATGTCCCAAGTATAGCTTAGAGTGGTCTTATTAAAGATTTTTCAAGTGGAAGTTTCCTTTTTTATTAAAGAAATATTTTGGGTATACTAAAGAAGTATGAAGAATAAGATAATGAGAACACTTTAGACCTACCATCTGCTTAAAATGTTACAGATACCATAATGTCCCATGTATACCCTTCCCCAACTTCGTTTTTCTCCCTTCCCTTTGCAGAGGTAACCACTATCTTGAATTTGGTGTTAATCATTCTCATCTGATCTTATACTTTTACATATAGACGTTCTCTCTTCTGAAGGTTCAATCAAGAGCATGTGCAACCAACATTTTTTTCTCATGTCATTATTATTGCTAAAAAGCAGACCTTTATTAGAATGTAACTTACCTTCCCATCTGCATTATGGTCTTTGGCTCGGCTCTAAGAAGCACCAGTCGAAGCACTGTTGCCGCTGCTTCCTAAAAATAAATTATCAGCGTTTACTTTGTGGACGATTGTAGTGTCTTTCATTATGCCTCCTCCTAAATTTACCAATGTTCTCACTGGTTTATTAAAGAACAAGTGTTCATGAGGAGAACTAATGGGTAGTCATAATACATGGTGAAAGGCAAGTTATAAAATATTCATTTGAATATGAAGGAAAATATTAAAATTACACAAATATATGTTGTGTGGATACTTACATGTGCAAATGCAGGTTGCTTAGAGTTACAGCTTACATATGGCTTTAAGGCTGGGAAGCACTATCTAATCAAGTATCTTTTCAGTGTCACTGAAATATGTAAAAATGTTAATGGGTTAAAAGTATTCAGCTCTTATTCTCTGAATATCCTAAGCAGTCTTTCTTTAAAGATAAAAATTTTTATCCAATATTATTTACTGATCTCTTTTTATGAAAGAAATAATTGCCAAGATCCCTTATTATCTGTTTCTTGTAAGGCTCATTTTCTGGGGAAAAATGTGCAAGGTGTTAATGACTATCCAGAATATCTTAAATATAGTTAATTGTATGGAGTCCTATTAATTTACTTTAGAAGTGTGAAAGGAACCTGAAAGTTACCTAGGAAGACTTGAATAGTCACATTCCTAATTAGCTTTTCCATTTCCACAAAATGACACTTGAAATAAAAACTTTTGGGGAGGGAAAAACTTATTATTAATAGTAGAAAGTAAAACGTGAAATTCTTGGTAGTGCTTGAACAATCCAGGCGGTATTGTCCAGGGGAAAGATTTCCTATGAAACACAAAAAATCAAGGGAATATATAAACTTTCAGTTACTATATTATCATTACTGGAACATTCTCCTAGCTTTCACCAAGTGTCCTTTTTAGGTTATATAAACAAGGAAATCATAGCAAAAGCTGAAATAAAGTGAATGGCAACATGAGGCAGGAACACGACTGACAAAGTAGGCTCTAGCTCTATTTCTGGAATTACTGTGCTACACATCTTAAGAAAGTGACTTGTCTGGGTCTGTTTCCTCATGTGAAGAATGAAGGAATTGGGCAAGACGCTCTCTAGAGTCCTGTCCAGCTCCAGGACCCTATAACAGCAGCGGATTTGATCTCACAATTAAGCTTTGGTAGATACTAATACTTTTCTAATGAATGTAAAATATTTGTGACATTAATATTTAGCACTGAGGAAAGACACGATAGACTGTTCCTTAAAGCTCCTTGTCACCCTTTTTCTTCCCCCTGGTCAGCTTTCTGCACAGCAGTCATGCCAAACCTTTAATCCTCTCCTCTAATTGCATACTGGTCCAGCCCATTCCACTGTCTTACTTTCCTGCATGCTTCATAAAGAGAGGCCTTTGGCCTTATGAATTGCTTCAGCTTTCTGTCTCTCTCCTTCCTTGTTTGTTTTTAAGTTTAGTTATTTTTGAGAGAGGGAGAGAGACAGAGAGAGCGATTAAAGGAGGGGCTGAGAGAAAGAGGGAGAGAGAGAGAGAATCCCAAGCAGGCTCTGCACTGTCAGTGTGGAGCCCAATGTGGGGCTCGAATCCATGAACTGTGAGATCATGACCTGAGCTGAAGTTGGACGCTTAACAGACTAAGCCACCTAGGTGCCTGTTTTTTTTTTTTTTTTTTTTTTTTTTAAGGTTTATAGTTTTGACAGACACAGAGATTGCAAGCAGGGGAGGAGCAGAAAGAGAGGGAGAGAGAGAATCCCCAGCAGGCTCTGTGCTGCCAGTGCAGAGCCGTACTTAGGGCTCGAGCCCATGACCTGAGCTGACATTAAGAGTCAAACGCTTAACATACTGAGCCACCCAGGTGCCCCAATTAGTTCTTTATGAGAACCTACTATATACTATGGATCATACACTGCAAAGACAGAGATGACATTCCTTGTCTTGAAGGAATCTGATCAGAAAAAGAAGATTCCAATTCAGCCTGGTAAGTAGTTTCTTAAAGGTATGTAAATTAGCCTAGGCATAGAGAAGGCTTCAAGGAAGAATTGAGAAAAGTTTCAAAGTCCAGAAGAGGTTATATTACTAAAAAGTGGAGAAAAATGGGGTTCCAGGGAAAGGGAATGGAAGCTGCAAAGGGAGACCTTGGTGAGATCAGCATGAAGTTCAGGGTAGCCAGAGCACAGGAATATTCAGGAAGAGAAGGAGGCAGTCATGGAAAAGCCCTACCACATAGGGCCCTGAATTCCAGGCTAAAGGAGTATGGGCTTTACTCTGAATGTAATCAGGTGCCACGAAATGATTTTAAGCAGGGGAGTGACTCATATTTGCTTTTTTTTTTTTTTTTAATTTTTTTTTTAATGTTTATTTATTTTTGAGACAGAGAATGGGGGAGGGTCAGAGAGAGGGAGACACAGAATCCGAAACAGGCTCCAGGCTCTGAGCTGTCAGCACAGAGCCCGATGCGGGGCTCGAACTCACGGACCATGAGATCATGACCTGAGCCGAAGTCGGCCGCTTAACCGACTGAGCCACCCAGGTGCCCCTCATATTTGCTTTTTAGGAACAATCACTTGAGTAGCAGTGTGGAGGCCAGTTCTGAGAAGGATAAGGCTAAAGTCTGAGAGATCATGCCCAAGAGGTATTTTTTTTTCTTTTTTAAAAATTTTATTTATTTATTTATTTATTTATTTATTTATTTATTTATTTACACAGAGGGTGCAAGTGAGCAATGGGCAGAGAGGGAGAGAGGGAAATTGAGAGAGAGAGAGAGAGAGAGAGAGAGAGAAAGCAGGGTTCACCCAAAGCAGGGCTCAAGTTTGTCCGATGCGGGAATCAAACTCACAAACTGTGAGATCATGACCTGAGCCAAAGTCAGATGCTTAACCAACTGAGCCACCCAGGCACCCAAGAAGCATTTTCAATAACCCTGGTATCAGGGCCTAGAAGGTTCAGAAGCAAGGATTTGGTTTTAAGACATATACTGGAGACAGAACTAATAGAACACAATGACAAATGAACAAATGTAAAAGTGAAGAATGGGCAGTTGAAGAGGACTCCCCAGTTGCCAGCTTGAATGGCTCAGTAGAACTACTCAGCAAGGTGAGAAACAGATGAGGAGGAATCTTCTAGGAAAGATTATTAGCTCTGGACATGGTATGTTTGAATGTCTATTGGGCAATGTAACTGTCGAGAGAGATCACTCTGGAAGTGGACTTGGCAGTGGTCAAGGTAAAGGTGTCTACGGGTGTGAATGAATGTGTCACGTTAAAAGAGGATGGAAGTAAGAATCTTGAGCAACATAGCACTTCAGGGACTGGTAAAGAGGAGAGCCAGGAAGGAGACCAAGTTCTCTGTCTCTATATTCAGACTCCTCCATTCCCTGAGAGAAAGAAGACATTCCTCTGTCCCAAGACTCACATCTCCACTGCTATGCTGGATTCCATTCCGTTGAGCTCCTTCAGGGCTTACCGTACTAACAACCTCCTCCTCTCTTAGATCTTCAACCTTTTCTCCTTCCCATTAGCCTACATACATTGAGAATCTTCCCTGTTTTGAAACATGAGGCCCCTTCCTGGATCACACTTCCTCAGCTTTCACTCTGTCTCCCTCCCTTTCTAAATTCTCATAAAGATGGTCTAACTACACTCACCCTACTTCCTCATCTCCCAATCAGTTGGCCCAAAGCAGCCTGGCTTCCGCCTCTACCACTTCTTCCAAACTGCTAACTATGTGGTCACCAATCACCTGCTGATTGTAGAGTTCTAGGAGTACCTTTTAGATCTTGTTCAACTTCTTTGGGGTATAAAACATTCTTGTAACTCTCTTCCCTTGGCTTTCAGGACACCACTGCCCTCATTTGGTGTCCCACTTGTCTATTTTGCTCCTGAACAGTGTTCTGCCTTTTGGTCCTTTTCTCTCCTCACTCACATACTTTTCTTTTCCACCCCCTTCTACTATCCTCAACTGTTAGCCCTGACCCTCTGAGGGCTACCCTGTTGGACATTCTTCGACTTAAATCTTTTTGGAATAAGGTGGATAAGGAAGTACATAAATAGATTGGCGTCTTCAAACAGGCAACAAAATCCAACCTGTCTCAAACTGTACTCTCTTCTCCTACATTCCCTCTGACTTCCTCCCTCACAATCCTGCTCCTCCATCTGTAGTTTCAATCTCGTTTAATGCCACCTAAGAAAAAAATTTAACGAATCATCACATTGTACACCTTAAATTTACACACTGTCATACGTGAATTATGGCTCAGTAATTGTGGGGGAAAAATATTAAAAAAAACAAAAACAAAGAAAAAAATGGAGAATCACCTTGGCATGACCCTATTCTCTTAGTTTTACAAAGTCTCTAGGATCTGCCCCCTCCTTCCCATTTGCACTGTCATTCGTCCTTACCTCAGGCCCTTCAAACTCCTAGAGAACAATACCATCCTAACTGGTTCTTTCCCCTTCAATCCACCTTCCATATTGTAACTAGACCAAATTTTGTGGAAGATGAATCAGATCCTGCTATTAATGAATTTAATTGCTCAACAGGTTCCCCTGCGATAAGAAAACAAACTAAATATAGGACTCTTCCTTAACTAACCTCTGCCGGCTTTCTTGACCTCATCTTTAGCCCTTACATACTGTGACCCTGTGCTCTAGCCACACTGAGGTTCTTGAGGTTCCCCCAACACACTATGCTGTTCCCTCTGAATGCAGGAGTCCCCATTTCCCTTTCCCGTCCCAGGCTAACACTAACTCTCAGAAGGCTTCTACGCCAAGCACCCTAATATCACCTCCGCTGTGGTCAGCAAGCGGCCACCCATCCTGAGTGCTACAGACGCAATCCCGACCTATCTCCGCTGGCAGACTTTTTACACTGTAGGACAAACTGTATATAGCCCATGGTCATAAAGAGACAACGAGCTCATCAATGGGCAACTCCGGGTCCCGTTTTCTCTTCAAATAACACCTTTACCAAATAACACATGTTCAATAAGTGTGTTTTGAACTGCAAGTCATTTCTCCGCAGGGGAGAGAAAATCTTTTTAAGGGTCTCCGGAATTGCAGCAGCACTTGGCTACTCATCGCTGCCAAATGGGTCGCGCGCACCACCAACCCCAACCCCCAGGCGGCGCACGTGTGGCTCCGCAGTTCGGAAGCGCGCCGGCGCTCGCCCGGGATTCACCACCTCCCAGAAGCAGGCCTTTCTCGGGGCGGTGTCTCTCGTCCCCAGTGCCGGCTCCCAGCCGCCCGGCAGCGCAGCGTCCTGAGGGGCGGACCCGGCAGGCGCCACCCTTGAAGTGCGGAACCTGCCAAGGCGGAGGTCCGGACCCAGGGGTACCTGATAGGAGCCGCCAGTCAGGGACAGCTCCGCTAGGACCGCTCGGCCATTAGCAATACAGCTGTAGGTGATCGTCATGGCGGGCGGGCCAGTTAAAAAAAAGGCTCCCGCCGCACCTAACCGCCCGACACAGCCTCGGGGCCGTACCTGGGGCGGGGATCCGGGCGGTGCTTGCGCAGGCGCGAGGAGCGATCGATTGGCGAGGAGGGTGGCGGGGCCGTCCCTGGTCTGGGCAGAGCCTATGAGGAGACGGGGGCGGGGTTTCGTAAAAAGCGGGCTTTGGGTGAGTGAAAAGTTTCTCCTTCGTCGTTATCCTCAACATCTTTTGGTGAGAGCCAGTTTACTTCACAGTACTTACCTACCTATGATTCATTCACAGTCTACGACGTGTAAAGTATAGCCCTTGACTTAAAATACACCAACTCAGCAAGTATTTGTTGAAACCCCACAGTGCAGGCCCTGGCCCCTGGCGTTGGGAGTTCGTACTCTGCAGGTGGTTACAGAGGCATAGGCAGGCAGACGCCAACCTCAAGTGGCATGTGTGTGCCGCGGTGGAAAGATAAACTGAGTTGCAGAAGCTGGAGTGAAGGCAGCTAATCGTCCTTGGCAGAGGGAGCAAAGCTTCCCGTGTCCTTCTGATTTAGGAGGGGTTGATATTCTCTAAGTGGGGATGGATAGGACAGTGTTAACAGAGGGAACAGCTTCTGTAAAGGGTTTAGAGTGGCACGTGGGTTTAGGGAATGCATATGAGTGAGTGTGGTAGGGTTGGGCAGGAGGTGAGAGGGTAGGAGTGGTAGAATGACTTGTTATTCTAGATCTTGAGTTCCCTGACAAGACTTTTTTAAAATATAAGCTTAAGAGAAGGTCATATATTTTCATTAGCAGGTTGTCGTGGTGGAGTGAAAAGAAGTTAGACAAACTTGGATTAAATATAGGCATTGTTCCCACCCCCACCTCCTGTCATTTGGAGGACCGGGGAACTCTTGATCTTGGGGTCATGAGTTTGAGCCCCACGTGGGGTGTAGAGATTACTTAAGTAAAAAAAAAAAAAAAAAAAAAAAAGTTAAAATAGGCATGGTTATTTACTCTGTGCCTTTATTGTAACTTAGCCTTTCTGAGACTCAGTTTCCTAATCTATAAAATGGGGAAAGTCATCAAGTTTAAGTAATTAGGCAAAATACTCAGCATACCGTAGATAAGCAATTGCACCCTTAGTGTGATAAATACATTAATGAGAATTACTTTCTTGCTCCCAGTGGTATAACTTTAAAGGAAAAACAATCGATGTCCTTCTGGGGTGATTGGCAGAGGTGAAGACAGGTAATCAATTGAGCTTATTTTAACCCAGTGCAGTCAGATTGGATTTGACAAGGAGGTAGCAAAACTTGTCTGGACTGTAGCTCCTGAGGAAAATGCTTTGTTGAATCATGTATACTCCTATATAAAGGAAATCTTGAATCAGTGTGTCTTATCAGCTTAGAGAGAATGTCTTGTGTTACAGGTGGGGGTCACTGAATTAAAAGCATTGGTCACATTATTTGTATGTAGGAACATGAAATACATTAATTCTGAGGTAATCATTGGAATATTTGTTTTGTTTTTTAAGATTTTATTGTTAAGCCATCTCCACACCTACCAACGTGGGGCTAGAACTCACAAGGATCACTCGCTCTACCGACTGAGCCAGTCAGGTGCCCCTTGTTGGAATATTCTTGCTTACAGTAAAAATAAGCTGAATAAACTTGGCCAAATTGCAGCACCCCTTGTGTTTGGTAAGTGGTGGAGCCAAAAGAGACTGGGCAATGAAGTCATGAGCTGTAGTAATGACAACATGCATCTGGTAGTTGAAAGGGTGTATATGGGGCCTTCCTCATCCCAGTCTCACCTTGTCCCATTGAAACAATCCCGTAAAGCAAGTGTGATGGGTTCAGTTTGCACAAGCCACAAATTCAGGCCCACAGAAATGCCAAATGTAAATTATAATACAACTCTATCTTTCTTTGAGCCCCATTTTACCTGATATCTGAGGCTTAATCTAGTCAATGCCAGGTTTCCTCATTCAACTACAGATTTACTTCTTCCCTTCTTTCTATCCAGGGTAGGGGTGGCATCTGTGTGTGTGTGAGGGCCTTGGTGGTGGGGGAGACCTGAGTCGTGATAGTCGTCTCTTTAAGGTGGCTCCTGCTGCTAACGTTTGTTTTCTGTCTCGGGTCATCAGTTCACACACTGCACTGGGAAACTCAAGGCCCCTTCAGCCACTCTGGTTGTCTCTCAGCCACTTTTGTAGCCCTCCTGGGGCGAGGAAAACTTTCCCCTGCTCCCTCATGCCATTCTGAGGTGGTGGGAGGCTTGAGAGGCTGTCTCGGGCCTCTGGCCAACACACCATGCTGCCACCCCTCCGGTCATGCTGTCGTCGTGTTGTCATTCTGTCGTCATGTGGGAAGCAGCTCTTGGACCTGTCTCACCTGGGAAGCAAGCCCTTGGGTCCCCAATTAACTGAGAGCTTTCTCATCACCACACTCCCTCACCCCTCACCTTCCAGTGGGGACTCTAGCTAATTGGATTGCTTCCTTCGGACTCTGTCCTCTTCCAGCCTGTGGAAACTCCAGCAAGTTTAGGTGGGGAACCTCCTACCACCCAGGGCATTCTTCCCAATTTATGGCATTAATGTTGGCTTCTGCTGCCTAAAACTTTTCGTATACTCTCTCTTCAGGGAGTTTCCAAAACCTATTTTGAAACTTTAAGAACTGAGAATCTTTTCCTTCTTCCCCTGCTCTTCCACCTCTGCCCCTTCTCCTCCTCCATTTTCTTTGTTCTCTATTTTTATGCAGAGAATAACAGAATGAAAAGCAACAGGTAATATGAAACATCACCGGCATTTTTGTCTTTCCCTTGATAGTTTGACAAAACCTTGAGGGTGGAGCAGAGTGGGTGGTGAGAAGCTGGATCCGTGGGAAGGAGAAATCAGACATTCACTATTGTCCTTTTTTTTTTTTTTTTTTAAATATTTAAGTGTTTATTTTGGGGGGAGGGGAAGTGAGAGACGGAGGGAGGGAGAGAGAGAGAGGGAAAACGAGTAGGGGAGGGGCAGAGAGAGAGGGAGACACAGAATCCAAAGCAGGCTCCAGGCTCTGAGCTGTCAGCACAGAGCCTGAAGCGGAGCTCGAACTCACCAAACGCGAGTTCATGACCTGAGCAGAAGTTGGATGCTTAATCGACTGAGCCACCCACGCACCCCCACTATTGTTCATTTCTTTTAAAACAAGCTTTTAGACTTTATGACTACTGTCATTGACTAGTGAACCTACTGCCATTGCTTTTTACAGATTATCTTCTCAGATGGAAAAGTCACTAGTTTTTAAATTATCCAATTTCTTAGGTCACCGAGGAGTTTGTAAATATTCCATAAGCTGGAGACTATCAAGCACTCATTAATTCCGGATTATTATTTAGTAATGAAATTCTCCTCTAAAGGATTTATTCCTCTTTTACTTCTTGCTCTTCAAAATGAGAATATTTATATATTTTTTCTTGCAGTATGTAATTACTGTAGAAATTCAAATGATATGGCAGTAAAAGTCTTTCTATTTTTACCAAACCATAAAAAACTCACTGTAATAATCTAATTTATATTCCACTGTTTTGATGCATTTTTATATTTAACATTAGTGATACATGCATACTGTTTTTTCCAAAATCTGTTTTTTGTTTTGTTTTTTAAAGAATATTTTAAAAATTGTTTTTATTATTTATTTATTTATTTTGAGAGAGACAGAGTGTGAGCAGGGAAGGTGCAGAGAGAGAGGGAGACATAGAATCTGAAACAGGCTCCAGGCTCTGAGTCAGCACAGAGCCCAACGTGGGACTTGAATTCACAAATCACAAGATCGTGACCTGAGCCGAAGTCAGACGCTTACCTGACTGAACCACCCAGGCGCCCCTGTTTTGTTCTTAAATCCATAACATGTTGCTTTCTTTGACCATCACATATATTTCAAATATTTTCTTCTGAGATTTATCATTTCCTTTTTCTTTCTGGTGCCTATTCTTTTGCAGACATTTTTGTTTTTTGTTTCTTACTTAGTTAAACATAATGTGTTTTATTATGATGTTGGAACTTAGACAGGGCTTCCTTTCCTGTTCCCATATGAAAATATTTCCTTAATTTTCTTCTGTTACTTTTGTTTGTTTTAATGGTTAAGTCTTTAATCTACCTGAGATTTGTTTCTTTGTCTCTTGTGAGGTAAAAATTTATGTTTTTCCAAAGGTACAGCCAGTTGTTTCAGGCCACTTACTTGAAACGCACTTTTGCCATAAACTAAATTCTTCCACAACATTGTTTATTGGATTTTAGAGTTGACATACATGTCCTTTTCTGTGCTGATATCACAGTGATTCAATAACTGTAGCTCAAAATGCTTTAAATTTCACAGATTGGAAAGAATTAATATATTTGCAATATTTAATATTCCTATCAGGAACATGGGTTGACTTTCTATTTATTCTTTATTATAGCTTCCTGTAAGAGCTCTATGAGTTTCTTCATAAAGGCTTGACAGATTTTTTTGTGTGTTTATTCTAGGGTATTTGACTATTCTTGTTTATAGACTTTGTTCCTCATTTTGACTTAAAACTGGCAGTTTGTGGCAATAATAATAATAATAGTAATAATTATTATTATTTAAGTAGGCTCCCTGCTCAACATGGGGTTTGAACTCCCAACCCTGAGATTAAAAGTCCCATGCTCTACCAACTGAGCCAGCCAGGTGCCCCTGTTTCTGGCATGTAGAACATCTCTTGGCCATGATGCAGTTTTATCGAGTGCAACAGCCAAGAAATAATTCTTGAGATGTATGGTGCAACTTAGTAAGTTTATTTAAGTTGCATGAGGATGGGAGTCATGGGCAGAAAGGGCTGCACTTTTGCTGAATGAAGCTGGTGGTTATATGCTCAGTGCTCTAGGGGGAGGGGATATGCAGCGAGTATTAAATCATAAATATCTTCTTTGAATTTCTACTCATGAAACTACTTTCATAAAATTTCTCTGTTGCTTATCATTCATTTTGGTGTTAACTATCAGTGAGATACACAAGCAGTCATGAATCCCTTTCAGGATGTAGCAACCAGCACGTATTTGATCCTTGTCAGAACTATGTGGGCTATAGGTCAACATTCGGGGCTAAAGGTAAACATTTTTCTGCTTCTATCCTTCACCAACCATATTTAATTTATTTACATATAACCACTGCTCTGTTGTATTGTAAACTCCTTAAGGCCAGGAGCCTCATGCACGGCACATAGATCATGTCAATAGTAGGATACTATTGCTGACTCTCATATTAGGCTTTCCATTATATTTAGCAGCTAAGTGGAGGGGAACCTCAGGTAGCAATGACATTTGTGGAAACTGGATGATGATTGAAGACAGTGTAGTGGAAGGAGATTGAAGGGACTTTGGAGTCAAGCAGACCTGGATTGTAATGCTGACTTTACCACTTTCTAGTTGTGTACTCTTGGTGTCTTTGAACCTCGGTTTCTTTCTTAGGCTCATCTCTGAACTTAATTCAGAAAATGAATTAACATACCTAAAGCATATGGTGACTGGCCCCAGGAGGTGTTTCAGTGTGGATGGCTGTTATGACCATTATGAGTCCATATTGTCATGGAACGAAATCAATAAGATACACGTTTAAGAAAGCACAGCCAGGCATATACGAGTTGCCTCTTAATAGATTCAGTGAACATATTCGAATCATAATTCAAGGCACATGATACAGAAGTTTTCCAGAATTCTTCCTTTTGACAGATGTGTTATGTGTTGGCTTCTCCTCTGTAATAAATTTCCTGAGAACAGAGGTCAAGTATTACCGATCTTTTTATCTCTAGCCCCTCACGCAGTGGTGGACACAATTTAGGTGGCTGCGTTTCCTAGTATGAAGTACAGTAATTTATTTAACCATTCTTCGCCTACCTTTATTTTTTGTTGTTGTTGTTAATACAAAAGATGTTGGATTCTCATCTTTGCTAGGAAGTGTAGCCAGGTTTAAGAGAGGGTATGTAGATGGCAAACATCTCTGCAGGACACCCAAATGTAACTATTATATTATAGTTGGTTTTAAATCTAATTGCTGTGTCAGGGCCAGCAGAGGGAGCACAGAGCACAGCTTTGAAAGACAGTGCAGCTGTACTGGGGAAGAATGAAAAAGGCTACTCAGGACTTTTACAGAGGAAGGAAATGACAGCTAGGAAGAAGGTCATTCCTTACTTTGGTTCTTTTCTGCCTTGCTTTCTTTTGTAACTCATTCAGGCCCTGACAGGCCTGTTCTCATCTTTTCTTTTGCCCCTTGCTCAGCAGATTTTCATAACCCTTCCCTTCCCTCTAGTTAATTACACAGGAAGACCCACAAGTGCAATCATGTTCTCCAAGCTGGTTTCCCTTTTAGGCAGCTTCGTTACTTAGTTCAGATTCAGGGATGGACATTGGTGTGGGTCCCAGAGAAACACTGAAGAACCCAGGTGCCTTGATTCACAATTCCCACTGAATAAAGCCACTTGGTGGTGGTGGTGGTGGTGGGGTGGTACTGAAAGGGCTGAGTTGAATTCTTCTCTGCATGAGGAATTGAAGAGGTAAGTGAGGACTGGACAGAATGGTTATAGGGAGTGGGGTTCCTAGAGAGTAGAGAAAATGTTACTTCCTGCTTTATTGTCTTGCATAAGCAGATTTATGACAGGTGCAGAACCACATGTGACATGTCAACAACCACAAAGAAGCTAATATAGGCCAGTGTTTCTCATTTTTTTCTCTGAAAATACAAGGATGTTAATAGACATGTGAGGATAAGATCTATGATCAAGTAACTGTGGAAACTGCATTAAAAAAATTGAACAGATTTCTCTACTGTGGAAGTTCTTAGATCCTTTAGCAGACTAATAAATATGCTTTGTGAATCTCTGGCAAAAGGATATTATATGCATGTGGGATTTCCCAAACTTGTATGGACTGAACATTTTTAACAGATGGCATCTATGGGATGAGTATTTTATGAATCCCATTTTGGAAAGTGCTGAAATAGACTTGTCTAATGTTCAGGAAATTAGGCAATTACTCCAATGAGATACAGTCACGAAGAACTTTCAAAAGGGCACTGTTTTCTTCAAAGATCTCCTTTGACTTCCCATTCCCACTGAAGGGGGGTGTGGAGGAATGAGTTAAGTAGTTAATGAAGGAATAGCAGAATCTCAAGTGGGACTTTCTGAAGTCTCTCGTGTCCCTCCCCCCACCCTCCTGCGAGAGATTCTCACCACCTCATCCCCGTATTTGAGGATCTCTTGAATTGTGCCCACTACTGTAACTGGGAGTGATCGTATCTCTCAGGTGTATTGGAGGAGATAAAATGGTTGTGAACTATTCTCCTACAAGTCAAGTACAAAATTCTCTGCCTGTTGTTTAATGGTTTCTATTGTATTTCCCAGCCCCAGTATCTCCCAACTTTAACCTTCTTCTTCTCCCCATTAATTGCCACCATAGCCAAGTTAATCTGCTCACTGATCTGAGATCATATTATGCTAATTCTGGGCTTGAAGCTTCTGTTCACATAATTTTCCTCACATTCTCCTAATTCTTCTTCTATCCTTTGAAATCCAGCTGAAGACCTTCAGAGTAGTGTACCAGCTACACCACTTATTTTTTTTACATTAGGGGTTTCAGCCATTAATCGAATACAGCTAATTCTTTGTTAACAAGCCTGTTGGGTTTCAAAAGTTAACAAGTTGATTGTTTGGAATGTAGAGCACTTTTCTCTGCAGAAATATTGTAACTGAGTCAAGGTGTATTTGAAATAGAAATAGTAGAAAACAATCTTTAGTAATTAAACAAAATAGCAACTCTAGTGATTAAACAAAACAGGGAATCAATAAGATTGAATTAGCTCACTCCCATTTATCTTGGTGCTGGTGTTTAAGGAAGAGCAGGTTTAATTAAAGGAGGATAGAGAGGTGTTGGAAATTAGTGGATATTCTGAATGGGCCTTATGGGGCAATTTCACAGGCTTTTTGTTATGTCTTTATTACTTCACAACTCCTAACTCTGCATGTCCATGATGCTGGTGTCTGGCTGTTAGTGCTTTTGTACTTAGCCATGGTTTGGATTATTTTTGGCTTAAAAAAGGTTATGAGAGAATGTCAGCAAAAATGGCAGAAAAAAGGACCTTCAAAAATTTTCCTCTTCATAAGGGCAATGATAAAAAGACAAACTCTTTGGAATTCATTTTATAACATATATATTTGTTGAATCACTGTGTTATATAGCTGAAACTAATATATGTCACCTATACTTAAAAAAAACTTCAGAATTGGGGCACCTGGGTGGCTCATTTGGTTGGGTGACCGACTTCGGCTCAGGTCATGATCTCACAGTTCATGAGTTGGAGCCCCGTGTTGGGCTCTGCTGACAGCTCAGAGCCTGGAGCCTACTTCAGGTTCTGTGTCTCCCCTCTCTCTACCCCTCCCCTGCTCACACTCTGTGTCTCTCTGTCTCTCAATAATAAATAAACATTAAAAAAACAAAAAACAAAAAAACCCCTTCAGAATTAAAATTTCAGAACTCTAGAAATTAACCAAAGGCTTATTTGGTTAACCCAAGGATCCAACCCAAGAATCATTTACTCAAGAAAAGTGTCTGAATCTTAGTAAGAATGGTGGGCTCTGTGGCATTATAACTTACCCTAACCCCACCACCCACTTTCCAGTTATGTAGTAGCCTTAAAAAATAACATCCCACATTCCTGGGGCAGCTTGGCAGCCACCAGAGAGGGCAGAATGAATTTGGAACTCTTTCAAAGTCCCATTCTCATAAAATTGTCATTATCTGATCTGTCTAGTGCTTCTCTGGAAGAGTTCACTTACAAGGCTGACTCAAAACTCAGTGCTAAAAACTACCCACCCCCCCACCGCCCCCAGCAGGGAACATTGCCAGAAAACAATTACAGGCAAGGGTTTTAACTTGTAGATGCTTATATGATGGATAACAGTTGAGCAAACAATAGACTAACCAAAAGCTTAAAAGGAATAGCTGGTGAATGCACTGTCCATAAGGGCTTTGAAAAACTTGGACATATACCTGGTAATCTAGAAGGCTGTGTTACATGGAAGAGCTCTGAGCATGCTTGGGAAAGATGTGAGAAGGCCCTAAGCTGTCCTGTCTGATTGACCCTAAAATTTTATGCAAGTGGGAAGTGAAGGCTGAGTTTGAAAGACATGCTCCAACACTACACCGAACTACTCACGGCAAAGCCTGGGAGATTTATTAGTTCCAGGTGTTTAAGGATATTTCTGGCCAATCATTAGTTGACCAATTAGCTGACTAAGTAGGGACGCTAACATAACAAAGAATGTAGACTTTACAAAATTAGTTCAGAAAAGTCACTAAACAAACAACTAAGTATAGCAAGTGGCAACATTAAACTCTGAAGGTAGGGGTGGTGGATCTGACTGTCAGAGTTGTCACATTGTATTATTTTAAATGTCTGTTTTTTTAAAAAATTTTAAATGTTTATTTGTTTATGAGAGAGAGAGAGCGCTCATGCAAGTGGGGGATGGGTAGAGAGAGGGGGACAGAAGATCTGAAGCAGGCTCCACAGTGACATCAGCAAGCCTGATTCAGGGCTTGAACTCATGAACTGCAAGATCATGACCTGAGCCAAAGTCAGACACTCAACCAGTTGAGCCACCCAGGCACCCCTTAAATGTCTAGTTCTTATCAAAAAAATCGTGAGACATACGCATAAACAAGAAAATATGCTCCATAAGAGGAAAAAAGTAATCAATAGAAGTCATTCCTAAGGAATCCCAGATGTTGGACTTACAAGACACAGATTTTAAATCAGCTGTTTTAGATATTCCAAAGAACTAAAGCAAACCCTATCTAAAGAATTAATGTATAATAGTGACATTTCAACAAATAGATAATATCAATACAGAGATAGGATTTATGCAAAGGAAACAGATATAAACTCTGGAGTTTAAAGTATAAAAACTGAAATGAAAAAAAATCACTACAGGAGCTCAACAATAGTTGAACAGGCAGAAAAAAGAAATAGGGAATTTGAAGATGGATATATTGATATTATTCATTCTGGGAAACAGAATGAAAGAAGAATGATCAAAAGTGAATAAAGCCTTACAAACCAGTGGGACACCAACAAATGTTACCAACATAAGCATAATGGAAATACCAGAGGAGAGGAGAGCAAGAAAAGGGCAGAAAAAATACGTGAAGAAATAATGGTTGAAAACTTCACAACTTTGATGAAAGATATTCATCTAAACACCCAGGAAGTTCAGAAAACTCCACATAGGGTAAACTCAAAGGGATTCACTCCTAAACATGGTGTAATCAAACTGTTGAAATCTGAAGGCAAAGATAGAATCTTGAAAAGGGGGGTACCTGAGTGGCTCAGTCGGTTAAGAGTCTGACTTTGGCTCAAGTCATGATCTCATGGTTTGTGAGTCCAATCCCTGCATTGGGCTTCATGCTGGCAGTGCTGAGCCTGCTTGGGATTCTCACTCTCACCTCTCTCAATCTGCCCCTCTCCTGCTTGTGCTTTCTCTCTCTCTCTCAAAATAAATAAATAAACTTAAAAAAAGAATCTTGAAAATAGCAAGAGAGAAGGATTCATTACATGTAGGAATCTCAATAACATTAACAGTTGATTTCTCATCAAAAGTCATAGAAGCCAGAAGACAGTTGAATGACATATTCAAAGTGCTGAAAGAAAGAGAGAAGGGAAAAAAAAAAAGAAAGAAAAACACCACCGTTAGCCACAAATTCTATGTCTGGAAAGAAGAAATAAAAACACTGCCAGATAAACAGGAACTGAGAGAATTCTTCATTAGCAGATCTGCCCTGTAAGAAAAATTAAATGAAAGAACACTATATAGTAACTCAAATTCACATGAAGAAATAACACCAGTAAACACATAGTTAAATGATAATATAAATGTAGCTTTTGTTTGTTACTCCTCCCCCCATATCTGATTTAACTGCATAAAGTTATAACTATAAATGTATGTTGATGAGCACACAATGTACACAGATCTAGTTTTTGATAATAACAGAAGAGTGGAGGGTAATGGAGCCATTTAGAGCAATTTTTAAAATATACTATTGAGGGGCGCCCGGGTGGCTCAGTCGGTTAAGTGTACGACTTCAGCTCAGGTCACCATCTCGCAGTCCGTGAGTTCGAGCCCCGCATTGGGCTCTGGGCTGATGGCTCAGAGCCTGGAGCCTGCTTCCAATTCTGTGTCTCCCTCTCTCTCTGCCCCTCCCCCGTTTATGCTCTGTCTCTCTCTGTCTCAAAAATAAATAAAATGTTAAAAAAAATTAAAAAAAATATACTATTGCAATTAAGTTGGTACTAATCAGAACCAGATTGTTATAAATTAAGATGTTACTGGTAATCACCAGGGCAACTAGTAAGAAACTAACCCAAAAATATATAATAAAAGAATTGACAAGGGAGTTAAAATAGTACACCAGAAATGTCTATTTTAATACAAAAGAAAGCAATATCAGAGAAATCAAGGAGCTAAAAAAACCAGAGTAGAAAACAAATAGCAAAATGGGAGATGTAAATCTTATCAGTAATTAAATATAAATGTATTATACTCTCCAAATTAAAGGCAGAGACTGGTAGGATGAATTAAAAAACATGATCAACTGTATGCTGTCTGTAAGAGACTCACTTTAAATTAAAAGACACAAATAGTTTGAAAGTAAAAGGATGAAAAAAGATATACTATGTAAATAGCAATCAAAGAGGTGGTGTAGGTATACTAATGTGAGGCAAATAGACTCAGACAAAAATGTTACTAGAGACAAAGAGGATGTTTTATAATGATTAAAGGGGCAATACATCAGGAAGACAAAAGCATCCATGCATATAACAACAGAGTGTCCCATTGTATGAATTAAAAACTCCCAGAATTGAAGGAGAAAATAGGAAATTGAAAAATAATAGTTGGGACTTCAATGCCTCACTTTCACTAATAGGTAGAATAAGGAGGCAGATAACAAGGAAATAGAAAAATTGTATAACATGATACACCAACTAGACTAATAGACAACTCTAGGACACCCCATCCCCAAACAGAATGCATATTCTTCTCAAGTGCAAATGGAACATTCTACAGGGTAGACCATACATTGGGCCATAAAAAAGCCTCCATAAGTTTAAAAGGATTGAAATCATTACAAAATATGTTCTATAACCATAAATCAATATAATTAGAAATCAATAACAGAAGGAACTTTGGGAAAATAAATATGAAATATATGAAAATTAAATAACACATTCCTAAAATAACCAGTGGGTTAAAGTAGGAAATCACAAGAGTAATACATCCATACTTTCAGATGAATGAAAGTGAAAATACAACATGTCAAAATATAGGATATAGCTAAAAAAGATACTTAGAGGGGAATTATTTATGGGAGTAAAGATCCTAAGTACAAATTCTATAAATAGATAAATACAGAAGACTATCCAAGTCATGTTCTCATGTGATAGCAGAGAAGCAGGAATAAATAAACTCAGTCAAGCAAGCTTTTTCCAAGCTTCTGCTTGTGTTACATCTGCTGATATCCTGTTGGCCAGAATAAATGACATGACAGAGTCCAGGGGAGGGACACGATACACTCCTCACAGTGGGAGGGCCTTGGTGCTCCCACTATTGTATTTCCCTATTAGGTTGCTCGTTTCTGTTTCCCGGTTTTTGAAGTAGGCATAGGATTGCAAGAACCCAAGATAAAAGCAGTGGAAACCATGTTGCTTTCATTGTTCAAGATCTGTGGTTGCGAATTAATATTTAGCATGATTTTATATGTTAGAAAACTGCTTTAACTGTGTATTCTAATCATTGGTGTCCATGGGGGAAATATTTACTTGTTGTGTTACATTCCTAATTAGCAGGGTCAGTTCTGTTCAGATGTCATTGTTTAAAAGGTACTAGAAAAGGATTCTTTGATACGGTTTATCTTTTAGGGTGTCTGTCTTGAATTAGGGAGTCCTGCTGGAGTTCTCTTAATTAGCTCAGAATTAATAATCTTTCACTAACCTGTGAAATTGAAGGATGGAATTGGAAAAAGCCTGAATATTGTATCACATAATTTTTGTATTGTCCACTTGGTGGTGGAGTTGTTTTTAGAAAGCAGTGTAAAGTAATAAGCTAAGCAAAAAAGTAGTAGAATCTCATGAATTCCTTGCCATGAGAAAAACGCAGCACACATTTCCAGTAGATATTCTTCTAGGCAGCATTGTTACTTTTATTAAAGTAAAAGAGCTAATGTAATCTCTTAAAGTATAAGAGATAATATCCCCCCCCCCCCCTAAAGAGGTGTGATAATTCATTTCCCAGCACATCAGATGAAGCTACTTGCTTAGTGGTTAGAGTTCAATACTCAAAAATAGAGATTTTAGAAATTGTCTTAATTTGGGTAATCCTGAACACCATCTAATCTTTTTTTTCTTTTTGTTTAATTTAGAAAAATCCTTGTGTAAAGTAATTCTCCTTATGCAATTTTGTCTAAGTCCTCCTACTCAAAGTGTGGCAACACTGGTATCACTTGCACTTGGGAACTTATGAAAAATGTAGAATCTTGGCCCTCACCCTAGATCTACTGAATCAGACTGCAATTTAACAAGACCTCCAGGTTTTTTGCATGTTCTGTAAGATGCACTGTTCTCCACAGGTAACATGCAAGCAGTGGATGATGAGGTAGAAAAGGAAGAGAAGTAGGACAGGTATCAGGACTGGCATCATTTAACAGATATTCACAGACTTATTTTCAACCTTTAATTGCTTATTTGAAGGCATCCTGAAATGCTCATGCTCTAGCACTGGAGACTGATTGTAAACACGAAGCTACCTCGAGTTCTTTTAGATTCCAAAAGAAAGAAAGCAGAGTTATGTCAGTTATTTTCATACTCACCAATCAGTCGTTAAAATATGGGAGATTCTGGAGACTGGCGTTCTAATTTGGCCCAGCCAAAAACTGATGGTGTCACATATGGCAAGACCTTAATCTCTTAATTTTTAGCTTCTTTATCTAAAAGTGAGGTGGTTCAGCAGGTTTATCCTTTTCAATTTTTCTAAAAATCCTGTGGTTTTAGGTACAGTCAGGGCTGATATTCCGCTGGTAAACCCAGGTATACCCATACCTATCTTTATATTGGCATCTGCTTGGAGTGCCTGGTGCTGGTGTCCCACTGGTTGTTACGTAGTTTGCTCCTAACTAATGATTGAAGGGGAACTAAGTACCAAGGACTGTTAGGAACTAAGTATTATCACTATAGGTTCCAGAATCCTTGCATGTCATGGATTCAGATACATGTAAACACAGGCCTGTGGTATAAGAAAGCGGAGTCAAACAGTGTAAGGAGTAGAAAGTACATGGGCTTTGTGTCAGTCTTGGGTTCATGTTTCATGTCCTAGTTTTGCTGCATATTGGCTTGTATGGGTTTATTACCTAAATGCACTTGGCATCAGCTTTGTTTTGTAGCTGAAAAATAGGATTAATATAATAATATGTACCTCACAGTATAATTATGAGGAATTAATGAGATAATTTATACAGAGAATCTGGCAAATGATAGATGTTCAATAAATGTTAGTTTCCTTTTCACTTATGTATCCATACACAGAATAACTCGTACAAAAATTTTTTCTTCTGGAAACCTCTGTAATGCGATATACTGAACGAACAGAGGCACTGGGTGCCTTAATAATGATAAAAGAAGATCAGGGCATCTGTGTGGCTCAGTCATTTAAGCATCTGACTTTTGATTTTGCCTCATGTCATAATCCCAGCGTTGTGGGATTGAGCCCTGCATCAGGTTCCACACTGGCAGCACAGAGATTGCTTGGGATTCGCTCTCTGCCCCTCCCCCACTCACTCTCTATCTCTCTTTCTCTCAAAATAAACAAACATTTAAAAAAATAATAAAAGAATGGGAATGCAAGCTGGTGCAGCCTCTCTGGAAAACAGTATGGAGGTTCCTCAAAAAACTAAAAATAGAACTACCCTACGACCCAGCAATTGCACTACTAGGCATTTATCCAAGGGATACAGGTGTGTTGTTTCAAAGGGACACATGCACCCCAATGTTTATAGCAACACTATCAACAATAGCCAAAGTATGGAAAGAGCCCAAATGTCCATCGATGGATGAATGGATAAAGAAGATGTGGTATAGATATATACAATGGAGTATTACTCGGCAATCAAAAAGAATGAAATCTTGCCATTTGCAACTAGCGGATGGGACTAGAGGGTATTGTACTAAGCGAAATTAGTCAGAGAGAGACAAATATCATAAGACTTCACTCATATGAGGACTTTAAGAGACAAAACAGATGAACATAAGGGAAGGGAAACAAAATAATATAAAAACGGAGGGGATAAAACAGAAGAGACTCATAATTATGGAGAACAAACTAAGGGTTACTGGATGGGGTGTGGGAGGGGGGGATGGGCTAAATGGGTAAGGGGCACTAAGGAATCTACTCCTGAAATCATTGTTGCACTATATGCTAATGTAAATTGGATGTAAATTTGGATGTAAATTAAAAAATAAATAAGCTCTAAAAAATAATAAAAGAATATAGCTAACTTTTACGGGAATTCTAATTGGGGAGGAGGAGTTTATAACTCCACCTAGGATTCTTGGTTAAAATCAAAGATGACTTTCTTCTTTAGGCCAGTGGCCTTTAACTTTTTTGTTTGCCTGTCCTGTATAAAAATTTTGAAACAAAAGCAGCCATGTTCTCCACATACAGTAAAAACAATTTTTTAAGGTTTATTTATTTATTTTTTTGAGAGAGAGACACAGTGTGAGCTGGGGTGGGGAAGGGGGTGGGGGGAGCAGAGAGAGAGAGTGAGAAACAGAATCTGAAGCAGGCTCCAGGCTCTGAGCTGTCAGCATAGAGCCCCACATGGGCTCAAACTCATGAACCGTGAGATCATGACCTGAGCCAAAGTTGGACAGTTAACTGCCTGAGCAACCAGATGCCCCTCCACATACATTTTTAAATTTACATCTAAAATTTTTTCATCATAAGTTTAAATAGTTGTAAAGGATACAATTTCTGGTGTACTATAAATATTACCATTAAAAAATAAAACTACTGTTTATCTCTCTTAGATTTCAAATGTTTAAAGTTTGTAAGAAGCATGCTGGGAAATTCCAACCTGCAAGGAAGGCCATTCTTGTATTTTTACAATTTTTTTTAAAGTTTATTTTTGAGAGAGAGAGTGTACGCAAGTGTAGGGGAGGGGCAGACAGAGGATCCCAGGTGGGCTCTGTACTGTCAGCACAGAGCTGGACATGGGGTCGAGCCCACAAACCGTGAGATCATGACCTGAGCTGAAATCAAGAGTCGGGGACTTAACTGACTGAGCCACCTAGGGTGCCCCTACAATTCTAATTAGTGAGAAACAGCTTGGTGAGGATTTGCTTTCCCCAGTGTCTCATTCTGTGCCCTGGGTGCTTGTTTTGCTTCATTTCAAGAAGAGAAGGTGAAAAGTTACATATTTTTTTCTGACAGTTCAACACTCCATCTTTGAATAAAAGGGAGGTTGGCAAACTTTTTCTTAAAGGGCCAGATAGTAAATATTTCAGACTTTGAGGATCATACAGTCTGTGTCACAACTACTCAATTCTCCCTTATAGTGTAAAAGTGGCTGCAGACAATACCTGACAGGACAGGGCTGTGTTCCAGTGAAGCTACTACCCTATTAACAATCACTCTTGGGGCGTGCCTGGGTGGCTCAGGTGGGTTAAGTGTTGGACTCTTGATTTTGGCTCAGGTCATGGTCTTATGGTTGGTGAATTTGAGCCCTGCGTTGGGCTCTGCACTGATGGTGTGGAGCCTGCTTGGGATTCTCTGTCTCCCTCTCCCTTTACCCCTCTCCTATTTGCTATCTTTTTCTCTCTGAAAATAAATAAATAAACTTTAAAAACAACAACAACAAAAGCAGTCACTCCCTCCACCTGCACACCAGCCCTAGGAAACTAGGCTTTTAACCTTCTGTCTCTCGATTTGCCCAGACTGGACTTTGGGAAGCCTACTTAGAACTTGTTCTGGTGATTTTGTTTTTTTTTATTTTTTATTTATTTATTTTTTTAAATTTTTTTTTCAACGTTTTTTATTTATTTTTGGCACAGAGAGAGACAGAGCATGAACGGGGGAGGGGCAGAGAGAGAGGGAGACACAGAATCGGAAACAGGCTCCAGGCTCTGAGCCATCAGCCCAGAGCCTGACGTGGGGCTCGAACTCACGGACCGCGAGATCGTGACCTGGCTGAAGTCGGACGCTTAGCCCACTGCGCCACCCAGGCGCCCCATGTTCTGGTGATTTTGTATGAACCTGATTCTCCATAGTGAATTTCTTTCCGCCTGAAAGGCCTTGAGGGGCTTCTGTTTCTTTAAAAAAATTTTTTTTGTATTTATTTATTTCTAAAGTAATCTCTATACCCAACATGGGGCTCAAACTCAAAACCCCGAGATCAAGAGTTCCACTGGCTGAGCAGCCAGGCACCCATGGGGCTTCTGGGCTTCTGTTTCTTGCACTGAACTTTGATTGGTTCAGTCAGAGTTAAGAGACAAACCTAAATGACATATCATTTTCAGCATTTAAAAAAGAGCTTGTTTATTAATATGTGATAAATGGTATGAAATCATTATATTTATATTCAATTGTATACAAGTAAACATATCAATATTTACAGCATGCCAAAAATTACATCCTTTGAAGACATTTAGAATTATGGTGAAAAAAATTAGATATTTCATTTAAAACTGTGCAAGATACATTGTTTTTTAACTTGTTAAAGGTGAGAATCAAGCTAAGGAGTCTGAAGTCTTGTGTTAGGCAGGGTGTCATTATCTCTAGAATGTTCTTTGAAAATAAGGCTTTGACTATACTTTTTGGCTTCAGTCTTTAAACAAAAGTTTGCCAGCTTTTCCAAATCATTTTGTTTGATTCCTTAAATGACAAGGAAACATGCATTTATTATTTAAAACTTTTTATTTTATTAAAAAAATTCTTTAATGTTTATTTATTTTTGAGACAGAGGGAGACAGAGTGTGAGTGGGGGACGGGAATAGAGAGAGGGAGACACAGAATCTGAAACAGGCTCTGGGCTCTGAGCTGTCAGCACAGAGCCCGATGCGGGGCTCAAACCCACAAACCGGGAGATCATGACCTGAGCCAAAGTCAGACACTTAACCAACTGAGCCACCCAGGCGCCCCTAAAACTTTTAAACAATATAGATGTGATGGTCCTACCTTTAACCACACTTTTTAGAGGTTAATCATAATTAACAGATTTTTATCCTTTGAAATCTTTCTCTGACACAGGAGATGTAAAAGAAATTTACTTGGTACATTAGATGATCTCTTGAGGTGCTTCCTAGCATCTAAGATTTAAATACAAATTCAGTGCTTTTCACTGAGCTCTCTTTCAATTCCTAACACAGTGCCCTACCTCTGATGCTGAATGAATCTTTGTTGACACTGATCTCTAATTTAAATGATTCAAAGCCTTGACAAAGAGGTAGCAAGTAGATTACTTAAGATGTGAGTCTGAAGTGCACATCCCTACATGTAGCAAAGATCCTCTACAGTGCTTTTTTTTCAATAATTGAAGATTTTATTCACTTTTTAAATGAGTTGATATCTATTATACAGAAATAACAAATGTCTTTTTTGTCAAGTACTGTGTTCTATATCCGGACAAAATGAAGTGAGTGCTTATGCTATGTCATTAATACTAATAATACCTGACACCTATAATTGCTTTGTATTTTCTTTTTTTTTCAAATTGCTTTGTATCTTACAAAGTACTTTGAGGTGTATCTTATTTGACCCTACTGAGGCAGACTTAGTAAGGGTTATACCCATCTTAGAGATAAGTAAATGAAAGCTAAGAGAGGCTCATGAACTTACTCAAGGTCACATAGTTAGTGGCAGAAACTGAAAGAAAACATGTTGACTTTAGTGTTCTTTTCTCAATCTACATACAAAACGTTGCCCAGCAATTGCCTTTATTAAATGAGAATTTGGGGGGTAATTATGGGATGGCTGGCAAATACTTCTGCAATTTTCAGTTACTGTTGCACCACTTCCTCATCTTGGAAGCTAAGTGACAGTTTAGCACTTAATATAATTCAATAAGTTAGCTGTGGCCTGAGGAGGGTGCTCTTATTCAACCCAAGGTTTGAGAATTGATGTTAAATTTAGTTTGTAACTACATATTGCCTAAATAAGTGAGTGCAAGTGTATTTATCTTGCACCAAATAGAGTATTTTAGTTCAGTTTCATATATGAACACACACACATACACACACACATACATATCATATTCAAAGAACTGAAATCTTGTCTTTTCCCCTTACTCTGAATATACTGTAGATTTAAAACAATAAAGAATATTCCAAAGTTGAGATTGATTTAACTGTGATTCTGAAAGGAGGGAGTGAAGGGGGAAATGAGATTGGATCAAACCAGCACTGAGAAGATGGTCAGCAGCTGGTCAAATTCCTTTAAGGAGCCCTTCTGACCTTTGTCCAACCCAGTCCTGACAATGCAGACATCACATAAATTGGATTTCCTGTGTGGGCATTAAGTTTTTGGATTAGCTTGTCTAAACATTTGGCTAAACCAAAAATTATGAAGTTAACACTGTTTTTCTTGATTTACTGATATTAGAATTAACCTTAGATTCTGCTTTTGTATCCGAGCTGCCCCATTTATGGACTAACCTGGGTAATACCTTTCCTTGGATGGGCTAGGTTCCCTTCCCTGTACTTGCCACTGTCACACACCCAGATACTCAGGTCTCTCTTGAGCAGGTGCTGTCCCTTCCACCCAAGACTGGGAGGTCCTAGACAGATTAGGAACATCATGTGGTCTGTTAACTCAATGATCACTCTCACTGTCTGGCCTCTAGCCAAGACATTAATTTATTGAAACCCATTATACTGTGGTACATTTAATTCCTTAAATAGTGTCAATGGGTGATGGGCGTTGAGGAAGGCACTTGTTGGGATGAGCACTGGGTGTTGTGTGTAAGCAATGAACCATGAAAATCTACCCCAAAAACCAAGAGCACACTTTACACACTGTATGTTAGCCAATTTGACAATAAATTATATTAAAAAAAATAGTGTCAGACAGCAGTGACCCTGCCACTTCCTAGCCTGGAAAGTCTAGGCAAGTTACCCAACCTTTGGGTTTCACTTTCCTCACTTGCATAAGGCTAATAATGGTACCTACCTTAAAGTATGGTTGTGGGGATTTAAAGATGCTGTAGGAAAACCTCTAGCACATGGCCTGATGGATACTTAGTATTATTAACTATCCTTGGGTATAGGCTCCAAACTTAGGGGGTAGGGTTTTTTGGGTGGGGGAGGAGGTGCAAGACTAGTAATAACAAGTTTAGGAACAATAAGTTGAAATAGGGAACAAGGAAAAATTCCTATAAACTCATAAGCAGGAACTTAATATTAGGAACTTAAGGAGAAAAGATTCAGAAAGGAAATTAGTGGTAATTTTGGGAAATAGCATCCTGGGTATGAGAGGTGGTAAAGGGGGCTCAGGTTAGAATTGGAGATCTAGCAACTCCTTCCTTAAGCCATCTAACAGGAAGGATGTCTCAGTGTTAAATATCTCCAGGGTGATGGCTGGAGTAGCTCAAGTAAAGGAAGATCAGCACTTGCATTATACCCAGGAAGACAGAGATAGGAAAAATGTGTAAATTGACACCTGAAATGATGAAAATTCAACAGTGATTCATTGCACATCTATTCCATTTATCCCCTCAGTGTTTGACTCTTTCAGAGTTTATTTTTACATGGTTGAAATAACGTATGTGCTTATGATTTTTTTTTAGTAAAGAAAGATCTCTCTTTTGGAAATTTCAAATATTTTTTGATTTGGCAAACTTTTTATAGCAATGGATTATTGAATTCTCAACAGAGCATTTGAAGTGATATGTTTAGTATGCAATCATTTTTTACTGCTGAAAAATAGAGGATTCTCCCAATATTCTTATCATCATTTAAATTTGTGTTTTAAACTTATCCTCATCTTCCTTCTCTGTTTTCAACTTCCTAAATGCTGCAGAGAGAGGACGAAGCAGAATTGATGTGAACAAGACTTCCCTGAGAAAGGGGAATCTATTAGAGATATAGGATACCTTAGTGGACTCAAGAAAAGATGCAGAAGAGTAGTGTGTATTTCTGTGTATGTTTGGGAGATGGGATGAGGATGGTTATGTAAAAGGAAGTGTGTGATCAACTTAGAATTAAACTTCAGTTATCTATTTTAAATGACATTCTTGATTCCAGAATCTTTTTTATTTTATTTTTAATTTTTTAAAAAATTTACATCCAAATTGGTTAGCATATAGTGCAACAATGATTTCAGGAGTAGATTCTTATTGCCCCTTACCCATTTAGCCCTTCCCCCCCTCCCACAACCCCTCCTGTAACCCTCAGTGTTCTCCATATTTATGAGTCTCTTCTGTTTTGTCCCCCTCCCTGTTTTTATGTTATTTTTGTTTCCCTTCCCTTATGTTCATTTGTTTTGTCTCTTAAAGTTCTCATATGAGTGAAGTCATATGATTTTTGTCTTTCTCTGACTGACTAATTTCACTTAGCATAATACCCTCCAGTTCCATCCATGTAGTTGCAAATGGCAAGATTTCATTCTTTTTGATTGCTGAGTAATACTCCATTGTGTATATATACACCACATCTTCTTTATCCATTCATCCATTGATGGACCTTTGGGCTCTTTCCATACTTTGGCTATTGTTGATAGTGCTGCTATAAACATGGGGGTTCATGTGTCCCTTCGAAACAGCACACCTGTATCCCTTGGATAAATGCCTAGTAGTGCAATTTCTGGGTTGTAGGGTAGTTCTATTTTTAATTTTTTGAGGAACCTCCATACTGTTTTCCAGAGTGGCTGCACCAGTTTGCATTCCCACCAACAATGCAAAAGAGATCTTCTTTCTCTGCGTCCTCGCCAACATCTGTTGTTGCCTGAGTTGTTAATGTTAGACATTCTGACAGGTGTAAGGTGGTATCTCATTGTGGTTTTGATTTGTATTTCCCTGATGATGAGTGATATTGAACATTTTTTCATGTGTCAGTTGGCCATCTGGATGTCTTCTTTGGAGAAGTGTCTATTCATGTCTTTGGCCCATTTCTTCACTGGATTATTTGTTTTTTGGGTGCTGAGTTTGATAAGTTCTTTGTAGATTTTGGAGACTAACCCTTGATCTGATATGTCGTTTGCAAATATCTTCTCCCATTCTGTTGGTTGCCTTTTAGTTTTTCTGACTGTTTCCTTCACTGTGCAGAAGCTTTTCATCTTGATGACATCCCAGTAGTTCATTTTTGCTTTTGTTTCCCTTGCCTCTGGAGACGTGTTGAGTAAGAAGTTGCTGTGGCCAAGATCAAAGAGGTTTTTGCCTGCTTTCTCCTCGAGGATTTTGATGGCTTCCTGTCTTACATTGAAGTCTTTCATCCTTTTTGAGTTTATTTTTGTGTATGGTGTAAGAAAGTGGTCCAGGTTCATTCTTCTTAATGTCTCTGTCCAGTTTTCCCAGCACCACTTGCTGAAGAGACTTTCTTTATTCCATTGGATATTCTTTCCTGCTTTGTCAAAGATTAGTTGGCCATATGTTTGTGGGTCCATTTCTGGGTTCTGTATTCTGTTGCATTGATCTGAGTGTCTGTTCTTGTGCCAGTACCATACTGTCTTGAAGATTACAGCTTTGAAGTATAGCTTGAAGTCCAGGATTGTGATGCCTCCTGCTTTGGTTTTCTTTTTCAAGATTGCTTTGGCTATTCAGGTTCTTTTCTGGTTCCATACAATTTTTAGGCTTATTTGTTCTAGCTCTGTGAAGAATGCTGGTGTTATTTTGATAGGAATTGCATTGAATATGTAGATTGCTTTGGGTAGTATCAACATTTTAACAATATTTGTTCTTCCTATCCAGGAGCATGGAATCTTTTCCCATTTTTTTGTGTCTTCTTCAATTTCTTTCATAAGCTTTCTATAGTTTTCAGTGTATAGATTTTTCACCTCTTCGGTTAGATTTATGCCTAGGTATTTTATGGTTTTTGGTGCAACTGCAAATGGGATCAATTCCTTGATTTCTCTTTCTGTCACTTCGTTGTTGGTATATAGGAATGCAACCGATTTCTGTGCATTGATTTTATATCCTGCAACTTTGCTGAATTCATGAATCAATTCTAGCAGTTTTTTGGTGGAATCTTTTGGGTTTCCCATATACAGTATCATGTCATCTGTGAAGAGTGAAAGTTTGACCTCCTCCTGGCTGATTTGGATGCCTTTTATTTCTTTGTGTTGTCTGATTGCTGAGGCTAAGACTTCCAATACTATGTTGAATAACAGTGGCGAGAATGGACATCCCTGTCTTGTTCCTGACCTTAGGGGGAAAGCTCTCGGTTTTTCCCCCTTGAGGATGATATTTAGCGCTGGGCCATTCATATATGGCTTTTATGATCTCAAGGTATGCTCCTTGTATCCCTACTTTCTTGAGGGTTTTTATCAAGAAAGGATGCTGTATTTTGTCAAATTCTTTCTCTGCATCTATTGAGAGGATCATATGGTTCTTGTCCTTTCTTGTATTGATGTGATGAATCATGTCAGTTGTTTTGCGGATATTGAACCAGCCCGGCATGCCAGGTATAAATCCCACTTGGTTGTGGTGAATAATTTTTTTTAACGTATTGTTAGATCTGGTTGGGTAATACCTTGTTGAGGATTTTTGCATCCGTGTTCATCAGGGAAATTGGTCTATAGTTCTCCTTTTTAGTGGGGTCTCTGTCTGGTTTTGGAATCAAGGTAATGCTGGCTTCATAGAAAGGGTTTGGAGGTTTTCCTTCCATTTCTATTTTTTGGAACAGCTTCAAGAGGATAGGTGTTAACTCTTCCTTAAATGTTTGGTAGAATTCCCTGGAAAGCCATCTGGCCCCGGACTCTTGTTTTTTGGCAGATTTTTGATTACTAATTCGATTTCCTTACTGGTTATGGGTCTGTTCAAATTTTCTATTTCTTCCTGTTTCAGTTTTGGTAGTGTATACCTTTCTAGGAATTTTTCCATTTCTTCGACATTACCCATTTTATTGGCATATAATTGCTCATAATATTCTCTTATATTGTTTTTATTTCTGTTGTGTTGGTTGTGATCTCTCCTCTTTCATTCTTGATTTTATTTATTTGGGTCCATTCCTTTTTCTTCTTGATCAAACTGGCTAGTGGTTTATCAATTTTGTTAATTCTTTCAAAGAACCAGCTTCTGGTTTCATTGATCTGTTCTACTATTTTTTTGGTTTCGATAGCATTAGTTTCTGCTCTAATCTTTATTATTTCCTGTCTTCTGCTGGTTTTGGGTTTTATTTGCTGTTCTTTTTCCAGCTCCTTAAGGTGTAAGGTTAGGTTGTGTATCTGAGACCTTTCTTCCTTCTTTAGGAAGGCCTGGATTGTTAAATACTTTCCTCCTGTGACCGCCTTTGCTGCATCCCAGAGGTTTTGGTTTGTGGTGTTATCATTTTCATTGACTTCCATATACTTTTTAATTTCCTCTTTAACTGCTTGGTTAGCCCATCCATTCTTTGGTAGGATGTTCTTCAGTCTCCAAGTATTTGTTACCTTTCCAAATTTTTCCTTAGGTTGATTTTGAGTTTGATAGCATTGTGGTCTGAAAATATGCATGGTATGATCTCGATCTTTTTGTACTTAGGGCTGACTTGTGTCCCAGTATATGGTCTATTCTGGAGAACATTCCATGTGCACTGGAGAAGAATGTATATTCTGCTGCTTTAGGATGAAATGTTCTGAATATATCTGTTAAGTCCATCTGGTCCAGTGTGTCCTCAAAGCCATTGTTTCCTTGTTGATTTTTTGATTAGATGATCTGTCCATTGCTGTGAGTGGGGTGTTGAAGTCTCCTACTATTATGGTATTACCATCGATGAGTTTCTTTATGTTTGTGATTAATTGATTTATATATTTGGGTGCTGCCACATTTGGCGCATAAATGTTTACAATTGTTAGGTCTTCTTGGTGGATAGACCCCTTGATTATGATATAATGCCCTTCTGCATCTCTTGGTACAGTCTTTATTTTAAAGTCTAGATTGTCCGATATAAATATGGCTACTCTGGCTTTCTTTTGTCGATCATTAGCATGATAGATGGTTCTCTATCCCCTTACTTTCAACATGAAGGTATCTTTAGGTCTAAAGTGGGTCTCTTGTAAACAGCATATAGATGGATCTTGTTTTCTTATCCATTCTGTTACCCTATGTCTTTTGATTGGAGCATTGAGACTACTGACGTTTAGAGTGAGTACTGAAAGATATGAATTTATTGCCATTATGATGCTTGTAGAGTTGGAGTTTCTGGTGGTGTTCTCTGGTCCTTTCTAATCTTTGTTGCTTTTGGTATTTATTTATTTCTATATATATGTATAAAATATATATATATATTTTAATCTTTTCTCCCCATCAGAGAGTCCCCCTTAAAATTTCTTGCAGGGCTGGTTTAGTGGTCACAAACTCCTTTAATTTTTGTTTGGGAAACTTTTTATCTCTCCTTCTATTTTGAATGACAGCCTTGCTGGATAAAGAATTCTTGGCTGCATATTTTTCTGATTCAGCACACTGAATATATCCCGCCACTCCTTTCTGGCCTGCCAAGTTTCTGTGGATAGGTCTGCTGCAAACCTGATCTGTCTTCCCTTGTAGGTTAGGGACTTTTTTCCCCTTGCTGCTTTCATGATTCTCTCCTTGCCTGAGTATTTTGTGAATTTGACTATGATATGCCTTGTTGATGGTTGTTTTTTGTTGAATCTAATGGGGGTCCTCTGTGTTTCCTGGATTTTGATGTCTGTGTCTTTCCTCAGGTTAGGAAAGTTTTCCGCTATGATTTGCTCACATAACCCTTCTACCCCTATTTCTCTCTCTTCCTCTTCTGGGACCCTATGATTCTGATGTTGTTCCTTTTTAATGAGTCCCTGATTTCTCTAATTCTTAAATTGTGCTCTTTTGCCTTCATCCTTCTCTTTTTTTCTGCTTCATTATTCTCTATAAGTTTGTCCTCTATATCGCTGATTCTCTGTTCTGCCTCATCCATCCTTGCTGCTGCGGCATCCATCTGTGATTGCAGCTCAGTTATAGCATTTTTTATTTCATTCTGACTAATTTTTACTTCTTTTATCTCTGCAGAAAGGGATTCTAATCTATTTTCGACTCCAGCTGGTATTCTTATTATCGTGATTCTAAATTCTGGTTCAGACATCTTGATTGTATCTGTGTTGGTTAAATCCCTGGCTGTTATTTCTTCGTGCTCTTTCTTTTGGGGTGAATTCCTTCATTTTGTCATTTTGAAGGGAGAAAAGGAATTAATGAGGTAGAAAAATTAAAATTAAAAAAATATTAAAATTAAAAAATTAAAAACACACACACACCCAAAAATAGAATAAATGATGCTAGATCCTAAGTATGTTTTGGTCTGGGTGCTGAATGTCATTTGACAGATTAGAGAAAAAAAGCCGGGGAGGGAGAAAAAAAAGGAAATCATTTGAGAATTTGAAAAAATGAATACACTGAAGTAGACTAAAATGAAATGATGGGAGTAAGATAGAATTTGAAAAAATATACACAAAAGTAAAGAATATAGTAGAAAAAATTAAAGAACAATATTTTTAATAAAAATTAAAAATAAAAATTAATTTTTTCTTTTTCTGTATTCAAGAAAAATAAAAGAAATGGAAAAGAGAAAAAAGAAGAAAAGGGAAAAAAAGGAAATCATTTGAAAATTTGAAAAGTGTAGACTTTTCACTGTAGTAGACTAAAATAAAATGATGGAAGTAAAATAGAATTTGAAAAAATTTACATGAAAGCAGAAAATATAGTAATAAAATTAAAGGAAAACATTTTTAATAGAAATTGAAAGTAAATTTGAAGTTTTTCTCTTCTGCCTTCAAGTAAAAGAAAAGAAACAAAAAAGAAAAAAGAGAAAGAAAACAAAGGAAATAGTTTAAAAATTTGAAAAGGCAAATACACTGAAGTAGGCTAAAATAAAGTAGTGGAAGTAAAATAGAATTTGAAAAAATTTACACAAAAGTAAAAAATATAGCAATAAAATTAAAGAAAAATATTTTTAATAAAAATTGAAAATAAAAATGAATTTTTTCTCTTTTTGTATTCAAGAAAAAGAAAAGAAGTGTAAAAGAGAAAAAAAAAAAGAAAGAAAATTGAATAGATGGACCTGCTAACAGATTGAAGTAGGACTGAAATTACTTCATTTTCCCCTAGAAGTCAGACTGTGTAGCGCTTTATAGTCCATAAACTAAGCAGACGATGAGACTTGTGTTCTTGAAGAGTGAAGTTGGCCCAGTTGAGTGGGACTCAGTATAACGGCTCCGCTCTCCACTAGATGGCGCTGCTAGCCTACTGGGGTGGAGTGTTGTGGCACTCGTAGGTGCATATGCACATGCGTGGGAGTGGTGAAAATGGTGCCACCCAGCTACCCAGTCTCTAGTATTGGAACTCTGATCTCCCGGATCAGCAATCGTGCACCTGTCCTCTGTCTTCAGCTTTCATCCACTCCCCACTTTTTCACTGTCCGTGACCAGGCCCTGGACAGTACCTCTCTCCTGAGTTTTGTCTCAGATGCAGCTCTTTTCCCCGGCCCCTTACTTCTGAAGGACTGCGGCTTTGACCCATTCCACCCCCTCTGCGGGAGAGTCTCACGGAGCAATGGCTGAATGTTGGCTGCACCCAGGAACGCTTGCTGGACCCTGCTGCTGCCAGTGCCCCGAGACTGGCCAGGTGCCAGCCTGCCCCAGAAAAAGTTCGCGAGATAGTGTAGCAGCAGCTTTTCAGGGATTATGGAAGATCACAACACACATCTGGCACCAGGCTTCACCCTCAATGACCTTGTTCCAGCACCAGCGAATGTGGCCATTTTCTGGGGTCTGCTGGGACCAGGTGGTTTCAACAGTCTCTACCAAATGTCCTTCCAGCAGTGGAACCGCTTTTCCCTGTGTGGCCTGAGAACCTCCGGACCCCACTCTGTTCCTGGGGATTCGCCTTTCCCACCAGAGCACCGCCAGGTATCAAGCTGCGGAGTTATAGCCTTTGCGCTCCCCTTATTTACAGTCTTAATGGAATTTAAACCCTCTCCTTTCTCCTTTCTCCCCTTTTAGTTTAGTCCCTGTGGTTGTTTTCAATTTTCCACTTTCTCTCCAGCTGCTTTTGGGAAGGGGTGTTTTCCCATATTCTCCCCCAACCCAGTCTCTGTCCTCTCTCTGCTCACAAAAGCACCTCCCTTCCCGCACCTTCTCACTCCCCAAGTTCACCTCTCCGTGCCATGTACCTGCTGAATTCTGTGCAGGTTGTTGAACAGTTGTTGTTCTGTTCAGGTTGTGCAGATTGTTGTATTAATCCTACAATCAGTTTTCTAGGTGTATAGGATGGTTTTAGTGTTGCTCTGGCTCTATTTCATGGATGCGAGACACACAAAAAATTTCCATGCTGTTCCACCATCTTGGCTCCTCTGATTCCAGAATCTTAATTAAGTAAACTGTAGTAGTCGGGCTAGGCTAAGCTATTCTATGGAACAGATAAACCTGAAAATCTCAGGGGCTTAACAGAACAAAGGTTTATTTCTCTAAATATTTACATTATAGTCTGATGTAGGTCGGGTAGCTCCCGTGCTTGGCTCTCCTCCAGGTGGTGACTCAGGGGTCCAAGTTGCTTCTTTTTTGCCACTCTGATGTCTTAGTACTTTGTTACCACCACATGGATGGGAGAGAGGGTGTGGATAAGGTACATCCCTTTTGGATTAGAAGTGACACATCACATCAGCTCACGTCCCATTGTTACGAGTTAGTGACATGATATAGAGCATTCTCCAGAATAGATCACATATTAGGCCACAAAACAAGTCTTAAGAAATTAAAAAAGATTGAATTCATATCATGCATCTTTGACAGCCACAACACTCTGAATATAGAAATCAACCACAAGAAAAAATCTGGAAAGAACACAAACATGCAGATGTTAAGTAACATGCTACTAAATAATGAATATGTCAAGCAAAAAATAGAAGAAGAAATAAAAAAATACATGGAGACAAATGAAAATGAAACCACAATGGTTCAAAATCTTTGGATGCAGCAAAAGCTGTTCTAAGATGGAAGTTTATAGCAATATCAGCTTACCTCAAGAAGCAAGGAAAATCTCAAATATATAACCTAATCTTACACCTAAAAGAGCTAGATAATGAACAAACAAAACCACAAACCAGTAAAAAGAAGGCAATAATAAAGATTAGAGCAGAAATAAATGAAATAGAAACTAAAAAAAACCCAAAACAAAACAATAGAACAGACCGATGAAAACAGGAGCTGGTTCTTTGAAGAGATCAACAAAATTGATAGACATTTTAATGTATTGTTGGATTCAGTTTGCTAATATTTTGTTGAGGATTTTTGCATCTATGTTCATCAGAGATATTGGCCCATAGTTCTCCTTTCTTGTACTGTTTTTATCTGGCTTTGGTATCAGTGTGATGCTGGTTTCATGGAATGAATCTGAAAGCTTTCCTTCCTCTTCTCTTTTTTGGAATAGTTTGAGAAAAACAGGTATTAACGCCTCTTTAAATGTTTGGTAGAATACACCTGTAAAGCCATCTGGTCCTGGACTTTTGTTTGTTGGGAATTTTTAACAATTTTTTTGATGGTTTTTTTTTAAATTTATGTTTCTTTCTTTTTTTAATATGAAATTTATTGTCAAATTGGTTTCCATACAACACCCAGTGCTCATCCCAACAGGTTCCCTCCTCAATGCCCATCATCCACTTTACCCTCTCTCCCACCCCTCATTACCCCAATTTTATTCTCAGTTTTTAAGAGTCTTTTATAGTTTGGCTCCCTCCCTCTCTGTAACTGTTTTCTTTTTCCACTTCCCCTCCCCCATGGTCTTCTGTTATGTTTCTCAGGATTTACATAAGAGTGAAAACATATGGTATCTGTCTTTCTCTGTATGACTTATTTCACTTAGCATAACACTCTCCAGTTCCATCCACGTTGCTACAAAAGGCCAGATTTCATTCTTTTTCATTGCCAGGTAGTATTCCATTGTGTATATAAACCACAATTTCTTTATCCATTCATCAGTTGATGGACTTAGGCTCTTTCCATAATTTGGCTATTGTTGAAAGTGCTGCTATAAACATTGGGGTACAAGTGCCCTATGCATCAGCACGCCTGTATCCCTTGGGTAAATTCCTAGCAGTGCTACTGCTGGGTCATAGGGTAGATCTATTTTTAATTTTTTGAGGAACCTCCACACTGTTTCCAGAGCAGCTGCCCCAGTTTGCATTCCCACCAACAGTGCAAGAGGGTTCCCGTTTCTCCACATCCTCTCCAGCATGTATAGTCTCCTGATTTGTTCATTTTAGCCACTCTGACTGGCATGAGGTGGTATCTCAATGTGGTTTTGATTTGTATTTCCCTGATGAGGAGCGATGTTGAGCACCCTTTCATGTGTCTGTTGGCCATCTGGATGTCTTCTTTAGAGAAGTGTCTATTCATGTTTTCTGCCCATTTCATCACTGGATTATTTGTTTTTCAGTTGTGGAGTTTGGTGAGCTCTTTATAGATTTTGGATACTAGCTCTTTGTATGATATGTCATTTGCAAATGTCTTTTCCCATTCTGTTGGTTGCCTTTCAGTTTTGTTGATGGTTTCCTTTGCAGTGCAGAAGGTTTTTTTATCTTGATGAGGTCCCAATAGTTCATTTTTGCTTTTAATTCCCTCGCCTTTGGAGATGTGTCAAGTAAGAAATTCTATGGCTGAGGTCAGAGAGGCTTTTTTCCTGCTTTCTCCTCTAGGGTTTTGATGGTTTCCTGTCTCACATTTAGATCCTTTATCCATCTTGAGTTTATTTTTGTGAATGGTGTAAGAAAGTGGTCTAGTTTCATTCTTCTGCATGTTGCTGTCCAGTTCTCCCAGCACCATTTGTTAAAGAGACTGTCTTTTCCATTGGATATTCTTTCCTGCTTTGTCAAAGATTAGTTGGCCATACTTTTGTGGGGCCAATTCTGGAGTCTCTACTCTATTCCATTGGTCTATGTGTCTGTTTTTGTGCCAATACCATGCTGTCTTGATGATTATAGCTTTGTAGTAGAGGCTAAAGTCTGGGATTGTGATGCCTCCCACTTTGGTCTTCTTCTTCAATATTACTTTGGCTATTCGGGGTCTTTTGTGGTTCCATACAAATTTTTGGATTGCTTGTTCTAGCTTTGAGAAGAATGCTGGTGCAATTTTGATTGGTATTGCATTGCATGTATAAATTGTTTTGGGTAGTATTGACATTTTAACAATATTTATTCTTCCAATTCATGAGCATGGAATGTTTTTCCATTTCTTTGTATCTTCTTCAATTTCCTTCATAAGCTTTCTATAGTTTTCAGCATATACATCTTTTGCATCTTTGGTTATATTTATTCCTAGGTATCTTATGATTCTTGGTGCAATTGTGAATGGGATCAGTTTCTTTATTTGTCTTTCTGTTGCTTCATTATTAGTATATAAGAATGCAACTGACTTTTGCACATTAATTTTGTATCCTGCGATTTTGCTGAATTCATGTATTCATTCTAGAAGACTTTTGGTGGAGTCTATCAGGTTTTCCATGTATAATATCATGTCATCTGCAAAAAGCGAAAGCTTGACTTCATCTTTGCCAATTTTGATGCCTTTGATTTCCTTTTGTTGTCTGATTGCTGATGCTAGAACTTCCAACGCTATGTTAAACAACAGCATTGAGAGTGGACATCCCTGTCGTATTCCTGATCTCAGGGGGAAAGCTCTCAGTTTTTTCCCCATTGAGGATGATATTAGCTGTGGGCTTTTCATAAATGGCTTTTATGATGTTTATGTTATGATGTTTAAGTATGTTAAGTATGTTAAGTATGTTAAGTATGTTCGGGATAGATCCCGACTTTCTTAAGGGCTTTTATTAAGAAAGGATGTTGAATTTTGTCAAAGGCCTTTTCTGCATCGATTGACAGGATCATATGGTTCTTATCTTTTCTTTTATTAATGTGATGTATCACATTGATTGATTTGCGAATGTTGAACCAGCCCTGCATCCCAGGAATGAATACCACTTGATCATGGTGAATAATTCTTTTTATATGCTGTTGAATTCAATTTGCTAGTATCTAGTTGAGAATTTTTGCATCCATATTCATGAGGGATACTGGCCTGTAGTTCTCTTTTTTAGCTGGGTCTCTGTCTGGTTTGGGAACCAAAGTAATGCTGGCTTCATAGAATGAGCCTGGAAGTTTTCCATCCCTTTCTATTTTTTGGAACAGCTTGAGAAGGATAGGTATTATCTCTGCTTTAAATGTTTGGTAGAATTCCCCTGGGAAGCCATCTGGTCCAAGACTCTTATTTGCTGGGAGATTTTTGATAACTGATTCAATTTCTTCGCTGGTTATAGGTCTGTTCAAGTTTTCTATTTCTTCCTGTTTGAGTTTTGGAAGTGTGTGGGTGCTTAGGAATTTGTCCATTTCTTCCAGGTTGTCCAGTTTGTTGGCATATAATTTTTCATAGTATTCCCTGATAACTGCTTGTATTTCTGAGGGATTGGTTATAATAATTCCATTTTCATTCATGAATTTATCTATTTGGGTCATCTCCCTTTTTGTTTTTGAGAAGGCTGGCTAGAGGTTTGTCAATTTTGTTTATTTTTTCAAAAAACCAACTCTTGGTTTCATTGATCTGCTCTACAGTTTTTTTTAGATTCTGTATTGCTTATTTCTGCTCTGATCTTTATTATTTCTCTTCTTGTGCTGGGTTTAGGGTGTTTTTGCTGTTTGCTTCTATTTCCTTTAGGTGTGCTGTTAGATTTTATTTAGGATTTTTCTTGTTTCTTGAGATAGGCCTGGATTGCAATGTATTTTCCTCTCAGGACTGCCTTGGATGCATCCCAAAGCATTTGGATAATGTTGTATTTCCATTTTCATTTGTTTCCATATATTTTTAAATTTCTTCTCTAATTGCCTGGTTGACCCATTCATTCTTTAGTAGGGTGTTCTTTAACCTCCATGCTTTTGGAGGTTTTCCAGACTTTTTCCTGTGGTTGATTTCAAGTTTCACAGCATTGTGGTCTGAAAGTGTGCATGGTATGATCCCAATTCTTGTATACTTATAAAGGGCTGTTTTGTGACCCAGTATGTGATCTATCTTGGAGAATGTTTCATGTGCACTCGAGAAGAAAGTATATTCTGTTGTTTTGGGATGCAGAGTTCTAAATATATCTTATCCAATGTACCATTCAGGGCCCTTGTTTCTTTATTGATCCTGTGTGTATATGATCTATCCATTGCTGGAAGTGGGGTATTAAAGTCCCCTGCAATTACCACATTCTTATCAATAAGGTTGCTTATGTTTGTGATTAATTGTTTTACATATTAGGGGGCTCCTGTATTCGGCACGTAGACATTTATAATTGTTAGCTCTTCCTGGTGGATAGACTCTGTAATTATTATATAATGCCCTTCTTCATCTCTTGTTACAACCTTTAATTTAAAGTCTAGTTTGTCTGATATAAGTATGGCTACACCAGCTTTTTTTTTTTTTTTTTTTACTTCCAGTAGCATGATAGATAGTTCTCCATCCCCTCACTTTCAATCTGAAGGTGTTTTCAGGTCTAAAACGAGTCTCTTGTAGACAGAAAATAGATGGGTCTTTTTTTTCTAATCCATTCTGATACCCTATGTCTTTTGGTTGGAGCATTTAGTCCATTTACATTCAGTGTTATTATTGAATGATATGGGTTTAGAGTCATTGTGATGTCTGTAGGTTTCATGCTTGTAGTGTGTTTCTGGTACTTTGTGGTCCTTGCAACATTTCCCTTAGAATCCCCATTAGAATCTTTTGTAGGGCTGATTTAGTGGTGATGAATTCCTTCAGTTTTTGTTTGGGAAAACTTTTATCTCTCCTTCTATTCTGAATGACAGATTTGCTGGATAAAGTATCCCTGGCTGCATATTTTTTCTCTTCATCACATTGAAGATTTCCTGTCATTCCTTTCTGGCCTGCCATGTTTCAGTAGATAGGTCTGCCACTACTCTTATATTTCTACCTTTGTAAATTAGAGCCTGTTTATCCCTAGCTGCTTTCAGAATTTTCTCTTTATCCTTGTATTTTGCCAGTTTCACTATGATATGTCGTGCAGAAGATCAATTCAGGTTACTTCTGAAGGGAGTTCTCTGCCTCTTGGATTTCAATGCCTTTTTCCTTCCCCAGATCAGGAAATTCTCAGCTATGATTTGTTCAAGTACACCTTCAGCCCCTTTCTCTCTCTCTTCTTCTTCTGGAATTCCTATGATACGGATATTGTTCTGTTTGATTGCATCACTTAGTTCTCTAATTCTCCCCTCATCCTCCTGGATTTTTGTATCTCTCTTTTTCTCAGCTTCTTGTTTTTCCATAATTATATCTTTTCATTCACCTATTCTGTCTTCTGCCTCTTCAATCCATGCTATGGCTGCCTCCATTTTATTTTACACCTCATTTATAGCCTTTTTTAGATCCTCATGACTATTTCTTAGTCCTTTGATCTCTGTAGCAATAGATTCTCTGCTGTCCTCTATGCTTTTTTCAAGCCCAGCGATTAATTTTATGACTATTATTCTAAATTCTTGTTCTGTTATATTGCTTAAATCATTTTTGATCAATTCGTTAGGTGTTGCTACTTCCTGGAGTTTCTTTTGAGGAGAATTCTTTTGTTTCGTCACTTTGGGTAGTCCCTGCAGTAGCTCCAAACTGCAGGGCACTTCCCTTGTGCTGTCCAGAGAAACTTGTGTTGGTGGGCGGGGCCACAGTCAGACCCAATATCTGCCCCCAGCCCACCACTGGCGCCACAGCCAGACTGGTGTATACCTTATCTTCCCCTCTCCCAGGGGCAGGACTCACTGTGGAGTGGTGTGGTCCCTATCTGGGCTACTTGCACACTGCCAGGCTTGTGGTGCTGCTTCAATGGGATCTGGCCAAGGGTGTATTAGCCAGGGTGGATCTGCAAGGTGCATAGGGGCAGGAGGGGCAGGCTTAGCTCACTTTGCCATTGGTGGTCCCCTGCGGGAGGGGCCCTGCAACACTGGGAGGGAGGCAGGCCCATCAGAAGGATGGATCCACAGAAGCACAGCATTGGGCATTTGTGTGGTGCAAGCAAGTTCGGTGATGGGAACTGGTTCCTTTTGGAATTTTGGCTGGGGAATGGGAGAGGGAAATGGCACTTGCCAGTGCCTTTGTTCCCCCACTGAGCTGAGCTCTGTTTTCCGGGACTCAACAACTCTCCCTCCCAGCGTCCTCTTGCCCTCCCCGCTCTATGAGAGCAGAGCTGTTGACTTTTAAGATTCCAGATGTCAAGTCCTGCTGGCTGTCCAAACTCATGGAGTCCAGCCCCTCTGCTTTTGCAAGCCAGACTTTGGGGCTGTGCCTTGTGGGTGGGCTGCCCCTCCCCCGCCCCGGCTCCCTCCCACCAGTCTGTGTAGCATGCACCACCTGTCTGCCCTTTCTATCCTCTTCCATGGGCCTCTTGTCTATGCTTGGCTCCAGACAGTCCGTTCTGCTAATCTTCTGGCGGTTTTCTGGGTTATTTAGGCAGATGTGGGTGGAATCTAAGCAATCAGCAGGACGAGGTGAGCCCAGTGTCCCCCTACACCGCCATCTTCCTGGGATATGAAGGCTGGCCCGCAGGGGATAGGGCGCCAGGCTCTGTGCAGAAAGAGGATGCTCAGGATGCTCCTCTGGGCTGTCCCTCCACTGTGGGATCCAAGATCTTTTTATTTATGTTGAGAGAGAGAGAGAGAGAGAGAGAGAGAGAGAGAGAGAGAGACAGGGTGCAAGCGGGGGAGGGGCAGAGAGAAAAGGAGACACAGAATCCAAAGCAGGCTCCAGGCTCCCAGCTGTCAGAATAGAGCCCAATGCGGGGCTCCAACTCGTGGAACACGAGATCATGACGTGAGCCAAAGTTGGACACTCAAGTGACTGAGCCACCCAGGCGCCCTGGGACTTTTTAGATTACTGATTCAATTTCATTGCTGCTAATCAGTGGGTTCAAATTTTCTATATATTCCTGCTTATTTTAAAAAGTTACATGTTTCTAGGAATTTATCCATTTCTTCTAGGTTGTCCAATTTGTTTGCATATTATTTTTCATAATATTCTCTTACAATCTTTTGTATTCCTGTGATATTAGTTGATATTTCTCCTCATTTCTGATTTTGTTTATTTGAACCCTTTTTTTGTGTTCATCAATAGATGAATGGATAAAGAAGGTGTGATACACATACACACACACACACACACACACACACACACAATGGAATATTAGTCAGCCATAAAAAAGAATGAAATCTTGCTATTTGCAGTGACTTGGATGAAAGGAGTATAATCCTAAGTGAAATAAGTCAGAGAAGGACAAATACCATATGATGTCACTCATGTGTAGAATTTAAGAAACAAAACAAATGAACAACAAAAAAAAGAGACAAACCAAAGAACAGACTCTTAACTATAGAAAACAAACTGATGGTTACCAGAGGGGAGTAGGGTGGGGGGATGGGTGAAATAAGAGAAGGGGATTAAAGAGTACATTTATCATGATGAGCACTGTGTATGTATAGAATTGTTGAATCTCTATATTGTACCCCTGAAACTAATATAACACTGTATGTTAATTATACTGGAATTAAAAAAAAAAAGAGTGACAACTTGATAGAGTTCAGGGACTAAAACATAGCCTTAAATAAAACAGCAAAAGCTACAAATTTTCCCATTAAAAAAAAAAGAATTAGTGACATGATCCCACCAGAATTTACAGGGGCTGGGTGAGAGGGGAGCACATGAATATTTGGTGAGGCATTAACTATTTTTGCCATAAACACATTGCCTCCATTATGTTATTCTGTGTCCTTTATCTTCTTGTGGTAAGTATCTCATGGAATTAGCATCAGGAAAAAGTTTTCTTTTTCCTGATGGGTATACCTCTCTCTCTCTCTCTCTCTCTCTCTCTCTGTAGTCAAGAAATTTAAATTTAATGTCTGCTGATCTCAGATTTTTGGTAGCTATCATCTATTCTGTTCCTCTGCTGGGTTTCTAAAATTATTTTATGATTTTATTTTTATTAAAAAAATTTTTTTTAATGTTTATTGATTTTTGAGACAGAGAGAGACAGAGCATGAATGGGGAAGGGGCAGAGAGAGAGGGAGACACAGAAACGGAAACAGGCTCCAGGCTCTGAGCCATCAGCCCAGAGCCTGACGCGGGGCTCCAACTCACAGACCGTGAGATCGTGACCTGAGCTGAAGTCGGACGCTTAACCGACTGAGCCACCCAGGCGCCCCTATGATTTTATTTTTAATGGACATATTGTATTTGTTTTTATTTTAAGTTGCCACCTTCCTTTCTAGTTATAGCTCTTATATTGACAAGGATGTTTTTGCTGCAGCAGAAAATTCAACTAATGGTTCAAACAGTGAATGCTTCATTTAATCTTTCAAGGCTTGATTAAATTCGATGGTACAACAATATCATAGATACTTTATATGTATATCATGTATACTTTATTTTACTTCTCTGCAAATCTCACTGTTTGGTAGTGTACCCTGCCCCCCACTTGTCATGAATAGCTTAGTAGTTCTAGATGCTACATACCATGGTAGACCTTGGTCAGGTCTGGGTCTTGGGATGCAAGAAACAAATGATACTCACAAATGATATCCAGATTACTTATCATGGCATGGCTGCAATGTAGTGCCATGCATGCAGGCATGCATCATTTCTAGTTGTTGTATAATACTGTGTTATATAACCTGAGGAAAATGTTGTAAATGATGCTGGTGACAGCTTAGGAAATTGTATCTAGAGTTGGATGTTAATCCAGGAAAATGGCTTGTTAAAGTTTTTGTAGTCATGTAAAGAAATTATGTTGGTATATCAGGTGACATGTTTGGCAGGGTGGGGTGGGGTGGGGGTGGGGGTAGTATTAATAGAAATGGTGAGAAGCAGGTGGATCCTGGATATAGTTAGAAGGATTTGCTAATGAACTGGAGAGAGACAGAGATGCTGAGAATGGCTCCAAGTTTTTGGCCTGAACAATGGGAGGAATGGAGCTGCCATTTTTTAAGAACAATTTTTTAAATGTTTTTATTATGTTTTGAGAGGGAGAGAGAGAGAGAGGGAGGGAGTGCTAGCAGAGGAGGGGCAGAGAGAGAGAGGGAGGGAGAGAATTCCAAGTAGGCTCTGCACTGTCAGCACAGAGCCCGATGAGGGGCTTGAACCCATGAACCATGAGATCATGACCTGAGCTGAAATGAAAAGTCAGATGCCCAGCTGACTGAGCCACCCAGGTGTCCCTGGAGCTGCCATTTATTGAGATGGGGAATATTGGAAGAAGTTGTTGGTGTTTCATAAAATAAAATGGATTAGGTTGTTAGCAATAATTGGTGGCAGGATACTATAAGGAGTCTGGACTGGAGCTAAGATAGAATGCTGGAATCAGAGCACTGCCCCAGGTCCTAGGACTTAGACAGAAAAGATATGTGGTCTAGGCAAGGACTGCTGTATGCTGGAGCCCCTTCTTCGCATTCCAGACCATGTTTACCTCCAGGCATCATTGGCTACAAGTGTTAAATTTACAAAGAGCTCTGATATCCATTATTCCACTCAGCCCTCAGGAGAGCCCTGTAATATGGTGACTTCTCTTATGTCTGTGACTGAAGACTTGAAAACAATCTCAGAAAAGTTGTTGTTCATGCATCATTTAATAAACATTTATTATGTGCTGGCTATGTGTCAGGAAAAAAACCCTAGCTCTCCTGATTCAAGGCCAATATTCTTTCCACATATCTACTTCAATATAGTGATTCTGGCTTCCCTCTTCTCTGAAATTTGCCTCCCAAATATTCCTATTCTATTGTGGTTTTTAAATGTCTACAAATTCATTAATACTTCTAATTCCCCTCTTCATGAATGTGGGCTGGTTCACTTCTAATGAATTAGAATGAAGCAGAAGCGATGGTGTATAAACACAGAGACCATGTGGTGAAAGAGATGGCCAACTTCCCTATGAGAAGGACCACAGAGTGAAGAACTAAAGCCTTTGGGCAAGAGACGTGTCAGTGACCTTGTAGTCAGATCCCCTAGTCCCAGCCATGCCTTCAGATGAGTCTGTAGCCCCAGCCTACATCCTGACTTCAGCCTCACAGCTAGAACCATCTCAATAAGCTGCCCTTGGATTTCTGATTCTCAGAAACTATGTGAGATAATAAATACTTGTTCTTTTTTTTAAATTGAATTTTTAAGGGGAAGGTTCCAAGATGGCAGAACAGCATGGAGGTTTTTTTGCATTTCACATCCATGAAATACAGCAAGATCAACACTAAATCATCCTGGACATCTAGAAAACTGATTTGAGGATTAACACAACAATCTGCACAACGGCCAAGTGGGATTTATACCTGGATGCAGGGCTGGTTCAATATCCTTAAAACAATCAATGTGGTTCATCACATCAATAAAAGAAAGGACAAGAACCACATGATCCTCTCAATAGATGCAGAGAAAGCATTTGACATAATACAACATCCTTTCTTGATAAAAACCCTCAAGAAAGTAGGGATAGAGCCTCAAGATCATAAGAGCCGTATATGAAAGACCCAACGCTAATAGCATCCTCAATGGGGAAAAACTGAGAGCTTTCCCCGTAGGTCAGGAACAAGACAGGGATGTCCACTCTCGCCACTGTTATTCAACATAGTAATGGAAGTCTTAGCCTCAGCAATCAGACAACACAAAGAAATAAAAGGCATCCAAATCAGCCAGGAGGAGGTCAAACTTTCACTCTTCGCAGATGACATGATACTCTACATAGAAAACCCAAAAGATTGCACCAAAAAAACTGCCATAACTGATCCATGAATTCAGCAAAGTTGCAGGATATAAAATCAATGCGCAGAAATCAGTTGCATTCGTATACACCAACAATAAAGCAACAGAAAGAGAAATCAAGGAATCGATCCCATTTACAGTTGCACCAAAAACCATAAAATACCTAGGAATAAATCTAACCAAAGAAGTGAAAAATCTATACACTGAAAACTATAGAAAGCTTATGAAAGAAATTGAAGAAGACACACACAAAAAAAATGGAAAAAGATTCCATGCTCCTGGGTAGAAAGAACAAATATTGTTAAAATGTCTATACTACCTAAAGCAATCTACATATTCAGTGCAATCCCTATCAAAATAATACCAGCATTCTTCACAGAGCTAGAACAAACAATCCTAAAATTTGTATGGAACCAGAAAAGACCCTGAGTAGCCAAAGCAATCTTGAAAAAGAAAACCAAAGCAGGAGGCATCATAATCCCAGACTTCAAGCTGTACTATAAAGCTGTAATCATTAAGACAGTATGGTACTGGCACAAAAACAGACACTCAAATCAAGGGAACAGAATAGAGAACCCAGAAATGGACCCACAAATGTATGGCCAACTAACCTTTGACAAAACAGGAAAGAATATCTGATGGAATAGACAGTCTCTTCAAGTGGTGCTGGGAAAACTGGACAGTGACATACAGAAGAATGAACCTGGACCACTTTCTTACACCATACACAAAAATACACTCAAAAAGGATGAAAGACTTAAATGTAAGACAGGAAGCCATCAAAATCCTCGAGGAGAAAGCAGGCAAAAACCTCTTTGATCTTGGCCGCAGCAACTTCTTACTCAACATGTTCCGGAGACAAGGGAAACAAAAGCAAAAATGAACTACTGGGATCTCATCAAAATAAAAAGCTTCGGCACAGTGAAGGAAACAATCAGCAAAACTAAAAGGCAACCGACAGAATGGGAGAAGATATTTGCAAACGACATATCAGATCAAGGGTTAGTCTCAAAATCTACAAAGAACTCATCAAACTCAACACCCAAAAAACAAATAATCCAGTGAAGAAATGGGCCAAAGACATGAATAGACACTTCTCCAAAGAAGACATCCAGATGGCCAACTGACACATGAAAAAATGTTCAATATCACTCATCATCAGGGAAATACAAATCAAAACCACAATGAGATACCACCTTACACCTGTCAGAATGTCTAACATTAACAACTCAGGCAACAACAGATGTTGGCGAGGATGTGGAGAAAGAGGATTTCTTTTGCATTGTTGGTGGGAATGCAAGCTGGTGCAGCCACTCTGGAAAACAGTATGGAAGTTCCTCAAAAAATTAAAAATAGAACTCCTACGACCCAACAATTGCACTACTAGGCATTTATCCAAGGGATACAGGTGTGCTGTTTTGAAGAGGCACATGCACCTCAATGTTTATAGTAGCACTATCAACAATAGCCAAAGTATGGAAAGAGCCTAAATATCCAGTGATGGATGAATGGATAAAGATGTGGTGTATATATACACAATGGAGTATTACTCGGCAATCAAAAAGAATGAAATCTTGCCATTTCAACTACGTAGATGGAACTAGATGGTATTATGCTAAACAAATTAGTCGGTCAGAGAAAGACAAATATCATATGACTTCACTCATATGAGAACTTTAAGAGACAAAACAGAAGGGAAGGGAAACCAACAGAAGGGAAGCCAAAATAAAAACAGGGAGGAGGACAAAACAGAAGAGACTCATAAATATGGAGAACAAACAGAGGGTTACTGGAGGGGTTGTGGGAGGAGGGATGGGCTAAATGGGTAAGGGGCATTAAGGAATCTACTCCTGAAATCACTGTTGCACTATATGCTAACTAACTTGGATGTAAATTAAAAAAATAGATTAAATAAAAATACCAAAAAATAAAAATAAATAAAATTAGATTTTTTAAAAATACTGAAAAAAAGGACAATCCATAATTTCATAGAAGAGTAATATCTATTCCCAGAAAAATTCCAGTAGTATAAAAAGGAAAAATTAAAATGAAACTCTCCTTCTCCCACTCCTGATCTCTATTTCTTTTTTTCCAGTTTTATTTAGATGTGATTGGCAACTCACATTGTAGTAGTCCAAGGTGTACAATATAATGATTTGATGTATGTATAGAATTGTGACATGTTTGCCACAATAAGTTTAGTTACATCCGTGAACCCTAATCTCTAGTTCTTCATTCCAAGATCTCTTGGATCCCAAGGACCAAGTTATTCTAGAAAATTTTCATGCATATGCAGTATGTGCATAAATCCTTCTACAATATTCACCAAAAGATCACATGATGCTCTTTTGAAATACTTAATATATTTTGAAGATGTCTTCATATTAGTGCTTACACACCTATCTTATTCTTCTTAGTTGGTTTTCCATTTTTGAATGTACCATATTTCTTTTAATCATCATATAGGTATTCAGGATATTTCCAATACTATTTTCTGTTATAAAATATTGTGATATTTTCATGCTTTTGTGAGCACCCTCAGGTAAATTCCTACTGTTGTAATTCTGACATCAAAGGGTATATGCATTTAAAGGTGACACTGCTCACCTGCTCCACAATCTTTGTCCCCAGTTTATATTGACAAAAGTATGAGAATGCTGTCTCCCCACAAACATGTGCATATCTTTGATACGCATTTTTTTGGCCATTTTTCTTTTTTTGAGAATTGCTAGTGCCTAGTAGAGTGTTTATCATATAATATGGAACATAATAATAGCAATATCTAGCATTTTCTGAGCCTTCTTATACTTTACATATATTTTAATACTTACAAAGACCCAAAAAAGTAGGAACTGTTATTAGGAAGCTTATGCCTGATGGGTCACCTGGGTGGTTCAGTTGGTTAAGTGTCTGACTTTGGCTCAGGTCATGATCTCATGGTTTGTGGGTTCAAGCCCCTTATCAGGTTCTCTGCTGTCAGCACAGAGCCCACTTCAGAACCTGTCCCTCTCTCTTTGCCCCTCTCCCATTTTCACGTGCACATATGTGTATGTGTGCACACACATGCTCACTCTCAAAAATTAAAAAAAGAAACATTTAAAAAACATGGTTATGACCGGTGAGAAAACCAAATCAGAGAGAGGTTAAATAAAGTGCTAAAGCCCAAGGGTATCTGGCTGGCTCAGTTGGCAGAGCATGTGACTCTTGATCTCAAGGTCATGAGTTCAAGCCCTACATTGGGCATAGAGTTTACTTAAAAACAAAAACAACTGGTAAAGGTCACATCAACCAGAAAGTGTGGAGCCAGGATGCAAATGATACTGAATCTAAAAAAAATAGTTATTGAATGATGAATGAATGACCTGTTTGATTCCTTTGTTCATTTTTCTACTGAGTTGTTTTTCTTTTTTATTGGTAGGCATTCTTTATATATTATGACTATTAACTCTTTTTCCGTTCAATGTGTTACAAATATTCTCCCCAGTCTGTTACTTGTCTTTAATTTATTTATTTGTCACATTTTGGTATTCATTCATTAATAAAACCCCAAATCAATAGTTAAAAATATTACCCAGATAGTGTTGTTAAAATTTGTAGTGGCCATTTGAGAAAAATAGTAATAATTTAGGTATACAGAGGAACTATGATGTGGATAATATAAGGTCTCACTAAGTTAATCTAAATATGAAAAATAACCTCAAGGGAATTAGTTGCTTTGTTCACACTGAGGTACTTTAAAATTACATTTCCCCTTTAGGCATATTTATAATTGAAAAAGAAGGAGTTGGGGGTGTTCATGTATATTAGATTGACATTTGGGGAAATGAATTTTTACTTCATCTGTAACAAATGAATCCTAATCAGTTAAGTGGCTCTGGGCTAAAGGAAGTATAGTAACTTCGTCTCTTATTTTGTTTCCATTTTTTAAAGTGGCCCTTTTTGGTCCTGTGAAACTCTTCCTGTCCTGCTGGCTGAATCACATATCACTTCCCTTGAGGCCTCTAACCTTTCTTGGAGCCCCTAAAGCATTTGACTTTGAGACTCCGTGTCAGACACCTTTCTTACTGTCAGAGCCCCACATTTGTTTAGGTGTCCTCAGGGATGTGATCATGCTCTAGCTTCAGAGGTTGAAGCAGAATCGGTCAAAGCCTAAGTGCTCCCGACTTTAGCACTGGGGGGCTTGTTAAACATTGCTGATACCCATTCCCAGAGTATATGATTCAGCGGGTCTAGGGTGGGGTGTTCCTAACCCTAACGAGCTTTGAGGTAATGCTGATGGCTCAAGGACCATACTTTGAAAATCACTAACCTAAGCCAGTCATGATGATCCGAAATCCTTTGCCCATGATTGGTTTAGGTGTATTATTCTTGATTTTCTCTATTATGTCATGTGGATATCACACCTGGAAAGTGACACAAAAGTAATTTCTCAGGTGATAGCTCTCAATATGTTCTAGGTACAATATGATCACCATTTTATATGATATCTGTGCTTTCGTTTCTAAAGCTTGTGCCCATAGCATAGACCTAAGTACGTAAATACACAAGATGCATAAACATGTGTTTGCAACTCTGAAGTTCAGGTTAACTGCTTTTGTGGGCAAGTCTGGTACATGACCTTGGATATGAGAGCAGCTTGTGTATGAATTTTGCTTTTCCTGTTCTGTGCTAACTTCTTGAACTAGCTTAATTTCTTGGTCTTTGATTTTCTCATCTGTAAAATGAGGATAATCATTCTGAATTTATGGAGTTCTGAATATTAATAATAATGTTTGTAATGTGCCTGTCATATGGTAGACAGTCAAGATAAGGTCTGATAAGTATTATTATTGTTATATGGCCATTTCCGAAGGTTTCCAGGTTAGTAGCAACTTGGTTCTTTGGTATTAAGGCCCTACCACTAGACTTGTAGTAGTCACATTCTTAGTTAAGATTATGTGCTTACTGGGGTACCCTGGTCCCATCTGTCATTCTCATGGCACCTACCTATGTTATGGACCAGCACTGTAAGAAGAGAGTGGATGTAGCTTTGTCCCTCACTTTCTGGGCCTCTGTGTCTCAGTGAATATTGCTACTTCTAATTGGTAAAAATATTACTAAGTGCCAGATAATCCCTGGTTCCTTTTTAGCTGATCAAAAGAAGGATATTCTCTGAATTACTTATTGAAGCCTAACCATTTAATATTACTCTAGTCGCCTGTGAAATTTATTCAAGAATGTAGGGAGATGTCAAAGCGTGGCCTTTGTAAGTTTTTCTTTTTCTTTCTCTATATAGACTCACTGAGGACTGCTGAGAATAACCCAGAAGCCAAAGGGTACAGAGTTTATTATTATTCTTCAAGCCACTTAGACTTAAACTAAATATTAAGAAAATGGAAAACTCAAAATAAGCCATGATGAAGTCGCCATTTTTCCTAATGTTCTACATTTGGTACATTTAGTCAATAATGTTTTGATAATATTCATGTGATTACTTCATGCATTATTATTAGCTATTCATTTAAAATCTAATTTATTGGTAGGGCAAGGGTTTACTCTATTTTTGTGAAAACTCTGATTCTACAAGACATTGGAACTTTTCAAATGCAGATTTTCACTGCACTTACAACTACTTCAAGGTTGACTTCCAAATCTGTACTAGTGGTACTATGGAAACCTTCTAGTGTGTGCATGGGTCACATAATTATAAATTATACTTCTTGCTCATTTCAGTGCTTTTAATAATTCTTTAACAAAACTTGAAAGGCCAGGGAAAATGCTTCACAGGGGAAAAGCAATACAGTAATTTTATTTTCTCTTTATTGAATCAATGCAATTTATTAAAAAATTTTTTTTAATGTTTATTCACTTTTGAGAGACAGAGAAAGACAGAGTGTGAGTGGGGGAGGGGCAGAGGGAGAGGGAGACACAGAATCTGAAGCAGGCTCCAGGCTCTGAGCTGTCAGCCAGCACAGAACCGGTGCGGGGCTTGAACCCATGGACTGGGAGATCATGACCTGAGCCAAAGGCAGATGCTCAACCAAATGAGCCACCCAGGTGTTCCAACTTTCACATCATTAGAAGTCACACATATTAAACCAGTGTGAGTTTTCTGTGATTATCACTCAAACTTATTTACTAATCATTTCTCTAAATAGCAAGATAAATCTCCACTCAGTCTTTCCCTCTCCAATAGTCCCATAAGAAGTCATTTTGCTATTAGCCTGGAAATGTTCCAAAAGCAGAACAGTGTGCTGCTGGCAGTCTGCAGTGTGGCCTCAAGGGGGACATCAGATGTTGGTTCAAATGTGACTTCCATGATCTTGATCCCACATCTGAAAGTAAAGATGCAGTGTGTCTCTGTAAAGGTGGTGCTGAAAAGGAGTGTTCTGTCTCTGTCAGCCCATCAGCCTCTGGGGAAGTGCAATCGAAAAGCCATCAGTGGACTCCTGGGCATTTCCTTTAATCTGGGTCTTTTTTGGGGTCTTGAAATATGGTGGGAGCAACCAATTTAAAGCAAGCAAATGCTAATCAAGCAAGCCAGCTGTAGGAGCAGCTCTCATCTGGGGATTTAAAAACACTTTGCAAAACATTAAGTCATTAATCTTCACAGAGGCTCTCTGGAGTCACAAGCATCTATCACCACCCATCTTTGCCACTAGGAAACCTGAGAATTCACAGGCACAGTGTAGGGCTGCACCCAGGGTCCCAGGTGGGTCCTGTAATACAAACTGTGATCTGATCATCAAGCTCTGGCATTGATCTTGTGAGTAAGGCAGAGTGGGCATGTGGGAAGATGTGGCTGATGTGATGAGGCCACGTTTGGGTCTGTGGAAGTGCTGGCTTCATCTGGACCTCACCCAAATGAAGCTGTGTGTCATCTGAGGAAATAGTAATAGCAAAAAACTGAACTGTTACGTCTGGCTTTAGTCCTTTCCTTTCACTGATCATTTCTCTCCTTACTGTTTCCTCTTTCACACTCTCTCTCTCTCTCTCTCTCTCTCTCTCTCTCTCTCCCTCTCCCTCTCCCTCTCCCTCTCCCTCTTTCTCACTTAAATTTATTTATCTTGAGAAAGAGAGCAGAGGGGCAGAGAGACAGAGAGGAGAGAGAGAATCCCAAGAAGGCTGACATTGTGAGTATGGGGCTCAAACTCAGGGGCTGTGAGATCATGACCTGAGCTGAAATTAAGAATTGGACACTCAACTGACTGAGCCACCCAGGCACCCCTATAATCACTCTCCTAATTAGATTTCTCATGTCTAAACTCATAAATTCACAGCCTTTTAGAACACAAAGAAACATCAGAAATTGACCACTTAAAAAAAATTTTTTTTAACGTTTATTTATTATTGAAAGACAGAGAGAGACAGAGCATGAGCAGGGGAGGGGCAGAGAGAGAGAGGGAGACACAGAATCTGAAGCAGGCTCTAGACTCTGAGCTGTCAGCACAGAGCCCGACGCAGGGCTTGAACCCACAAGCCGCGAGATCATGACCTGAGCCGAAGTAGGACGCTTAACCGACTGAGCCATCCAGGCGCCCCAAAAGTTGACCACTTTTAATCTTTACATAAAATTTTTATAATCAGGGCAGGGGTATAATGTATTGACAATGAAAGCCTAGGCATTGGGGAAGACCTCTGTTCCGATTGCTTTACATTTCCCCATGAAAGTCTGGCCCATGGGAGTTGCTTCATAAATGTATTTTGAGTGAATGTATGAATGAGTAAAACTATATTGGGGGTAAGGGTCAGAAGGAAAGGAATTGTGGCAGTGGTAATTGTTCAGATACTGTTAAGATGAGGCTCAGAGATTTACTAGGTCATCTTTACTGGTTGCTATACTAGTGGTTGGGAACCTTTAATATACTTAAGGCTCTAATTTATAAGACAAAATACTGAGGATCACAGAGTTTAAATGACATGCCTGAAGTTTCATAATTCATATAGTAAAATTTGAGAAATCACTGGATTCTTTCCTACTTGTGTAGACCTAAAAACAATTGGCATAATGTCTCGCTAAGTGAGTTAAAGTCCTGGTCTGTCACTTGTTATCTGTGACTGGCCAAGGTCACTTAATTCTAATAACCAGTTGTTTCTTCATCTGTAAAATGCTAATGATACTAACTTTACAGGGTCCTTGTGAGGATTAATAAGATAATGGATATGAGAATAGTTAGATGGTGGAGCATTATATATTAAGAAGTAGGTACTTTATAATTCTATTTGAATATAAGGTTCTTACTGGAGTTTTTTTCTGAATTACGTATAGCAGCTAACTCATAGTGACTCATTAGACTTGTAGACACATTTGATTGTTGTTAAGCCAAAGGGTGTATTATCTAGAAAGGAAATGTCATAAATATGTCTGCTAACGTCAACCATTCCAAACAAAGAACAATTAGATATTGCATCACTGGCAGTGTTGAAATGGAAAAATTAGAAAATATGCAGGAAGTTTATTGGAGGCTGGCTGAATGGGTAGAGTTGGTATTTGTTTACTTGGTGGCAACCCAAGCATTCACTTATTGAGTGTGAGCCTTTGATTGTACTGAGTATATTGGGTGGCTAAATCTTCTACTAAATTTTACCAACGGACAGAGCTGTACTAGGAGCTGCCATCTCCCAGGCTCTAGACTTTCTCTCCCTAGCCCCATGCTGTAGCCAGCATTCACTGCTTTTTTTTTTTTTTTAAATGTTTATTTATTTTGAGTGGGGGCGAGGGGCAGTGAGCTGGAGACGTAGAATCCAGAGCAGCGTGGGTACTGTCAGTGCTAAGCCAGATGCGGGGCTCGAACCCACAAACTGTGAGATCATGATCTGGGCTGAAATCAAGAGTCAGATGCTTAACCTTTGAAGCCACCCAGGTGGCCCAGCATTCGCTGCTTCTGATCCCAGAGCCCGGCAGGTCTATTGTCTTTAGCCCTTGCTTGTCACTAGATTTTCGGAGTCACAGATAAGCTTATTTTACTTTTGGGTGTAAACTATACCTTTAAAATTTTAAAAATAGGTATTTACTATGCTTTTGAAAAGGAGGTAGGGGTGGGCTTAACTCTGCTCTACCCCACTGACATGCTGTGGGGCCTAGATCCCCTCTTTAGGGATGGGGCACACCCATCCACCCCGACTGCTGGGAATATGGGCTGCCAGAGGTTCATAGCTGTGTCCTTCACTGTGCTAGCTCCTCTGTTGCAGGAAACTCCTTGCCCAAGGTTATGCCTCGTCTTGGCTGATGGGGGTGTATGAAGTCCTATCGCCTAGCTTCAGTTCTGAGCAACTCTGAAGGGCTGTCCCAGCTCCAGAGCTCCCCGCAGGATTGGCTGAGAGCTTGGTTGCAAGTTTATTGCTGTTGGCTCCTCCCTCTGCCCAGCCCTGCCTTCTTCACGTCCTTATAGGTAAAATATCTCCCGAGAACACTGTCTGAAATCCTCCAGCACACAATGTTCTATCTGAGATTCTATTTAGGAACTCAATCTAAGACAGATTGGAAGCTCACCAGAGAAACTACTCAATGGCCTGCTGAAAAAATACATCCGTGATTTAACCGGTATGGTTGATGTCTATTACATATTTTCCTGGTAAGCCTTTGCTTTTCTGGAATTGTTTTCCATTACTTCCGGAAACCCCCCTTCCCTGCGAATCCAATTACATTGTTTGTTACAGGAGCAGCCATATCCTTTTTTTTTTTTTTTTTTTTAGTTAATTTATTTTTTAAAAAGAGAGAGAATAGGGGGAGGGGCAGAGAGAGAGAGAGGGAGGGAGGGAGGGAGGGAGGGAGAGAATCCCAAGCAGGCTCTGCATGGTGAGATCATGACCTGAGAAACCAAGAGCGGGATGGACACTTAATCAACTGAGCCACCCAGGTGCCCCAGGAGGTACCATATTCTTATGTGACCCTACTTTTTATAATTATTTTTCTAGCTTAATCTAGGCCAAACGGTAATTTCTGCTTCTTGCAACCAAATGTTCTAAACTAGCTCACTAAGTTAAAGCATTATTTTATACACCAGCAAATTAATAGGTGTGATTTATTAGATTAATCTACTGCAGCCCAGCAGAGGGCAGGTTTTAAGATAGGATAGATGAATAAAAATATAAAATATGTATTATTTTTTTTCCTTAACATGAAAAGGTGTATACAACCATTGTAGAACACTTTGAAAGGAGGGAGAAAAGAAAGATCATAATCCTACTGCCTAGAAATAGCTATTATTAATTTTTATATGTTTTCTTCTAGTATTCATCTAGGGTTACATATTTATGTAAATAAATTTTCTGTTAGGACAATGGGATCACACTGTTGGCAAACTGTTTTAAAATGTTTTTTTTTTTTTTAAAGAAGATATTTTTTAAAGTATTTTTTTAATGTTTAATTTTGAGAGAGACAGAGCATGAGCAGGACAGGGGCAAAGAGAGAGGGAGACACAGAAGCAGGCTCCAGGCTCCAAGCTGTCAGCACAGAGCACAATGCAGGACTCAAACCCACAAGCCATGAGATCATGACCTGAGCCGAAGTCGGACACTTAACAGACTGAGCCACCCAGGCACCCCTAAAATGGTTTTAATGTATTGTGAACATATTTCATATCATGAAGTATTCTTCTACTATGTACGTTTAAGTAACTACATAGTATTCCAATGTATGGTTATATCATTATTTATTGAACCAAATACAAATTTAGGTTGTTTCCAAATTATTTTTGTCACCAGTGATATAGTGACTGAGATCTTAAGGTAAATCTTTGAACACAATTCCCAGATGTGTAATTGCTGAATAAAACCTTTGTAGATTTTAAGACCTTTCATAAGAATTACTAAATTGATTTCTAAAATGATTCTATCACCCTATACAGCTGCTAGCATGCTATGAGAGTACATTTTTATAATATCGGGTTGTTTTCTTGAAAGAATTTTGTCAACTTGATAGGCAAAATGATGCTTGCTTTCTTTAATTTGTATTTCTTTAATTACCAACAAATGAAACCTGTTTTCATGTTTATTATCTCTCTCTTTATGCGTGTGTATACAAGTGTATGTACACACATACGCACATCTAGTTGTGCCATGTGTCAGGGTGTTAGTTGCCTACTGTGTCCTTTGACCAAATTTTTCTTGGCATGTTAAACTTTTTCTATGTAATATAATGCAAATATTTCTTCTCATTTGTCATTTGCCTTTTAATTTTGTTCACTGAGTCTTTTGATGGATTCAGTGAAACTTAATAATTGTTTCTTCTGTGATTTCTGTTATGCTTGGGGAGTTCTTATCTGACGCTAGGGCAAAGGAACTTTGATGGGAGGTGGGTTCATTTGGGGAGGGAGGCAAAAGGGAGCAGAGAGAAAGGTTGATTAAGCCTGAGGCTAACTCCAGAATCCTGACAAAGGCTCCGGAATTGTGTCTTCCCCTCCTTAATTTTACAGATGAAGGAGCAGAGGTCCAGGGAGAATAAGAAGTAAGATTGAAGTAGTGGATTACAAAGTCTCCTAATAGCAGCATTATCCATAAAGGGATATATTGCATTTTTATAAAATATAATTAATTTAGTGTTGGTAAAAAGGAAAAAAAATTCCTTTTGTGTTCTTCCTATATGCTTATGTTGCTTACAACATTGAGCTAAAGAATTTAAAATGCCCCTGAAAGCTGATTACATCTTTACACATAGAATTGATGGTTCTAATTTCTTTTTATTGATTGTGTAGCGTTTTATAAAAGCTGTATGGATGTCATGGTGCTTACCCAAAGCAAACTCACCGCAGCAGTCACCATCCATACATAATTGTTAACAGTGTCTACAAATTAAACTGGAGCTACCGGAAACCAAAGAGGAAGAACAGCCTATATAGTATTCAATATCAGGTAGTTTGTCTTGTTGGCTCAAGGACTAGAAACAAACAGCAAATGACAGAATATTCCAGAAGCAGTCCTCACATCTATGAGGTGGAATGCAGGGCTTCCAGATTTGACAAATAAAAATATAGGACACCAGGTTAAATCTGATAAACAATGAATGTTTTTACAGTACGTCCCAAGTAAAGCATAGGATGTAACTAAAAATTTATTCACCATTTATCTGAAATTGAAATTTAATGAAGCATCCTGCATTTTATCTGGCAACCCTAGCAAGCAGGACCTTTTGTTATACATATTAAAATACTAAACCCATTGCATGCGTGGATGAGCCTGGTTCTGTATCACTGCAATTACAGTGGTTGAATGAAGAAGGTACTTTGAAGGAAAAGTTCACCAAGAAGCTCACACTGATGTGAAAATTAGCAATAAGAAGCAGAGATAGTGGGGGCACCTGGGTGGCTTAGTCAGTTGAGCATCTGACTCTTGATTTCAGCTCAGGTCATGATCTCACAGTTTGTGGGTTCAAGCCCCACATCGGGCTCTGCTCTGACAGTGCAGAGCCTGCTTGGGATTCTCTGTCTCCCTCTCTCTCTGCCTCTCCCTGTGTCTCTTTCTCTCTCAAAAATAAACATTAAAAAAAAAAGAAGCAGAGATACTGTATTAGAGTTTCAGGGCTCACATTACAAAATACCACGAACAGCTGATTCAAAATAACAGAAACTTGAGTCACGGTTCTGGAGGCTGGAAGTCTAAAATCAAGATGGTGGCAGGGCCATGCTCCCCCTGAAATCTGCAAGGGCATCATAACCTGCCTCTTCCTACCTTCTGGTAGTTTGCCAGTAATTCCTGGTGCTCCTTGGTTTGCAGCTACATTACTTGAGTCTCTGCCTCTGGCATCACATGGCATTTCCTTGTGAGTCTTAGGTTTCCTATGGCACTTTCCTTTTCATAAGGACACCGGTCATATTGAGTTAGGACTCACCTTACTGACCTCATCTTAATTTGATTACATCTGTAAACACCCTATTTCCAAATAAGGTCATATTCACAGGCGCTGGGGGGTTAAGACTTCAATATACCTTTTTGGAGGGGTACAATTTAACCTATAGCAGATAGGATTGCCTAATACCTTTAATTATATATAAAAAATAAAATTAACTATAGTCATTTTATTATTTGCTAATTCTAAGTACAGATACTGACTGGGCAATCAGCTCCTATTCAGATATTCTCTACTGGAAAGATTTTCATTTTTAAAAGGACAAATAGAAGTTTTTATGTGAGATTCTAGAATTTAGGCTTACAGCTTTTGCCCACAGCCCAAACTTGATGTTAGAAGGAGGAAGCTCTGGGGATTGCAGAAGTTCATATTTCCCTGAACATAAGGCAAAATGTTCTTTCAAACAAAAATAATAGTCATTGCCATGGACTCTCAGGTGTGATAGTTAAGTGGAGACTACTTCTGCAGTCCCAGAGGGACCCCTCATAGACACTTTAGTGACTTCTGTTACAATTATCCTAGAAGAGAGGGAGAGATGTTATAAAACCTTCAGAATCTTTTGCTTTCAAAACTTGTAAATCATTTTTAAAGTGCTTTGGAGGGGTCTTTAGACAACACAATCAGTGTAACTCCTTAGTGGCAGACAGGTTAAAAGGAGAGCCTGAACAAGTAACAGAGGTGACCACATAACACTTAGATTTAAATTATGATACCAGCAACATGATATAGTTAGTCCAAGGCTAGACCAATTCCATTTTCTAATTCAGAAGAAGTCAAGGAAAGGAGGGCATTTGAATATATTTATTCTTGGAAAGATGATATGACAGCATTAAAGAAGAATTTGAAAAAAATTTAAAAATTGCTCTGATCTCAGAAACTTTACACAAGTTTGTTCATTTCTGTAACTTTCCACTCCTTTTGTAATACAGTGACATACTGTTCTTTTTTCTTTTCAAATTTTTATTTAAATTCTAGTTAGTTAATATAGAGTGCAATATTGGTTTCAGGGGTAGAATTCAATGATTCATCACTTACATACAACAGCCAGTGCTCATCACAACAAGTGCCTTCCTTAATGCCCACCCGTCTAGCCCATCCCCCACCCACCTCCCTCCATCAACCCTCAGTTTATTCTCCAAGAGTCTCTTATGGTTTGTTTCCCTCTCTCTTTTTTTCATCTGTTTGTTTCTTAAATTCCACATATGAGTATAATCATATGGTATTTGTCTTTCTCTGACTTTGCTTAGCATAATACACATCATTGCAAATGGCAAGATTTCATTATTCTTGATGGCTAAGTAATATTCCATCGTGTGTGTGTGTGTGTGTGTGTGTGTGTGTGTGTGTGTATGTGTGTGTGTGCCCATCTTCTTTATACATTCATCAGGTGATGACATTTGGGCTCTCTCCATAGTTTGGCTATTGTTGATAATGCTGCTATAAACATCGCGCTGCATGCATACCTTCAAATCTGTATTTTTGTATCCTTTGGGTAAATACCTAGTAGTGCAAATTACTGGATCATAGGGTAGTTCTATTTTTAACTTTTTGAGGAAGCTCCATACTATTTCCCAGAGTGGCTGCACCAGTTTGCATTCCCACCAACAGTGTAAGAGGGTTCCCCTTTCTCCACATCTCACCAACACCTGTTGTTTCTTGTGTTGTTAATTTTAGTCGTTCTGACAGGTATGAGGTGATATCATGGTTTTGATTTGTATTTCCTAGATGATGTGTGATGTTGAACATCTTTTCATGTGTCTGTTAGTCATCTGGATGTTTTCTTTGGAAAAATATCTATCTATTCATGTCTTCTGCCCATTTCTTCACTGGATTATTTGTTTCTTGGGTGTTGAGTTTGATAAGTTCTTAATAGATTTTGGATACTAACCCTTTATCTGATATGTCATTTGCATATATCTTCTCCCATTCTGTAGGCTGCCTTTTAGTTTTGCTGATTGTTTCCTTCACTGTGCAGAAGCTTTTTATCTTGATGAGGTCCCAATAGTTCATTTTTGCTTTTGTTTCCCTTGCCTCTGGAGGCATATCAAATAAGAAGTTGCTGTGGCTGAGGTCAAAGAGGTTGTTGCCTGTTTTCTCCTCTAGGATTTTGATGGTTTCCTGTGTCACGTTTAGGTCTTTCACCCGTCTTGAGTTTATTTTTGTGTATGGTGTAAGATAGTTGTCCAATTTCATTCTTCTGCATGTTGCTGAGCAACATACTGTTTTAATGTTGGTGTTTCTCTATGGTAAAGTAAAGCATATTTTTATCATTTAAAAATATTTCCTTTGAAAATTAAGGCCATCTGACTTTAAAATACATCTCCTACTTGGGCCTATTATGTAGAAAGATTACAACAAAATTGTTCAGAAATTGTTTCACATGGTAAGTAAGGTTGATCATGACAGGGGACTTTGGTTGTTGTTGGAGAGGGTTGCAGACTGAGTGCCTTTCCCTGTATGCTTGTGATCAGGTGTACAAATGTTTCGCCCCACAAACTTAAGTCTAGATATAAGAAATTATTTCATTTCCCATGATTTTTTTGTGTTCATTTGGAGTGGGAGGAACTATTTTTTGAAATGGATTCATCTCTGATATATTTTTTCACTGTGTGTTCTTAGGCAACATCTGTTAGTCACTAACCTGGACTTTCTCTGAAAGGTTTCACTCTGTAACCAAAAGTGATGTATTTTCTTGGCAAATCCTGACTCAATAGACTCGTAGATGCTGGATATTTCCAAGATAGGAAGACCCTTAATAGGGAGTGGGTGGACTTACAGAGTGATGGGGGAACTTCATCTGCATTTGCTCTTTTGACACCTTTTAAACTTGAACCATTGGTAAGGAAGAAATAAACCTTTCACTATTTGCAGATGACATGGTACTATATAAAGAAAACCCTAAAGCCTCCACCAAAAACCTATTAAAACTGATGAATGAATTTAGTAAAGTTACAGGATATGAAATCAATTGATAGGAATCTGTTGCATTTCTTTTTTTCCCTTTTCTCTTCTCTTTTTTTTTTTTTAATTTTTGAGATAGAGTGTGAGTGGGGAAGAGGGGCAGAGGGGGAGAGAGAGAATCCCAAGCAGACTCTACGCTCAGCATGGAGACCAATGTGGGACTCAATCTCATGACCCTGGGATCATGACCTGAGCCGAAATCAAGAATTGGATACTCAACTGACTGAGCCACCCAGGTGCTCCTGTTGCATTTCTACACACTAATAATGAAGTAGCAGGAAGAGAAATTAAGAAAAGAATCCCATTTACAATTGCACCAAAAATGGTAAAATGTCTAGAATGAACTTAACCAAGGAGGTGAAAGACCTATACTCTAAAAACTATAAAGCATTGATGAAAGAAATTGAGGATGATACAAACAAATGGAAAGATCATGGATTTGAAGAACCAACATTATTAAAATGTCCATACTACCCAAAGCAATCTACAAATTGAATGCAGTCTCTATCAAAATACCAATAGCATTTTTCACAGAACTAGAACAAATAATACTAGAATTTGTATGGAACCACAAAAGATCCTGAATGGCCAAAGCAATCTTGATAAAGAAGGACAAAGCTGAAGGTATCAAAACCCCAGATTTCAAGGTATACTACAAAGCTGTAGGAATCAAACAGTATGGTACTGGCACAGAGATAGACACATAGAACAACAGAAAAGAGTAGACAGCCCATAAATAAACATGCTTAGGTGCTCAATTACTCCATGACAAAGGAGGCAAGAATATAAAATGGGGGAAAAGACAGTCTCTTCAATAAATGGTGCTGGGAAAACTTCACAGCTACATGCAAAAGCATGAAACTAGACCACTTTCTAACTCCATACGCAAAAATAAACTCAAAATGGATTAAAGACCTAAACATGAGACCTGAAACCATAAAATTCCTACAAGAAAACATAAGCAACAATTTCTTTAACATTTGCCTTAGAAACATATTTCTAGATATGTCTCCTCAGGCAAGGGCAACAAAAGTAAAATTAAACTATTGGGACTACACCAAAATAAAAAGCTTTTGTATAGCAAAAGAAACCATCAACGAAACAAAAAAAGCAATCTACTAGTTGGCAGAAGATGTTTGCAAATGATAACCAATAAGGGGTTAATATCCAAAATAGGTAAAGAACTTCTATAACTCAACACCAAAAAAACAAATAATCTGATTAAAAAATGGGCAGAGGACCTGAATAGGTATTTTTTTTTTTTTTAGAGAAGACATACAGCAGGCCAACAGACACATGAAAAGAAGTTCAACATCACTAGTCCTCAGGGAATTGCAAGTCAAAACCACAATGAAGTATCACCTTACACCTATCAGAATGGCTAGAATAAAAAAGACAAGAAATATTAGGCATTGATGAAGATGTGGACAAAAAGGAACCCTGTGTATTATTGGTGGAAATGCAAGTTGGTGAAGCCACCGGGGAAAACAGTATGGAATGTCTTCAAAAAGTTAAAAATAGAATTACCATTCTATTCTACTGGTATAATCCAGTAATACCACTACTGGATATTTACCCAAAGAATATGGAAACACTAATTCAAAAAGATATACACTCCTATGTTTATTGCAGCATTATTTACAATCGCCAAGATATAGAAGCAGCCCAAGTATCCACTGACAGATGTATGAATAAAGAAGATGTGGTGTAAATATACAATAGAAAATTACTCAGCCATAAGAGAGAATGAGATTTTGCCATTTGCAACAATACAGATTTGCAACAATACAGGTTACAAGTGAAATAAGTCTGTCAGAGAAAGACAGATTCCATATGATTTCACTCATAAGAAGTAAAACAAATGAACAAAGAAAAAAAGGAACAAATAAAAACATACTCTTAAATACAGAGAACAAACTGATGGTTGCCGGAGGGGAAGTGGGTAAGGGAATGAGTGAAATAGGTGAAGGGGATTCAGAGTACACTTACCATAATGATCACTGGATAATGTATAGGATTGTTGAATGATTATACTATATACCTGAAACTAATATAACACTGTATGTTAATTATGCTTCAATTAAAAAAAAAAGAAAAAAAAACTAAAGTTGAACCATTGGTTAGGTCAACCCCCTCCCATCATTCACTTCCTCTGCTTCACCCTTTTTGGTGCCTGAAAGCTAGTACGACTGAAGCCTCTTGTATATTCCCACTGTGGCCCAGTTTCAGAGTCTGTCCTCCCCGAAGCAGGACATGTGTGGTGTCAGTTCCGTCACTTTGCTTAGCACTAGTCATTTTCCTAAACATGAGATTTGGGTACACTTGGAGGCTCCTGCCTCACTCCCTGGCTCTCTTGTGTTGTTAGCCAGGGTTTCACCCTCCAATGACTACTGGGTTCTAACACTCTCCCTATGCTGCATCCTCTCCATCCTGTGTGTGCCAGGAATGTGTTCTGGCTGTCAGCGCTGGGCCCTGTTAACTTGTTTTGTTCTTGCTCAGCTTTCTCCCATAAGCTACAGAACTGCCTCTGCTTCCAGGATAGGTAACATAGGCTCTGCTTTGCCTTGGACCAATGTTATCATGTAACTCTGGACTCCTTCTTGACCTTGGATTTACAGCTGCTATTTTCCACCCACTGCTGAGTAGCCTCCCACAGTCTTTTCTTGGACTTCCTTTGTGGATCTTTGTTTCAACCACTGACGTTCTTTCCGTTGTTCCCAGCCCATGTTCTTTTGCTGGCTGGATCTTTTCAGGCAACTGTCCTAACCTGACTCTGAGGCACATCTGTGGTATCCTAATCTGCTTCCTCCCCACCTGTTCTGTGCTGCTGGGAAACGCCATCGATCTGACACTGAGTTCTGAGATATAACAAGATGGGCCCACTATTTCTGAACCATTTGTGGATTTTTGTCTTGAGAGTTTTACCCATGCTGATATTGGGTCTTCTCAAGTTCCTTCTATTTTTGCATTATCTATTTCAGAACTGTGGTAAAGACAGCTTATAGGACATGCTCAAAAGCATTTGTTGATTAATGAGTGCACAAATGAATGAATGGAAGAAAAAAAATCCAAAGCTCAGGAAAGATATCTGGTCACTCACAATAGATAGTAGAAGAGCTTGTTCAAAACCAGTTCTGCTTGACTTCAGTGCCCATAGGAAAACACCCAAAGTGACAGCTAATAGATGGAGTGGAAGAAATACTCATAATTTTGTCCCTAACTAGGGCGAGTTAAAGAGGAAACATTGGTAGTTTTTAACCTTTTTACATGGCTTCTAGTTTTATTGATTGTGTCTTGGAATGTCGACTGTGAACTGTTGTACTGTTGCAGTGTCTGTGATTATGTTGGAGAAATGGCAGTTGTTTTGTGTGTGACCCAGGCAACATGTACTGCTCATTAACAGCAGTGAAAGTGAAGGTTCTCTTGAGAGGCCTGGGAGGAGAAAAGCACCAAATGGGGACTTGAGACTTGATTGTCATATGGTTATGTTGTAGCATGAGGCAAACATGTACCCCAAACAATGGGCCTCATGCTTTTGTGGTCATGTATCAGAAAAGACTTGGAATAAAGATGTTTTTTCTTATCCTGGGAAGGTCTTAGGAAGGTTTTGAAGGCTCCTACATATGTTCCAGTGTTTGAGATATTCTGTGCAGACATTCTTAATCTTTTGTGTTTTTTCTTTTTCTTTTTCTTTTTCTTTTCTTTTCTTTTTTCTTTTTTTTGTGCCATGGATCCTTTTGGCAGTCAGAAGAATGTTTTTGAATGCATAAAATGAAATGTGTAGGATTACAGAGAAAACAAGTTTTATTGGAATCCAGTTCATATGATATAGAGATCTAGTAATTGTTGTAATTTTGAATTGGTGATGTGTACAGATGAAATGGCAAGGAATCAGCAACAATGTGATGTGATAGAAAAATATCTGGGCTTTCTGTAGGTGACAAATTCATAGGTGCCGCTAATACCACTGTGGTTGGTGCACCATATTATAATGGAAGGAAACCTAAATTAGAGGTTTGTGGGGGAAAAAAGGTCATTCTTTTTCTAATCCAAGTTCACAATGCCCTAGGTGAAGAACCCTTTTTCTTTGGGTAGGAAGACAGACTGGTGGTAAAGCAGCCACTACAGATCTGGTCACCCAGGCCTCCTCATAGGTGGCAGCAGGATCTATAAGGCAATTATTGTGTGACAACTGAGCCCAGATTCATCACTTCACCTCTTTATGCATCACTTTCTTCTCTGTCACTGAATGAGATGTGCTGGCTCCATCTTTACCCAAAGGTTAAATGTAGTGATCTCTGTCCAATAAAATATGTCACATGCCTTCATGTCCTTAGAAGCAAAGTCAATATTTAGTAGGTGTAATTTCATCTAGACAGATGTAGGGAAAATTAAATGGGAGAGATCAGTTTTCATTATTCATGACTCTTTCTTTACCCAGTTTTTTTTCTTCTTTGATGCCCTTCCTAATAAATATCATCTCTTGATAATAATTTCCAGGATCAAAATGAGAAAAACCTGGGTTAGTCCTGTTTCCTCCTTCAGTAAAATGTGGCTTGTTACCATGTCATTATTAATAATTTAATAAAATTTCTTTGTTAGTTGAAAGATACTGAGAAAAACCAAAAAAGCAAAAAAAAAAAAAAAAAAAAAGGAAAAATCACCTTAAATTCCTCAACTATTTTAGAGAGCTGCATGCAATAAGAAATGGAAGTCATCCTGTTCTCTGCACTCCTCCCCCACAAGATAAACACAGGTAATAGTGTGGGTTTAAAATTTTTTTTCAGCTTTCCTCAGTCCGGTATCTGTGTGTGGTGTGTGTATGTATGCACGCTTGTGTGTGTTTGTATACATGTGTGTTTGTGTATGTGTGCATGTGTGTATGTGTGTGTATTTTATGGATCATTGTAGTCAGCCGTGGTAACTCTACTGCTTTCTATCCGGGGTGCTTTTCCATACCATTTCTTTGGCCAGATTGGTATTTTTAGAGGTGGCACTTCATGTATTCCATGTGGTCCTTGGTGTTGGTCACAGAGCACTGCCCTCCCCTGACGCAGGGATGACAATTGAGACATGAGCCTGGTGGGCTATAGGGATTGGTTAGTCAGGAACAGGGATTTGTAGGATATTATCTAGGTTGACTCACTCAACAATCTTTCAGCATCTACTTCCTTTGCTCTCCTTTGCCGTGGAGTTCAGAATGTTAAATTTTCCCAGATCCCTTTGCGGTGGAGATGGACATGTGCCGTTGTTCTGCCAGTAAGAAATAAACAAGTCTGCTGAGAGTTTTGGGGGAGCCTTTGCTTTCCTGATGCAGACGCCACTGCTGCTTCCTTCTCACACGGTCCCCAGAGGTGTGCTAGCTGGAGCAGCAGGTGCTGCCTTCAGACCACAAGGAAGACTGACAGAACATCAGTGCCTGTGACTTGAGGCCATCAAGCTGCCTGCTTTGGGGATTCACTGTGGTTGAAACTCTTATGTGCTGAAACTAGTATTAGTTGGATTTTCTGTCACTTGCCTCTAAATGCAAACCCTCATTAATTCAGCATGTGTCTCAAGCTGGAACAATTAGTAAAAGAGAAGACAGCCTCTCTCCTCTGGCATCGCTCAGTCGGAAGGATAGGAGTCTGGGTGCTCAGGGACCTCTTCAGCCACCCTGGAAAATGGGTTTATCTGAAGAACAAAAAGTGTGACACACTCAGGAGAGGACAGCAGAGCCTGATGCTATCCTTTGAGTTCCTAAATCTAGTCATGTCTAAAGCCAGGAGCTCCGGGTTTATGATAATGTTTTCCTTCTTGCCCTGCATGTTTAGTTATGTTTCTATTTATTTTTAGTTTTGTTTCTCTCACTTGTGATCAAGAATCTACAAATGACTCATTCTCTTATACTCACATGTATGCCTCTATTCCACAGAGACATCTAGGGTTAGTAGTTTGATATATGTCCTCCAAGATACTCTCTCTCTCTGTCTCTCTCTCACACACATACACACTCAATATGTATATACATATAGGTATTTTATATTTAAACACAAATGGCATCATACTTTATGTATTTTTATGTATCTTTTCTTAACACATTTTGTGTATCTTTCCATTTTAATATATAAAAATCTACTTCATTCTTTTAATAGGTGCATAATATATCATGGAAAGGTTTTATCAAAAAAATTTTTACTCTTATTTCTCTTGATGGGCATTTGGATTATTTTCACACATCTCTGATTATAAACAGTAATATAGTGAACTTTCTTGCAAGAAATCCTTGTGCAGTTGTGCAAGTATTTTCTAGGATGGTTTTCTTTTATACGTAGAACTGAGCATGTCAAAGTATTTGTATGTTTTGAAATATGAATAGATGTTGGTCAATTTATTTGCACAAAATTATATTAATTTAAACTCCTACTTATCCCCAGAACAATAAATTAATTAAAAAATTTTTGTCACTGGGATGCCTTGGTGGCTCAGTCGGTTAAGCGGCTGACTTCAGCTCAGGTCATGATCCTGTGGTTTGTGCGTTCAAGCCCTGCATTGGGCTCTGTGCTGATAGCTCAGAGCCTGGAGCCTGCTTTGGATTCTGTGTCTCCCTCTCTCTCTCTGCTCCTCCCCTGCTTGTGCTCTGTCTCTCTCTCTCTCTCTCAAAAATAAATAAACATTTAAAAACAATGTTCTTTTAAAGAAATTTTTTTTGTGAAGCTGTCAAGTGTCAAAATATCATTGCACTGTTTTAAATAAGCATTTTTCTGATTAGTAATGAAGATGAATTTATTTTAAAATATTACTGACCATTTACAGTTATTTTGTGAATTGTTTTTCATATTCTTTGCACTGTTTTTCAATGAGTCTGTCTTCCTTCATTAATTTGTATGGTCTCTTGTGTATTGAGGGCTATATTAATTTTTTAGTGACTCTGAGCATTGCAAATAATTTCTTCCAGGCATATTTTTTGGGGGGTTATCTTTTATTTTCATTTCAGATTTTGGCAAAACTAGGCTTAACATGGGATTTTATAGTTTGATAGTTGTTTTGAGCAGTTTATTAGACTAATGCCAGTGCAGATGCTCCACTTGTGTATTTCATATCAATAAATATTGGTTGATTATTTACTGTGTTCAAGAGTGTTTTTTTAGCATTAAAATTTTTAAATTATTATGGTAAAAATATACATAAACATAAAATATATCACTTTAACATTTTTTCCCACAATTTATTTATTAATTAAAGTTGTTTTTGAATGTTTATTTTTATTTTTTTGAGAGCAAGAGAGAGAGAGACAGAGTATGAGCAGGGAAGGGGTAGAGAGAGAGGGAGACACAGAATCCGAAGCAGGCTCCAGACTCTGAACTGTCAGCACAGAGCCGGACACAGGGCTCAAACACACAAACAGTGAGATCATGACCTGAGCCGAAGTTGAGCGAGATCATGACCTGAGCCATCCAGGTGCCCCTCTGTAATTTAAATCAGAGGAAACATTTAAGCAAACTTAGTATGCATAGCAACTGGTAACAACTGGATTTCTTAGCACACAGGACTAAAGATCACAAACATATGAGATAAAAATATCCATTGCACATAACTTTTAATAACTTTAAATGCTAAATAATTAAAGAGTTTTAATTGATTTTGAGGCAATGGGTATATGCATTTTTACTTTTCAGATAGAGATATTATAAATATAAGTCACATTGATAAAGTTTTGTGACTTTTAAAAGTTTGAAAACTTGGCTTACAGAAGTAATTTTCCTGACTCAAGCATGTATCTGAAAACAGTGTAAGTATTTCTTTGTTTTCTTAAAAGCACAGGCTGGTTTATTTTTAGTGACAACGATAATTTTCATGAAGGAGAAAGGAGGGTAAAAGTGTATGAAAGGTCAGTTCCTCAAAATTTTAAATTTAAATGATACCACGTCTCAACATATAGCATTATGACATGTTCTTTTTTTTTAAGTTTAATTAATTAATTAATTAATTAAATTAACTTGTTTTATTTATTTATTTTTAAAATTTACATCCAAATTAGTTAGCATATAGTGCAACAATGATTTCAGGAGTAGAGTCCTTAGTGCCCCTTACCCATTTAGCCCATCCCCACTCCTACAACCCCTCCAGTAACCCTCAGTTTGTTCACCAGATTTATGAGTCTCTTCTGTTTTGTCCCCCTCCCTGTTTTTATATTATTTTTGTTTCCCTTCCCTTATATTCATCAGTTTTGTCTCTTAAAGTCCTCATATGAGTCAAGTCATATGATTTTTGTCTTTCTCTGACTAATTTCACTTAGCATAATACCCTCCAGTTCCATCCACATAGTTGCAAATGGCAAGATTTCATTCTTTTTGATTGCCGAATAATACTCCATTGTGTATATATACCACATCTTCTTCATCCATTCATCCATCGATGGACCTTTGGGCTCTTTCCATACTTTGGCTATTGTTGATAGTGCTGCTATAAACATGGGGGTTCATGTGTCCCTTCGAGACAGAACACCTGTATCCCTAGGATAAATGCCTAGTAGTGCAATTGTTGGGTTGTAGGGTAGTTCTATTTTTAATTTTTTGAGGAACCTCCATACTGTTTTCCAGAGTGGCTGCACCAGCTTGCATTCCCACCAACAATGCAAAAGAGATCCTCTTTCTCCGCTTCCTTGCCAACATCTGTTGTTGCCTGAGTTGTTAATGTTAGCCATTCTGACAGGTATAGGGTGATATCTCACTGTGGTTTTGATTTGTATTTCCCTGATGATGAGTGATGTTGAGCATTTTTTCATGTGTTGGTCAGCCATCTGGATGTCTTCTTTGGAGAAGTGTCTATTCATGTCTTTGGCCCATTTCTTCACTGGATTATTTGTTTTTTGGGTGTTGAGTTTGATAAGTTCTTTATAGATTTTGAGACTAACCCTTGATCTGATATGTATTTTGCAAATATCTTTTCCCATTCTGTCGATTGCCTTTTAGTTTTGCTGATTGTTTCCTTCGCTCTGCAGAAGCTTTTTATCTTGATGACGTCCCAGTAGTTCATTTTTGCTTTTGTTTCCCTTGCCTCTGGAGACGTGTTGAGTAAGAAGTTGCTGTGGCCAAGATCAAAGAGGTTTTTGCCTGCTTTCTCCTCGAGGATTTTGATGGCTTCCTGTCTTACATTTAAGTCTTTCATCCTTTTTGAGGGTATTTTTGTGTATGGTGTAAGAAAGTGGTCCAGGTTCATTCTTCTGTATGTCTCTGTCCAGTTTTCCCAGCACCACTTGCTGAAGAGACTGTCTTTATTCCATTGGATATCCTTTCCTTCTTTGTCAAAGATTAGTTGGCCATACGTTTGTGGGTCCATTTCTGGGTTCTCTATTCTGTTCCCTTGATTTGAGTGTCTGTTTTTGTGACAGTACCATACTGTCTTAATGATTACAGCTTAATAGTACAGCTTGAAATCTGGGATTGTGATGCCTCCTGCTTTGGTTTTCTTTTTCAAGATTGCTTTGGCTATTCGGGGTCTTTTCTGGTTCCATACAATTTTTAGGATTATTTGTTCTAGCTCTGTGAAGAATGCTGGTGTTATTTTGATAGGGATTGCATTGAATATGTAGATTGCTTTGGGTAGTATCGACATTTTAACAATATTTGTTCTTCCTATCCAGGAGCATGGAATCTTTTTCCATTTTTTTTGTTTGTGTCTTCTTCAATTTCTTTCATAAGCTTTCTATAGTTTTCAGTATATAGATTTTCCACCTCTTTGGTTAGATTTATTCCTAGGTATTATGGTTTTTGATGCAACTGTAAATGAGATTGAGCCCTTAATTTCTCTTTCTGTCGCTTCATTGTTCATTAACATTTTTTTTTAATTAAAAAAAATTTTTATTGAGAGAGTGCACGCATGCGTGTGATGAGGGGAGGGGCAGAGGGAGAGGTAAAGAGACAAAATCCTAAGTAGGCTCCTTGCCCAGCCCAGAGCCTTTAGTGGGGCTGGATCCCAGAAGTGTGAGATCATGATCTGAACCAAAATTTAGCATATTGTCTTTTTTTAAATGTTTATTTATTTTTGAGAGACAGAGTATGAATGAGGGAGGAGCAGAGAGAGGGAGACACAGAATCCAAAGCAGGTTACAGGCTCTGAGCTGTCAGCATAGAGCCAGATGGGAGGCTAGGACCCAGAAACCATGGGATCATGACCTGAGCCGAAGTTGGTTGCTTAACTGACTGAGCCACCCAGGAGCCCCAGCATATTGTCTTTAAGTTTCATATGTGTTGTAGCATATGTCATGATTTCCTTCCTTTTTGACACTGAATAACATTTCAGTGTCTCACCACAAAAACAAAAATGTAGCAGTATGAGGTGATGGGTGTGTTAATTAAGTTGATTGTGGTAATCATTTCACAATGTATGTGTGTATCAAATCATCACATTGTATACTTTAAATATATGCAATTTTATTTGTCAATTATGTGTCAGTAAATCTGGAAAAAAAGTGCTGTTTAAAGATACATGCATAAAAAGATTTTATTTTAGGTATGTACCTTATTTTGTTCCTCCCTTCATCTATCGATGGACACTTGAGTTGCTTCCAGCTTTTGACTACTGTGAATAATAATGCTGTAGACATTGGTGCACACATATCTGTTTGAGTCCCTGCCTTCAGTTTTTAGGTTTATACCTAGAAGTGGCATTGCTGGGTCATATGGGAATTCTAGGTCTAATTTTTTGAGGAACTGCCATACATACTATCTTCTACAGTGGATGTACCTTTTTCCATTCTCAGCAGGAATGCACATGAGCCCCAATTTCTTCATATCCTCACCAACACTTGCTGTTTTCTATGTATGTATGTATGTATGTATGTATGTATGTATGTATGTAGTAATAGCCATCATAATGGGTATGGAGTGGTATCTTATAGTGCTTTTTAAAATGTTTATTTATTTTTGAGATAGAATGAGTGGGAAAGGGGTGGGGGGAGGGCAGAGCATCCGAAGCAGTCACCACGCTAACAGCAGCAAGCCCGAGGCAGGCTCGAACTTACCAAACGTGAGATCGTGACTTGAGCTGAAGTCCTACACTGAACCCAGTGAGCCACCTAGGTGCCCCTCATCATGCTTTTTAATCAGCATTTCTACATACAATGTAGAATGATCATTCGTGACATAAATCATAAGTGTTTTTTTTTAATTTTTATTTTTGAGAGAGAGAGAGAGAGAGAGAGAGAATGCAAACAGAAGAGAGGGCAGAGAGAGAGAGAGAGAGAGAGAGGGAGAGAGATAGTCTTAAGTAGTCTTCACTCTCAGCACGGAGCCTGATGAGGGGCTCAATCCCATGACCCTGGGATCATGACCTGAGCTGAGATAAAAAAAACTGGATGCTCAGGGGTGCTCAGTGGCTCAGTCGGTTAAGCAACCAACTTTGGCTCAAGTCATGATCATGCGGTTCGTGAGTTCAAGCCCTGAGTCCAGCTCTGTGCTGACAGCTCAGAGCCTGGAGCCTGCTTCAGATTCTCTGTCTCCCTCTCTCTCTGCCCCTCCCCCCACTTGCACTGTCTCTCTTTTTGTCAAAAATAAACATGAGAAAAAAATTTAAAAAAAATTGGATGCTCCACCGACTGAACCATCAAGGTACCTCATAAGTGATTTTTTTTTTAAAACTCAAAACTACTAATGTTCATAAATGGTTTTCTTAAAAAAAAACTACAATGAGGATTTACCATAATGTCTTTTTTAACTTCTGCTTCATTTATTTGCATTCTAGTGTGCTTTCCTGAGTGGGACAGTAGGGTAGAAGTATATTTTGTGCACCAGGAAATTACTGTAACCTGCATGTCAGTAATCTGAGTACACCCATTTCATGTACATGTGACTATGCCAGATGTTAGTGAAGTAGATGAATAAAATAAGATCTCTCATAGTCTGTGGTATGTTTATAGATATGGGGGAAATTTTTTGTTATTGATGCTGTTAATGGAATTTGATGTAATAAAATAGCCAACTATTTCCAAGATACAGCAAGACATTTATATTGGACTAAGCCTTTACACTCCTCTCAGAGGCCTTGAATCACCTCCTGGAGGAGCTGCCTTCCTCCTGACACTGCCACCTTTGCTGGTTGCCTTGCTTACTGGAGTCTGAGGTTAGGCCCTGTATCTCTCTGGCTTCACAAACCCACATGCTGAGCCCCACTGCATGAAATTAGCTCTTTATGTCTGCACTTGGACACTCAAGCCATGGCATTTGGCCTCCTGAGTGGGTACTGGGTCACTGGATGGTGGGCCCTGAGGGACCTTGATCAAAGAGCACCAGAGATAGTAAGGAACTAGGCAAATAAACCCTCCTTTTCTCCCTTCTTTGGGCTGCTCCAGGGCCATTATCTCTCGTAATCAGTTAGAGAAGCCCCACGTACCAAGGAACGGTCCAGCTGCCTGAGTGGTGTCACTCAAGAGCGTTGTGAGGCAGTCGGTGATCAGGAGGTGGCACTACATTGCATTGCTTTGCTTCTTTCCTCACCTCTCCTCTTCCTTCTCGCCTAAACTGTCTTGGACTTACAACTTCCGAATAAAGTATCAGCACTTTACTTATTTATTATTTTATTATTTTATTTTATTATTTATTAAGGTTTATTTATTTATTTTGAGGGAGAGAGAGCATGCCTGTGCGTGCTCACGAGCAGGAGAGGGGCAGAGAGAGACAATTCCAAGAGAGCTCCCTGCCCATGGGGGCAGGGGGGTTCGAACTCAGAAACCCCTGAGATCATGACCTGAGCAAAATCAAGAGTCGGTCACTTAACCAACTGAGCCACCCAGGTGTCCAAATGATAGCACTTTAATGCTCACTGTTAAGTTCTGCTTCCTAGAGGAATTAGGCAGAAACATCACCCAATGTATATTTTATGCTGAATTGTTCTTTTTTTTAAATTTTAACCATGTTTATTTATTTTTTAAAATTTACATCCAACTTACCATATAGTGCAACAGTGATTTCTGGAGTAGATTCCTTAATTCCCCTTACCCATTTAGCCCATCCCCCCTCCCACAACCCCTCCAGTAACCCTCTGTTTGTTCTCCATATTTATGAGTTTCTTCTGTTTTGCCCCGCTCCCTGTTTTTATATTATTTTTGCTTCCCTTCCCTTCTGTTCACCTGTTTTGTATCTTAAAGTCTTCATATGAGTGAAGTCATATGATATTTTTCTCTGACTAATTTTGTTTAGCATAATACCCTCTAGTTCCATCCATGTAGTTGCAAATGGCAAGATGTCATTCTTTTTGATGGCCAAGTAATACCCCATTTTGTGTGTGTGTGTGTGTGTGTGTGTGTGTGTGTGTGTGTGTTTGTGTATACCACATCTTCTTTATCCATTCATCCATCGATAGACATTGAGGCTCTTTCCATTCTTTGGCTATTGTTGATAGTGCTGCTATAAACATGGGGGTGCATGTGTCCCTTCAAAACAGCACAACTGTATCCCTTGGATAAATGCCTATTAGTGCAATTGCTGGGTCATAGGGTGGTTCTATTTTCAATTTTTTGAGGAACCTCCATACTGCTTTCCGGAGTGGCTGCACCAATTTGCATTCCTACCAGTAGTGCAAAAGAGATCCTCTTTCTCCCCATCTTCGCCAACATCTGTTGTTGCCTGAGTTGTTCATGTTAGCCATTATGATGGCTTTTTTCTCCCCCAGTTCAACTCTCTGCACCGCGTACCTGCTGAGTTCTGTGGTTCAGGTTGTGCAGATTATTGTGTTAATCCTCAAATCAGTTTTCTAGGTGTGCAAGATGATTTAGTGTTGATCTGGCTATATTTCATGGACACGAGATGCAAAAAAGACTTCCATGCTGTTCTACCATCTTGGCCCCTCCTAAATTGTTCTGAACTAGCAGAACTTATAACTCTGGATGGGTATAAGAGATCAGTGAATTCTGAGATTTTAAAAATTGCCTTTTCTCAAAGCAGTTCAAATGAAGGTCCCATTTCTCCTTGGTATTAAGTTATGATTATTGAAGTTTAGTGAAAAATTCATTAGAAAAATAAGATGACTCCTGGGGCGCCTGGGTGGCTCAGTCGGTTAAGCAACTGACTTTGGCTCAGGTCATGATCTTGCCATTCATGGCTTTGAGCCCTGCATCAGGCTCTGTGCTGACAGCTCAGAGCCTGGAGCCTTCTTCAGATTCTGTGTCTCCCTCTCTCTCTCTGTCTCTCCCCCACTTGCACTCTGTCTCTCTCTCTCTCTCTCTCAAAAGTAAATAAATGTTAAAAAAAAAAAGAACAAGAAGATGACTCGTGTTATCATATATTGTTATCTTTTACTGGTCATACGTGTAATACATGTTCATTGCAGAAAATAAAGAGAAGAGATGGTCAGTAATCATAACACAGGGACCACAGTTGGTTGATATCTTTCCAGCCTATTTTCTTTTTTTTTTTTTTAATTTTTTTTAACGTTTATTTATTTTTGAGACAGAGAGAGACAGAGCATGAACAGGGAGGGTCAGAGAGAGAGGGAGATACAGAATCTGAAACAGGCTCCAGGCTCTGAGCTGTCAGCACAGAGCCCGATGCGGGGCTCGAACTCACGGACTGTGAGATCATGACCTAAGCCGAAGTCAGACGCTTAACCGACCAAGCCACCCAGGCGCCCCCTTTCCAGCCTATTTTCTATGTGTGTATGTGTGTGTACAAATGCATGTATATGTATGTATGAATGTGTATATCTTTTTATAAAAACAGGACTAAACAATTCATTCTATTTTGAAACCAGAATTTTGTACTCAATATATTAGGAATATATTTCTATTCCATTAGTTCTCCAACACTGTTCTTTTGCCTGGCTGCATAGCAGTCCATTAATGTTATCATCTGCTCCAATATTTTTTTATGAATATAACTTATTGTCAAATTGGCTTATATACAACACCCAGTGCTCATCCCAACAAGTGCCCTCCTCTCACATGCTCCAATATTAAGTAGGCTCTTGTGAGAATCATATGTAGAAGAATCTTTTTAAAAGTTATTGGTGATCTCTAAACCACTATACTAACGTAAATGATAATAATTATTATTTGTTGAACTAGAAAGTTGAAGACCTCCTTTTATTTGTGGTTATGTTTTTCTGCCTCATCTCTCTAGCCTTTGTCTTTTCTGAGTCATCTGTCCAGAAGAAGTTTAAAATAATAGTAGCCAAAGTTAGTGAAATTTTCCGTGCTTCAGTGCAAGGCATATGAATTCTGGTGCTCCGACGAAAACTCATGAAAAGTATTATGCGAGTTTTTAAGTCATTTCTCTTTGGAGGTCTGGTGAAGTGGATTAAAAAATGAGCTTACTCTGTGTAACTTCTTTATGCATGCTTAACTTTTTCTGTTCCTAATAAGAAATGTGTGACCACCACATACTCTGAGTGGGCAAGCGTTCAGTGTGATCTCAGACATGTCAACGCTTTCTGACACTGCCTAATGACTTTTGCTGTGTGAAGAATAATGGCACCTGGAGGGGTTGCAGTAATGAGCAATTTCTTTATCAATAATAGATGGAACTAGTCAGTGCCAAGGTCCAAGTTGTTAGGTAAATTGGACACAGGTCTCTAGTGGTACTGGTGTTTCTCCATGATTATCAGAGAATAGTTTCACTTACTGTATGAATGGAAAGCTGGGCAGTAATTTATGAGTATGTCCTAAGGGAGATCCTTTGCCTGGTAGTGAATGTCATCCTTTGCTTGCTAGTGGTGTCTGGTTTTGGATAGGAATTGGCAGGACGTTGGGCCTTGTGTGTTCAAATAATCTGTAGTTAAGAAATTGTTAAGCATTTGCATCTTTACATTACTCAGAAAGAAGCTAAGGCACACATACCGGCAAAATAATACAAGATACTTTCCTCTGGCAGCTGAAGACAAGATTCATTTTACTCAAGTCTTTGGCCATGGTGTTCATGATAATTCAAGGCGTTTTCCGACCTTGAAGATCCTTTGGGGGTTTTACCTGAGTCAGAAAAATTGCAGTAAAAGGAACAAAGCATTTCCTTCAAGTGTAAAAACTTCTGAATTGGGCCCAAAAAATGTGGATTGGTCTATAGCAGAGCATTCTTTTTTTCCAGGCAGGTTTAATAATGATTAATGTTTTATTTATAACATTTACCAGAGAAATAAATCCAAGGCTGTGGCTTCAGAAATCTGTCTAAGGAATCAAAGAGAATCCTTCCCCTTTCTGGGAAAGGCACTGTTCATTGTCGTAGCCAAAGAAGACTTAAGAACACCTTTGGGGTGCTTTGGGCCTACTTCACTTTTCAGGCTGCTCATGAAATGGTCTTATCTTTATTAACTCCCTCACATTAATTAGATTACATATTGGAGAAATATATGTTTAACTGCAATTAAATGTCTAGAAATTTACTGTGTGAAAAAACATTTATAATAGTCCTCTAATCAGCCAGCAATGTGGTAATAAAGCAAGGGAATTGTGAAACTGACTCAAGTTGTTTAAGTGTTTTTAATAGTACTGTTTAGAGTTTCGGATTCTATTCCTGTTGCCTGTCAAAATACAAATCTACCTCCTGTGGTGCTTATCATAATGTTTGCTTTTCTTATTTATCACTTAAGCACTTCTGCATTTACCTTACTGGAAGATTTTTTTTTTGAAGAAGAAGTGTGGAAGCTCTTTGTTTATCATTGGTTAAGGCGTTGAATTTGACTCTAGATCTACTTTCCAGAAAATGGATTCTAACTATGATTTGTGTTTATTTTTTCTGTGACATTTGACATAGTTCGCATTAGCAAAGCTGACCTTTGTTTGATTCCAGTAGCTGTTTCTTTAAAAAAAATTTTTAAATGTTTACTTATTTTTGAGAGAGAGAAAGAGAGAGAGAGTATGATTGGGGGAGGGTCAGAGAGAGAAAGAGACACAGAATCTGAAGCAGGCTCCGGGCTCTGAGCTATCAGCACGGAGCCTGATAATGGGCCTTGAACCCATGAACTATGAGATCATGGCCTGAGCCGAAGTCAGATGCACCGAGTCACCCAGGAACTCCTCCAGTAGCTGTTTCTAAGTGATATCTTTATACTCCTTTTCTTTTGAGTTTTGGAGAATGCCATGTCCCTGCTGTGAGATGTCACTCAGCCATTAGCATGTGACATTGAGGAGACAGTTGTAGGAGGTGATTTAAAGGAGGAGGGCCCATGAAAACACAATATCAACTCTGCCATCATTGCCCCTCATCTTTCATCCAAGGAAACCCTCCTATTCCAGAGGAGGACCAGAGACTTCACCACCCTTTTCTGTTACCACCTTGGCTTTCACATATTTGTCCCTTGGCTACCCTTTTTTTGCTTTAACTGTGGACAGTTGAGTAACCCCATCAACAATCTACTGTTTTTAGGACACCAAAGCAAAGACATAATTTCTCTTTTCTCTTAAGAAGTGTAGATATCCTGCTCCCATTTTGTTATTGGTTAAGGAGATGTGATGGGCCAGGATTTCCTGTCCTTCAGAGCTCCTCTTCTTTAGAGACCTAGCTCTGCTTTAATTGTGGTTAGTATCATGCCAGGCACATGTAGTTGCTTAAAAATATTTCTTAAATTGGGGCGCCTGGGTGGCTCAGTCGGTCAAGCGGCCGACTTCGGCTCAGGTCACGATCTCGCGGTCCGTGAGTTCCAGCCCGCGTCGGGCTCTGTGCTGACAGCTCAGAGCCTGGAGCCTGTTTCGGATTCTGTGTCTCCCTCTCTCTGACCCTCCCCCGTTCATGCTCTGTCTCTCTCTGTCTCAAAAATAAATAAACGTTAAAAAAATTAAAAAAAAATATTTCTTAAATTGTTAAAAATAACATTCAACATTTGTGGAGTAATCACTATAAGCTGGGCACTATTTTAAGTGCATTGTATGAATTAGTGCATTTAACAAATAAAAGGATGTTATGAAAGATAACAGAAGAAAATGATTCCAAGTTTGGTAGACATTAATCTGGTACATATTTTTTGTCTTTGAATTCTTTAAGGTTTATTAGAAATGGTATTTAGAAAATTACCTGTTATAGTTATTAAAAATTTTAATACTACATTTACTTAACCAAGTATCTCTGAAATACTATCACTGTAACAAGTAATCAACATAAAGGTATTAATTGTATGTTTCACATTTTTATGTGAAATCTAATCTGGTAGATATTTTATTGAAATTTCTGGGTATGTTTAAACCCACGTTAGGGGTTACTAAGAAATATATACTGAATGCACTATAAACTTTTCACTCTTCTGTGCTTGAAGCAGGTGTTTAAATAATCTCACGGATCTGAGGAAACAGGAAAGAAATTTATATCTCTCTTTTCTCATATATCTCTCTTTTCTCATATGCAGTGATTGGATGTTTTGAAGTTTGGAAGTTGTTATTGTAAACCAAAATTATTGAATATTAATAGTATTTTCTTATATGTGTTTGAAAATGGATATTTTAATTTTATGCCACAGAAACTTGTGTAATGATAAACTCCTAGTGGATTGTTTTCTGATGCATTATACTATTTTCCCTGAGAAGTCTTTTGAATGAAGAAAAGCTCTATCCTGAATACTGTAAAAATTGGTAAATTTTTGATAAATAGCATGGCAGTGACTTTTACATCTTTGTCATAGTTCAAGACCTTTAACTTTGGATCTCAGTAAATGTTTGTTGAATACAGATAATTTGGAAAACAGGCAAAAAAATCATCCATATTTTCATCAAGAAACACATCCACCATTAGCATTTATGGGTATTTCATTCCCTATCTTTCCCCCAAGGATAATGAAAACGCTTCCATGTTATTATTATAATCTTTGTACCCATCATTTCAACTATGTTTTTTGAAAATGGAAATATCTTCATATCCCTTTTCTCATTATAATATGAAAGAAATAACAAATTCAAACCTTAAGAAATGCATTAAGTGCAAAATAAAAATTCTTTATAATTTTACTTCCCAGAGATAAGGTGTTTAATAGTTTTATCTGTCATTTGAAACACCTACTTATTATTCCATTCAGTGGGTATAATTTACTTAGGTTTTTAATTTATGTAGGTTTTTCATTATTATCGGATATTTAAGATTTTTCTTCCAATGTTAGCTATTATAAGTAATACTCTAGTGAATATTTCACACATAAAGCTTTTCCCATATTTATTTCTTTTAGATAATTTTTTTCAAAATGGAATTATTGGATCAAAACCTATGAATGAACTCAAGGCCTTTGAAAAATATTTTCAAATTGATTTCAAAATGGTAATGCCAATTTACGTTTTCAATAAGGTGGAAAGGTTTTAACCTGGTATAAAAATACCAGGTTCACAATACCAGTGCCAGAGTAGAGAATTATCATTCAACAAAGAACTTGCTAATGTTATGAGAAAAACAGCACTTCTCTGTGGTTTTATTTTGCATTTCTTTAATTTCTATTGGAACATTTCCCCAAGTTTGTTTATTAGTTGTATTTTCTTTTGTGGATTGTCTTTTTATATTATTAGGCTATCAGAGTTGTGAGTTTCCCTTTGTTGTATATATGAGCCCTACAAATTGTAACGAGAATGATCATTTATCTACTATATAACCTAATTTTTTCCCTCAGTGTATGCTTTTTAATTTTGAATTTTTTTTATTAGTTTGGAGAAATTTTCCAAGTTTTGGGTAATAAAGTTATTGATCTTTTGTTTCTTCTGTTGGTTTTAAGCTTAGGAATTCCTTCTCCCTCCAGAAGTTTTATAGCTTTTTTCTGCTATGAGTTGTTTTTTTTTTTTTTCTTTGCTATGAGTTTTAACTACTTAACTTTTTGATCCATCTGGACATTACTTTAGTTACAGCAAGAAAGGAAGTTCTCTATTGGTTTTTCAATTTTTAATCTCATGTTACTGACATTTATTAAATAATTCTTCCCCTCTCTGCTATTTTATGATAACTCCAATATCATACTTTAAATTTTTAGGTACCAAAAATTGGTACCAAAAGTTAGGTAAGGTCTAAATCTGAGTTTTTTGTTATGTGGGTATGAGTGCCTTTTACATATTTGCTTATGTATTACATGATTTTAACTGCCTTAACTTTAGAGTTGATTCAGCACATATTTATCGAGAGCTCACATGTATTAAGCTCAGTAATTTATTAATAACATTTCTTTTATACCTGTTTATTTGATATCCTTACCTACTTGCTCTTTCTGATGAATTTTATATATATATATATATATATATATATATATATATATATATATAAATTTTTTTTACATTTATTTATTTTTGAGAGAGAGAAACAGAGCACAAGTGGGGAAAGGGCAGAGAGAGAATGAGACACAGAATCTGAAGCAGGCTCCAGGCTCTAAGCTGTCAGCACAGAGCCCGACATGGGGCTTGAACTCACAAACTGCGAGATCATGATCTGAGCTGAAGTTGGGTACTTAACCGACTGAGCCACCGAGGTGCCCCTCTAACCTCTTTTCTTAGTTCTACTGGTTTTGAGAATTTTCTCTTAGGATATCAAAGTAGTCATTCACCTGCAAATAATGATAATTTTGTCTTTTTCATTCCTGTATTTATAATTTTTATTTATTAATATAAATAAGGTGAAATCTCCTTTGTTTTGTGCTTAATTTCAGTATAATGCCTATAGAATTTCTTCATTAAGCATGAGAGTAATTGTTGGTTTGATATAAAAAATAGCTTCTATTTACTGGGTGTTTATCATGTACCAGGTGCTGTGCTATATATACATGAGGTCAATAGTGGTGTTATTTGCCCCTGGGTCTGTTTAACTTCAAAATTACCTTTTAAGCTGTTAATGAAATCAAGAATGGAGGTTAATTTCATCAAATACCTTTTGGCATCTGGTGATTTTTATTTGTTGATGTAATGGTGTTATAAATGTATTTTTGATACTTTATATAAATTGATATTCTTTCGTATTCCAAGAGAGAATTTCAATAACTTCCAATTATTCATATATCAGGGTGAAAAATAGTTAGGGTAAATGATTACATGGAGAATTGTCTTATGAATTTTCTTGTTTAATTTTTTATTATAGCATATTCTATTAATAAATGTCTCATGACTGGGCCTTTCTTACTTTCCCTGTTTAGTTCTATTTGGTTACCTTAGAAGATATTTTGTTAAATTCTATTTGCAAATATTTTATTTGTAATTTCACTCATACTCTTAACTGAAAATTTTCAAAAGTCTCCTTTCTTTTCTCCTCCCCTCCTTTTCCTCTTTTCCTTTAAAAAACATTCTGCTATTTTTGTAAGGTTTTGGCACCAGGGCTAAATTTGTTTTTCTAGAATTAATTAGGTTGTTTTCCATTTTTTACTTTGGAGCTGGATTTATTTGTTTGTTTATTTATTTATTTAAAATTTATTTATTTATTTTGAGAAAGAGAGCATGGGGGAGGGGAAGAGAGAGGTAGAGACAGAATCCCAAGCAGGCTCAGTGATGTCAGCATAGAGCCCGATGTGGGACTCAAACTCACGAACTGTGAGATCATGACCTGAGCCGAGATCAAGAGTCAGGCCCTTAACTGAGTGAGCCACCGAGGTGCCCCATGGGTCTATTTATTTAATATGACACTCTCTGTTCCTAAAAATTTGAAAGACTTCACTTGTAAAATAGCATGAGCTGGGAACATAAGCATTCTGGTAAATAAGACAAGAAAAAATGTGAGAAGATAGGATACATATTTTTATTCCTTGCAAATGTCTGCTTTTCTTTATAAGTTAATTTTCCTTCTCAAATAAGAATAACAAGGACCTTTGTACTTTTGAGATTAATATATATTTTAATAGGGAATTTTCCTGCTGCAATAATGACATTTGCTGTTCCATCAGTTCAGACTTGATGCTCTGTTGACATTAGTGATCCCTGAAAAGCTTCTTGATGGTTTATTATTGTATTCTTGTTCTGCCCAGGCAACAAATCCACTTATTTTCCTCTTGTTGGCATCTTGTTTAGAGCGTTTTATTATAATGACCCCTGAGGCTCTGCAGAAGGCACGATGTCCTTCTCCTTTGGGAGAAAGCATAGTGCAGATTCTGGGAGCAAGGGCTACTTTGGAGATAGACGGATCTGACTTTCCAAGCCCATCACACCACTTATTAACCGTTGACTTTTCTAAGTCTCATTTTCCTAATTTGTGAAGTGGCAACAGAGATAAACCTCAAGCCATTGGTTTTACTAGAAAATAGTTTTAAAATGCTGAGCATCGATTCTGACGCACAGTAAACAATCAGTGGTAGCTCTTCTTATTTGATATTTCATGTTCATTGCCTCTTTAGACCAATGGTGTCAAATGTGTTCAGAGATATAAAAAGTGCTACCTTTTTAATTTAAAAATAACTTTGTTGAAAAAAATAACTTTATTGAAGTATAATTTGTAAAGATGCAATGCTTCCATGAGTTTTGCCAAATGTATACACAGTCAAAATATAGCACATCGCCATCTGCCCGAATGGTCCCCATGTGTTCCTTCCCAACCAGTCCCATCTCCTCTTTTCAGTTCTTAGGCAACAACTGATCTACTTCTAGATTAAGTTTGTTTTCTGTTGACTTTCCTGAGAATGGACTTATGTGGTAGGCACTCTTTTACATTAGATTAGTTTTTTATGTTTTATTTTCAGGATAGTGTTTTAGAGATTCAACTATGTTGTTGCATGGAACAGTTTTTTTTTTTTTTAAACTGCATTTGGGTTGTTTTCAGTTTGGGGCTTTTATGAATAAGGCTGCTGTAAACATCCATGTAACAGTTTTTAAAAAATGAGTGTGTACATATATTTTCTTTTGCAGGTATTTGGGAGAGGAATTCCTGAGTTACCTGGTCAGTGTGTGTTAAACTTCCTAAGAAATTGTCAAAGAGTTTATCAAAGTGGCTATACTGTTTTACATTTCTACCAGCAGTGTCTGCGAATTCCAGTTGTTCCACATCCTTATATTTAATATTGTCAGTTTTTAAAATTTTAGCCATGTGAGTAGGAAACTACTGGTATCTCATTGTGGTATTAATTGCATTTCCTTTGTGACTAAAGATGTGGAGCATCTTTACACATGCATTTTGGCATCCCATGCATCTCCTTTTGTGAAATTTCTGTTCCAATATTCTGCCCAGTTCAGCTGGCTTATTTGTCTTCTTGTTACTGAGTTAGAAGAGTTCTTATATATTCTGGAGATAAGTCCTTTATGTCAGATATATGAGTTTTGAATATTTTCTTCTAGAATTTTTATAGTTTGGCTTTTATATTTAGGTTTATGATCCATTTCAAATTAATTTTTGTGACCAGTAAAGATCAAGGTTCACTTTTTCCCATATGGATATCCAAGCACCATTTGTTATTGAACATAGATTGACCACGTATGGATGGGTGTTTTTCTTACTCTCTATTCTGTTCCATTGATCTATATGTCCATTTTTGCTGGCATAAAAATAGACATTTTTTATTACTATAACATTATATTAAATCTTTAAATCAGGTACTGTGGATGTTTTGTTCTTCTTTTTCACATTTTCTTTTGCTATTCTAAGTTCTTTATATTTCCATATACAGTTTAGAGGCAGCCTGTCAGTTTCTGCAGTGAAGTCTGCTGGGATTTTTATTGCTATTATGAAGAATCTATGGATCAATTTAGTGAGAATTGACATTTTAAGAATATTGAGTCTTCTGACCCTGAAAGTAAGTTATACATTTCCACTTATTTAGGTATTTATTTTGTCTCAGCAATGTTTTGTTGTTTTCAATGTAAGAACTCAAACACATTTTAAAATAATTGTCGACAAGTATTTAGTATTTTTGATTCTGTTATAAATGATATTGCTTTATAAAAAATGTTTATTTATTTTTGAGAGAGAGAGAGAGACAGAGACAGAGTACAAGCAGGGGAGGGGCAGAGAGAGGGAGACACAGAATCTGAAGCAGGCTTCAGGCTCTGAGGTGTCAGCACAGAGCCGGACACAGGGCTTGAACCCGCGAGTCGGGAGATCATGACCTGAGCTGAAGTCAGAGGTTTAACTGACTGAGCATCCGGGCCCCTCAATGATATTGCTTTTTAATTTTAATTTCTAATTGCTTATTTCTAGAATGTAGAAATACAATTGATTTTTTGGTATTGCCATTGTATCCTGCTACCATCCTAAATTCACTTATTATTTCTAGCTTTTGTCTAGATTCCTCAGGATTTTCTATGTATATGAGCATATTGTCTACTAATAACAGCAATTTTATTTCTTCTTTTCCAATCTGTATGCCTTTTATTTCCTTTTTTTAAACGTTATTGCATTGGCTAGGACTTTTAGCAAAATGTTTAATAAGTGATAAAAGAAGGACTTCTTGTTTCTGATTTTAGAGGGAAAGCATTCAGTCTTTCACCAGTAAGTGTGTTAACTGTAGGTTTTTCTATATCAGCTAAAGACATTCTATTCTATTCCTAGCTTGCTGAGAGTTTAACATGAATGGATTTTGATTTTTCTCAAATGCTTTTCCTGCATTTTATGAGGTAGTCATATTGTATTCACTTATATTTTTGCCAATATAGTGAATTACATTGATTGGTTTTCTGATGTTAAACCTTTAGTTTTTGGGACAAACCAAAACCATTTCTGGGATGCTATTTGATCATGGTATTTTACTCTTTTTACATATTGTTGGGTTTAATTCTGCGGAAATACCATTTATTTCATAAAGGTGGGTGATGGTCACATAGGATTTCATGTAACATTAATTCTGTTAAAAGAGATAGTGAGATGCAAGGTATAAGGTAGAGCAAACATTTCTCTAAAATTAAGATTGTAGCCATCAAGGATAATAAGTGGTATGTTTTGTTGTCATAGTATTAACTGACACTAAACCAAAACTTTGTTTTACAGAAAAGTCTTTAGAAATGTAGAAAATTCATAAGAATTTTCCTTCCTCATATTTTTGTTGAAGTTGTCAGTTTATATTCCTGCTAGTGAGCTACAGAAAGCTTTCCAAATGGACTTCAATTATTCTACATGCCTTGAGAGCTGACAAATACAATAGCATAGACATTTTACATGGTCTCTGCAGTCCAATATCAAGACCTTTGTTCCCAATAGAATTTAAGTAATGTAAATAAAAGGCATGGGGGAATGAAAATAAGCAGAGCAAAGTCCTTAGGAGTAAATCAGTTATGAATGGTGATCAAGGGTTATGCCTCTGATGCTGTTGAGGATAATTCTGCATTGTATTATATCTGAAGCTATGACTGTAAATCTGTAAGGTTGTCATTAGATTTGTCACAAAGGAATCTCTCTCTCTCTCTGGTAAAAGATAAAGTTCTTACCAGTCATCCAGGGCAAATGTGTTGGGACCACTTAAAAATACACAATGCAAACATTGCTTAGATTTACACTGAGGTGTGAATACCCTTCTTTTGAGAGTACCATAGTCCTTTCCCAAGGACCTCCAGGTTCTTCTGGTGCCCATTTACAGAAAGGGAGAACCACTCCAAGTATTAATCCAGAAAGCAATCTTGCAATAAAAAATCAGCATGAATACTAGTTCCTTTATGTATGAGACTCAGGAGTTCTGCTCTAGTATGAGGACTTTTTGAAAGCAAGATCTGCACACAGCTCTGGGTCTTGTACATTGTAGGGACTCAGGAAATGTTTGTTTAAAGAATATGTGGACATTTCAATGACAGAATGTGCTTTCTAATATGACCAAAAGTTCCAGTGTCAGAACTACCTATATTCCATAACAATAACAGTCTAATTCCTGGGTTATAGGTTTTTAATATCCAAGGAACACTAACTTTTTATTGATAGAAGAGTATTAGGTAAATGAGGACAAGAAGAGTTTGATGCCAGAGGTTTAACCTTATAAAGAAATCACCAGAGGTGGGGACCAGCAGAATCAGCATTTCTTGATAGCTTAGAAAGGCAAATTCTCTGGCCCCCATCCTGGACCCCACTGATCAGAAGCTCTGGAAGGGGGCCCAGTCATTGTTTTAACAAGCCCTCAGGTGAGACTGATGCATGCTAAGGTTTGAGGACATTGGTGTAAGGGCATGGATTCTCAACCATGGCGGTGAAAAATAGGCTCATCTGAGGAACTTCTAAAATATACTAATTGGTGAGGCGCCTGGGTGGCTCAATCGGTTACATGTCTGACTCTTGATTTTGGCTCAGGTCATGAGCTCACAGGTCGTGAGATTGAGCCCTGTGCTGTCAGCGCAGAGCCTGCTTGGGATTTTCTCTCTCCCTCTCTGTCCCTATCTCTCTGTCCCTCCCCTGCTCTCTCTTTCACTCTCTCTCTCAAAATAAATAAATAAACTTTTAAAAATATGTACTAATTGCTTGGTCCTACCCTAGATCAATTAAATCAAAGTTTCTGAGAATTGGGGTCGATGTTTGTTAAATACTCTCCAACTGAGTTTATTATTCAATCAGGGAAGAGAACCACTGACTGATATAGGGCAGTGGTCTTATAAGGTTGTTTTTGGCTTTGGCATTTGTTTTTTACTTCTTTATTGAAGAAAAAACTTACATGCAGAAAAGCAGGTACATCATAAATGTGTATTTTGATAAATCATCGCAAGGTGAACATACTTGTGTAACCAACACCTGGGCCAAGATGTAGACCATTACCTGCACCTCTTCAGTCCCCTTGAGCTCCCCCTGATCATTACCCTTGCATCCCTCTTACATTACACATGCTTTCATGTAACCACTATTTCAACTCCTTACACTATTGATGAGGTTTGTAGGATGTTATTTATTTATTTTTAATCGTGGTCTGCATCACTGACATTAGAATCACCTGACATTCTTGTTAAATTACAGATTCCTCCCCGCCTCAAATCAGAACTTCTAAGTTAAAATCTTAAAAAAAATTTTTTTTAACGTTTATTTATTATTGAGAGACTGAGAGAGACAGAGCATGAACAGGGGAGGGGCAGAGAGAGAGGGAGACACAGAATACAAAGCAGGCTCCAGGCTCCGAGCTGTCAGCATAGAGCCTGACATGGGGCTCGAATGCACAAACCGCGAGATCATGACCTGAGCACAAGTCGGACACTCAACCGACTGAGCCACCCAGGTGCACCACTAAGTTAAAATCTTTAGGGGTAGGACTATGAATTTTTAATAAGTTCTATATTTGTTCTTTGCACTGAAATTTGAGAACAATTATAACAGTCATTTCTGTCACTTATTGTGAATCTTCTATGTGCCAATACTATTCTAAGTGTTCTTCATATATTCATCTCATTTAATTCTAACCTCGACACTCTGAGATAGATCCTATTACCATTCTCATTTTTTTTTCCAGATAATTAAACTGAGGCTTATTAAGTTAAACGACTTGCCCAAGGTTATACAGCTGGTGAGAACCAGACTCAGCTTGCAGAGTCTTGTATGTGCTACCACTAGCTTATTTTGTTTGTAGTAGGGAAACTAGGTGAAGAATGCAAATGCATCAGAATAACATTGTCCCATCTCTAATCTTTTTTAAAATAAGTGATCTGGAATTAGGAGACAAAATCCAAATTTCTTTGAGGACCACTCTTGTTTATCCTCATTTCTTTTGCTTTTCTTTCTTTCCTTCTTTCTTTCCTTCTTTCTTTCTTTCTTTCTTTCTTTCTTTCTTTCTTTCTTTCTTTCATATATCATTTCAAAATTCCCACATGAAGAAAAAGTCATTTGAAAAAATAAATTATTGTTAGTTTTAGTGACTTAAGGTACTACCCCTCTAAGTGGTTTCTTAAAAAATGAATCTATTTAATGCAAAAAAAAAAAAAAAGAATCCAAGTTTTAATAGAAGAATTTTAGGCCAAAGTAGATGGGTCATTTTCAGTGTAAATGGGTATGTTTGGGGGCGTGGGGCCACAGTAGGATTCACAGACTATTTCTTCTATAGGTGAGTGACTGTACCATACACTTCCTAGTCTGTTTAGTGTGGGTGTCTATTAGGTAGGAACTGCATTCTCATTCATATTGAAATTTATAAAGCAATGCAACAGCTGAAACTCTTGGTTTCATCTTTTTAGAACAAGGGTGGACAAATTACAGATGCTATGGCTGGTTCCAGTCCTTAAGCTATAGCGGCTTTTACCTTTTTAAATGTAAATTTGAAAAGACTGTTAACCTTTCTACTGGAACAATTGCCAAAGGATTGAGCACATTGTTTCTTGGCTCATAAAGCCTAGAAAGGTTTCCTATCCGGACCTTTATGGAGATTTTACTGACCCCCCCATTTGGTAGATAATTCTGACATTGCAAGTTATGCCAAAGAAAAGGAGCGCACTCATATTGTTTAGGACATATAAACTTTATTATTAAAAAAATTGTTTTTAAGGTTTATTTATTTATTTAAAAATTTTTTTAAACATTTTAATTTATTTTTGAGAGACAGAGAGAGACGGAGCATGAGTGGGGGAGGAACAGAGAGACACACACAGAATCTGAAGAGGCTCCAGGCTCTGAGCTGTCAACACAGAGCCTGACACAGGGCTTGAACTCATAAACCGTAAGATCATGACCTGAGCCGAAGTCGGATGCCTAACCGACTGAGCCACCTAGGTGCCCCAAAAGTTTATTTATTTTTGAGAGAGAGAGAGGGGGGGGGAGGGGCGCAGAGAGAGAGGGAGACACAGAATCTGAAGCAGGCTCCAGGCTCTGAGCTGTCAGCACAGAGCCTGATGCAGGGCTCAAACCCATAGACTGCGAGATCATGACCTGAGCTGAAGTCAGATGCTTAACTGACTGAGCCACCCAGGTGCCCAGACGTATAAACTTTATTGAATTAAGATGTGTTTGTTGGATGAGTATTGTGTGTGTGTCGGGGGTGGGAGTGTAAGCTAAAGGTCTGGGATCCTCTGCTTAGTTGTGCTGGAGGAGTATAACCCAATATGGTAGCCCTCAGGCTCTGATGATATTCTGCTTATTGAAATCAGTAAGTATTTGATAACTATTCTTCTTATTAACCACAACCTAAGATTTAATTTAATTTCTCAGACAAGCTTGGAGCTTGTTGGGAGAAATGAACTCCTAAACCTGCTTTCCTAAACTCTATTACTGATTACTTTCTCCATGTCAGACATTAGTCTCTAAGTGGTTTACATTATTTTATTTAATCTTCCCAACTTCTCTGTGAGGAATTATCAGCTTCCTTTCACAGATGAAGAAATGTGAGACAGAGACTTTTCCAAGGGCTCTGGCTCTGATTCCTTAAAGTGAGATGTAGGGACGAGGGACCAAAGCAGGTGTAGCCGGAAACAGAGGAAATCTCCACACTGAATAATAAGCCAAGAAAACATTATTATCCAAATGTTGAATCCATCTATAAATAGGAAATCTCTCTTTTTTTCTGGAATGTGCAAGCAAATTAAAAAACATCCTTTATGCACAGCAGGATTTCGGAACAGATGCACACATTGCTGCTTACTGCTCAGTTTTCAATTTGTTCTGCAGGCCATGGAGACAGGCCAGCTCTATATGTAGGTTGGAATAGAAAAACGCCCAAGTGCCTGAATTCTCTATAGCAACAACATGGGATTCAGGAATGTGAGGCAAAAGGCTTCCTTCCTTTCTGCACTCCTTTCTGGCTACTCACTGATGCTTGAAATGCATTTAACAAGGGACAAAGGCTTTGAAAGTCATTAAGAAACACTTCACAGCAGCCACTCCTGAAGGCTCGCATACCATTCTGTATGTCTTAATCCTGGTACTTATCATACTGTATAGACAGGGACTGTGAATTATATTTTTATAATTAGCATCCAGCACAGTGTCAGGCCCTAAATAAGTTGATTATTAAATATTTGTTGAATGAATAAAAGTTACACTTGTACTTAGGTATAAATGACTCATATTAGAACCTTTCCCGACAGCTGGTTCTGCCAGGGCCTGGGTGCTGAAGGGGCCCCAGGAGAAGAGGAAAGAACCAGAGGGAGGAGGCTGAGAATACTAAAGAAACATCATCTCCTTCACAGTTTCCCTTGCAGCCAACCCTAAGTTGGTTCACTGAGAACGGAGCTGCTCGAGAGACATGGGAAAAAACCTATGTGCTGGCTGTCATGCAAAATGAAAACCAGTGGGTACAGTCACTATGAGCATTTCCTTTAGTGCCCAAAGTGCATAGTGGGCTGCCTAGAGCTATAATCCTGTGCCAGGACTACTATCAGATATCTTTTGGGTATCGAGTCTAAGCATAGAACTTTGGTTTTGTTGTTGGCAGTGACTTTTTTCTTCTGTGACATGGTTTTAGGGTTTGGTGTTAATGACTATGCACATCACTAACTTCATCTGCAGTTCCCAGGGGACACGTCATTGGATAATGCTGTCCCATACCTAGCAGGCTGGAATGAGTGACATGTCCAAAGCTGACCAGAAATGCTGGACCAGAAATGCCCAGTAACACTGTTCTGGGAGCAGTCTTCAGCTAATAGCCGGTGGGTGTTTGGGAACAAATACCCCACTGCTGCTTCTCCTGTTGGATGACCTGAGAATGTGTATTTTATACTGTTTCCCCATTTCCCCATGGTTTAGGCTGTAGTCACCCCCAACAGTAACTAGCTTGGCGTCATACCTTTGGTGACTTTTTTCCCTTCCCTCCCTCATTTCCTGCTCAGCTATTGGAGGTAAGGCAATGGGTTTTGCTCATTCCAAAGTACACTCTAGTATCTTGTAGTCATCACTTAAAAACTGCTGGGTTTGACACTGAGATACCACCTCATGCCAGTCAGAGTGGCTAAAATGAACAAATCAGGAGACTATACATGCTGGCGAGGATGTGGAGAAATGGGAACCCTCTTGCACTGTTGGTGGGAATGCAAACTGGTGCAGCTGCTCTGGAAAACAGTGTGGAGGTTCCTCAAAAAATTAGAAATAGATCTACCCTATGACCCAGCAATAGCACTGCTAGGAATTTACCCAAGGGATACAGGAGTGCTGATATATAAGGGCGCTTGTACCCCAGTGTTTATAGCAGCACTTTCAACAATAGCCAAATTATGGGAAGAGCCTAATGTCCATCAACTGATGAATGGATAAAGAAAATGTGGTTTATATACACAATGGAATACTACTTGGCAGTGAGAAAGAATGAAATCTGGCCATTTGTAGCAGCGTGGATGAACTGGAGAGTATTATGCTAAGTGAAATAAGTCAGGCAGAGAAAGACAGATATCATATGTTTTCACTCATATGTGGATCCTGAGAAACTTAACAGAAGACCATGGGGGAGGAGAAGCGGGGGGGGGGGGGAAGTTACATAGAGATAAGGAAGCAAATCATAAGAGACTCTTAAATACTGAGAACAAACTGAGGGTTGATGGGCAGGGGGGAGGGAGGGGAAAGTGGGTGATGGGCATTGAAGAGGGCACCTGTTGGGATGAGCACTGAATGTTGTATGGAAACCAATTTGACAATAAATTATATATATATTGAAAAAGTGCTGGGTTTGTTTGAAAACATTTTTTTAATGTTTATTTTTTGAGAGAGAGATAGAGTGTGAGTGGGGGTGGGGGGGGTGAGGGTAGGGGGATGGGGCAGAGAGAGAGGGAGACACAGAATCTGAAGCAGGTTCCAGGCTCTGAGCTGTCAGCCAGCACAGAGCCAGATGAGGGGCTCTAACTCACAAACCTGAGACGAAGTCGGCCGCTTAACTGACTGAGCCATCCAGGTGCCCCTGGGTTTGTTTTATTTTGTTTTGGTTTTGGTGAGGGTTGGGAGAAGTGCGGGGTGGAGGTACAGGGGTGTGAAGGTATGGGTTTCTGTTGACATCGGATTTCCCTGGCTCACTGTGGACTGTTAATTCATCAGTGTTGAGGGAATGAGAGTCCTTCTTGTCTACTAGTAATTGCATCACTTGGGAAAAATCTCCTCTGCTTGAAATACAGTTTTTCACAACCAGTCTTTTCCTCAGTTTTTGCAAAGCTGATCTGATGGCCTTGCTCAAGAGCATCTCCTCAGAAAAGCCCCGATGAGAAAAGCCATTTATTTAGCTTCCATTTCAATCAGGTACCAACACCCGCTTGCCCTTGTCCTCGTCCACTTTATTTCCCTCATCTGGGCAGTGGTGGGCACATACTGGCATGCAGTGGAGCCTTTAGGTGAGATGTAAGGGGTGACGCAGCTCTGCTCCGTGCTGTGTGTCGCCCTGAGCGGCAAGTTTAGGCAGCTTGCGACGTAGTAAGACAGCGGTGTCAGAGTATTATGAACATGTCAGGATGATGAATTTACTTTAACAATATTACCATTGGCGGCACACGCAATGCACTATATCTCAATCTGTCATTTTCCATGGTCATGTATTGTGTGGAATCAAGCTACTTTTTTTTCTTTTGGTATTGAGTGACGCTCCTAATGGTGGTGGTGAGAAAAGCAGAAGTGGATAATGATTTTGGGTAGCCTTGTTTGAGTTAACCGTTGTTGCCAGGAGACAGGGAGCTAAGGGGTGTGTGTGTGTGTGTCAGAGAGGGGGGGGGCAGAGGGAGACACAGAGAGAAGGAAGTGTGGGAGTAGAAACAGGGAAAGGGCGAAAGAGGGTGGAAGCAAGGTTATTATTAAAGCATTTAAGCCCTGGGGTAAAGTCTTTGTTAGGTCATCCAGGAGACCTTACAACATAAGGATTTACCTGTACTGCCTTCTCAGGGTCAGCTTGCTCAAAAACAGGGTGGGAAATTGGCACCTTTTATTTGCAGCCCCTATTTGGTTATCAACTTGGAAAATGATTTAACATGTCATGCTTTTCTCCATTGTTTTCAAGTCTGCCATGAACCCCCACTCACCCTGTGGCTGCTGGTCACTTCCTGGGGCTCTCAGACATGTCTCATTGATAGACTGCTGCTTCTCTGCACAAGGACAAGCAGAGAGTTTGATATAGATGAGGCATCCTTCCCATTTCCTGCCATATTCCCTTCTTCCCCTCCCAATTGCCAGCACCTCACAGTGGGGTATATTAGTGTACTTGACTTTCTTTGCTGGACAGTTGGGGAGACAATGAAAAGAAATTAAAAGAGGGGCACCTGTATGTCTCAGTTGGTTAAGCGTCCAACTTCAGCTCAGGTCATGATCTCATGTTTGTGAGTTCGAGCCCCACATCAGGCTTTCTGCTGTCAGTGCAGAGCCCACTTTGGACCCTCTGTCCCTCTCTCTCTGCCCCTCTCAAAAATAAATAAACATTAAAAAAGGGAAATTGAAAGGTAGGAGTTGAAAATTTATATCTGTGGGAATATACCCTTTTGGAGGATTTAAGAGGAAGAAATGCAAGAAATGAAATCCTTCACGGGAGAGTGCCTGTAGTAAGCTGAAAAACAGCTGCACAAAGATATGAGATCCTAATCCCTAGAACCTGTACATGTTCCCTTATAAAGAAAAAGTCTTTTCAGATGTAATTAGATTAAGGATCTTGACATAAGGAGATTATCCTGGATTTTCCAGGTGGGCCTTAAGTCTAGTCACAAGTGTGCTTCTAAGAGAGAGGCCAAAGGAGATTATGCACATATAGGAGAAGGGGGTGTGAAGAGGGAGGCAGAGATTGGAGGGATGTGGCTTTAAGCCAAGGGATACAGATAGCCACCAGAAGCTGGAAGAGGCAAGGAAACTGATGGGATTCTTGTATGGGTGTGTTCCTCATCTCAGAATCATTCCTGTTTCATATAATTCCTTCTCACTTCCCTCCTTGAGAGTATCTCCAGGTCTTGTTTGGGAGACCCCACACCTTTCTAGGAACTATTCCTCTTCCTTCCTTCGTCTGGGAGTCTGTTTCCCCAAGTCTGAGTGGTGGGGCCTAAAGTGATGGCACCCCACCATGGAAGATGTGATCGTAGATCTAAACACGATGGAACTGTCTAGATGGAGGTCAGATGAGGGTGGGGACTGTGATACCCCAAGTCTCCCACTGTGATCCAGACTGGACAGGGGTCTCCCTTTTGTGTCCTCTTTAAGATCTCACAACCAGAGTTGAGTTACTTCTATTTTGTCTCCCAAATTCACACACACACACACACACACACACACACACACACACACACATTCCTTTTATGGACAAACATGAATTCCCAGAGACAGTGCAGTTTAGACCCATAAGGAGAAGGAAAAAAAATCTCTAACTGCCTCATAATTTGTAACGTGTGGTGCTACCCATCGAGTCAGTCCACTACATATTGTGCCAAGCAGTGTTGGTTCCTTTTCTCCATTCTCCCTTTTATTTGTTTATTTATTTATTTAAAAATATTTATCTTTTTTTTTTAAAAAAAAGCTTATTTGTTTTGAGAGAGAGAGAGGGGAAGAGAGAGAGGGAGAGATAGCACAAGTGGGGGAGGGGCAGAGAGAGGGAGAGAGAGAATCCCAAGCAGGCTCTGCACTGTCAGGGCACAGCCTGATGTGGGGGTTAAACTCACAAACTGTGAGATCATTACCTGAGCCAAAATCAAATGTCTAACGCTTCATTGACTGAACCACCTGGGCACCCCTCATTTTCTCTTTTAAATCGTTCCCGTTAGGATCTACTGGGAACAAGTAGAGGGTCTAGTATCAGCCCATTTGGCTCTTAATGGGTCTCTTTAATCATCCAAAGGTTAGTATTCATATAATTGCCTTGCTAAGGGCTCAAAGTTTTATTCTAGTTTTTATATGACAGAAGGAAGGTAACTAACGTAACGTTGTATATCAACTATACTTCAATAAAGAAAAGGAAAGAAAAAGAATAAGGGGGCAAGTGATTTATGTTTCCATTTACTCAGTTGACTGGAACTGTGGGAGTCAGTTCAGAGGTTCAGGGAGAGAATAATTAGTCTCATTAAAGGAACAGAAAGAGGAAGGTCTGTTACGCTTAGAAGTTGTGTTGACAGTTGATCATTGTTGAGATTTAAGAGTGGACTAGACTCTCTCTTACCTTCTGGTTTTCTGGAAAGCAAAATGGAGCCCTAGTTGGGCTGTCTTCTGGAGTTCTCACCTAGAAAATGTTAGCTATGCGTAAGAGTTTCTTTCTCTTGACATATCTGCCGATATTGTTAGACTTTTTAATCTTTTGCCAGACTTCCAAATATGAAATAGTATCTTACTCTGGTTTTAATTTGCTTTTCTTTGGTTATTAGTGAGCTTAAACATCTTCTCATATGTTATTCAACCACTGGATTTTTTTCCTCTACAAATTGCTTGCTCAATAGCCATTGTTCTTTTTCTGTTTGTTCAGTTTAGGTTTCTCATGTTGATTTATATGATTCAAGATACAAATTGATGTTGAAACATCTTAAGAGTGATGTTATTAAGATAGAGATGTAGATATTCCTGGCTGTTACCCCCCCACCTCACAAGAAGACCAGGTAGAAGCTGTCCATGGACAAGATGAGACACCACTGTGAAGATCCTAGAATCTGGGAGTGAACCTGAAACACTCCCCTGGGCAAGAGAGACTGAGACAGACCACTTTAGAAGTGTAAGAGGAGCACTACCTTTTGACTGCATTGCCTCTCCCCTAGGCTGGCACAGCAAGAGGGTGCCCCAGGGTCAAGAGGGTGCCCCAGGCCTATGGTTTCTCTAGTGGGAAAAAGAGAGCCCAAGGTGTTCATTTAGCTCCCCAACATTACAAGATGCTTCCTGGGAGGCTCACTGGGCTTATCCTGTCCTGGACTCCTGGACTCGGAGTCCAGCCAGTAGCACAGCCTGAGGCCCTATCCAATAAGAGATTGTGGAGCATGCCCACAGCCCTGCTCGACTATGGAATCCAACCAGAGGTTGCGCTGTCAGAGAACACAGCCTATGACTCTGCTGGCCTAGAAGAGATTGCAGAGTCCCAACTGTGCCCACCCCCCAAGCCCAAGACCATAATACAGCCAGCAGATCTGCCCCCACCCAGCAGCCCCACTTGAACCATGTATGGAACCACAAAAGACCCTAAGTAGCCAAAGCAGTCTTGAGAAAGAGCAAAGCTGGAAGCATCATACTTCCTGATTTCAAGCTATCCTACAAAGTTATCAATCAAACAGCATGGTACTGGCATAAAAACAGACTCATAGAACCAATGAACCAGAATAGAGAGTCCAGAAATAAACCCACACATATTAGGTCACCTAATATTTGACAGGGGAGCCAAGAATACTTAATGAGGTAAAGATAGTCTCTTTAATAAATGGTGTTGGGAAAATAGGATATTGACATGGAAAAGAATAAAATTCTGTTCATTCCTTATCTTTCACAACTCACAAAAATTAGCTCAAAATGGATTAAAGACTTAAATGTAAGACCCCCAAATCATAAAACTAGTGGAAAACATAGGAGGTAAGTTCCTTGACATTGGTCTTGCCATTGATTTTTTTTAGATATGACACCAAAACCACAAGCAATAAAGACAAAAATAAACAAGTGAGACTGCATCAAACTAAGAAGCTTCTGTACAGCAAAAGAAATGATCAACATGAAAAGGCAACCTATGGAATGAGAGAAAATGTTTGCAAATCATATATCTGATGGGGGGTTAATATCCAAAATATTTGCCCAATATGGCAAAACCCCAAAATAATCCAATTTAAAAAATGGACAGGGGCACCTGGGTAGCTCAGCTGGTTGGATGTCTGACTGTTGATTTTGGCTCAAGCCATGATCTCATGGTTTGTGAGACTGAGCCCCACATCAGGCTCCATGGTGGTAGCACAGAGCCTTCTTGGGATTCTCTGTCTCCCTTGCTCTCTGCCCCTCCCCTGCCCCTCCTCTCAAAAATAAATTAAAAAGAAATGAAGGATCTGAATAGACATTTTTCTAAAGAAGATACACAAATGGCTAACAGGTACATGAAAAGGTGTTTGGTATCACTAATTATCACAGAAATACATATCAAAACCACAAGTACATCTATTAGAATGGTTATCATCAAAAAGACAAAAAATCACAAGTGCTAGTGAGGATGTGGGGAAAGGGAACTTGTGCACTCTTCCTGGAAATGTAAATTGGTACAGCCACTCTGGAAAACAGTATGGAGGTTCTTCAAAAACTTAAAAATAGAACTACCATATGATCCAGTAAACCCACTTCTGAGTCTATATCTGAGGGAAATAAAATTGTTTTGTAGAGATATCTACACTCTCAGGTTCATTGAAACATTTACAATAGCCAAGACATGGAAACAGCCTAATTGTCCATTGAAGACTGAATGAATAAAGAAAATGTGGTGTGTGTGTGTGTGTGTGTGTGTGTGTGTAATATTATTTAGCCATAAATGACAGTATGGATGAATCTTGAGGGCATTATGCTAAGTGAAATAAGGCAGAGAAAGACAAATACTACATGATATTACTTATATGTGGAATCTAAAATATATGGATCTCCTAGAAACAGAGTAACTTGGTGGGTGCCAGGGATAGGAGTGGGGTTGGGGAAATGGGTGAAGATGGCCAAAGAGTATAAACTTTTGGTTATAATATGAATAAATTCTGGGGATCTAATGTACAGCATGGTGGCTATAGTTAACAGTGCTATATTGTGTTCTTGAAAGTTGCTAATAGGGTAGATTTTAAAAGTTCTTAGCATACACAAAGATGATATTTATGTGAGGTATTAACTAACTTTATTGTGGTCATCATTTTTCAATGTATATTATCAAATCATGTTGTATACCTTAAACTTATACAATATTATATGTCAATAATATGTCAATAAAACTAGGGGAAAAAGAAATGGCTTCTCTCAGTCCGTGGCTTATTTTTTCACTTTATTTATTTGTGTATTTATGTATTTATTTTTGCCAGATGGGGTTTTAACCATTAATGCAACTGAATTTATCAGTCTTTTTCTTTGTGGTTTGGCTTTTTCCATTTTATTGAAGAAATACTTTCTTGCTCTCAGATCATAATGATGTACTAGTATATCTCTCTGTGGAAGTTTTAGATTTTTAAATCATGTTTATGTCTTTTAATACATGTGGAATTTAGTTTTTATATACAGTATGAAGTAGGGATCTAAATTGTGTATACATTTACATTTGGAGTTCATTGTTTTAGCATTATTTAGTTTAATTATAATACCACCTTTGTTTACAGGCATGCCTCAGAGATGTTGTAGGTTCAGTTCCAGACCACTGTGTTGAAGCTAGTATTGCAATAAAGTGAGTCAAGTGAATTTTTTAATTTCCCAGTGCATATAAAAGTTATGTTTATACTATACTGTAGTTTACCAAGGATTCTGTGTAAAAAAAACAATGTACATACCTTAGTTAAAAACACTTTATTGCTAGAAAATGCTAACCACCATCTGAGCTTTTAGTGAGTTATAGTCTTTTTGTGGTGGAAGGTTTTGCCTTAATGTTGATGACTGCTGACTGATCAGGGTGACTGACCAACCTTGCTGAAGGTTGAGGTGGCTGTGGCAATTTCTTAAAAAAAGATAACAATGAAGTTTGCTGCATCAATCGCCTCTTCCTTTCATGAAACATTTCTCTGGAGCATGTGATGCTATTTGATAGCATTTTACCCACAGGAGAACTTCTTCAAAACTGGAGTCAGTCCTCTCAAACCCTGCTGCTGCTCTATCAACTAAGCTTATGTAATGCTCTAAATCTTTTATTGTCATTTCTTCACCAGGAGTAGATTCCATCTCAAGAAGTCACTTTCTTTGCTCATTCCTAACAAGCAACTCCTCATCTGTTAAAAGCTTTATCATGAGATTACAGCAATTCGGTCATCTCTTCAGGCTCCACTTCTGATTCTAGTTCTCTTGCTGTTTCCACCTCATTTGCAGTTACTTCCTCCACTGAAGTCTTGAACCCCTCAAAGTTCTCCATGAAGGTTGGAATCCCCTTCTTCCAAACTCCTGTTAATGGTGATATTTGGACCTCTTCCCATGAACCACAAGTGTTCTTAATGGCATCTAGAATGGTAAAAGATTTCCAGAAGGTTTTCAATTGGTAGTTGTGGTAACTGTGGTGCCTATAGTCTTACAAAATGTATTTCTTAAATAATAAGATTTGAAAGTCAAAATTACTGCTTGATCCATGGGCAGCAGAGTGGATGTTGTGCTAGCAGGCATGAAAATAGTGCTAACCTTGTATATCTCCATCAGAGCTCTTGAGTGGCCAAGTAAATGTCAATGAGCAGTAATGAAGGAATTTTGAGAGGAATCTTTTTTTTCTGAGTAGTAGGTCTCAATAGGGGCTCAAAAGATTCAGTAAACCATTTGGTAAGCAGATGCACTGTGATCCATGCTTTCTGGTTCCATATACAGAGCACAGGCAGAGTAGATTCAGCCTAATTACTGAGGGTGCAAAGATCTTCAGGATAGTAAATGAGCATTGGCTTCAACTTAAAGTCACCAACTGCATTAGCCCCTAATAAGAGTCAGCCTGTCCTTTGAAGCTTTGAAGCCAGGCAATGACCTTTCCCCCCTTGCTGTGAAAGTTCTGGATGGCATCTTCGTCCAATATAAAGTTGTTTTGTCTACATTAAAAATCTGTTGTTTAGTGTAGCCACCTTCATGAATGCAGGTCTTCTGGATGGCTTGCTACAGCCTCTCCATCAGAGCTTGCTGCTTCACCTTGCACTTTGGTGTTGTGGAGGCGGCTTCTTTCCTCAAGCCTCATGAACCAAACTCTGCTGGCTTGAAACTTTTCTTCTGCAGTTTCCTGACCTCTCTCAGCTTTCAGAGAACTGAAGAGAATTAGGGCCGTGCTCTGGATTATGCTTTGGCTTAAGGGAATGTTGTAGTTGGTTTAATCATCTATCCAGACCAAACTTCCTCCATATCAGCTGTTTTGCTTTCTGTCATTCATGTGTTCACTGGAGTAGCACTTTTAATTTCCTTCAGTAATTTTTCCTTTGCGTTTACAACTTGGGTATCTGTTTGGCTCAAGAGGCCTAGCTTATAGCCTATCTTGGCTTTTGACATACCTTCCTCACTAAACTTAATTATATCTAGCTTTTGACCTAAAGTTGAGAGACGACTCTTCCTTTCACTTGAACACTTAGAGGTCGTTGTAAAGTATTAGTTGGCTTAATGTCAATATTGTTGTGTCTCAGGGAGTGGGGAGGCCTGGGAGAGGGTGGGTGAAGGGCAGGCGGTGGCACAGTCAGAGCATTTATTAATTTATTAATTAAGCTTTCTGTCTTATATGGACATGGTTTGCCATGAGGTAGCATCAAATATCACAGATCACAGCTCACCATAACAAATATAATAGTGGAAAAGTTTGAAATATTGAAAGAATTACCAAAACGTGACACAAAGACATGAAGTGAGCAAACACTGTTGGACAAATGGTGCCAATTAGACATGCTTGAGGCAGGATTGCCACAGACCTTTAATTTGTAAAAAATGCAGTTTCTAAGCACAATAAAATGAGATATGCCTGTGTGTGTGTATTTATATTTATAAAATACCATATATAAAGTGTCCATTGATCTATTCATCTATTTCTGCTATAATACTGTTATAATAATTAGAACTTAACAATAGTAAGCCTTCATAGCTAGAAGAGTAAAATCCCCCTCCTCTACCTTCTTCAAAATTGACCCAGCTATCTTTGACTCTTTACCATATTTTTGCATGATTTAGCATAACTTAGAACATACGTGTACAATTTCATAACCTGCCATTTTCCACTTAACTTGATAACAGAAGATTTAAAAATGTTATTAAAACTTTTACCAAATTTTAAGATTGCTCATACTATTCCCTGTGTGTTGCATCATATTTTATTTAGCCATTCCCATGTTTCTGGACATCTAATTTATTTCCATGTTTTCTCATTATAAATGCTAACACTGTTGCAAATATTTTTATGCATAAAGGGTTTTCCATCTTCAGGATGATTACATTAGAGTATATTCTCACAAATGGAATACAATTGATAATTTGATTTTCAAAAGAATTTTACATTCTCTCCAGGAAGTTTTGAGGCTCTACATGTAACCAGATCTTCACTGGCCTTAGGTAATCTCATTTTTAAAATGACAGAAAATCTCATCCGATTTAATACTTTTGCCTCTAGCTGGTCCTGAAGAGGTAATTTTCTAGAGACACTGAGTGATATTCCTAAATAATGAGGAAGAAATGGGCTAGCAATAATTATTTGCATGGAGATGGCATTTGAAGGAGGGAGAGAAGAGGGGCTTACAGAAATTAATCCTAGGGTAGCTCGTTTTTAAAGTTTAAAAATTTTAATTTTTAAAAAATGTTTATTTCTTTATTTTGAGGGAGAGAGAGAGAGAGAGAGAGAGAGAGAACAAGCAGAGGAGGGGCAGAGAAGGAGAGAGAGAGAGAATCCCAAGCTGATAGCACAGAGACTGACATGGGGCTTGAACCCATGAACCATGAGATCATGACCTAAGTTGAGAGCACAAGTCAGATGCTTAACTGACTGAGCCACCTAAGTGCCCCTAGAGTGTCTCTTTTGGTTTGGTGTCAGGAAGAGGGTATTTCTGTTGGCTTTACTAACTATACACTCATTTCTTCCTCATGTCCCTGATTCCATATGCAGATTTTAGAATAAAGTGGCTTTTTGACAGATTATTTAAATCCTAGTGAGGTAGAACAGTATTCAGATTGTTTATAATGACTATAATCAGTGGCAAATTAGTTCAGCCTGTCTCAGTTCATTCTCTCTGACAGCTTCATGTTTATTTCACACTATAGAGGATGAAAAAGAAAACATATATAAAGGAGAATTGTTTCATTGTCATTTAATTATATGAATACTAACATAATCAAGAATGTGTTTAGGACTCTGTCCCAGACACAAAAGGAAACTGAACCTTAAAGACCAAGCCAATTAGATCTTTTTAGGAAGTTTGGTTTACTATATTTGTTTCCTACATAATAGTTTCTTTTTGTATTGAGTTCTGTCAAATTGATAGTTTTCTAGATGGAAATTTAGGAAATAGACAAGTCATGGTAACTGCAAACCATCCATGATTTCTTGACCTTTGGAATGTAGTGTATGAGATACCGTATCTTCTCGTCATGAGTTTGATGAATCATGCACTTTTACCTATTATTGCAATTAAAAAGTTAAGAATACATTAGATCTCCAGAACTTCAGTCATTGAAACATCATCACCTTTGATCAACATTTCCAATTTCCCCTTCTGGCAACCACTGTTCCACTCCCTGCTTCTATGAGTTTGACTATTTTACAAGCCTTTTTTTTTTATAAATTTTTTTTTTACATTTATTTATTTTTGAGACAGAGAGAGACAGAGCATGAATGGGGGAGGGTCAGAGAGAGGGAGACACAGAATCTGAAACAGGCTCCAGGCTCTGAGCTGTCAGCACAGAGCCCGACGCGGGGCTCGAACTCATGGACCGCGAGATCATGACCTGAGCCGAAGTCGGCCGCTTAACTGACTGAGCCACCCAGGCGCCCCTGAGTTTGACTATTTTAGATTTGACATATAAACGAGATCATGCAATGTTTGTCTTTCTGGATCTGCTTTATTTCACTTAGCATAATGTCTTCCAGTTTCATCCATGTTGTTGCAAATGGCAGGGTTTTCTTATTTTTTTTAAATGTTTATTTTTTTAGTTTGTTTTGAGAGAGAGAGAGTGCGCATGGCAAAAGGAGAGAGAGAGAGAGAGAGAGAGAGAGAGAGAGAGAGAGTCCCAAGCAGGTTCTGCACTGCAGCACAGAGCCTGACATGAGGTTGGAACTCATGAACCATGAGATCATGACCTGAGCCAAAATCAAGATGCTTAACCCACTGAGCCACCCAGGCACCCCGAGGGTTTTCTTCTTTTTACAGGCTGAATAACATTTTATTGTTATTTATATATACCACATTTTCTTTTTTTTTTTAATTTATTGTCAAATTGGTTTCCATACAACACCCAGTGCTCATCCCAACAGGTGCCCTCCTCAATACCCATCACCCACTTTCCCCTCTCCCCACCCATCAACTCTCAATTTGTTCTCAGTATTTAAGAGTCTCTTATGGTTTGCCTCCTTACCTCTATGTGACTTTTTTCCCCCACTTCTCCTTCCCCATGGTCTTCTGTTAAGTTTCTCAGGATCCACATGTGAGTGAAAACATATGATATCTGTCTTTCTCTGCCTGACTTATTTCACTTAGCATAATACTCTCCAGTTCATCCACGCTGCTACAAATGGCCAGATTTCATTCTTTCTCACTGCCAAGTAGTATTCCATTGTATATATAAACCACAACTTCTTTATCCATTCATCAGTTGATGGACATTTAGGCTTTTCCTAATTTGACTATTTGACTATTGTTGAAAGTGCTGCTATAAACATTGGGGTACAAGTGCCGCTATGCATCAGCACTCCTGTATCCCTTGGGCAAATTCCTAGCAGTGCTATTGCTGGGTCATAGGGTAGATCTATTTTTAATTTTTTGAGGAACCTTCACGCTGTTTTCCAGAGCGGCTGCACCAGTTTGCATTCCCACCAACAGTGTAAGAGGGTTCCTGTTTCTCCACATCCTCGCCAGCATGTATAGTCTCCTGATTTGTTCATTTTGGCCACTCTGACCGGCATGAGGTGGTATCTGAGTGTGGTTTTGATTTGTATTTCCCTGATGAGGAGTGACATTGAACATCTTTTCATGTGTCTGTTGGCCATCTGGATGTCTTCTTTGGAGAAGTGTCTACTCATGTTCTGCCCATTTCTTCACTGGATTATTTGTTTTTTGGGTGTGGAGTTTGGTGAGTTCTTTATAGATTTTGGATACTAGTCCTTTATCCAATATGTCATTTGCAAGTATCTTTTCCCAATCCGTCGGTTGCCTTTTAGTTTTGTTGATTGTTTCTTTTGCAGTGCAGAAGCTTTTTATCTTCATGAGGTCCCAATAGTTCATTTTTGCTTTTAATTCCCTTGCCTTTGAAGATGTGTCGAGTAAGAAATTGCTGCGGCTGAGGTCAGAGAGGTTTTCCTGCTTTCTCCTCTAGGGTTTTGATGGTTTCCTGTCTCACATTCAGGTCCTTTATCCATTTTGAGTTTATTTTTGTGAATGGTGTAAGAAAGTGGTCTAGTTTCATTCTTCTGCATGTTGCTGTCCAGTTCTCCCAACACCGTTTGTTAAGGAGACTTTTTTCCATTGGATATTTTTTCATGCTTTGTCAAAGATTAGTTGGCCATACATTTGTGGGTCCAATTCTGGAGTCTCTATTCTATTCCATTATACCACATTTTATTTATCTATTCTTCCTTTGATGGATACTTAGGTTGTTTTCATATCTCAGGTATTGTGACTAATCCTGCAATGAACATAGAAGAATGGATATCCCTTTGAGATAGTGATATCATTTCCTTCAGGTACATATACAGAAGTAGGATTGCTGGACCATTTGGTAATTCTATTTTTAATTTTTTGGGGAACCTCCGTCTTGTCCTTGGTGGCTGCACCAGTTTGTGTTCCCACCAACAGTGTGCAAAGGTTCCCTTTTCTCCACAGCCTCACCAACACCTGTTATCTCTTGTCTTTTTGATAATTGCCATTCTAACAGGTGTGTGGTGTTGTCTCATTGGAACAACATGGTCTGCAGTTAACATACTGTATTGTATACTTGAAGTTTGTTAAGAAGGCAGTTTCTGAAGTTTTCTCACTATATTAGTTCTCATTTAATAAAAAAGAAAGAGAAGGAAAGCAGTAACTGGAGTGATGGGTATGTTAATTAGCTTGATTGTGGTGATCATTTCACAGTGTATACAATGCTTTGCTATTAAAACATCAAGTTGTACACTTTAAATACATACAATTCCTATGTGTCAATTATACCTTGATAAAGGTGAAAAATAATTTAAAACTCAAAGCAAGAAAAGGTTAAGAATAATTTTAATATACCCACATATTTGCCTCTTGATGATCTACTTGAGTACTTCTAGGAGTTATTCCAACAGATGTTTAGTTCTGGGTCTGTCTTATACCTTCTAGGTGGTGTCTCTGATTAATGCAAAGAAATGTTGGTATTCACATAAATAGAACACAAATAGAAAGAAATATCTATTAATAGAAATTATGTACAATTTTCTTCTAAAAATCTGGTTCCACCAAGAGAATGTGGGTATCTACATTCACCAACACAGGAAAACAAACCTTTACCAAACCCATATGCACAAGGAGAATTATAGTGAAGGTCTGCCTACATCAAAGACTGTCTGTGTTTGTCACCTGGCACCACTAACATATCAGCTGTATGATCTTAATCAAGTTTCTTAACTTTATGTGCCCTGTGGTTTCCTCATCTTTAAAATGAAGTTGTAAAGATGAAATGAGTTAACATGTATAAATTGTTTGCACCTGTAAGTAGTTGGTAAATGTTGGCTATTATTACTAGTTTGTATCTGGAACCCTGGGCAAAGTCCAAAGGCAGTGAATACTTTGGGTCTCAGGGAGACTTCTTGGGCCTTTGTTCCGAAAATTCCAGAAATGCTAGTGACACAGGTTGTGCTCCCTGGAAGCAGCTTCTAAAATGGGGATTAGCATGGTAATTTGAAACTCTTCAAGAGATCATCATCTGTGGAAGGGAATAAAGCAGAACTGGGGAGAGGTGGTTTCTGTTTTCCCTGATTAGATCTTGACTGATAAATATATACCTTTTCCCTCCTCCAATTAGCAAGAAAACTCCATGAAGTCAGGGGCTCTGTTTTTGCACCTGGATCTAGCACAGAGACTGGAAGGAATTTCAACAGCACTGTAGCCATTCTGAGTCCTGGACTCATTGGCAGCCCCTATCACCATCCAGACTTTTCTGTGAAACCTCAGATGCCAACATAACACATTCTGAAGACAATTTCAGTCTTTCTAACTCTCTCATTCCTTTACTTTCACTGCAGTTCAAAAACAGTATAGAAAATGAAAAAGCAGAATTTATAGGTCTGTTTTTTATAGTAAGCTTTAATTGGAAGTAATATAATGCTGTGTATTTCTTCTCTATTCCTTGCCCCTCTCCCCTCCTCCTTCCTTCCTTGCATCTCCGCCTCCTTCTTCTCCTCCCCCCTCCTCCTTTATTTTGCCATGGCTGCCTGGAAGCCTAGAGCCAAATCTTTCACCTGAATATGGTGGCTGTTTCAATCACCTTTTTTTTTTTTTTTAAATTAAATACCTGTTTATTTACATGGCTACTAGAGACCAGGTACTAGAGATGCCAGGAGAAGATGTGACTCCTGCCCTCCAGGAATGCTAATAGAAGAAACAGACATGTGAGTACACATGCTATAATGAAACCAAGTGTAGGAGCTCTCTTGGAATGCAGCAGAAGGCCTGACTAATTCCGTGGGGGTATAGGTAAGCTATCACAGAGGGTTTGCATCTTGAAGGATGGATAGAATTTCTTCAAGTGGACAGGGAGAGGTAAGGCATTCCCAGTAGAGGAAACAGCAAGGAGTAGGAGAGAGTTTCTGGGTCCTTAAATAGGCTGCCACAGCTCGGGCTTGGAGGGCTATGTGGATCAGGGCTGATCTCAGTGGGAAGAGTCAGCCAACCAGATCATAAGGGCCCTAAGGCTTTTGTCAAGGAGTTCAGCCATCACCCTGTGGTGGTGACAAACCTCTGAAGGGTTGAAGTAGGTGAGCACCATTATGTAATTTTCATATGTACATATAATTTGTATATTTTATACAGATAGTATAAATAGATCTGAGAGGTCTGAGACCAGAGGCTCTCACAATTATTTAGGCAAGAAACAATGCCTGGCATAAGGGATGGTTTTGGGCTTGGAGATAAGGATATAGATTAACATGTGTAAGAAGGTAAGACTGATAGGAGTTGTGGGTAAGAGTGAAAATTCTGGAGCTGGGCTGCCTGGGTTTGAATCTTAGTTCCACCTCTTAGTAGCTGTGTGACCTTGTTACTACTTAAGCTTGGTGCTTCAGTTTTCTTCTCATACCCTCCTCATACCCTACTGTAAGATATTACTTAATACATTAAAAAAACCACAACAACTTAGAGAGGTATTGGCATATAGGAAATTATATTGGGTGAGGCAGGGATGGAATTAGGATGACACCAGATGTTGGCTTGGATGACAAGATAATGGGAGTCTTGTTAATTGAGGAAAAAAGAAAAGAGAAGGAATAGCATGTTGGAGGCAGGGTAGCTTGAGTTTAGTTTTGGCTTTCTGCATTTGAGAGGAATCTCAACTGTAAATTGTGCACTGATCTAAGCCAGTTCAATTTGCAAAGCTATTAGGTTCTTTTTGGTTGATATAGTAAGGACCCAAAAATCTAAGATGGATGAGGGTCAGCTATTCTATAGACTGATATCAGGTCACACTGGTAGCAAGTTTTAGAGCAATTTCTTCCATGCACACAGACTTTTATATTTAAGGTGGGCATTTATTGGCAAGAAGGCACAAAATAATTAATATAAGCTGTTTTGTAAGGTTGATAGAGTCATTGTCCTCTGTCCCGTTAGCTGTCACAATGCCATCTCCATAAGAGGTTCAGCTGTGGCAGATACATGAAGCAACAAGCCCTTAGTTCCAGTGGCTGGAGAGAGGACTATTGAGGTATAAAATCTCAACCACTGTCCATAAAGGTTCATACTCTAGGTTCTGCTGTCTCCTTAAACCTTACCCTTGTGAGGGAGGAGAGTGTTTTGAATGTATTTTATTCAATAAATATCAATGAAATAGTACTCATTTCTCCATCAAGAGAGCTTATTTCTGACTTCCTTTGGGCTACTCACTTAACCAGTGAAACTCATTTTTTAAATATTCATTATGCTAATTAGTGAACTCTGGTGTTGATGGAAGATAAAGATAAGAGAAGCATGTGTAATAGTCACAGCTGGAGCTGGGCTTCATGACTGGAGCACTAGCTGACCACCCTTAGGACATGGATTCCTGGTTAGGTTAATTGGTAATACCTAAGGTGCAACTTAAATTTACCAACGTGGATATATAGGTATCTCTGTCTATGCTGGGGCATGTTAAAGTACAAATGCCATAGTTCAAATCCAATAGGCAATAAGATATATGTAAGAGTGGGGCTCAGGGGAAAAATCTGAATTGGAAACTTATTTTTGGTTGGCATATTTATTCCTCCCCCTTATTTTTTATAACACCGCTTTCCTCTTTTCATTCTTTTTGTTGTTGTTGCTGCTTAAGATGAGTTTTTATTTTTTATTTATTTATTTTTGAATTTCTTTTTTTTTTTTTTTTAAATTTATGTCCAAATTAGTTAGTATATAGTGCAACAATGGTTTCAGGAGTAGATTCCTCAGTGCCCCTCCTTTTTTCATTCTTATTTCATGAACCATTTCTTATGTATCTTTATTCTTCCCTGTAAGTCACTTTAAATCCTTTTTGGACATTGGAGTGTATAAATATCAATAAATAAGACTTCCCCTTCCATATCACTTGTTTTAAATTTCTACTAAGAACGATTTCTTCTGCAACTGACTTTTAAAACCATGTGCAAGATATTTATTGTCCCTTTTATTTTTGTCACTTTCTTTAAATTACTTCAAATTTTAGGTCAATTTCAGATTTGGACATATACACACACCTTTTTTGTTGTTTCGAACCTTTTTTTATTTTGTTGCTCCTATCAGAAACACCTCACAATAATGAAACTGATGCATTTTGCCATTCAGTTGAGAAAAGCAAGGTTTTATTCTTCGTATTTTTAGGCAAGGATATAAACCTTAAATTTTCCATTACTGCTTCCTTCACATAAGTGACTCTCCCCAATTGCTAGTCATCAATTTAAATGTCACTGCTAGTTACATGGTGATGATATTTTTATATTACATACTGAAAGGAGCAATAACTATTTTGATTTAGTGATATTTTAGGGATATTTTCTTTTATAGGCTTGGAAAAAATTTTATTTTATATAACAAACATGAAAGTGACCAAATCCTAAGTATTTGGTCCCCCAAACTATCACAAAGTTAACACACGTGTATTTCTTACCCTGGTCAAAAAATAGAACATCACCAGTACCTCTACATCCCCCTTTATATCTCCTCCATATCAACAGCTCCCCTTTCTACTAGAAACATTTGTGTACAAGCATTGGTATGAACATATGTACTAGAAACATTTGTGTACAAGCATTGGTATGAACATATGTTTTCATTTCTCTTTGGTAAATGCCTAGGAGTAGAATGGCTGGGCTCTATTTTAGGTGTATGTTTAACTTTAAGTAAGTGACCGACTGTTTTCCAACAGTTGTACCATTTTGCATTCCCACCAGCAGTATATGAGAATTCCAGTTGTTCTACATATTCTCCAACACTTGTATTTTGGGTTCCTGGACCCAATGTCAACATGAGTTGGGGAGTTTCCACCAAGCAATTCTTGCACTCTAGCACTCTAACTGCAACCTATGATTCAACTTAATTCTGACCCTGTTTACCTGGAGATAGTGTCAGATTCCACAGGTTCAGTCCTACAAGACTGCCTCTCCCCAACTTCACATGCCAATCACAAGCTCCAGGTTGTTACCTGTGCTTCTGACCCACTAGCTATGGATTGGGGGGTTTCAACAACTTCCTCCTTGGGTTTGATTAATTTGCTACAGTGGCTCCTAGAATTCAGATAATTCTCTTCTCTTCTCTTCTCTTCTCTTCTCTTCTCTTCTCTTCTCTTCTCTTCTCTTCTCTTCTCTTCTCTTCTTTCTTTCTCTTCTCTTCTCTTCTCTTCTAAATATGAAATTTATTGTCAAATTGTTTTTCATACAACAACCAGTGCTCATCCCAATAGGTGCCCTCCCCAACACCCATCACCCTCCCACCCCCCATCAACCCTCAGATTTTTCTCAGTTTCTAAGAGTCTCTTATGTTTTGGCTCCCTCTCTCTCTAACCTTTCTTTCTTCTTCTTCTTTTTTTTTTTTTCCTTCCCCTCCCCATGGTCTTCTGGTAAGTTTCTCAGGATCCACATATGAGTGAAAACATATGGTATCTGTCTTTCTCTGTATGACTTATTTCACTTAGCATAACACTCTCCAGTTCCATCCACGTTGCTACAAATGGCCAGATTTCATTCTTTCTCATTGCCACGTAGTATTCCATTGTGCATATAAACCACAATTTCTTTATCCATTCATCAGTTGATGGACATTTAGGCTCTTTCCATAGTTTGGCTATTGTTGAAAGTGCTGTTATAAACATTGGGGTACAACTGCCCTATGCATCAGCATTCTTGTATACCTTGGGTAAATTCCTAGCAGTGCTATTGCTGGATCATAGGGTAGGTCTATTTTTAATTTTTTGAGGAACCTCCACACTGTTTTCCAGAGTGGCTGCACCAGTTTGCATTCCCACCAACAGTGCAAGAGGGTTCCCATTTCTCCACATCCTCACCAGCATGTGTAGTCTCCTGATCTGTTCATTTTAGCCACTCTGACTGGCGTGAGGTGGTATCTGAGTGTGGTTTTGATTTGTATTCCCTGATGAGGAGTGACGTTGAGCATCTTTTCATGTGCCTATTGGCCATCTGGATGTCTTCCTTAGAGAAGTGTCTATTCATGTTTTCTGCCCATTTCTTCACTGGATTATTTGTTTTTCGGTTGTGGAGTTCGGTGAGCTCTTTATAGATTTTGGATACTAGCCCTTTGTCCGATATGTCATTTGCAAATATCTTTTCCCATTCTGTTGGTTGCCTTTCAGATAATTATTTTCTTACTAGATTACTGGTTTATCATAAAAGGAAATAATTCAGGAATAGCCAGATGGGAGAGATGCATGGGGCAAGGTGTGGGGAAAGGGACACAGAGCTTCCATGCCTCTCCAGGTGCACTGCTCTCCCTGCATCTCCACACTCACCAATCTGGAAGCTCTCTGAACCCTGTCTTTGGGGTTTGTATGGAGGCTTCATTGCATAGGCATGGTTGAGTAAATCATTGATTATTGGCAATTGATTCAGTCTCCAGACTCTCTCCCCACTACCTCCCATCAGGAGGGTGGGACTGTAAGTTCCAATTCTCTAATTACATAGATGGTTGTCCTGACAACCAGCCCCCATCTCTAGGTCCAAAAATCACCTCATTAACATAATGAAAGACACCTTGATTACTTTCATTACTTAGAAATTCTAAGGGTTTTAGAAGCTCTGTGCTAGAACAGGGGACAAAGACCAAATATATATTTCTTATTATAAATCACAGTATCACAATGTTAGTAAGGGCATTCTTAAGTTTTTTACATTCTAGTGTATGTGTAGTGGTATCTCAATGTGGTTTGAATCTCATTGTGGTATCTTGTCAGAGCTGTCAGCTAAGGACCTAGCTTGGGAACAAATCTTGTAGAGTTTGGGTGCTGGCCTCCTGGGTATTGTATATACACAAAATCAACAGCTGATTAGCACAATGACTCCAAATGATGGATTGGTCTTTTTATTTTTATTTTTTTTTGCCATCAGTTCCAGTGACCAGTTTGTGGGATTTGTGCATCTTATTCCTACAGCCTTAGGCTCTGCCACATTAGGGGTATTATTCCAAGGTCTGATTCAGGGTTGGTAACACTTTTGCCAGAGATAGAGTATGGGTTCCACTAAATTTTGCAGAACCACAAAATGGGGTCCTTTGCCAGTAGGATAAGAGCTGCATTAGTAGGGAAAGCCTGGTGGAAGCTTTTGAGATTGTCCCCTTTCCCATGGCCAACATAGTAAATTAAAAGTCGTTTCACATCCTGGGCATCAGGGAAGAAATTAATGCCACCATTAAAAACCTTAAAAGATAAAAGGGTGATAGTTCCCATCATATTTCTATTTAATTAATCAGTTTTTCTCCACAAAAACCAGACAGATCCTGATGATGATAATAGGCAAACTACCACAAATTAACCAAGTTGCATCTGTAGTTGCAGCTGCTGTGCCAGATATGGCACCTTTTCTAGAGTAGGTTAACAAAGCTTTACGTAGTTAATATTTGATGACCAGTGATCTGGCAAATATTCTTTCAGTTTTTCTCAGGAAGAATCAGTAGTAATTTGCAGGCATATGGGATAGACATCAGAATGGTCTTGACCCAGGAAGATGTTAGTTCTCTCATGTTTAGTCATAATATAATCCAAAGAGCTCTGGCCCACCTGGGTACTCTTCAGAACATTATATTGATCTACTGTATCAGTGACATTGATTAATTTTGCTGGATGAGCCATAAGTGACAAGAATGTTGGAAACCTTTGTAAGATACATACACTCCAGAGGATGGGGGATAAACTTGATGGAGAGTCAGACATCTGTCACATCAGTAAAGTTTTAGAAAAAGTATTATGATCTGGGTCATGCCAGGGAATTCTCTTTGAAGTAAATGACATGTTATTACAACCTCTACTTTCAATCATGAAGCAGCAACTTAGGTCTTCTTTATGTTGTCGAGGCAGAATATTCTTCATTGAGGAATACTGCTTTGACCCATTTGTTGAGTAACACAGAAGAAGGCCTCCAGTTTTGAGTGTGGCCCAGGGCAGGAAAGAGTCTCACACTTGATAGATTACTGATGAGTCTACTCAACTCATGACTTGGATTTGACAGATCTAGGTCCAGGATGGGCAACTCAGGCTTCATGCTCACATGATAAAGATGAAACCTCTGACTGTGGTGCACCATGTGACCATGAAGTATGAACTCAGTGAGAGGTACCAGTGCAACAGTGGTGGATGACATGGATGTTGGGCCACCTGCTCATGTAGCTTATTTGTGCCCTTGGCCCTGTTCATGCCTGATTCCAGATGTAGCACTACATCTTTGGACTGGATTACAGTTGGTCCTGATTGACCCAGCTTGTACTTCATGGAGAATTCATTATGATTAGCTGATGAAGAAGGAAAGAGGCTGAATTTGTTCCATAGATGGTTTGGTTCAGGATGTGAGTGTAAACCAAAAATGGACTGCAGCTATATCATATCCTCACTTGGAGTGGGAAAGATAGCAGTGAGAAGAAATCATCCTAATTGGCAAAGCTTTTGTCATTGTCTCTGATTATTCAATTTGTCTGGAAAGAAAAGTGGCGGGAGGTAAGCCTAAAGACTCACAGGCAATGGAGAATGCCTTGGATGATTGGTCAGGTGCCTAGAGGAGATAACAGAAGACAAGACACAAGGATCTCTGGAAAAGAGGCATATAAATGGATCAATGGGACTGGGTGTAAAGTGCTGCATATATTCATGCCTGTCAGAAAGCATCCTCAGTGATGAGACACTCAATAGCCATATAAAATCAGTTGACATCTACCAATTCCTGCCATTGATGATCACAGTGTTGGTACGATTGGGATCATGAGCAGAGTAGCCAGTTAAGCAGGGATGGAGATTATGTATGGGCCCAAATGCATGGACGCCCACTTAACAAAGGAGACTTAATTACTGCCACTGATGAATGTCTACTCTTCCAGCAGCAGAGAGAATATTGATTACCCAGTACAGCACCATCCCTTGAGGAAGGCAACCAGCTATTTGGTGAAGAATTGATTCCATTGGGCATCTTCCATCTTGACCAAAATTGACATATATTTCAGACATGGATTTGTCTTTCATATATTCAGGTCTTCAGCCAGCACCACCATCTGAGGGCTGAGGAACCTACTCTACAGAACGGAAGGTAAGACAATGGCCACATGACCATTAGATCTATTGGTCCTGTTAAATATTGCATTATTCAGAAGCTGCCTGCCACACAGTGGGATGAAATGGTCTTTTGAAGGTGCATATGATGCACCAGCATGGAGATGATATCCTATGAGGATGGGGCAGACTCTTTTGAGTTTTCTATGCACACAATATATAAATTAGAATCTTCCATGAAATATTGAACAGAATTGGTAATATTTGGCATTTCTTCTCTTTCCTAATTTCTTTCCTACTGTTCAATAGTGTCAAATTTTGTTTGTATAGATAAAGGCCATGTTATTGGGGACATAAATTTAGAGTTGCTATAATTTCCTGGGCAATTAAAACTTTTATCATTATGGTTCTGTGTCCTTTTTCTCTGCCTTTTTTGTCTTAAAGTCTACTTTATCTGTATTAAGATGGCTACATTGATTTCTTTGATTTGTATGTGCATATTGTATCTTTTTCCATTTTTTACTTACACATTTTTGTATCTTAAAATTTTTTTTAGTGTTTATTTATTTTTGAGACAGAGAGAGACAGAGCATGAGCTGGGGAGGGGCAGAGAGAGAGGGAGACACAGAATCTGAAGCAGGCTCTAGGCTCTGAGCTGTCAGCACAGAGCCAACGCAGGCTCAAACTCACAAACGGCGAGATTATGACCTAAGCTGAAGTCACACGCTTAAACTACTGAGCCACCCAGTCGCCCCTTGTATCTCTACTTTAAAAAAGTGTTTCTCTTTAAAACAGCATACAATGTGGTTTTTGATTTTTTAAAACCCAGTCTCATAATCTTTGTCTCTTAATTGGAACATTGAGTGTTTTTATGTTTAATGTAATTACTGATATATAAATCTACCATTTTCCTTTTTCTTTCTCCTTCTGGTCCTTTTTTGAATTAAGTATTTTTATTATTTATTTTTCTGTATTAATAGATTAATTATAAGATATTTTACTATGCTTTTAATGGCTATTCTTGATTGTAGATTACAATCTGCATCCCTGATTTATCAAAGTTTAACATAAATTAGTACTTAAAAATTTTTTTTATAATGTTTATTTTTTGAGAGACAGAGTGCAAGTGGGGAAGGGGCAGAGACAGGGTGACACAGAATCCAAAGCAGGCTCCAGGCTCCGAGATGTCAGCACAGAGCCTGACGCAGGGCTTGAACCCGCGAGATCAGGATCTGAGCCCAAGTTAGACGTTCAACTGACTGAGCCACTCTGGAGCTCTATAAATTAGTACTTTTACCTTTTCCCAGAAAATTCAAAAACCTTAGAATACTTTAATTTCATTTGTACTTATCCTGATCTATTATTGCTGTTTATTTAATTTTCTCTGTATTTTAAGACCTGCAGGATTTAGTGTTATTGCTTTATACAATCACTATTTGTTTACTTCCCATTTTTTCTCTCTTCATTCCTTTATTTCTTACATCTTTAATATTTTACCTATGATTACTTTTCTTTTGCCTGAAGGAAACTTTCAATATATTTTTTATATAGGTCTAGAAGTGGCTCTCAGGTTTTGTTTGTTTGTTTGCCTGCCTGCAAATGTTCTTATTTTACCAGCATTCTTAAGGGATATTTTTGTTGGGTATAGTTTGGCAGCTTTTTTCCCCTTTGATGCACTTTGAAAAAAATATACATTGTCTTTTGATTTCCTTTGTCCCTGTTGAAAAGTGATATTTTCTGTTGTGAAGGCATTATTTCTTTTTGTAACGGGGAGTGCTTTCAAGATTTTTCTCTTTGCCTTTCTCTTTCAGAAGTTTTACTATGGTTTGCACAAGTGTGTTTTACTTTGCATTCATCTTGCTTGGGGTCATAGGGTATTTTGGAGCTGTGACACAGTATCTTTCACCAATTTGGGAAAATTCTCGGTCATTATTTACCTATTCTTTCTATTCTCTTCCTTTTAGATTATACTTACCCTTTCACTGTATCTCCTGTGTGTATTACTCACTTTTTTTTTCCAGTTTATTTATTTATTTTGAGAGAGACAGAAATAGCATGAGTGGGAGAGGGGCAGAGAGAGGGAGAGAGAGAATCCCAAGGAGGCTTCACGCTGTCACTGTGAGATCATGACCTGAGCCAAAACCAAGAGTCAGATGCTTAATTCACTGAGCCACCCAGGTGCCCCGTCTTACTCAATTTTTATCCTGTCAGTCCTCTTGTTTCTTTCTTTCTTTTCTTTTTCTTTTTTTTTAATTTTTTGACTATAGTTGACTACAATGTTACAGCACTTTCAGGTGAACAACATATTCACCTGATTCAACAACTCTGTTATGCTGTGTTCACAAGTGTAGCTACCACCTGTCACCGTACAGCACTATTACAGTACCATTAACTATATGTGGTACCTTTCATCTCTATGACTTATCCACTCCATAACTGGAAGCCTATATCTCCCACTCCCCTTCACCCATTTTGCCCATCATCCCACTCCCCTTCCCTCTGATAGCCATCATTTGTTCTCTGTATTTATAAGTCTGATTCTGCTTTCTGTGTGTTTATTCATTTGTTATGTTTTTTAGATTCCATGTATAAGTGAAATGGTTTTATGGTATTTGTCTTTCTCTGTCTAACTTATTTCACTTAGCATAATACCATCTAGGTCCATCCATGTTGTTGTAAATGGCAAAATCTCATCCTTTCTTATGGCCAAGTAATATTCTATCGTGTATACAGACACACACACACACACACACACACACACACACACACACCCCATTCCTTCTTTAACCATTAATTATCAGTGGACACTTGGGTTGCTTCCATATCTTAGCTATTGTAAATAATGGGGCAATAAACATAGGGGTGCATATATCTTTTCGAATTAGTGTTTTGTTTTCTTTGGGTAAGTACCTGGTAGTGTAATTATTGGATCCTATGGTATTTCTATTTTTAATTTTTTTGAGAAACTTCCATACTCTTTTCCATAGTGTCTGCACCAATTTACATTTCCACCAATAATACACAAGGGTTTCTTTTCCTCCACATCCTCACCAACACTTGTTTCTTGTCTTTTTGATTCTGGCCATTCTGACAGGTATAAGGTAATATCTGATGGTGGTTTTGCTTTGCATTTCCTTGAGGATTAGTGATGTTGAACATCTTGTCATGTGTCTGTTGACCATTGGTATGTCTTCTTTGGAGAAATGTCTATTCAGGTCTCTGCCCATTTTTAAATCAGATTATTCAGTTTTTGGTTGCTGGGTTGCATTAGTCCACATATTTTGGATATTAACCCCTTATTGGATATATCATTTGCAAATGTCTTCTGCCATCCAGTAGGCTGCCTCTTTGTTTTGTTGATGATTTCCTTAGCTGTGCAGAAGCTTTTAATTTTTATGTAATCCCAGTAATTTATTTTTGCTTTTGTTTCTTTTGCCTTAGGAGACATATCTAGAAAGATGTTTCTATGGCTTATGTCAAAGGAATTACTACTATGTTATCTTCTAGGAGTTTTATGGTTTCAGGTCTCACATTTAGGTCTTTAATCTAAGACGTAAATGTAAGAAAGTGGCCAGTTTCACTCTTTTGCATGTAGCTGTCCAGTTTTCCCAGCACCGTTTATTAAAGAGACTGGCTTTTCTCCATTGTATATTCTTGCCTCTTTTGTCATAGATTAATTGATCACATCAGTGTGGATTTATAGTTTGAGCAATTTTTGACTTATCTTCCAATTCATTAATTCTCTTTTTGACTATGTCTTGAATGTTGTTTAACACATAAAAGCTTTTTTTTTTTTTAAGTTTGCCTTTTATTTTTATTTAATTTCAGTAGAATTAATGTACAGTACCATATACAGTGTTTCAGGTGTACAATATAGTGATTCAACAATTCTATACATAACTTAGTGCTCATCACAGTAAGTGTACCCTTGGGTTCCTAGGAGGCTCAGTTGGTTAAGCGTCTAACTCTTGACTTCTGCTCAGGTTATGATCTCACAGTTTGTGAGATTGAGTCCTGCATCTGTCTCCGAGCTGACAGTGCAGAGCCTGCCTAGGATTCTCTCTCTCTCTCTCTCTCTCTCTCAAAATAAATAAATAAATTAAAAAAAAAAAAAGCACAAAACAAAACAAGTATACTCTTAATCCCCTTCACCTATTTTATCCATCCCCCCCACCTCCTTTCTGATAACCACCAGTTTGTTCTCTATATTTAAGAGTCTGTTTTTTCATGTGTCTCTTTTTTTCTTTGTTCATTTGCTTTGTTTCTTAAATTCCACATATAACACATAAAATCTTGAATTTTAATTATTTTATTTAAAAACTTTGTAATTCTCCTTTGGTTCTCTGTCACAATTTCTGGTTCTCTTCCCAAATTAAGAATCTTGTCTTTTATAGCCTTGAACATATTAAGTATAGTTATATTAAAGTCTGTGCCTATTAACTCTGTGGGGAGTCTGGAGACCCTCTCTAGTAGGTCTGTATTTGATTGCTATTTACTTTTGTCTTTAGTCATATTGTCTTGTCATCTCAGGTCCCTTAGCTATTTTGATTAAGTGCTAAAGATTATGAAAAACTAGAGATAATTTGCAGCTCTGGATATTACCTTCCCCTCAGGGAGAATTTATATTTGCATTTATGTAGGCTAGGTATGCTGGAAATCCCAGATCTTCCTAATCCAATCAGCGTTTGAAATGCAAAGAAGTTGAGCTTCAACCTCTATAGGGGCTGATCTGTTTTCAGTTTACCCTTAGTCATAGTGGGTAGGTCCTCAAGGATCTCAAATTGTATGTTTAGAGGGTTGGGGGAGGCTTTATCAGCCACTTCTCATTTCCCAGTTGGCCCTGAATTCCAATTTTTGTCCTCCTAGCCCTGTGAGTGTGTTAAAACCTCTTAATTGGGGCCACCTGACTGGATGGCTCAGTCAGTTGAGTATCCGACTTTGGCTCAGGTCATGATCTCATAGTTCATGAGTTCACGCCCTGCATCAGGCTTGTTGCTGTCAGTGTGGAGCCCACTTTGGATCCCCTGTCCCCATCTCTCTCTGCCATCCCCCCATACTCTCTCTCTCTTTTTCTCTCAAAAATAAAATAAACCTTGCCAACAAAACAAAACAAAACAAAACAAAACAAAACAAAACAAAACAAAACCACCTCTGATCAGCTTCTCAGCCTCTCAGCTCCTACTAGTGGAACATTGACACAATTCTCTGGTAGAAAAGTGGCTTCAAATTCCGGGCTTTCTTCTTGGGTTTCCTTATTTTTCTGGGCCAAGATTGTGTAATTGTTTGCTGTCTTACTATCTGTGCCTTCAAACATTCAAAAAATATTTGATCAATTTTTCAAGTCATTCTCAGCAATAAGTTTGGTCTAAATCATCCAATCTGTATTAATGAAAGTAAAAGCCTTTTTAAATATGCCTTTAATACTCAAAGAATTGTATTCTTACCACTCAAGAATTTCTGTAGAAACACAAGTGAATGCTTTAAATTAAGGTGAGATTATTACTTTAAATTTGCTTGAGTTTGATTAAAAGGATATGCCTATCTATAAAATAATGAATTTTCATGATTGAACTATATATCACCTTTTTAGATCCCCATTTCCCTTTCAAATTTGTGCCAATCATAGGCAAAATAACCCCAAATTCTTTTTGGTAGTCCTTTCTAACACATCTGAGATTGGATGTTAAATGAAACAGGGCTTATGAACTGAATAAGCTGGGGATCAGGACACTATGCTTTGTAAGTTTAAATCTTGTATTTTTTCATCTCATTTGGAAATTAGCTCAAACTTCTTTGATCTGGGGATGAATGAAATGGATTTTGGTTTTTTATATACTTGAGTCAGAATATCGAAGAGGGAAGAGTATTGCCCTGAGAGTCGGAATGTTGACAACAAGGTAGAATTGGAGTAAGAGACTCAGCAAGAGGTAGATGAAACTGAAGAGGAAATAAACAGACTACTTACATACCTACCACTGCTCACTCAGAAATTTTCCTTCCAGAGCTTATTTTTTTTTTAAAGTTTATTTACCTATTTTGAGAGAGACAGCGACAGTGTGAGTGGGGGAGGGGCAGAGAGAGAGGAAGAGAGAATCCAGTGCAGAGTCCAGCACAGAGCTTGAACTCACGAAACTGTGAGGTCATGAGCTGAGCTGAAACCAAGTTAGATGCTTAACTGACTAAGCCACCCAGGTGCCCCCAGAGCTTATTTTTTCTCCCTCATTGGAAAGGTTGTTCATTTTCATGCAATTTCTCTCATTTAGTAGACAGAGCTCACTGTGGATCAGAAAATCATTACTTATCATTGTTTTATCATATTACTATATTATTATCACTTACCACAGTGTGATACCAACCCAAGGGAAATTGAGCTGATTTTATTTTTCCTGACTTTCTGGACCTAGCGCACTTGGGCTTTCATTTTTTTTTGACTAGGAAAATAGTAAAATTTATGTGTAGACAGCGTCAATTCTCTGGAGATATATGAAGAACCCAGAGTCAATTTTTTTTTCCACATACATAACTAGACTGACAAATGACTCGGTAAATGACAGTAAAGTAAAATAAAATTTTCGAAGTGGACTCCAGTAGAAGAATTTTTAATGTCACAGCTTATCACAATATGGATATATCAACTATGATATTTGGACAAATATGGTTAGAAAGAAAAACACCACGATTTCTTATTTTATGGGGCAGAAAATGCACTCAGTGTTTTTTTTTTCTTCCATTTAGTGATATCTGTGGTTTCTTTCCTAGGATGTATTTCTGTATTAATAATGTGTGTATATATGTGCATACAGACTTACACATTACTTCTGATTACACTGGTTACTTATGACTTTTCATATGTGGGTTATTATCATTTTGTAGTTTATATATGCACATTATATTGAATATTTCTTTAGTATCGATGAGAAAATAAACCATTGGTATGAGAAAACACTGGCATTACAAGGTATTCATCTGGAATTATTCAATCTTTCAGAAGCAAATGAGAAAGATTATAGGATTAGACCAAATCCAGGATTTCTTTTCCTCTCTGCCCATCTGTATTCATTATAGTTGAAAGATAGACAAATGAAACTATTGGTAGCTCAGTCTTTAAAGCTTTATTACAATTTAAAAGCATTAAAAAAGAGAGAAAATGGAAAAATCTTATCAAAGGCTAGAAATGATCATCATACTGAATAGTTGAATTTTCCAGCTTAATGACAATGAAGAATGAAGATAGGTGTTGTAAAGATATGACTTCATTATTGGTATCACTCAGTATTCTCAATTGCAAAAATTGAGTATAGAGCTTTTAAAAGCCTCTGTCAGCATACAGAACTGACAGTTTGGCACATTACTGGAGGAAATGGAATGGGTCAGTGATTTTCAATTCTATGTAAACTGCAAGCCCACAGCCTCGGCTACAACACCAGAATCCAAGACTTCTCTGGACTCTTGCTGTGGTTATTGTTATGCTTCTTGGACCCAGGAATTTTGATCAAGAAAAAGGAAAGACCAGAGAGCACTAAGCTGCTACATGAATGCAGAGGATATTGTCAGTTTTCTCTCAGAAAAAACAAAACAAAACTATTTTTCTTCCCTTTCCCCAAAGTAACTTCCTTATAATCTAGGAATCTACCTTTGCCAACATGGCTCATGGACCCTGGTGGCAGATGGGCCCATGTTCAGTTCCAGGGGGTTCTGATTGGTGTAAGGGTAATTCTGTCCCTACTGTCATAGCGATTGGTTCTGGAATAGACATGTGTCATAATAACAGATGCTTGCTGGGCACCTTGGGTATTTTCTTTAGCTTTAAGAGTGGGCACCAGACATCTCTTCCTCTGGGCACGTTTACGATGTTAGTCCTGGAACTACTACAGCCAACTTGAAGCAGAGACATGGAAAGAAAATAGAGAGAATCAAAGAGAAATGAACCAGGACCCTGACCCAGTCATCTCTGATCACTGCTTGGAGAGCTGTGAAGTAAAAATTTCCTTAATTGTTCATGAAATTTAAGTGAGCCATTTCTTGCAGCCAAGATTATTCCTACTGATAGAGAAATGAGGTCCACTTCAAGCCCCAGTGGTTCCTAATCCAGAGGACCACTCACAGGGTCTGCTTCAGGTATCCCTTGGCCAATTTGATCTGACAAGGAGGGTCACAGAGATGCTCTCCTCTGCTCCAGACCTATTTTCAAATTTTTCATGTCGTGGTCATGCTCTCCAAACTTCTCTGGTTTGTAAGCCTAGAGCCCTCCTACAAAGGCCACCTTTGCTGGGGTAGATCTTCTGGATGCAGTCTGATCCAGATCCCTCATCTTTGGCGCACAAGTGCCTGCCACGGTCACTCCAGGCTGTGGAGAAATTTCAAAAGATTCTTCTCTCTGGTAGTCCACCAGCTCCAACAAAAATGTCTAATGAAAATATTTGTCTGTGGGAAATTCATTCTCATGCCTGGCTTCTCTAATTTACCAGTGCAAATTTAGTTTTTAAACTAATTTTGGTCCAGGCACACAATCAGTTTTGGGAAGACCTATTGAATGCTTGTCAACTAAAAGTAGAAGCTACTGTGATAGAGGTAATTTGACAATAGAAAGGCTTTGTCAGGTGTGAAAATAAAACTGGAATCCTAGATGATCTCTAAGCCCAGTAAGAATAGCTGGCTTGCATTCCTGGGGTAAAATATCTATTGTGGGGGCTACTCTATAATACAAACTTACAGTGAAGCATCTTTGATGTGCACGGTGTAGAATATTGTGAGCCTGCAATCAGATAAGTTTTGTACTTTTGTTTAAATAGAACTGTCAAATCAAGACCAGGAGAAAGTGGGCAGGAGCTGGTGACCCCCCCAATCAGGAATGATGGGGTAGGGATCACTGTCCTGAGTAAGAGATTTACCTATTGAGGTAGCTTCTGGTTTTATTTATTTACTTGTATTTTTTTTTTAGAGAGTGAGAGAGAGAGCAGGGGAGAGGGTCAGAGTTGGCGGTGGAGGGTGGGGTGGGGGGGGAGGGAGAGAGAGAATCCAATGCAGGCTTCTCGCTGACTCTGGGCTTGATCCCATGACCCTGGGATCGTGACCTGAGCCAAAATCAAGATTTAGACACTCGACTGAGCCACCCAGGCACTCCAGCTTCTAATTTAGAAGCCAGTGGTTCTGTGAAATTGTCTTTCTCTCTGTATATACATATTTAATACATGTATTGCAGGTCACTACACATAAAGGGCCACTGTGTCATATAGTAAGCTTAGGGTGACTACAAAGAATGGCATTTTATTCTTTGGAGGGTCTAAGTGAAAGTGACATAAATCCCCACCACGTTCATATCTGTACTCATGAAATTTTGTTGAGAATTCCTGTGAGAGAGAATGTCTCAGTATTGAGTCAGTTTTGTGGCCTTGAGCTAAGACAGTTGACAAGACATCTTATAATAAGAATAAGAGGGCAAGATGCCCTAAGGGCTTCACATACATTTATATCAAAATGCTGTGAAGGAAAATCAATGTTTTGCTTCTAGCAGTGAAAATCCAAACCTCACCAAATTACTAGGGATGAACACTTTATTTTCAAACACCAGAGAGGGCGATAACCTCCCCCACCAAGCTGAACAAATCCTTTACCATGACTCTGGGTATAACAGTGTGGTAGGCTTGGCAGTGACCTTAGTTTGGAACCACAATGACCTCATTCCTCCTTCCATCCAAGCCTTTTTTCTGTTAAGTTTATTTATTTATTTTGAGAGAGAGAGAGAGAGAGAGAGAGAGAGAGAGAGAGAGAGAAAGAGAAAGCAGGGCAGGGGCAGAGAGAAAAAGAAAGAGAAAATCCCAATGTGGAGCTTGAACTCACAAACCGTGAGAGATCATGACCTGAGCCAAAATCAAGAGTCAGAAGCTGAACTGAATCACCCAGGCTCCCCATCCTAGTCTTTTTTTTTTTTTTTAATTTTTTTTTTTAACGTTTTATTATTTACTTTTGAGACAGAGAGAGACAGAGCATGAATGGGGGATGGTCAGAGAGAGAGGGAGACACAGAATCTGAATCGGGCTCCAGGCTCTGAGCTGTCAGCACAGAGCCCGACGCGGGGCACGAACCCACATACCACGAGATCGTGACCTGAGCCGAATCGGACACCCAACCGACTGAGCCACCCAGGCGCCCCCCTAGTCTTTTTTTTAAAATGACCTCAGGGAAGCCTTTCCTGATCACTCCATCTAATATTTCGCATCCTCTTTCTCTGCATCATGTTTCTGTAACACTCGTCTTGCCCAGAAGTAGCATCTTAGAGAAGGATTCGAGTGCAAGTAGTTGGCATGGGGGTGATCCCCAGAAGGCCAGTGGCGTGTGGGAGACTGAAACAGGAGTGGGTAGGAAGCCAGTTCAGGGTGCGGCAGTCAGCAGTTTACTGCTGTGGGCAGCTGGGACTCAGTTCTGCCAGGGCCTCTGGGAAACTGCACGGACATGCCTTGGAGGATGTCTGAAGCATCAGGAAGTTGGCGTGTTTATCCATCAGTTCTCATCAGTGGGTGTTGAGAGCTGCTGTGGGGGCTGGGGTTGCTGGTGGTGGTTGCGACTTTAACTTCCCAGTGGTTCCTGTCTCTGAGCTTGGACAGGTGTCCTCCAGCTGCCAGAGAAAGCCCTCTGCTTTGCAGAGGCTCCCAATAGGAGGTGGGAACAGAGTCCAAGGGAATCGGAGAGGGCACTGATCGTATCTGCTAGAGGATTTGTTACTCTCTAGTGGACTGTATATTTGTTTATTTTTATTGTCTATTTCCTACTATAATGTAAACTTCATGAAGACGGGGATTTTTCTGTTTTGTTCACTGAATGGCACTGGAAGCATGGTCTCTGAATTATTCACTCAACATTTAACAACACCATTTAGTGCCTACCTGAACCCTGTACCGCTCTCACACTCTCTGACACTATGGTCTCCAAGGGGCTGTGTCGATTCCCATGGTCTTTATACCTAATCCTTAGCCTGTACCTAGTCAAGATGAAGAATTACAAGGGGGAAGATGATAATTAGACAAACACTGTTGTTGTAATGCATATTATTGTAACTAAATGAATAACTATGATGGCATGAACTGCTAGGTCAGAGAAAGATCACTTGGGAGTGGAAGAGAAAATGAAAGCAGCAGATTACAGTGCTTACTCCAACCCCAGCTTCCACAGACAGCCTCCTTGCTAACTCAGTCTGGACATGTGGAACCCCAAATCCAAAGCGTGTCTCTGGCTGACGGCAGGGTTCAGGTCTCATAACCAAGAAAGATGCTTTTGCTTTGGACTCCATGCTTCAGTCAATGCAGACTTAGATCTGCCAAATGGCACAGATGACTCATTGGGTGTGTAATTAGCAGCTATTCCAGAGCATTTTAAAAACATGTACGACTGTTAAATTACATCACACCTGCCCTGGATTTTTTCCTGTCACACTAAGTCCAAGTTTAGAATATTTATCTCAAAATATTTGGCTTATCTTTGCAGCCCATCACTGGGCTCTCTCTGAATCCCAGTTTTATCCCTGGTACCTTCCTGGTATTTCTCAATTTTACAAGTCAATGTTTTTTCTGTTTATTTTTATTTATTTTGAGAGAGAGATAGCAAGTCAGGGAGGGGCAGAGAGAGGGAGACAGAGAATACCAAACAGGCTTCACACTGTCAGTGCAGAGCTTGATGTGGGGCTGGATCTCATGAACCGTGAGATCATGGCCTGAGCCGAAGTCAAGAGTGGGTTGCTTAACTGACTGAGCCACCCAGGTGCCCCATTTACAAGCCAATGTCTAGCTCTCACTTACCTGCCCTGTCCTTTCACTCTCCTCCATCGAATGCTCACTCCCACCCACCCCTGCCCTTTCCAACACACGATAGATGTGATTACTATTCTTGAAAACTGAGTCGTAGGGCATCTTAGAACTTCAGTCAATAGGAAATATAAATGAATTTTTTGTATATAGCCACACCTCTTTCCCTTATATTAGTGGTATTCCTCAAGGATTGAAGGTTGAAACCCCTTTCAAGTTGCATTTACACAGTTTCTAACTTTGAAGTGTTCCTCTGCAGTCGAAACTGCAGGCAGCCAAACGTCTGGATACCCAGTGCAAAGTATCAGTTGTTCTTGTTAACATTTTGTAGTGTGGTTTCTGGTTGGAGACTTTTCTCTACCCAACAGAGGAGTATACACTGTTTTCAAATAATTCGTGGGAACCTCTAGAGTATATCCCCAATGTTGGAGAGGAAATTTATTTCTAAATGCAAATCCAAATAGTTTTTAAGTGTAACTATAGAGAGGAAAATTCAGGGACGTGTGTTTATGCAGGCCCATCTGGCTTGGAGGTAAAAACCTCAAGAAGAGGTAGCTTTTGCTAAATAAGGTCATCATCAAAATAACATTTCTGAATATTATTTATCCTGCGTTATTATGCTGGGCACTGCACAGAGCAAAGTGGTCATATCCAAGCACCCGGGAGAATTAAAATGTGGTTGGGAGGTCCTGTACCCCAACTCATCAAGGTTTACAAAGGGGGCCAGTGAGTAGAGGAATGAGTACTAGTGGGACCCTTCTGTCCCAAAGATGCTATGTGGACAGAGAAAATCCGCCGCATTATAAGGTCACATCTACCAGAGCCACATGGGTGTTGCCTAAGACCTCGGTTTTCCATCTCCAGAAGTAACAACAGGGGCACAAACAAGCAAATGAACAAACCACGTGGTTGTGCAAACACTACAAAAGTAGACAGAGAAAAAGCCTTTACATTATGTTAAAAAAATTAGGGCCAACAAAATGTACATTTTTATCTCTGAGCTCCCTTGGTGTTTCATAAAGGTTTTCTCCCAAGTAAACCAATGAGCTTGCTGGTGTGATGAATTCACAGACGCCTCCTTTGGCGTGAAGTATTCCTGTGTTGCAAATCACTGATTTTATTAGATGGCACCTCTAGCAGCAGTCTAATGCTGCCTCATGAAAAATCCATAACAATTCAATCTAATTTTAATGATTCTGGAAAATAATAGTACGTATTTGAGAACGGGCCACTTGCTCATATTCCTACTTTCCTGTCATGTCTGTTAAAGTGAATGTGATTCATGGACTTTTGTGGCTATTTTTTTTTTAAACAGTGTATCAACCCAACTCAGTTTATATCTTTATCTTCACATATCCTCGCTTCTCTGTGTATTTCTCGCATCTTGCATATGTTTACAGCTTGTTTACTTATTCATTTGGTTTCTAAGCTCATTGGAGGAAGATCAAAACTAACTCAGTTGAACATTTAAACCCATTATGACCCTTCTTCACAGAAAAATGCACATAATGGCTTTCTTTTTTGTTTTAGAGTGTAGCTGAAAATAACTATACCTGACGATTCTCTTCAGGCATATAATTAGAGAGCAGGAGGAGTTTCTAAGATAAACAGAAAATTGACGAAAGCCAATCTTAGAGTAGATTGTAACTCTGTCCTATTTGCCTTTTAATTCCTTTTGTTTACTTATGTGTAAATCTCTATTCATGTGACACCTTCATTGTGTGAAAGTCATGCTATTTTCCTGTCAGGGTAAACCCTCTGGGAATACACAAGAACTTGATGTGTGGTCTCAAATAGGTCACTATCTTTTTTTTTTTTAATATGGTTACAATAATTCATCTTCTAGAAGCCTAATACTGGAAGAGAACAGGATACTACTGTATTTTTGTATGATCTAATTCTTGTGTATTAGCATTACCATCTATCACTAATTAGAATGTACACAACCTTCAATATCTCAGGGTAAGAGAATACGTTACTTCTTGAGTTCCATAGTTGTTCACATTCCTTTTCTAGATATACATAGTTATTAGATTATGTTCATTGCGTGATTTTTCCTATCAGGCTCATCATTTACCAACAGCAAATATGTAGTTTGCTAATAAAATATTAGCCTATACCTATGTTTCTATTTCTGTTTTCTGGTACATATGCTTTTAGTGTGATGTATTTCTATTGGTGTACAATTTTAGCAAGATGAAGACAGTTGGTATTATTCCTTTGTTTTATTACATTTTAATGGTTTTAACCACCATTTGTTGTCTGCTGCTATTAAGAAATCTAATCTTGGGGTGCCTGGGTGGCTCAGTCGGTTAAGCATCCAACTTCGGCTCAGGTCATGATCTCACTACTTGTGAGTTTGAGCCCCGCATCAGGCTCTGCGCTGACAGTTCAGAGCCTGGAGCCTACTTTGGGTTCTGTGTCTCCCTCTCTTTCTGCCCATCTCTCATTTATGCTCTCTGTCTCTCAAAAATAAATAAATATTAAACAATTAAAAAAAAGAAATCTATCCTTGAATAGATAATATAACACTTTGAAAATAAGTGGAAACAAGGATTTCCTAAAAGAAAATCAGAGTACTGAAATAATGGTAGAAGTCTGTTCAGTTGCCTCAGTTTTCCTAGTTAGAACAGAGTAGTCTGGAGAGATACAATTGAAATAAATGCAAGGTTTGTTGACTTTGCTACGTGCATATGCACACCTATATAGGAGTGTTTGCCCAAATCACCATCTGTGGAGGTCAGGGAGGTCACAGTCTGCTATATGACATATTACATAAACAGTACTTCTGAGAACATTGGCGATCACCCCTAGAGGGGTGTGTCGTTTCATGGGTCAGATTCCATCTATATTTCTAAGTCCTGCCTTCCTGAACTTTAAAGCCAAATATACTTGTCTCATCCTATTGTCCCTCAGGTTAGTAAAAGATTTATTAACATACAAAAAGGTAAGAGAACCTAGTCCAGACAGCTTGTTTATCTAGAAAACTACTGATTTGGATCATACCATGTAAAATCTACTTTCAAAAATCCAAAGGAGAAATAAGTAACTTAATATATGAATTTTGGCTGATTTTTCTTGTGGTGGATGGAAATGTCAATGAACCATTCATACATTCTCTAGGGAATTACAGAATATTTGTCTTTAAGTGGGTTTTTGTTAAGTATGAAAATCTCTTACTGCAGTCTTTTTTTTCCTCCAGAGACATCTGCTAGTGGGTAGGCTGTGGAATAGTTGATGCTTTCTCTTTTTCAGACCAGGTCAGTATTTGTATTTTAGCACTTACAACATATAGGTTTGGTCTCTCTAATTCCTAAGACAATCCTTGATTGATCTTGAACACGGTGGGCTTTATTATGGTAGACTTGGCCTCATGAATTGGTGGGCATAGAATTACTGGTGCAGTGCTATGTTCTGTATCCAGGGTGCTTGGAATAATGCTAGGGTTGTCAGGCAGAGGTACTTTGGGCATATTCATGCTTCAATATACATATGATGCCTTATCAAGATGATTATTTCTTTTGCATGATGACTCATCCTAATACTACCATATTGAATTGTCCTCTTCTTGACCACTTTTCTGAATGTTCTTCCTTGGCCTTCCAGCCCTACTTTCAAGACACTTAAGTTGCTGGGACATAAAAATAAGATAGAAGAAATCCAATTGTCTAGAAAGTAGTAAAGAACATCTCTAGAGCATCTGGGGAAATTTTTCTGGTGTAGCCTAACTCCTGTCCACTCACTCTGGATTCTGGCAGTTTTCCTTATAACTCTTATGGCTCCTAGACAATGAGAAGCCTGACTGGGGAGAGAGTTTGCACCTTGCATTCACTGTCTCTTTTTTTCATAACTTTTCCTCAGCTCCTGAAGTTCTCCACAGTATCAGAGTAATGGATCTATGATGCTGTAGGTGGTTGGTGCAGCAGTATGGGGAAAACGTTTAACATTGTTCCAAGGGATATATAAAAACCACAAAATAAATGTGGTACAGTTCCCCAAAGGTCAAAGTATTTTTTCTTAAAGCTCTACAATTTAGGTTGGGCTCACCGGGGTGATTCTGATGCTCTGCATGTGACTGCTTGAACTAGAATATTTAAGGTGGCTTCTTTACTCACATGTTTGGTGCCTCAGGTGTGAGGGCTGTAAGAAGTGGGGTTAGCCAGCCAGGCAGCTCTCCCTCTTTCCACATGGTCTCTCCATTCGGGGAGTGAGACCTTTTATATGGTGACCCAAGGCCAAACTGTGAAATCACTTATCAAGTTTCTGCTTGCATCATAGTTGCTAATGTCCCATTGACCAAAGTAAGTCACGTGACCCAGCCTAGAATCAGTGTGGAGAGGGATTGAAGTCTAAAGGCATGATTCATTGGGGGTTGCCTACCACATGGAGGAATTACCTGAATTTTAGCAATGAAACAGGTAATTTCAAGATTTCAAGATTGTCTTTATGGTGGGCCAAGACTCATGTACTCTGGATAATGCATTTACTCTTCTCTGTTGCTGAGAACTGACCCAGGCCAGTTTGGCATGCCCATCTATTAGGTTCTTTTGGTATATCCTCGGAGATATTAATGGTTAGAGGTAAAGAGGGTCAACTGCTCTTTTATAACTTTGTATCAGGTTATGAGGGAAAGCAAGTCTCAGATCAAGTTCTGCCATTCACATAGACATTTCTATAGGCAGGCATAAAATAATCCTAAATTATTTAGGGATCTCACCCAGGGCTCCATTCCTAAGGACAAAGATTCCAGGGCTCCCAAGAGTCTTACCTTCCTTTCCTTTTTTTTTTTCAGTCATAGATAGTGTCTATAAAATATTGTAGCCAATTTGTATTTCTCCACTGCCACTGACTTCCCAAATGAAAGCCTCATTTGTATCAATTAACAAGCCACTAATTCCACCAATGAAAATCCACTTCTAACATTATTCTGACTAGGAAAGCTCTGGTAGTGGAGGGAGAAAACAATGTCTGAAGGCTTTTTAGTCATTACCTCTAGTGTATGACTTTTCTAATAAAATTTAGCTAATCATCTCCAGACTGTGGATTTCTGACCAGGGCAACATCTTATTCCAACAGTGTAATTGTAACTGACACACACTATCTATACTAGGGAATATTAAAGAATAGGTACTGTCGCGTGTACCTTAAAGGGTGCTTGCTTTGGTGGAAAAAATTGAGAAGCCTTCAGCAGCGTATAGGAAATTGGGACCTTGAGGATTATGCTTTGTGGATTCATTGCTTTTGGAAACAGCAACATCCTAGTTCTCAGGTAACTTGTTTCTGAAAACATTTTTTTTTAAATGTTTACTTATTTTTGAGAGAGAGAGAGAGAGAGAGAGAGAGATTGGGGGAGGGGCACAGAGAGAGGGAGACACAGAATCTGAAGCAGGCTCCAGGCTCTGAGCTGTCAGCACATAGCCTGACGTGGGGCTCGAACCCACAAACTGTGAGATCATGACCTGAGCTGAAGGCAGATGCTTAACCAACTGAGCCACTCAGGTGCTCCGGTAACTGTTTCTAAAACTGAGTTTTGTGCACATATGAAAATTCCATGATATGTGAAAATTTTATGAAAGTATTTTACTTATTATTATTAACTATTTTAAACATATACAAGTGTAGAAGCTGTACCCATCATCTAGCTTCCATGACTATCAATATATGACCAAACTGTTTAATCTCTTCTTTATTCTCCCTGCTTTCCACCCAGCTGCCTGATTTTAAAGTAAGTCCCAGGTATCATGTCATGTCATCTGTAAATACTTCAGTGTATTTTTCTAAAAGCAGATAAGAATTCTTATTAACATAAGCATAATACTATTAATTCATCTAAAAAATGAACAGTTCCTCGATATTTAGTGTTCAAATTTCTCTGAATCATAAATGTCTATAATTGGCTTGTTTGATTCTGGATTCAAACAAGGCCCAGAGATTACATTTGATTGATATGCACCTTGGGTCCCGAACAGAGTTTCCAAATGTCAACGCTATTGACACTGGACTGGATAGTTATTTGCAATAGGGGACAGTCCCATGTATTACAGGATACTTAGTAGCATCCTTCACCTCTGGCTTCCAAATGCCAATAGCACCGGCCCTCAATGCGTCAACCAGAAATGTCTCTAAATATTGCCCAATGTCCTGTAGGAGTAAAATTGCCTTAGTTGAGAGCCACTGATCTAGCATTCATGTTTAAATTTCTGGCGAAAATAGTTCACAGTTGGTATTGTATATTTGTTGTTGCATCATATCACAAAGCATAAAATAATTGTTTATCTCTTTTTGATTAATGATTTCATGTGTTGTCTACCTGATTTATCCGTGCTAAAGTTTCTCATTTGTTTTTCACCCAAGAATTTTAATAGCCATTGATGATTGTTTTATTAGGGATTGCAAAATGGGGATTTTACAGTTTTATCATTCTTTCTACATTTATCAGCTGGGATTCTAGTATAAAGAAAAATGTTTCCTTATCAATGATTTGATTACACTGTAAATGAAGAAACACTATTCCTCTACTCACAACATTTCTGACACTAACTATGTGGATTTTTCACCAAGTAATCTTCTACCTGCAGGTTAAGGGTTCGGTCTCACAAGATTGCCCCCTACTTCTGATGCCAGTTGCAAGTCCCAGATTGTTACCTATACTTTGGACCAATCAGCTATAAATCGGGGGGTCTTATGACCCCCTCCTTGGGTTCAGTAACTTGCTAGAGAAGTGCACAGAACTCAGGGAAACACTTTACTTACTAGATCACCAGTTTATTATAAAGGGTACACTCAGGAATAGCCAAATGGAAGAGACACATAGGGCAAGGTATTGGGAAGGGGCACAGAGCTTCCATGCTCTCTGGTCATGCCACTGTCCCAAGATGTGTTCACCTATCTGGGAGCTCTCTGAACCCTGTTGTTCAGGGTTTTTATGGAAGTTCCATTATATCAATTAAATCATTGGGTATTCTGATTGAGCTCAACCCCTAGTCCCTCTCCCCTTGGAGGTTGTTGGTTGGGCTGAAAATTCCAGTCCTCTAATCACACGGTTGGTTCATCAGCCAACCAGCCCCCGCCCTCCAAGAGTCACTGTTAGCATAAAATCAGGTGTGGTTAAAAGGGGTTTATCATGAATAACAAAAGATGCTCTTTCCACTCTTTATCACTGACAAAATTGTAAGGGTTTTAGATGCATGTTCTGTGCCAGGAATTGGGGATAAAAGCCAATTATATATTTCATTATTTTACAAGATCATGCTCCATCCCCTGGCCTTTGGACACAGATGCCTTACAGTAAACTGCTTGTACAAGTCAAAAGATACTAGCACATTACTAGAATCCATTTAATCATTATCTAGTCCATCATCATATTGTATGAAAATGTCTCCCAGGGAGACACCACTCAGGTTTGCAGGCTTTCATCAATCTCGTCAGGTTCCAAAAGGAGGAGAGGGGTGGGGGGTCTCAGCAATATATGTTCTTCATTTGCTTTTTTCACTTAACAATATATCTTGAAGAATACTCTATAGCAGCGTTTATCAATAGCAGCACTATGGACCAGATGATTCTTTGTTGTAGGGAACTGTTCTGTATATTGAAGGATATGTAGCATCCCTGGCTTCCACCCACCTGATACCAGGAGCACCTCTATCTGCCATTAGACAATCAGCAATGTCTCCAGACATTGCCAAATATCTCTTGGGGTGGGGGGAGCCAAAACCATCCGTAGCTGAGAACCAGTGCTTTGTAACAATGTTGAGAGCTTTCTCATTCCTTTTTAAGACAGCACTATACTCCATTTTGTGACTGTACCATAGTTTATTAAGTAACAACCTACGGATGAGCATTTAGGTTGTTAACAGTGTTTCACTATTACAAAATGTACTACAGTGAATGGTGTTTTGCCTACATCATTTTATGTTTTCACTAGTGTATTTGTGATAGGATTCCGAGAAGTAGGATTGCTAGGTCAATGGGTAAACATGTGTGTGTGATCTATCTCGAATTCCCCACCTTGGGGGTTGTACTATTTTTCATTCCCTACAGCAAGGTATGGAAGTGCATGTTTTCCTATAGCCTCACCATAGAGCATGTTACATATTTGGAATTTTGTTCGTATGTTTCAGAGACATTGGCTTTAGATTTTAAGTCAAAGAAAGTTTTCTCCATTTTCATATTATAAAAGAATGACCTATGTTTTCTCCTACTACTTACATATGTCTAGGTTTAACATTTAGATCCATTTGGAATTTATTCTGGTTTATGGTATGAGGAATAGTTTCAATTTTATATTTTTCTATATAGCTAACCAGCCACCCATTAGATAGACAATTTCTTCCATACTGATTTGAGATTGTGCCTTTATAACATCCTAAACTTCCATATTCAATTTGACATAGTTTTGGATTTTCATTTCTTTTTCTATTAGTCTATCAATGCATGTGCCTATACCAAAGGCTTTATAATATGTGCCTGGTAGGGCTATCTTTCCTGTCCCACTATTTGTTGTTGTTGTTGTTGTTGTTGTTGTTGTTAAATTCACAAAACAACTTAGGGAGAACTGACATTTTCATAATGCTGAGTTTTTCTATCCAAAATTATGACATGTCTGTCCATTTATTCAAGCCCTCTTCTATGTCTTGCAGGAGTGTTTTATAGTCTATAAACATTTTGGTCATCATACAACTCAAAGAGGAAGGCCCTCCTTCTCCCATTTCACTCACAGGGCACACACGTTTTGAGACTCATCTTTTCATTTTTGTTGTCATGATCATTGAAACCTGATTCTACCCTTCTGGAAACTTGGGAGGTAGGGAGATGAATTGCATATAGAAGGAATATGGGCTTTGGAGTTAGGCTGCCTTTGGTTTGAATTTGGTTCTGTCATTTATCAGTTCTGTAATTGTGAGCAAGTCCTCCTTGGAAATTTAGAGATTTTTACCTTTTACTGTAATAAAGATGGAAAGAGATAACATATGTAAAGCAGCTAGCACAGTGCCTGACACGAATAAGAGCTCAGTTTCCATGGTAGCTGATACTAGGTGGAGTCACTTAATTTTCCCAGTAAGTATCCTGGTTGTGAACAATTTTCCAGTATGGAATTAAAAACCATATCACCGGCCTTCTGTGTGTTTGAAACATAGGTATCTCCTACATCACATATCTGTCTAAAAAAAGAAATCCATCCACCTTCTATCCATGTTAATTTCATCCATGCTTGGCAATACCATGCTGCTTTGTGCTTTTTCTCTTTTTCCATGAGTTGGCATTTTTTTAGACTTTACATTTTGTCTCATTTTGACAAAATGCTGGAATAACCTGCAAGTCGTGGTAGAAGTTTCACTCATCTGAACAGTGATGGATCATCTTTTCTAGGAAGCCATCAATCAACAGCAGCTAACAAGAATATGGAGTGGGGCAGGAGTGGGAGGGGGCCTGAAGGTCACTTTACTTGGTTCACTGACTACTTGCCAGGAACCCTTTTGATTGATGTTGTGGAAATTTCTGCTGATAGCATCACTATTTCAGGACAGCGTTGACTTGCTTTCCCTGAGCGGATTTCTGATTTTAGTTGAGAATCAGCATTCTAAACTTTTGAAATTTCATGCAGACAGCAGCATTAATTGAGCACCCACTGAATACTGAGCACTGTGCAACGGAGTTAAAAGTCAGTAGAAGGCCCAGTGGTGGCCTGTCCCAGGCTGGGTGTCTGGGTTAGGCCCGGCTACACTCTGGGGACATGGGCCTGACTGGTCCACTTAGAGAGCCAAGGAAGGTGGGCTGGTCAGTGCTCAACTACCAAGGAGTGTTGGTTCACTGAGGGAAGAGTCATTACGGGGAAACCGAGTTAGGGAGCAGGAGTGAAGTTGGGATTCTCTTTTGGAGAACAGAGAATGAAATTTGGTGCTGTGGCCAACAGAGCAAGAAGAGGCAGTCCTGTAGTCCTAAAGCCTTGGTTGAAAGCTGTAGAGGCTGAGCAGATGGTGGGGCAGGAGTTAGGCCAAGGTCAGAGGCAAATAGCCAGCATTTCTCTTGAGAGATGGGTTGTGCTGACAGAGTGTGGGGTATAGTGCACATTTTTCAAAGGGCAGTCCTAGACATCTCCAGGAGTCAACCACTGAGCAGTGGCCCCTCATCTTAAAGGGACCCTATCCTCAGGTCAAAGAGATTCTGTGCCTGTAGCTAATAGGCTCAGCACTCTATAAGCAAAACTGCTGTACAAGGCAGGGACAGAATTATACATATATATATATATATATATATATATATATATATATATATACATACCCACACACAGCAGGGACAGATCTATATGTATGATTCTGTCCCTGCTGTGTACAGCAGTATATATATATATATATATATATATATATATATATATATATACATACACACACACACACACATATATATACGTGTGTATATATGTATATATACACATATATATATATGTGTATATATACATATATATATATATATATATATATATAGAGAGAGAGAGAGAGAGAGAGAGAGAGATAGAGAGAATGAAAATGAACAGAGGAGGAGGGGCAGAGAGAGGGAGAGAAAGAATCCCAGTCAGGCTCTGCGTTGTCAGTGCAGAGCCCAATGCAGGGCTCGACCCATGAACTGTGAGATCATGACCTGAGCCGAAATCAAGACTCACTTAACCTACTAAGCCACCCAGGCGCCCTGGAGGACAGAATCATATTAATAATTGCATCTATATTTAATGCTTCACAGTGTTATCTCTTGTTTTACCACACAAGTATAGATGCTGTCCTTTTCCTATGAAGAGGATTCTAATGGCTTCCCATTAACTCTTGTCCTTGGCATTGTTTTCCCTAAAGTGTTTATGGACTTGGGTTGATTAGACCCACTTCTGAGGAGTCAGGAGTTAGAATTGTCAGAGTGAAACCATGTATTGTCTACATACACACTTCTGTGGTATGCACACACACTCACTTATTCAACTGAACATTCTTATTGTGCATCCATTAGGTAGCAGGCACTGCTTTGGTGCTATAGACGTACAAATATTTCTATGTAAAGGATATATCTATATGTTTATTATGCCATACTATCACCTCTTATCCAGAGGTCAGACTGGTGGCAGCCTCAACCATTCAGAATGTAAGTTGGAAAAAGGCAACAAGAGAGGCTTGAAGCTGCAAACTGCTGAGGACTTGATTCCTTAGGAAAGACAGAATTGCCCTCAGGCAGTGGCTCAGAACAACTACGTGTGTAAGGCAGCAGATGATAGCGGCAGGACTCACTGACCTCATGAGAAATGATAGCTGACAGCAGCGGGAGGAGACGGAAGAACTCTCGAGAGCAGAAGCATTTCTTTTGAATTCTCCCTTGTTCTTCGGCACAGTGGTCTGAGGCCATTAGGAGTAAGCAACCACAAGGACCACAAGAAACTTTTGAGCGCATTACTGCATTAAATAGCCCCACACTTGATGTTCGTAATGGTACTAGTTCATATTTGCGTAGCTTTTTTTTTTTTTTAACACTATTCTTTACATTACATGGTCTTATTGAGTCAAAGGCAACCCCCCTATGGCAGCATGTATGAGAATCACCCAGAGGGTTTGTTAGAATAGGTTGCTAGAGCCCAGCCCTAGAGTTTCTGATTCAGTAGGTCTGGGGTGGGGCCCCCAAATCTGCCTAACAAATTCCCGTATGTTGATGATATTGCTGGTTCAGGGCCATCATCCTATGGGGGGGTATGTTTGGCCTCTTGTATTACTATTGTCTCTATTTTCCAAGGAGAGGAAATAGGGTTTCAGAGAAGCCAAGTACTTAACCAAGGCCACAAAGGTGGCAGAGTTTAAGTGTTCTGAGAATAAGTGTTTTTTGAACTATGTGCTGTTGTCTCAGATTTTTTTCCTTAAGAATTAAGAGAAGGTTTAGTACGTTTTAGATTTTCATCAAAATGCTTAGAATTAAAAACATTGCTATTCTGGCTATTATCAAAAAGACAAGAATAGGTACTGGTGAATATGTGGAGAAAAGAGAACCTTGGTGCCCTGTTGGTAGGGATGTAAATTAGTACAGCCATTGTGGAAAACTGTGGAAGTTCCTCAAAAGATTTAAAATAGAACTACTTGGTGATCCAGCAGTCCCACTTCTGGGTATGTACCCAAAGGAAATAAAATCAGGATCTCCAAGATATATCTACACCCCCATATTCATTGCAGCATTATTCACAATAGCCAAGCGATGGAAACAATCTAAGTGTCTATCATTGAATTAATGGATAAAGAAGATGTGAGATGTGAGATTATGTATTTACATATATATTACATTTATACTGTATTATATGAGAGGAGATCTTAAATGTTCTCAACACACACGCACCCATACACACACAGATAATTGTGTGAGATGATGGATGTGTTAACTAACATTATTGTGGTAAGCATTTCACAATATATAAGGATCAAATCATCATGTTGTGTACCTTAATCTATATAATGTTACATGCTAGTTATATCTCAATAAAGCTGGGGGAAACATTGCCATTGTAGTTTATCATAAAGTTTATGTATTATGGCATATATTCTTCCTTGACAGTGTTACATGGGCTTTTTGGTATGTCCAGCCTCCATTCCACTTAGGACATTTTAAGCTTTGTTTATTTATTTTTGAGAGACAGAGAAACAGAGAGAGAGGGAAAGAGAGAATTCCAATAAGGCTCTGAGCTATCAGTGCAGAGCCTGATGCGGGGCTTGATCTCATGAACCGTGAGATGATGACCTGAGCCGAAATCAAGAATCTGATGCTCAACCAACTGAGCCACCCAGGTGCCCTACATTTAGAATATTTAAATAAATGCTAAGAAATTAGGATGAGTGGATAAAAAAGGAATACAAGGAAGTGGGTTTTGGATTGACTGGGGCAGGTGCAAATCCTTTGGAAAAGAACCATGAAAGAGTGGGAAAGCATGAGATTTCATAGATGAGAAGGAAGCTGGTATTTTGGGAACATTTCCCTGTGAAATTAATCTGCATTGCTTGTATTGACTTTGACTTGATGTTGCTTTTCTCTGCAATGGTCTCTTCTAACTGAACAAGCATTCTACTTCCAGGCTTGGAATGTCTAAAAAAAATCTATTCTGTTCATATATATGTGCCCATTTTCCGTCTCTGTAAGTGATTTTCTGTGAGCCTCTTTGTCCTAGCGCCTTACTGAATCAATTACAGAATTATGATGAAGCCTCCTAAGAAAGAATGTCTAAAGCCATCTAAGGTAAAATTCTGGGATTCCCCCATGTCCTTTCATTTCAAGACTATAATGCAGAGAAATGACATTAGTTTCTTAGGCTATAACCAGGTTGTATCAGCCGGATTCAGTCAGGAAAACAAAGCCACTGTAGGTATTTAAAACGTTAATACAGAGATTTAGAAGAGATTTAATACATGATGGTGCTTATGAAGCCATGGGAAAAGCTGGAGGAGTGGGAATCGTGGATACTACCACCAGCTCCAGGTTTACTGCCACGAGGAAGTGTAGAGCCACTTCTGCCCAGAATCACTCCCACCCACTTCAGAAAAGGTGGCCCCACAGCTTCTCTCAGCAGCGAGTGGCTAAAATGACAGGAAAGCAAAGAGGCTGTTGGAAAGGCATATCCGGGAAACTCACACATCCATCTGCCAATGCTGCCAGAGAAGGAGGATTGTCTGCATCCTCTCTTCCACCTTTCGAATCTTGCAGAGGTGCAATCTCTTCAGATTTAACTTGTTTAACAGGATCCACTTTGGAAAGTAAGGTTTGTGTCACACACAGATGTGGCTGTGGTCTCTTCCTCAAATTACCAACTAGGGGTGGATCCATGGAGTCTCTCTGGAAGTATACGTCCTCACATCTCAACGTTTTTTTTTTTTTTTTTTAATTTATTTTTGGGACAGAGAGAGACAGAGCATGAACGGGGGAGGGGCAGAGAGAGAGGGAGACACAGAATCGGAAACAGGCTCCAGGCTCCGAGCCATCAGCCCAGAGCCTGACGCGGGGCTCGAACTCACAGACCGCGAGATCGTGACCTGGCTGAAGTCGGACGCTTAACCGACTGCGCCACCCAGGCGCCCCTCACATCTCATTACCAAACCTCTAAGCCGTGAAGTCTCACTGCATCCACAGAGTCTGGATTTGATTTTGCCTGACAGGTATTAATGACTTATTATTGATTACATTTTTATTTATAGTAAAACCTTAATTCATGGGAATCTTGCTAAAGCACAAACTTCCATTAATTATATTTTTCTCTCTCTGCATGATTAGAAAAGAAGTTTTACCACTAGAAAAGCTTCAATGAAAAGTTTTTATTTTTATCCAAAAAATCAAAAAACATACCTAATTAATATATAACCATTGTATAAAACAGGGGAAAATATAATATTTTAAAATATATAAGTAAGTATATATTTGTTTAATATCTTTTTATTAGAAATTTAGTAGGTTCCAGTTTTTGTTTTTGACTTTAATTACCAATGGTGATATAAATACTCTGATACATGCATCCTACAACAAGCAATATCCTTAGATAAATTGCTAGAAGTAGATATTTTAGTACCTAAAATAATGTACTTTTTGGAGATACTTGAAGTTATAAATTAACTTTCATAAAGATTAGGACACTTTTAATCTCTTACCAGATGTGAATGGCAGTTCCCAATCTTCTGAACCCTCACCAACATTGGTTCTTATCATATTTAGAAAAGCTGTGCTGGGGTACCTGGGTGACTCAGTTGCTTGAGTGACTGACTCTTGGTTTCAGCTCCCATCATGATCCCAGCATCATGGAATCGAGCCCTGTGTCTGGCTCTGAGCTGAGTGTGGAGCCTGCTTAAGATTCTCTCTCTCACCCTCTGCCCTTCTTCCCTGCTCACGCTCTCTCTTTCTAAAAAAAAAAAAAACAATAATAATAATTTCTAAAAATGCTAACTTGATAGTTAAAAATTGTATTTAATTGTCTTAATTTGATTTTCCATGATGACTTAGAGAGGTTGAACCTTTGTTCATATGTTGTCAACTATTTACACATACTCTCCTGATGAAGTCACACCTTTAGCCTATTTTCTTTTCTGTTGGGTTGTTAGACTTTAAAAGTTGATTTGCAGTAGCTCTTTATATATTAAGGGTAAAATCACTTCTCTCTTATATATGTCAGAAATATTTGTCTCAAACTGCTGTTTGCCTTTTTGTTTTTCATCTTTTATAAAGCCTAAAGAGTTTAAAATTTTTATTTCATCAAAATTTCAATCCTTTTTAAAATGTTGTTTGCTCTTGAGGGCATGCTTAGAAAGTCTCATCTAATATTATATAAATATTCCATTATTTTTCCCCACACTTTTATTTTATTTAAAAAATTTTTTTTCAATGTTTATTTTTGAGAGACAGAGAGAAACAGAGCTTGAGTAGGGAAGGAACAGAGAGAGAGAGGGAGACACAGAAGCCAACTTCAGGCTCTGAGCTGTCAGCACAGAGCCCAATGTGGGGCTCAAACCCACAAACCGTGAGATCATGACCTGAGCTGAAGTCGACAGACTGAGCCACCCAGGCACTCCAATTTTCCCGCGCTTTTAAAGTTTCATTTTAAGTGTTTACACTTTAGTTCCATTAGGAATTTCATTTTGTGGAAAGATGAAACCTGGAGTGATATTCAAAATATTTAACAATGAGCATGCTATGGGTGCTGACCAATCCGAGTGAATGCCAGCCTTAAAAACTGAGTATAGCCACATTGGTTATTCTTGTTGAATATTGGACCTGGATGAAATAGATTTTTTTTCCTCATATGGTCAGATTACCCTGACATATATCATATCTTTTCCTCATTGATTTAAAATGCCTTCTTTATCCTATATTTGGACTCTTTCTGAGCTTCACTATGGACTTCCAATGAAATGACTGCCTAATTCTACCTATTCCTAGTAAGGGAGTAAATTCAACACTGTTTTGATTACTGTAGCTTCAGAAAACATTTGGCTATCTCATAGAACAATTCTTTAAAAATCTTTTCAAATCACTGTGACTGACAAGTAGGGAAAGGTGTCACCACACTGACACCTGATCACCAGGAGACAATAGGGCTGCTGTTACTCAGTGGAGGCAAGGAAGGATGTTTCACTCTCAAGTGTTCCATTGGGACATCTTTTGATGCTCTTATCCCCAATTAAAAAAAATTATACTAAAGAAAAAACATGTATGGGGAAATCTAAAATGTATATTGTAGTAAAAATAGATCAGATTTACCTAGTTTCAGACCAGAGTGCTATGCCAGTCTCCTCAAAGCAGAGGCATATGAGGGAATAATTCAGAAATGCTGGAAAAATTAGAATTATTTCAGAAAATAGCGTTAGGAGAAATTCCATAAGATTTCTAGTTTTGAGTTGTAGCTCTTATGTAATTTTCTTTAGGAGATTATTTCTAATATTTCAATCATTCTTAATAATGGGAACGTTTTGTTGGTTTTCCATTTTCCTCTTTTGGGTTACTGCTATTTTTCTTGATTCATTTCCCTTTTAATTATATTAAATAATTTCGCTTATTTCCTTTTAAAAGTTATTTTGTTTTCTCCATTTCTTAGATACTACCTAGTTATTTCCTGAGTGTATGTGTGCTTCATGCCTACATGTTTTTATATGTGCTGCGTTAGTAACGATAGTACTGCTTGTCATTTTCTTGAGATGTCTCATTACTTTCTTTGGTCAGTAAAGCTTAATGCACATGTGAGATTAGTTATTGAAGTAATAATTAAGAACTAATGTGATTGTTATTTCTGTGATGAATGTAAATAATATGTATCTCAGCTTGGATGTAATGTTATGTAACTTTTGTTTGATAAAATATAATCTCTGGGGGCACCTGGGTGGCTCAGTCGGTTAAGCGTCCGATTTCTGCTTAGGTCATGATCTCACGGTTTGAGAGTTTAAGTCCTGCATCAGGCTGTCTGCTGGCAGTACAGAACCCGCTTCAGGTCCTCTGTCTCCCTCTATCTCTGTTCCTTCACTACTTGTGCTCTCTCTCTCAAAAATAAGTAAATATTAATATATATATATATATATAATGTCTGTAATACATTATTGTTCACATATTTCATTGATGGTCATTCAGTAATTTTTCAAGTTAATTTTGACAGGGTCACATTTCACATATTATTGAATAATCTATATAATGAGCTTCTTTATTTGGAGAAGACAACATTATTTTACAGTTTTATGGAAAATATTATGATGAGACTTAGCAGCAGTTCAATTATATTAACAAATATTACTGAAGTTGGTACTTCTGGGTTGTGGGAAGTTTTGTTTATCTGTGTTTGCTTACCTGTGTTTAAAAATTTATTTTTTAATAACCACCTACTGCCTTGTTTAAAAAAATAATATTTTAAACATTGTGTTTTTTTTTTCAACAGAGCTCAGAGGGTGCCCACAATAAAAGAGATAAAGAAGGGAGTGTGGAGTACAAGATTGTAGTTTGCAGTTTGCAATTCTGCTCCTTCCCTGATTCTTAAGGGAGCTGAGCAAAAGTAATTTTTATGTTCTTCACATTTTCTAGGAATGCATTATTTAAGCAGGTGAATAATATTTAAATTTTTAATATTTATGACCTTTTATATGAAAAAGAAATGTGAGTGCTGGAGACTTTCTACTTGCAAAAAGTCTTTTCGGTTTTTCCATTTATGTTTGCAATCTGAAATGAATATACTAAGCATCCATATAAGTTTGCTAGAGTTGCCAGAATGAATACACAGACCAGAGGGTTCAAACAACAAATTTATCTTCTCACAGTTCTGGAGGCTACAAGTCAGAGATCACGGTTGTGATCAGCAGAGTTGTATCCTTCTGAAGACCATCTTCCTGTGTCTTCACATGTTTTTCCCTTTGTCCAAATGTCCTCTTCTCAGAAGGACACTAGTCATATTGGATTAGGGCCCACCCTAAGGAATCATTTTAACTGAATTGCCTTTGTAACGGTCCTCTCAATATGAAGTCACGTTCTGCGATACAGAGGGTTCTTCAACATATTAGTTTTTGCGGGGGACACAATTCAGTCCATAAGGACAAAAATGTGCCTATCTATTCAGATGCTCTTTGGTTCTATAACCACACAGTGGCTCATGTTAATGGTATTTAACTTTTGAGTTTTTTTTTTTTTTTAACTTCTCTGAGTTAAGGACTCCTTTGAGAATGAAAACCAGGGCCCCTCTACCCAGAGAAATGCATATACACACTCAATTTCACATCAACCACCTCCTCACCCTACCTATGGCCCCCTAGGTCCAGATGCTATTAAAACTATGAAGCCAGGGAATTCAGTGATCAAATCCATCAGAAAAGTTGTCTGAAGGTCACAAAACTTAGGAAGGTTCACCAGTACTAATTACAATTTTAGATCTTTCACCTAAATGTTTATAGTCCGTTGGCTATAAACTTGACAATTCAGGGAACTGAAAGTAGCTCCATAAAATCCTCACTGTAGCAAAATCAGCTCCCAAGTGGACGCTGAGAGGTCTCCTGAGTAACTGGGGCAGTTCTCTTCATTTCCAAAGAGGTCTCCTGATACCAGATTTTAAGCGCAGATCCTCAGTAAGGGAAGCCAGGCCTGCTTTTAAGCAGTCCCTGGGTGTGGGCTCCCCTGCCTCCGTGGGGTGCTTCCTGCAGAGGTATGGTCTGGTTTTGGCTAATCAGTGGATAGGAGGATAGTAGACTTATTGGGTTGATTTTCTCCTTGGGGACTTTTCCCATCTAGAACCTGAACTTCTCTGGAACTCGAGACTCTAAAGGAACTTAATATTACTCGAGGCTGAGTCAGAAGTCCAAGAGCTAGGCCTCTAACCAGTCCCTAAAAATGACAAGGATTATGTACCTTTGGTAGTGTTATCATTTGTGAATAAAGAAAAGGGAAAAAACCAAGCCAGCATTTATAGAAATGAGTTCTATGCCAGTGTATAGACCTTTCTATAGAATGCATGGACTTGAATAAATGCTTAGACCCCTTGCAGAGAATATTTTAACAATTCTGTTTTTTTCTGGTACATTATATAAATGTATCAGTCTGAGGCCAGTTACTAGCTTTTATGTTGTTAGCATGGCACTTTGTCATGGTTTGTGTCAGGAAGGAAATTGGTATTTGGGTTCATTCTGTTTCTGAAACATTAAGTAGTTCTTTCTAGCTTTTGTTTTGCAGTTCATTTAAATTTGATTTAAGTCCATTATCAAAACAAAATTCAAAATGCTTATTCAAGAATACTGTGAAAGTGAGAATCACATAAAATTCCATATTATATAGCTACACTAAAAGTCTGTACACAAGCCAAAAATATAGTGAAGGAAAAAAACTTACTTATCTACCAAAAATTCTTTAATTATAAAATTTTAATGTTTCTCTAGTTTCTCATAAGTGCATTTTATTTTCTTTGTCCTTTTGTTCATTTGCAAAATTATGCAGTTTTGAAACTATATTGTTACAAATATATTTTTATTGGAAATTAACTGACATACTAAAGATTGTTAACAAAATCTAATTTTGCTTAAAATACTGATTCAGTAATATGAAATAAACCTATGAATATATAAAACAAACTTGTATATTTATTATTTATTTATTTATATATTTATATATTGATTGATTGATTGATTTTTGAGAGAGGAGAGAGAGAGAGAGAGAGAGAACCTGCATGGGCAGGTAGGGGCAGAGGGAGACAGAGAGAGAGAATCTTAAGCAGGCTCCATGCTCAGCACAGAGCCCTGATGTAGGGCTTGATGTCATGACCCTGAGATCATACCCTGAGTAGAAATCAAAAGCTGGACGCCTAACTGACTGAGCCACCCAGGCACTTCCTATTTATTATTTTTTTAAAAAACAAACTTGTTTAAGAAGGAAATTTAGAGATCCTGTATTTGGATGAATTAAAACAACATCAGTATTAATATTTTAATTTCCTTTCCCAAATATGAAAACTCTTTTGATGTACCATTTAGTTTTATGTCACTTTATTGACCTTTAGTTGTCTGTACTACATAAGTAAGAAAAATCATGAATATACAAAACTAATGTTTTTTTTTTCAAAAAGACTCAAGGAAAGGTTTATGGGTTAGATATTATTTGAAATAAATCTCAAAACAGATACTCAAAAATGGTTCAAATTACTTGTAAACAATGATCAACTTTTAACCTTAGTAATGGTGATAGTATTTACAGTTTTGGCTACAGATGGCAAGAATTCCTTATAAATACCTTTTTTTTTTTCCCCAACTCAGATTTTATTCAGATTTCATCAGCTTTTTCACACATGTTCTTTTTTTGTTGTTGTTCCAGGAGCCAGTTCAAGATACCATATTGTATTCATTTTATTGTATCAAATGGTTTCTGTTGTTCCTATATTTTATAATAATTTCTGAAGAGTAGAAATTCTGTGTGTATGTGTTTATGTATTTTTCTTGTCCTCTGTGGCAGAATGGCAGAAGCAATCTTATGTGATTTGGAATCAAATTGACCTGAGTTTTAGTCCTAATTTCCTACTTAATTCTGGGGCATTGGTGGAGTCACCTAAACTCTCTAAATTTCATCCATAAAATAGAAATAATAATAACAATAATACCTGTCTCAGTGAGCTGGTGAGACTAAATGTGAATATACAATGAACTATAGCAGCAATTGTTGGTAGTATTATTACTTACTGTCTAATAAAGATACTAAAGAAAGAATTATCTGGAGAGCAGATGGTCAAAGATGATTTTTAAAAATGCGAGGAGGGGGAGTGACACAGAAAATCACAACTTGACAAAGTCTGAAATAATCAGCAATCAATTGTTCAGTAGAATTAAGAAGCTTTCCTATTTCTTGCCAGCATATTTATATCAAATGTGTAACAGGGGGCCAGTTTTATTACTTGGCATGTTCCTGGCCATTTGTAAGGAAAATGTTCAGCAGCTGTTGATCTGGGAGGCAGATGGATGGATGACATTTATGAATTATAGTTTTTAGATGGAGAAACTGAGGCACCAAGTGGTTAATTGTTTTCCCCAACCTTCCGCATCTATGAAACATCAAATCTGAAAGTATGGTTCATGAATATCTCCTGCCTTCCAGCTATGTGCTGCAGAAAGAAATTGCCAATGGATGAGATGGTAAAAATGGGGGGCTTTCTCTCAGGGAGGCCAGCTGAAGAGTCGTGCTTTTGTGTCTGGTACAGATGGCCAACTGGTAGTGCTTACCAGGGCTTCCCTCCCCTGCAGCCACCCACCCTCAAGTGACAGCTTTTTGCATCTTCTTGTCTAATTAAACCACCAACAGAGAATGCCAGTTATCTGCTTGCGTGACACTTCTGAATATTAAGTAGCATTTGTAATTAATTATTTTTTGAAAGGCTTGATCCTCTATAATTAAATAAATCTTTGCAAATTAATAATAGGGTAGCATGGTATGTGGACTGAAAACACCGTGAGCAACAACTTGGCAGTGAGGGAAGAACTTTGCATCTAATACGGTGTGTCTATTGATGAATCCTTGATAATCTGAATGCTCCTGGACTAACATCATGATGTGTTTCTTCTTTTCTCCATATTCTCGTGCACCCAAGTGGAACCAATTGTTTCTGCACAGGGTAAGATATAAAAATGCAGATTCGCTTAAATAACTTATTGCCCAACAAGGCAGTCTGTGTTGTACACGAAAATATGCCGCAAGCAGCTGTCTGCCTCATATCGCCCTCTGGGTTATGATTGTGGTGCTGTTTAGTAACTTTTGTGTCTTTTTGTGCTGGTGGCAACATTGAGACCTGATAACGGATGCTGGCAAGATCTTGAAAGCCAAGGCATGGAAAGAATGCTTTTAATCAGACGGTCATATTCTTCCATGATGAGCTTGTGGGGTGTGACAGAGCTGGCCCACCCCAATGGACAATCCAATATGCCACGCTGTCTAGATGGGGACAATCCGATATGCCCCCACTGCTATTTTGCCCTGGAGAGGCTGGGCAGCTGGGGAAGCAGGAGACCCATTGCTGGGATGTATCCTGCCTCCAGGGCCTGGCATCACAATTTTGCTTATTTGGTGGAGGCTGTTTAAGTCTGTGGGGGTCTAGGTTGTTGGCTGCCAAAGCTGGATTGGACAGGTGTTTAGCCAGGAGCGGTAGACGGGGAGGATGATGGGTGGAGTCAGGTGAGCGAAAATGGTCCTGCTCTTTCCTTTCACTGCATCCCATTCCCTTTCCTTCCTCCTCCTTTCCCTATCTCTGTCTTTCCCATTGTCCCCTTGTCTGCTTGTGCATTTTTGTTGTAGTTGTTGGTGTGAGTATTGCCTTGCTTAGATTGCAGCTGTGAGAGTAACAGGATCATGCCTCAGCATTATAACATTTCAGATCTGGGAGGTTGTCTTCGGGGTTCTGGACCAGCCACAGAGAGTCGTGAATCTTAAAGATTCTGGAAGGATTTCAGGGTTTCTCCTAGGGGCTTGACTTTTTGTTACATGAATCTAGGAGTGCTATATGGCTTAGATGTAAGGGTGATGGTTCTAATGATAATTATTATCATAATAATTAATATGCATTGTATAATGCATACTCCGTATACCTTGTCTTTTGACATTTTAGTTAATTTTTTAATAGGTAACATGTCTTCATGATTCACAATGAAAAAATTAAAAGAGATACTTAGTAAAAATGTACACTCTCCCCTCCACTGAGTTATCACCTGCCAAAGAAATAAATATTATCCATTTATTATATATCCTCTCTGAGGTTTTTATGCATAAGAAGGAAAATAGGAACACATATATTTCCCCCCATTTCATGGCACAAGCAGTGACACATTATACATTGTTCTGTACTTCATGTGTTGTTTTTATTCAATCCTCACAGCAGTCCTATGTGGAATGAGCTGGTTGTTATTACCTGATTTTACAATTAGAATTCAGCTGTAGCTGCGTAACTTGCTTAGGGGCAACATAGCAGGGTGGTGGAGCCAGGATAACCCTGACTGTCCAGCTTGATCAGCTGTGATCTTGATCGTTAGGCTGCCCTGCCCTGCTGCTGTGGACTCTCCACACTTCCTGCTGATTTGCACAGGCTCCCTGGGGGCTCAGTGTGGTGCTGCCTCCGACCCACAGACTCCAGGCAACAGTTAGGGAACTTACTCAGCTCTGCATCCATTGGCATTTCTTTTTCTTTCTTTCTTTTTTTTCATGAAGTAATGATTTCTAAAAAATTGCATTCAAATATATATAATGCATAAATATATCATCTTAACTATTTCTGAGTATATACGTCGGTGACATTAAGTACATTGACATTATAGTGAAGCCAGTCTCCAGAATTTTAAGCTGAAGCTTTACCTCTTAAACCATAACTGCCTATCCCTGCTTCCCCAGTTCCTAGTAACCTCTATTCTACTTTCTGTCTCTATGAGTTTGACTACTCTAGGTAGTTAATACAAGTGGAAGGGTACTATTTCTCTTTCTGTGATTGGCTTGTTTCATGTAGCATAGTGTCATTAAAGTTCATCCATGTTGTTGTATGTATCTGAATTTCATTACTTTTTAAGGCTGAATCACATTCTGTTATGTGTATACCATATCGTGTTTATTCATTCATCTGCTGGGAGGCACTTGGGTTGTTTCTATCTTTGGTTATTGTGAAAATAATGCTGCTATGAACATAGGTGCACTAATACCTGTTTATATGTCTACTTTCAATTGTTTTTGGTATATACCCCAAAGTGGAATTGCTTGATCATATGTAGTTCTATTTTTAATTTTTTCTCAAAAAATTTTTTTAATGTTTATTTTTGAGAGAGAGAAAGAGAGAGAGAGAGAGAGAGCAAGCAGGGGGAGGGGCATAGAGAGAGGTAGACACAGCATCTGAAGCAGGCTCCAGGCTCTGAGCTGTCCGCACAGATATGGGACTTGAACCCACAAACCATGAGATCATAACCTGGGCCAAAGTCAGATGCTTAATTGACTGAGCCACACAGGTGCCCGTAATTTTAATTTGTTGAGGAACTGTCATACTGTTTTCCATAATGCCTATACCATTTTACATTCCTACCAGCAGTGTACAAGGGTTCAATTTCTCTGTATCCTCCTCAACATTTGTTATTTTGTTTGTTTTTAACAGTAACCATCCTAATGGGTGTGAGGTGGCATTTCTTTTATAACATTCCATTAAACACATTTCTTAATTCTTGGGTGGGGCCCACCTGCCTCTTCTTACCTCAGGTCCCTCTTGCAGGGGGGGGAAAGGAGCAACCAGCCTGGAGGCTGAGTGAAGCCGGTGGCTCAGCTCAGTGTACCTGCTCAGACCTCTCCACCCACCTGGGTCCTTGGTGACTTCCCTCTGTGCTTTAGAGTGGCCACATCTTCTTGTTGGTTATCAAGAGAGATTTTCTTGACCTTTGCAAAAAAGACAGGACAGGATCCTGGAATGCAGAGAAACCTTTCCCATCTTGTAGGTTTCACACATACTTTGTTCTTGGATGGCTGCTTGTTTTGTTAAAGTGGGAGACTTTTTAAACCCAGTAACATTTTCTTTTTTAAAAAAAAAAATTTTTTTTAACATTTATTTGTTTTTGAGACAGAGAGAGACAGAGCATGAATGGGGGAGGGTCACAGAGAGAGGGAGACACAGAATTGGAAACAGGCTCCAGGCTCCGAGCTGTCAGCACAGAGCCCGACGCGGGGCTTGAACCCATGGACCGTGAGATCATGACCTGAGCTGAAGTCGGATGCTTAACCGACCGAGCCACCCAGGCGCCCCTAAACCCAGTAACATTTTCATTCAATAAATCAAGTCATTTTAAGACAAGCCCTTCTTTCACATTTACACCAGCCTTTGTTTTATCCTCCCTGGGAAGAAGATGTAAATGTTTCCACCACAGTGGAATATTGCAGGAGACATTCTGTACGGTGCAGACTCTCCAGGTAGTGATTCAGTTAGGCACTTAGGTGAGCCATTTTTTCCCATCTTTCATCTTTATTCCATCTTTCAGTCTTGGGCTCTCTGGAGGTATTTCTTGGGAATGATTAGGCAGCTTTAATCACTCAGGACCCAGGCGTGGCCTCAGAGTTGTACCCGAGTGAGGCATTTGTCTGGGTTCCCACTGTAACCCCGACCTCTAATGCAAGGCTTAGCTGCCACTGGGAAGGAAGGAGGTGGAACACTTTTGTTTGGTGCTGTAATCCATTCTCGAACTATCTTCTCTGTATCCCTGAACATAGCCATTTAAAAAAAGTGGTACTCTTTTTTTTTTTTTTTTAATGTTTATGTATTTTTGAGAGAGAGAGAGACAGCATGAATGGGGGTGGGGCAGAGAGAGAGGGAGATACAGAATCTGAAGCAGGCTCCAGGCTCCAGGCTCTGAGCTGTCAGCATAGAGTCCAACGTGGGGCTGAAACCCACAAACTGTGAGACCATGACCTGAGCTGAAGTCAGATGCGTAACTGACTGAGCCACCCAGGTACTCCAAAAGTGGTATTCTTTTTAATAATAAAAGCAAATACATGCTCAAAGCAGAGAACTTGGAAAGTGAAGAAAAACACACTACTATAAACATTGTAGTGCATGGGATTATAACACAGATACTGTTTTACAGTCTACTCATTGGCTTAAAAGATTGTGTAATTGTCCTATACTACTAAATATTGTTTCACTGTGTAACTTTCAATAATAATATTCATGGCATAATATGGATATACTATATTTCATTAAAAAATTCCTTTATTGTTGAAAATGTAGACACTTTCCTTTCTGGCTATTGTGAACTTTTATGAACATCTCAGTACATATATATGTGAAAATGATGCTATTTTTAAATGTTATTTTTGAAAAGATGTATAAGAAGGTCTGTTTTATCACAGCTGGCCCTGACACCACAGGGAAGTGAGTTGACAACATAGAGACAAATTTTGATAAAAGGGAGTGTAAAGAGAGCACCTTCCCTTTGAATTAAGTTGAAGCGTAAATGGGCACTCACAATGACATCAGCGAACTCAGAACAAACTCAACAGCACTATTGCCAATTTCATTTGCCAGGGTTCTAAGATGTTCAGGATACTTTTTTTCTCTCTCTGTTCATGGTCCCGATTAGTGGAACCGTTGGCAATATCTCTCTAACAAACAACCATACTCTCAAAATGTACATCTAATGCCATTGTTTACTTGTTTTGTGAGCTGTTAGATGGTCAGAACAGTACATTTTCTGAAATAGTCTGTATTTCCTCAGGACATTTCTTTATTTCTTATTTTATGAACATTTATTCACTTCTTATTGTAGGGACAAAAGCATTACAGTATGTTATGATATTTTTAAAAATCCTATTTTCTAATGAGGATAACACCACAACTGGAAGCCTACATATTCCGACCAGTTAACTTGGAATCAAACAAATCATAGGTATGGTAAATAATATGTCATTAGAAAAAGAAAATTCTTTCTATAAATTTTCTAAATTTTTCTTAGAGCAACCAGAGACATTCAAAAAGTGTTTCCACAGGGCTGCCTGGGTGGCTCAGTTAGTTAAGCGTCTGACTTCGGCTCAGGTCATAATCTCATGGTTCGTGAGTTTGATTCCCACACTGGGCTCTGTGCTGATGGCTCAGAGCCTGGAGCCTGCTTCAGATTCTGTGTTTCCCTCTCTCTCTGCCCCTCCTCTGCTCACACTCTGTCTCGCTCTCTCTCAAGAATAAAATAAACATTAAAAAACAAATCAAAAAGTGTTTCCACAAATTCAAGTCATATAAAGTGAGCATGAAAGCATGGCATGTATTATTTATTCAAAGGGCCCCACATGAACATAGAAAATATACAGATAGACTATAAAAACACAGTTCTAGGGGGTGCGTGGGTGGCTCAGTCTGTTAAGCTTCCTACTCTTGGTTTTGCCTCAGGTCATGATCTCATGGTTTGTGAGTTCCAGCCCTATGTCGGGCTCTGCTCTGCAGAGCCTGTTTGGGATTCTCTGTCTCCCCCTCTCTCTGCCCCTCTCCTGCTCTCTCTTTCTCAAAATAAATAAATAAACATTAAAAAAAACCCCACGGTTCTACAATGTAATAAATTTGGCCCACATCTAGATCTTCAGGGCTGAAGAAACTTGAGAAAGTCCTATCCCACCTCATTTGAGAGGTAAGGAAAATGAGTCCCACAGTATTCAGTGATTTGCTAAAGGGCACTGTGCTTACATTAATTTAACATATAATTATGAAGTTTTGCTTCTCTTTTTAAAACTCAGATACAGTAAGCAGATAGTGTGGTGGGCTTATCAGGACCCCACTTGAGGGCAGAAACACTTGTTACCCTAAATACTAGGAATGTTGGCGGCAGGTAGCTCCCAGCTGGGTCCCCCTATGGGGACTTGTCCTTGGTGGCAGAAATTATTTTTCCCAAAGGTCACAGTCTTGTTTCAAGGGGCAGCTTGCATCTGAATCTTGGGCTGTCTGGTTGATGAGGAGGTATAAAGGCCTGGCCCCCTCAACCCCAACAGAGACAACTCTAAAGAACCAGGAGGATCAGCTGAAACCTTTGTGGCCCAAGTTCTCCCTCTGCACAATGCTGCTTTCTTCCCACCTCCTACTAAATGTCCTGCAAGCAAATTTCAGTTCAGAGTTTGCTTCTTAGGGAACTGAACTGCGACATTAGACAAATCACTGGGGGATATTTTGCATCATTGAGTCTTTATTTTTATTTATTTAATTTTTAATTTTAGAGAGAGTGTACACAAGTAAGGGAGAGGGGCAGAGGGAGGGAGGGAGAGAGAGAGAGAGAGAGAGAGAGAGAATTTCAAATAGGTTCCATACTCTGCATGGAGCCCAATGCGAACCCTGGATCATGACATGAGCTTAAATCAAGAATCAGTTGCTCAACTGACTGAGCCACCCAGGGACCCCTGGATCATTGAGTCTTTAAAAAAATATTATATCATGAATTTTATGTTGATGTCTTAGTTTTTTTTAATACTCTTTATATATTTTCTTAGAGAGTAAACAGAGGTATTCAAAGTGGTTCTGTTAGCTCAAGTTTGAATATATATGTATACAAATAAGTATGTATTGTATACAGTGTACATAATATGAAAACACATGCATTTCTGGTAATTTTGCAGCATCTCAATAAGGACTTAAATATGGATGGGGTGCCTGGGTGGCTCAGTCAGTTAAGTGTTCGACTTTGGCTCAGGTCATGATCTCACAGTTCATGAGCTTGAGCCCCACGTCGGTCTCTGTGCTGACAGCTCAGAGCCTGGAGCCTGTTTCAGATTCTGTGTCTCCCTCTCTGTCTGCCCCTCCCCGACTCGCATTCTGTCTATCTCTCTCAAAAGTAAATAAACATTAAAATTTTTTTAAAAAAATTTTGGAAAAAGATGTACCTCATTTATTAATTTGTTTTTCATTCCTTCCTTTCACATCCAACATATCCAACATAGTCACAGTCATGATTAAAGGGAAAAGAAAATTTCCCAGGTTTTGTGTTTGGGAAAAAGGGAGGGATGATTGGTGGAAATAAGGAAATGAAAGATATTTGTGAGCTAATCTTATGGAAATTAAATCTGAGGATTTAAAAGTAAAAGAAAACATACAGAAATAAAATAAATGGCCAGGGCGCCTGGGTGGCTCAGTCGGTTAAGCGTCTGACTTCAGCTCAGGTCATGATCTCGCCGTCCGTGAGTTCAAGCCCTGCGTCGGGTTCTGTGCTGACAGTTCGGAGCCTGGAGCCGGCTTTGGATTCTGTGTCTCCCTCTCTCTGACCCTCCCCTGTTCATGCTCTTTCTCTGTCTCAAAAATAAATAAAAATTAAAAACAAACAAACAAACAAATGGCCATGTATCTATTACCCTGAATTCATATTTGTTAACAAATTATTATATTTAATCTTTTGAAATATGAAATAAAATGCTACAGATACAACAATGAAGATTTCTCTCTCAAAAAATTTTTTTTAATGTTTATTTATTTTTTAGAGAGCATGGGGGAGGGGTGGGGGGTGGGGACAGAAGATCCAAAGCAGGCTTCATGCTGACAGCAATGCGCCTGATGCTGGGCTTGAACTCATGAACTATGAGATCATGACCTGAGCTGAAGTAAGACTTTAACTGACTGAGCCACCCAGGCACCCTAGTGACCTGGGGATTTCTCTTAACAACATGGTACGGCCCCTGGTCCTCCCTGTTCTTGGTACTTGTTTGAGTCACCAGTCACAGTGGCCAATCTTTGATCCCAGCAACACCAAAAGGGTGAACGTAGACAGGAGCCATGTGGAAGTGTCACTGGGTACCACCTGTGTGTGGATAGGCACCCTAATGGAGTCAGGAAGGTACAAATTGAATTGCAGAGGATAAAACTTCAGTGAACAAACCCTTTGGGAAAATCGCTTCTCCTATAAGACAGTCAGAAGCATTTAAAATTCTTCATTAAAAAAAGTGTAGATTGAATGGCTTGTGTAAAGGGTTTGGAATTCATGGTGAATTCATAAAAACTCCTGATATTCCCAAACATGTTTCTCCTCCACTTTCCCTGTTCCAGTAAATCTGCTGAGTCACATGAGTCAGAAGCCTGGAAATCTCCTTGAATTCTCCTTACCTGACACACACAATTGATTTAACCTTCTAAAGGATTGTTCAAATCCATTCCTTCCTCTTTATGCTTGCTTCTGTCTGATTTGGAATCTCATCGGTTCTGGGTTGGATTACTATACAAGTTGACCAGCTCGTCTTGATACCCTTAATCTTGCTCCCCTGCCACTACTCTATCCCACCTCCCATGCAGGATTTGCATCGCCAGCAGTGTGGGTCTTCCTAAAATGCAAATCTGGCATATATTTCTTTCTTTTTTTTAACTTTTTAAAATGTTTGTTTGTGTATGTATGTATGTATGTACGTATGTATTTTCAGAAGTGAGAGAGAGGGTCAGAGAGAGAGGGGGACAGAGGATCCAAAGCAGGCTCCATGGTGTCAACTGAGAGCCCCATGCAGGGCTCGAACTCATGAACCCTGGGATCATGACTGAGTAGAAATGGGACGCTTAAATGACTGAGCCACCCATGTGCCTGCTCCCCTGCCTTTAAAAACATTTTTTTTGTTTATTAATTTTTGAGAGAGAGAGAGAGGGGAAGAAGGCAAGCAAGGGAGGGGCAGAGAGAGAGAGGGAGACACGGAATCTGAAGCAGGCTCCAGGCTCTGAGCTGTCAGCACAGAGCCTGAAGTGGGGCTCAAACCCACAAGCTGTGAGATCACGACCTGAGCTGAAGTTGAAGGCCCAACTGACTGAGCCACTCAGTTGTCTTTTTTAAATATTTATTTTATTTAGAGACAGAGGGAGAGAGCCTCCCTTCCCTTTTTAAAATATTTATTTTATTTATTTTGAGAGGGAGAGAGAGAGAGAGAGAGAGAGAGAGAGAGAGAGAGAGAGAATGAGAATTCCAAGCAGGCTCCATGCTGTTAGCACAGAGTTCCATGCGGGGCTTGAGATCATGACCTGAGCAAAATCAGGAGTTGGACACTTAACGGACTGAGCCACCCCGATGTCCCAGGCATACCTTTCCTTCTTAAAAACAACAAAAAACCCCAACTCATTGGCAGTTCCCCATAAAATAAATTCAAGCACCTCTGTGAGGCATTAAACCTCTCACCATCCTGGCCTCTGGCTTTTGGCTTCATGAAGCACCTCTCCAGGCTTCATGATTCATATTCCAGTAATGCCAAACTGACTGTATATCCCCGCACCAGTATTTCCTACCTCCGTGCCTTCGATCATACCTCTTGAGATATGATCCTTGTTCCTACCACTTCATTTGGCTAACTCCTACTCATACTTCAAGATTCCACATTCCTGTTTTCTCCTTGAGGAAATCTTGACACTTTCTTTCAGCACAGCTATCTGTTTTTACGTCTGTCCCTCCTATTCTGGTGTGAACTCCAAATCCTATTAAACTCTGCATTCTAACATCACACATAGTACCTGTACTTAGTCAATGCTTACAAATTTTGGTTGAGTATGAGATCAGTTTAGCTGGGAAAGAGGTTGACATACTATTCAGAACACCAGGTGGGTGACCAGACCTAAGCAGTGTGTGGACCACATAGAGCTTGATAGAACATCAGTGATACTAAGCTGGGGCATCTCGAACACAGGCACGTCACCTGAAGTAGTCTTCTCTTTAAGAAAGAGGCAGAAGGCTGGGCACCAGGTGTGTTTTGAGTCTTTGTTGAACCTTTGAGAGCCTCATGGGCTCACACAAGCGAGATCACTGGAGTTGGGAAAGAGTGTGGACTTCATGTCATTGGGCAAGTGGAAGGGAAACGTGGATATGGTAGATGGGACAAGATGTCACTGAGTATTGTAGGAATGCACAAAAGCAATAGGAAATTTTGCATGGAAGGGACTGATCAGAAGACATCTTTCTCCTCCTCTTCTTCCTTTTTCTTTTCCATTCTTTTCTCTCATTCACTTCTCTTTTTACTTCTCATTCTGCTTCTTCTGCCTCTTTCCTTTAGTTTTGGCAGACATATTATATTTTATGTCCCAAATGACCTTTCAAAAGTAGTAGCACACAAAGAGAAAAAAGGTAGAGAAAAATCTGTGGAAGTATAAAATAAATTTGGGCTCAAAAGGAGGGTTGAAATTACAGAGATGACAAGTAAAGTGGCTCATTCATTAAGCTGGGCATCACCAGCTTAAAATCAGTTGTAAATCAAGTACTTGCGTTATGCAAGGCATATGGCCTTGGTGCATAAATCTTGTAACGTTATTGCTGCTAAAATAAAGTGCAAGCTCAAAATGCTGGGTTAAGGACCAAAATAGGAAAATATATAGTGTTAGGTGATATGGCACAAAGCTTAATCTCCCTCAGGCCTGTCAATCATGCATAAGGTATTGAATATTTTTGGTCATTTGTGGGTCAGAATTTGCATACAATATTTACAACTTCTTATGAATAGTTTGAGAAGCTCAGGATGAATACTGTGCATGTGAGTATTTATATCACAGGTAAAAGCCACCAGTGTTAGGATAAGACCATAGCAGAACTTCTATGCTCTTGGATTTATGGTGTTTTTGCTTGAAGGAGTTGTTTTCTGTGCTTAGTTCAAAATATGTGCGCAGGTCAGGACATCATTTCAGCCTCTCTACTAGTTGTTCCTCACAGTGTGGGCCTTTGACCTGTATTAGAATAAGCAACTGAGGTGCTTGTTTTGGTCCAGATTCCTGGACTCACCCTCAGGTTGACAAGGGCAGAATACCAGGGAGTGGGTGCTAGGGCTCTGCAGTTTGGTGAGAAGACATTAGTGCCCACTGTCTGCAGCATGCTGTGTTCTGAAAGTGATGTTCATACCCAAGCAGCATGGACTGAAGAGACTGAAACATCATGTAAGCTCACAGTCACATTGGATGGAAGATGTAGTTAGCTGTCAGAGATTGCACTGGGGTCAGAAACTGTAGGCCATACCATCCATGTTTCACACATGGCAAAGCTGGTGAGTTTTGAGGGGCTGACTTAATGGTGGTCAAGGGCTCCCGGGTGGCAATGGGAGACCCTTTCCTGGTGAGACGACAAAGTAGTGGTTGGAGCAGTGCCCATGACCTTGGAGGGGGCCCTGCCGGGGGGTATTAACCACAGTTGTGTTTGGCTGCCTGACTCATGCATGGGAGGTTTTTCGGAGGGTGTGATCCTGACCTTGAGCAAAACCGCACAGGGAAGTGGTATGTTTTTGTAGGCTGTGAATTGCATCCAAGCCACCGCCAAATTCATCTGCTGCTCTGTACAGCTCCCGAGCCTTCAGCCAGCCAGCCCTTCTGCCACTGTGGCAAAGCAGGCCTGCAGGAAAGCTTCAGGGCCAGATGCATGGGCAGCGGGTCCACTGTATCTTAGTGCATGGAACAGAAAGTCGTATCATGATCCTTCTTAATGGCTTTCAACCCATTTGATGATAGCCCAGAAATTTAAACATATTTTCCTGCCTTGATCCACTCCCACTCTGATAACCTAGAATATTGCTATATCTGTTATATTATTTCTGTCTCTAGCAATATAATTCCTAATAAAGAATGTCATTGAAAATGCACCCTCTATTTTATTTAATAGAAGCATTAGTGTCTGTGATATACTCACATGACATCTTAGAAAAGGATATTGGATTTGTTCCAAGAATTTTTCAGGTTACTCCAGCATCTGGAGTATGTGAACATTCACTACTAATTCTAAAAGATGCTGCTTCTCTATTATACCATCCAGATTCATCATTATCAGACTGAGGGGTTATGGCTCACTTGTTTTGGGTCTGAATGTTCCTGTTGGGCTACAAGCTACAACATTTGCAGTGCCCCTAAGGACTTGAAAATGTTACCATTCTGACCTCACAGAGAGCCTCACAGCTCTGCCCCTGCATCCGTCTAAGTTAGAACCTCCCTACAGACCTCAGGACTGTCATGCTTATAACACATTTCTATGGATGCCAGCAGGGGTGCCCACACTTAGCTGAGAGAGAGGAGAAAGAAAGACAGCAAAGATCCTCTAACTCAGAGTTTTTGATAGTCTTACCATTGGTTCCTGGGTTCTTTTTTGTTTGTTTATTCATTTTTTTTAGGTTCCACTTATGAGTGAATCATACGGTATTTGTCTTTCTCATTCTGACTTATTTTACTTAGCATCATACCCATATTGTCGCAAATGACATGATCTCATACTTTTTATGGCTGCATAATATTCCAGTATGTATTTGCCACATTTTTCTTATCCATTTGTCTGTTTATGGATGCCTAGTTTGCTTCCATATCTTGGCTATTATAAGCAGCGCCACAGTAAATATAGAGATGCATAGATCTTTACAAATTAGTGTTTTCATTTTCTTTGGGTAAATACTGGGAGGGAGGAGAAAGAAAGGCAGAGAGTAAAGGTCTTCTAACTCAGAGTTTCTGATAGTCATACCCATTTATTCCTGGCTTCTTGCTTTAATCTCTGACCTTCCAGATTCCGGGTCTTGTGAGTCTAGAGCTATCACAGCTACCGGTGGTTCCCTGCCTTAGCTGACCTCTCTGGGACGCACCCTTTGTAAGACTAATTCTTGTAGCCTACTTTTGCCTCTCTCACCAGCAGTAGCTGTCAGATCCCACCAGGCAAAGCAGGCCCGGAGTAACGACTCTGCCTGGCTCTTTGGATTCTGTTTCCACCAGAATCTAGAACTTAGCCAGACCTGGACCTAAGCTCTGTGTGGGCAGGTACTATGTTGATCTGCTCACTCTTACATTTCCTGTGTAGCTGGTACTCAATAAATGCTGGCCAAATGTTGAATGAAGCTGTGAATAGACTTGGCACTTGAAGTAGTAAATATATGTTATAGGATTGGGAACATAGAAGGAAAATTATTTGAATAGGAGAACATAAAAACTGTGATTCTCTTTCTCATGTTTACAATAATTCCTGTAGTTCCCTCTGTTATCAAGAGATCTTTCCTGTATTCTTCTCAGTTCTCAGCAATAACAGGCAAAAATTGCTTTGCCATTCCAAAATACTGACCTAATAGGATTTCCCCTCTGTAATCTGAACTGTACACAGTACAGAGAAGAAGGCAAAAAACTTCTCCAAGTCAGGGACTTAAACTGAATAGTTCTGGGGCCTAAAATCTAAGAGAGACCACTGTAATTAATGTTCCTGACCCTGAAACAAACATTTTTCTTCTCCCTCCATGTTAAACTCAAATAGCATATGAACCAACTTTTCTGCCAAAAAATGCTTTTTTAAAAATTGAGGTACAATTGGCATATAACATTATATTAGTTTTAAGTGTATGCCATAATGATTCAGTGTTTGTATAGATTGTGATATGGTCACCACAATAAGTCTAGTTAAAATCCATTGCCAATATAGTTACACAAATTTTTTTCTTGTAGTGAGAACTTTTAAGATTACCATCTTTTCAATGTGCAAATATGCAATACAGTGTTCTAAACTATAGCCACCATGCTGTACAGTATATCCCTAGGACTTATTTATTTTATATTTGGAAGTTTGTACCTTTTGACCCCCCTTTGACCACCCCAAATCCCTATCCCCACCCTTACAACCATCAGCCTGTTCCCTGTATCTATGAGTTTGTTTTAAAATTTTTTTTTAACGTTTATTTATTTTTGACACAGAGAGAGACAGAGCATGAATGGGGGAGGGGCAGAGAGAGAGGGAGACACAGAATCGGAAGCAGGCTCCAGGCTCTGAGCCATCAGCCCAGAGCCCAACACGGGGCTCGAACTCATGGACCGCAAGATCGTGACCTGAGCTGAAGTCGGACACCCAACCGACTGAGCCACCCAGGTGCCCCATGTTTGTTTTTAGATTCCACATATAAGTGATCTCATATGGTATTTGTCTTAGTATAATGCCCGCACGGTCCATCCACATTGTTGCAAATGGCAAGCCTTCCTTTTTTTTTTTTTTAAATTGCTGAATAATATTCCATTGTGTATATATGCCATATTTTCTTTATCTGTTCATCCATCGATGGACACTGTTTGTTTCCATATCTTGGCTATTACAAATATGCTGCAGTGACCATGGGGGTGCATATATATTTCTGAGTTAGCTTTTTTGTTTTCTTTGGATAAATACCCAGAAGTAGAATTGCTGTGTCATATCCAAAAATTCTTAATAAATGGTATTGAACCAGAATGGAATAAATGCATTTTTTCTCGTCCCAACTTTTATTTGTTGTAAAATAAGAATTGGCATATTAGTGTCTTCTCTAAATTAAAGCCTGAAATGAACCAGCATGTTTCTAATTCATCCTTTTATTTATTTTTTTAAACTCTGACTTGGCTTGTCTTCTTGGCAATCATTGCAGTTTGTCAAATGACCTCCTGGGGCTGATATCACTATGAAAAGTTTGCACTGACCATTCCCTTAGAAAATTGTATTTTTCCTAAATGAAAGAACTAGAAAAAACAAACAGACCCTTGAGGCAAAGCCAAACTCTGGATAAGAACATATGTTTTTGCATAAATTTTAAAAGAGCAGAATGTACCTCAAGATGTGAAGAGCCCAGTGAACTCTTAAATTGGTCCATGGTGTGTGTGTGAAGGGGAAAGATGGACAGAAAGGGGTTTCTAATATCTGACCTAAGGACAGCACCAAGGGATCAACAGCATGGTGGTGATTAGTATGGGTACAGAGCTATAGGTTTTCAAGTGTTTCCTCCTCTGAATCTCTCAGCAGTCTTACAATGTAGTTGGGTAGGCAAGATCATTCACTAACCTCCTCTTCTACATAAGAAATAGATGTTGTCTTCAATAAAAATTAAGGAAAAAAATAAATGGATGTACAGAATGTTGCTAAACCTCATTCAGCAAGTAAGTGGCAGAGTTGAGGATCAAACCTAGGTCTTTTGACCATGATTCTTGCTCCTTTCCAACATCACCTCCTGGAATAGTGACTACTGTATGTTCTTCAGGAGCTAACAACAGGTCAACTAGTCTACTCTGTTGTGCATTGCCTGGACTGGGGTTGATGTGAGATACTTGCTTTTCACATAGCTTTGGTTTTGGTTTCTTCAGGATATTTATTTATTTTGGATGATTTTCTTTCTTTCTTTCTTTCTTTCTTTCTTTCTTTCTTTCTTCTTTCTTTCTTTCTTTCTTTCTTTCTTTCTTTCTTTCTTTCTTTCTTTCTTTCTTTCTTTCTTTCTTTCTTCAAAATGCTTTCCCCAGCATACTATTGCTGATTAGGTCCAAATTCCTCAATAAATATTGGAATTTTACCTACCTGGAGTTTGTTCAAATACACTAATATTTTTGATATAAACATAAGTCAAAGCTATCATAAAGAGAAATTTGAAGCATGTTCATAGGGTTTGGTTTTCATTCTTTGGTTGCTTTTAGACCTAGGTTGTTGGGTTTAAATAGTGCCATAAGTTGTGTTGTCTCTGACAGAGTGTAGAGTGGAAACCTCATGGCATTACCAAAATGTTTGGTTTCCTTCTAAATTTCTCACTGGTTGTTAGTTTTGATTCTTTTCTGTGGAAGGAAAAGACATTAAAACAGATTTATGCCATAGCTGATTCTTGATTATACCCATCTGCAATCCATTATCTGAAATTCTGAATTATAAAAAACTTTGAAAATCCTATTTTTTTAAATAAGTTATGCAAACTTATTTGGTGAAAATACCCAGATTTTAACTGACAGAAGTTTAGGCCTTATTTATTCCATTTAATGTGGATATTTATGTGTTTGCTTCAGGAATAGTAATATAAGGAGCTCCCCAGATCCCATATAGTGTATTCCTAATAGTGGTTGCATAAAATCTGAAAAATTCTGAATTCTGAAATGCATCTAGCCCCAGGGGTTTTAGGTAAGGGGTTGTAAACTTCTTCTAAAGAAGAGAAGAGAGGCATTCTGTGAATAACATAGAATAATGGAGAAACACAAGCAGTGACTACAGTACTTTTCATTCACATTAGTGGCCTCCCTGATGGAAGATTGTACATCTTCGTACCATTAAATTCATGCACACCCATATGATTGATTGATTTTCTTTGGCAAATGAAATGTGAGCAGAAGAGATGAGTCATTTTCAGGCAAAGCTTTAAGAGGCAACGGGTAGCTCTCCATTTTCTCTTCTGCCATGAGCTCAGCAGTGTTCCAGATGAAGGCTTAGGTCCATCATCTTGTGTTCCCGGTGAAGCCTGGCATGGAGCTGTGGCAGGAGATGCCATATGGAGACATAATGTGAATGAGGAAAAAACCTTCATTGTTGAAGCCTCTGCAGTACAACCTAGTCTATCTCCACTGACATGCAAAATCGGTGTCTCTGGGATGGAGCCGTCCATTAATGTAACATCTGTGGGCACCGACAATTAATGACCAACAGTCAGTATCCTGTAGGTGTTCCCAGTTCAGCTATATGAATGAACGGTTAAGAAAGAGATACCAAGTCAGGCCTGGACTGCTGTACTGCTATGCTTCCCCCCAACCCCCAACACTCAGTGTTGGTTTCCATATGTAGACCCAAGGCCAAGTATCTGCTGACTTCAGGTATCCAAAAAATACTTGGACATTAACACATTTTTTACTTTACCTGATGTAACAAATTGCATCAGTAACTCATGCTTATTATCAGAAGTCAACACAAAATAAAGAATACAAAGAAAATGTTTATTCTCTTTTTCTCTCCTAGTGGGTGTATCTTTCCATACCTTTTTCAATGCTTGGCAAATATATATAGATATATAGGGTCACTTTTTAATGTTATCCTACCATGAACATTACTCTGACATGAATATCCATTCAATTCAGTTATTAGCTCTAACTAGACAAATGATTCTTTTAATATTAGCTTCTTTTATTATTAGCTTCTTTTATTGAGTGCTTACTATGTCCAAATAACTCTTGCAAATACTTTAGTTGATCCCTTTGTCAACCCTGGGAAGGTAGGTGCTATTATCATAAGCATTTTCCATACGAGAAAGTGGAGGCCTAGATAAACTGAGTAATTTGTGAGAGTCACACAGATTAAGAAGTGGCAGAATGAGAAACCCAGGTGGTCTGAGTCTACACTCTATGCTCCTAAACTGTGCTGTATCGCTTCTCTCATTGCAAAATAGTTCAGAATGAATGGGCAATAATTTACTCAATCATCTCCCTATAGATGGAGATTTGAAGGGATTTCCTTTTGTTCCTCTTCTTATTTTGCTACTTCCAACAATGTTGAAATAAACAACACTGAAATATACATACTGATACTCTTCTTATCTGTTAAAAAGAACCCCATGTAAATTTCTTCCTGTGCGAATTTCGGAGAACCCTACCAACCCTGGGAGTCTTGGTCCTGGTTCCAGTGACCAGGTAGGAATTCCTGCTTCATCAGTTCCTCTGAACTCTCCACATATCTCTCTAGCTCAGAGCAGACTGCAGAGGCCTGTTTAAGTCAACGCAACTTGCATTTAGAAACAAGAGGAAGTGAACTGTAAGGGATTATCCTCTCCTAGATGTGTCAGATGCAATCACACGGCATGGATTTATGAAGCGGAGTGAAATATTTGTTTTGATTGCTCACTGATTAAGAATACACTCTAATGCACAATCTTGACAGACATCTAGGGCAACTACCCTTACTTTAAGAATCTGGGTCAGGTTTGCCCAACTTCTTCTCATTCAGCAGTCTCATTTCATTAAAGGATTATGCAAAGAAACCTCAGCTGGGTCCACACAATTGGCTGCTTCATCTTTGGTATTTAATATTGCAGGACCCCAGCAGTCACCAATGTTATTGTCCATTGATTTGTAATGTCTTCTTCCTCACTGTTTAGTATAGAGTTAGAAAAGCAGTTAGCTGGGGAGCTTATGAAAAATGGACATACTCTATGAAAAGTGGCATATAATTTAATAATTTAAAATAATTCATTAAGATATTTGAGGTGAGGTATTGGACTAACCCCATATGTTGGAGGTGCTTAAAAAGGGGGTTTGCAAAATTATTTAAATGGAAATGTTTAAAAATCTCAAGAGGAATGTTTAAAAAATTTAATCTAGAAGCACTGCAGGGCAGGTATTTATCAACAGATTGCTACAATGTACTAACATGAAATTGGACAGTGAAAGAGTTTTGGTTATTTTAAAGTAAACTATCCAGGGAAATGCAGAGAAGAAAGTCATAGCATAAACAGGGGGATCTTATGTTTGTGGCTAGGTAGTGTATTTCTGTGTGGGGTAAGGGGTGAGGGTGGATAAGCATATGGTCTCCTTTAATTTTTCAGGACAATGTAGGCTTTAGGATAACCAAGAGTCACTCTATACAATGTATGTTTGAAAGAAATGCATTCAAGATCTTAAAAATTGATGTTTGCCTATGTAAGAACTTCTGCTTCAAAAGCAAAGCATCTACATCATTTCTGTTCTGAAGTGTTTGTCTTTCTCTCCTTAACAGCCTTCTCCCTTTTTATTTGCATTTCTATGGGTGTAGGGGAAGGGCACAGGAGCATTTAGGGAGGAAGTCTTGTCCTTAAGCATGCAGTTTGCAGGCCTCAATCCATTCTTTTATTCTGTTCATGCAAGGGTGGGAAATGTGGCAGATATTTTAACCCTCCCACATTATCTAGAATACCACTCTTCCCCAGTGAGAGCCTGTTTCTACATCCATGGTGCTGATTAAGATGCTAATTTCACCAGTGGAGCTCTATTTCTGAACTCTATACTCATTAGCAAAAGCACAGGTGAAGACTGAGATATGTATACCTGAGTGCAATAGCAGAGTCCCTCTGGTGTGTGGACTTTCACCCCAAGACTGTGGGTTCCTGATTAGGACAACTCACTGCCCCTTGAGTAAAGCTTAAGCCAACGAGCACATTATTGTGTTCCATTGTCTTTACTAAAGATTTTAAAGTAAATCATAGACATTTAACTGGAAGGACCTATGAAGCCCTTAAACTCAGCTGCTCTCCGTTTTATTTCCATCTTTCTATATTCATACAGATTTTGCCTTTGGTCACATATTTCCATTTCTAGCTCAGCTCCAGCCCCAGTATTACTCATGATGACAGTTCTCTTTGTACACCTAAGTCTATGAAAAAGCATCGTCACTTTTTTGAGTGACCATTTAAGTTACTTTATGTACTATCACTGTTGTGCTAGGCACAATGTTTTGGCCTTAAAGACGTAAAGCTCTGCCAAAAAAGAAAAATATTTACAAATTTCTCCCTGGTGTGGAATGCCTTACACTTTGGTCCTTTAGGGCCTGCTTCCTTTTCACCTGTGAAGTGAGGGCCTTGAACCTTCCCTGTGAGCTCTGATCATCGGAGATGGTCTTCCTTGCCCTAGCAGTTACACCTTAGGCTAAGTCTGCAGAGCCTGTGAGGCAAAGCCGTGGAACAGGGTCTGCATTATATTTTATTATTATTTTTTTTTTTTATTGTTTTTAGAGAGAGAGACAGTGAGCATAAGCTGGGGAGAGAGGCAGAGGGAAAGAGAGAATCTTAAGCAGGCTCCATGCTCAGCATGGAGCCCAACACAGGGCTCGATCACATGAGCCTGGGATTATGACCAAAGCCAAAATCCAGAGTGAGATGCTCAACTGACTGAGCCACCCAGACGCTGACTTGGGTGTAGGTATTTTCCTTTATGATGGTGAATCAGAGAACTCTGGACATTGCTAAGTGATAATCCAGCCAGCTCTGTTCCTGTAATGACTAGTGGACGTGTATGGTGATTGTGCCAAGATTCTGCCATAGGTGAGGTATCCTTTAGGCCAGGGGGTACATCAGAGGGAGAATCCATGGAATTCAACTGGCTTCCTTCAATTTTTATGCAATCATTAATCAAAAAAGCATGAAGAGTGTGACAGTCTTCCCATGTTTGCTTTTAAATTGAGTTTTGCCCTCTATGCAGGTGGCATAATTTGTTCAAGGCAGCAGACTTTGCCTCTGAATATTGAGAGTTGTTTTAGATGGAATAATGAGCTGGTATTGATGTCTGTATTTACTCTCAATTTAAATATTATTTTATAATTTTTTTTTTGTTTTAGTGTTCATTTCTTCTTTAATGATAGTTACTCCCATTACACAGAAATTCAATATAGTGAAACTTAAAAGAAGAATCTATAGGTGTAGGTATTTATTCAATTTTTGGTACCTGTTGACTGAATTCAAGGAATTGCAGACCTTTGCTGATATTTCAATAAAAGGACTTTGTCATTTGTTCATTTGTTAATATATTCTACTGGTTGTTTCTCTCTCTGCTCTCCCTTCTTCAGTTTGCAAGGTTTTGTTCATCTCCAAAAGGGAGCAGTTTAGGCCATGTGCTTCAATACTTCCTGAGCCTTCTATTCCCTGGAACATATGGGGAAGAAGGATTGGCAGAAATTGGCTGCTTTTTCAGCCCATTTTTTTCCCCCCTGGATAATTTAATTCAGTTCTTTGCTCTTCCTTTAAGTCATCAAACCATCAGGTCAAGCAAAGAAAAAAAGCATACTTATGGTCATACTTGATTATTCTTAATTTATTAGAAAGTAAAAATGTAAGGATAGAATATTATATTTTTCTATAGCCTTTAAGTGTGCTTTTTATTGTGTTTTTAGCTAAATTTTTATCTCTCCCTACCTCCCGCCATTATCCTTTAGCATAATATACCTTTTTATGCCTCTTCTTGTGACTCTTGATGAAATTTCATGACCCTATGATTCTCCTTTAAATTCATGTTTGGTCAATCTATTTCCTTTTTCAGAGACACTCGTTAGTTTTTTCTACCTTGTTCTGTGCCCTGGCAGTGGGACAACTTCAGCGGGCTGCCTCATCCTCTGGCTCTTGGTTGGTTTGGCCAACGGAGGTATTGGTGGGGATTAGAGGGAGGGAAGAGGGTGGGGCCTGTGCATCCATGGCCCCTCCCCTCTCTTTGTAGCATCCAGGGCATTAGCTGCATTTCTGGACAGTCTTATGTTTTCTGTAAATTGTCCCTGGCCACACCGCTACTTTGTTTCCAAATTCCAGCAGCCCTCTTTGTCCTTTCAGGCTTATGGATATTAACAAGGACCACCAATAACCAACTGCATTGTCTCTTGAGGTTCCCTGCCTCTAGTCCACCCCATCGTAGACAGGCTCTTGGTAAAACTTTCCTCAAGTTATTACACTGGAACGTGCCATCCGTGCCTTGTGGGCCCTGACGGAGAGGATACTATAATAAATGCCTGTATTACTGAGAGGTAGTATGGTCTAATGGTTATCTTCCATTTGACACCAGACCGATTTGGGTTCGAATACATTCCCATCACTTGCTAACTTGGAGTGGGGATTATTTTACCACTCTGCGCCTCACTTTTTTCAAATTTAAAGTGGGGATAATATTACCTACCTCACAGAATTGCTATATGAATATGTATGAGTATTCAAAAATGTTAAGTATCATATTAGTTTAAATACATACATACATATATATGTATAGTTACAATGTTTTAGTTTCCTCTCAATTTACACTGAGTAACTTCCTCACTGGGGAAGCCTGAGCAGTTACAAAGCAGTGGATTTTAGTTCCTCTACACTTTGTGCTGCTGATCTTCCAGTTTCAAGTTATGTGGACCTCCTCTTCCCTTGTGCCCCTGGAGTTTCTGCTGATCTAAATGACACTTTGTTTCCCACGGGTGGTTCTGGCTGCTCTCACCTCAAGTCTGTGGAATTTTCAGGAGACTCTCATTCAAGTGGTGAGTGCTAGACACAGGGGGTCCCTGGTGAAGTGAAAATCTGCTCAAGGGTGGGCATCTTAGCCCTGAGTGTTGGCTGCAGACTGCTCAGGTGCTATGCATCCTTGGGTAATCCAAGTGCTTTACAAGATAACTGGGTTTTGTTTCTATCTGCTTTAAACTGTATCTCTAAAATGTTATGAGAACACTGGCTAAGCCTAGAGAGGTGTTGCAAGGATTAGCTAATTGATTATTTTAAATGCTTTGAAGCTGGCAGAGGGTTCAGTAGGAAGGACAAGCTAAATAATTTTTGCAGGCTCAGTGGGAGTGCAAAGTGCACTAAATGACTCTTCTAATTTGTTTTGGTCTCTAGTAGGACTCGCTTATTGTATAACATGTCTCCTTAAAATGAGTTATGTATGTTACTGCATTTAAAGCATGACCTGGGGAAATGTTTTAAGATAAAAAGGTGTTTGGAAAATACACAAAACTTTTGTCAAATGGAGTTGCAGTTACTGAAGCCACCTGAGTTTTTCTGACTCCAGAAACAAAGATATCGGTACACTGGCATATTTACATATTTCCCCCTCTTTCGAGTATCGTAAGCATTTTCTTCACTGTACTGTGTCTAGTACACAGTACTAGTCCATTGGTATCTAGTCCATTGGTTTTTATGAGCTTGAAACCCTGAGCTATTAAAGGGTAAGCCTGTGGTACGGCTGGGGGATCCATCCCTCCAACCTTGAAGAGTGATTAACACAGAAGCATTAAAAACACAGCCCATTTTCTTTTTAAATGACTTAGAATTGGCTGAGTGTTTAATACTTTACTCCTGCTGGGACTTCTGTCCAGTATCCTCACCTCATCTTTGGAGACAGATGACTTTCCGGGGTGGTGAGCCAGGGAAACAGATCATTACATTTTTCTCTTTAACTACACACTGGATAAGCAATCCACTATTTATTGATTTAGAAAAATTCTTGTCTTGGATTTAAGATCCAGTTGAATGGGATATAGATGTCTGAGGTTCTTTTAATATCTCATTAAAAAAAAAAAAGATTGAACAAATTCCATGGTCTAGATGTCCCAACATCAAGCTCATATCCTTCTACTTCCAAAATATTTTAATATGGAAGAACTAGATTCACTAAAACTGGAAGGAAAAAAGAAATGGAGAAAATATCCTGAACAAGTAACATAAAAGTTGAGATGTGTGCAGGACGAGGGGTCCCTGCCTGGGTGGTTGTGGAAGGAAGAGTACATGTTGACGATGGGCAAGCACCTTGGATCTCCGTGTCAGTGTTGATTGCCACTTGCTTCTTCACTTTTTTTCCCTCTGCTTTTTCAAAGTTGCAGTAAATTCAGAGCCTCCATTCTTGGTTCCCACAATTGCCTTCTTTATTAGGTATGCAGGGGAGGCTTTTCATTTTATACACATGTAGCACAGCTGTAAGTTGTACCATGTTTTACTACAGATCCCTAAAGTTAGATGAGCCCTAAAGAAGTAACAGTCTAGAATTTCTTGCCTTCTCTTTTGAAAGATCCCTGCAGAGAGGAACAATGTCTTTAGTTGAGTAAAGAGACTGTGGCAGGGCTGATCCTAATACATTCCTTGCAAGCTAAATTTACAAAGAAAGAGGAGGAGATCTGTCTTCTGGATACTTAAAATCTAAGATGAAAGATGAAATATAGAGTAATGGATGGGACTGACTATTCTAGTTCTCATCTATGATGCACAGACTTTATGTTGTTGTTGTTGTTGTTATTAAGAGTGAGACATGGAACAACTATCTCACCAGTTCTGTAGTGACAGCCTCAGAATGCGTTGCCTCTTAGAACTTCTCTTTGCTTGCACTGACCCTCCGCTTAAGAAATCTGCTAATCCAAAGGTCCACCTACTTTTCATACCTTATCTAAGAACTCTGAGCCCAACCTGTAAGCCATAAAAAATTGAATTTCCCTAATGAGACACTATTTCAGAATTTGTGTGTTTTCTCTTGCCTCAATGATTCAGTAAAACTCAATACTAAAAAATAAAACTCAAAATAAAAGCTTGCTTATGTCCTTACAAGGGCTTTTCCACATAGACAAATTTTAAAAATGCATCCTTTGAGGGTCTGGAGGAAGGTTTTTGGCTGAGGGTGAAGACTGAAAAGTTCACTGAAGTTCGTGTTCAGTCTGGATCTGCTGACCAGACAGCATGATGGGGTGCTTTTGCAGTCCCAGCCTTCCTCCATCAGGGCATCTGCTTATCCAGTTTCTCCCTGATGTCCCCAAGGGAACTTCTTCCAGGATCTCTTCATAGAGTTTTACAATTTCTGGCATAAGTATTTGTTGGGTGATCAAAGGCTTGGACGCCAAGGTTCTCTGAAGACCCTTAACATTTCTGAGGGTCATCCCCAGAGATATTCAAGAATCCCCAGATCTGCAAACACCTCTGTAGTGTGTAAGTCCCCCACAGGATGCGATTTTTTGTTTGTTTGTTTGTTTTGTGTGTTTTTTTTTTTTTACACTGGCTGGAGCAGTCACCAAAATAGTTTCAGGATTCCTTTCCCCACTGTTTTCATATAGAGCATATTGTGGACTCTTTCAAGTCCTAGATCCAAGTTCATTGCCAAATTTAGCATTCTGCCCTTTCATGTATCCAAAATTCCCATGGGAATTCAAGACTTGTTCTCATAGCTCTGAAGAATCCCCAGGGAATTTCAAATTATGCTCCAAGTACTAGGTTTCTTTCATTCATCTTGCTGTATTTTCTCTGATGCTACAAGATGGCACTTTTCCCATCTGGTGGCAACTGCGATGGCCTACTGTGGCCGTGTTCCTTTTGCTGCTTGGCCTGAGAGTGGCTTCTATATGGCTCTTGTCCATTGAAACCACTGCTGAAGCTAGTACCTCTGTGGTTGATGCCAGCCAATACCAATTCCCAGGATGCCAGTGCCTGGTGGTGGGGCCCTGTTATCTGTACCAGGAGGGCTGCTTCCCAGGCCACAAAGCTACGAGCACCAAGGCTGGGATGCCCTATTTCAGAGATTACAACTGTGGTTGTAATCCTTCCTCTTTAAATCATCCTTCCTCTTTAAATCAAGCTGAAGTACAAAATGATTCAAGATAGAAGAAGATTCAGAGACACTTGTAACATAAAAATGTACAAGAGATCAGGTCTTGATCTAAGGGTCATGAGTTCAAGACATTGGGCTCTGCGCTGTGTGTGAAGCCTATTAAAAAAAACCCAACTAATTGTGTTCTATACTATGGTTCAGTACGAAAGCCGGTGTGTAAAACAATTTGAAAATACCCAAAGTCACCCTCGAAATTCCCTTAAATTTCTCCTAGACTACGTATAAATGGGCACATTTACATGCTACACTGAAGATCGATATATTATCTTCTGATTAATCAGACACAGCTGGTTTTCCCACTGACATTGAAACAAACCATTATTTCTTTGACTGCTAAAAGTAGTTGACTTGTGTTTAGAGGCCATGTTGTATCAGAAATATGGATCTTTAAATACTAAAAGCCTATGGAATCCAGTAAGATATTCATGCTCTGAGAGGTTAAAACTGAAGTGGACTAAGGGAAAATGTGGTTTTCATTATACCCATTTTTTAAAAAGTTAAACTGAGGCCCAGGGAGGTCAGGTGACCTGCACATTTAGAGAGAGACGGAGCTGGCATCTAAACTTAGGCAGTCTGGCTCTTGTGATCTTGCTCTTAATTGCTTTGCTTTATACTTTTAACCATGATTGCACAACTCAAATGATCTTTTCTCTCTCTCTTTTCATTCTGGGCAGGGTGGAATTTACCAATTTAAATGTTTTTAATGGTGTGACTCCATTGCACTTTCTTGTTGTAGCAAAAATCAAGCTATACTGCAAGGCATCATGTATACAAAGAGATGATGCTCTGTGTTCTCGCCCTTAGACAGAACAAATGTTAACAGCTTGTGCATTTCCCCCCAGGATTTCTTTATTTCTGCCCCCCCCCCCACCTCCAGGATTTCTTTTATGCATGCACTCACACACATTTTTTTTTAACACACACTTTACTCTAATTTCCTTTTCCACTTATCAATGTCAGAGACATTTTTCTATGACAGAATGTAGAATTCCACCTCCTTCTTTTAAAGAGCTTCTTTAGTGGGTACCTATGATTCCACTACATGAATAATCCATCATTTATGTTTGTGTATTCCCTTACTGATGGATACTCAGGCTTAGAAAAAATTTTTCCAGGTTTTTACGATTCTAAACTCTGTGGCCAACATGCTCATTTGTTGTCTTAGTATGTTGTGGATTTACTTTTTAGCCTTAAATCTTTAATCCACATGGAATTTGTTTTGTGCAAGAGGTGAGGTGGGGATTATAGTGATTTCTTGACTTTCCTCATTCAAATGATTACCCACCTGAAGAGATTCAGTCTCCAGGCACCCAGGTAAACACGTTGCATCTGTTATAGGAATACATTAAAAACTGTAATAATGGGCATCTCTATGGTGGAAAATGATCGGCAGCATGTTGAGAAGAGGTAGCAGAAACAGCAGGCTCTTCCAGTATGGACTAGAGCAGGGAGCTCTGCTTTGGGGTTGGAATGCTGCATTTTAATTAGCAATATTACTCCCAAATGTTTAGCTGCAACAGTGGGGGGATTAGAGACCCCTGCCTGCTCATCATAATTCAGAACCTGAACATCAGAGTGTCTAATTAGATCTCTCTCTTGAAAGGTCAGCCAATGAAATTGTCATGTTGTGTCACTCAAGGTCTAGAAGTTACTCTGCTATAAGCTTGATGGATTTTTTTTTTTTTTAAACTTAAAAGTTGCCTGTTCACGTCTAGGGTCTCTTGGCAGTCTTTGCTGGATGGAGATTCTGGCAGGCCATCATGCAAAAGACCTAGGAAATCTTTCAGCCACTTAGAACAATTCTTGTCCTTTATATTATTTTTCTTTTATCACTTTGGACACTATGCTGCAGAGGACATGTGTATCATCATAAGCTCTTTGGTGTATATTCCTATTCACAAGGAAAACAATATTCCATTCAGTTTTTGTTTGGGGGCTTGGCTTCTATAATTGAAATTACTTGATGGGGCGTCTGGGTGGCTTAGTCAGTTAAGCGTCTGACTTCGGTTCAGGTTATGATCTAACTGTTCCTGGGTTCGAACCCTGCTTCTGTCTCTGTGCTGACAGCTCAGAGCCTGGAGCCTGCTTCAGATTCTGTGTCTCCATCTCTCTCTGACCTCCCCTGCTCGCGCTGTCTCAAAAATAAATAAATGTAAAAAAAAAATTAAAAAAAAGAAATTACTTGAAATTCTGTAATTTCAATTAATTTCCATGAGAAAAAAACTCCAAATAAGCTGTGCTCTTCTGGAAATTTTATCGCCACACAGAAATTATTGGAGCTAGATTTTCTCAGTTTTATCAGTGAAGTAAGTTAAGGAACTACCTTCATTCTTTTAAGCCACTAGGATCTTAATTAGAATTCTGTATGGGGTGACAAGTTCGGGGGGGGGGGATGTGAATTATGGGCAATCCTTCTACACGACAGTTGCTGCTGTCTCGCTCCACTTAGCCCCTGCTAGAGGGGCTGCATGCTCTTGGATGCTCAGAGCTGTTGGGCTCTTAGCCTAAGGATCTGAGACTAGGGGGAGGGATAATCCAAAGCTGAAAATTATCCTTACTACTATTTCAGTTATATTATGGGTTAAGTTAGCCTTTGTGGGGGGTATCAAGAAAATCTTATTATTACTAATGATGATATTTTCCAAAGTGTGGTTGCATCAGAATCACCTGGTATTTAATTAAAATGCTGCTTGTTGGATTCCATCCCAGAGTCAGAATCTCTGGTGGCGGAGCTCAGGGATCTATTTTTAAGCCACCTCTGTGATTCCTTTGTGCATTAAAGTTTGAGAACATTTGATTTATAACATTACTTTTATGGGAAAAATGTACTCCTACTTCCAACCAGTCGGCTTCAAAGTGTAGCTTTGGAATGTAGCGTGTGGGTACGTTGGGGCTGGCACGTGTGTGAAATCAGTGGTCTGCGTGACCTTCACATTGTAAAAGTGTCAAACTAGGGGCACCTGGGTGGCTCAGTTGGTTGGGTGTCCGACTTCGGCTCGGCTCATGATCTCATAATTCGTGAGTTCGCGCCCCGTGTCGGGCTCGCTGCTGTCAGCACAGAGCCTACTTCAGATCTTCTGTCCACCCCGCACCCCGTCCTTCCCCTGCTCACACTCAGTCTCTCAAAAATGAATAAACATTAAAAAAAAAAAAGTGTCAAGCTAACAACTGGTGAGTAGATTATGGCTCAGGGTATTCAGCTTAATTGAGTTCTAAGGTATGGAGTGGAGACTATACAAAGACAGCATTGCTGCCAGAGTTAAAGCGCAGAACGGGGTTATTCAACTAGAAGGTGAAGGGACGAGAGTGGTTTAAACATCTGTATCCAGGCATCAGCTGGTTATTCTGCTCTTGGAGATTTGGATAAGAGGGTTCAAACCCTGGAGCCATCCCCTGGAGTGTCTAATGCCATTCCCAAGATTCCTGAAAATCTTGGGGGTCTTGGCTCCCAGGGTTACTTCTGGGAGAATCTCCTTTTTCCGTTTTGTGTCTTGGAATGGTCCTTTATCTCTGTCCGGTATGGTAGGCCCTTTCTTCTTGATCCCTGCAGCCACCAAGAGTTGTTTCATTAGTCAGAATCTTTATGGAAGATTGTGGAACCAAATCTTGCTTGCCACATCACATGTCACAGAATATAACTTACAGTCATGGGTTAAACATTCCTGTTCTTAAAGGGAATTGGCTACACCACCACAAGGGTAAGTCTTCCCGGTCTAGCCACTTCCTATTGTATCCTAGCCTCTCTCTGCCTTGCTGCTTTTCTGCCTGCTTTGTCTCAGCCATATCTCCACACTTGCTCTCAGGAACTCCAAATTCTTCTTACTCTCTCATTCACAAGATGTCAACAGTCTAGAGCCCCCACTCCCAAATTCACAACCCAGGACAGCTTTTGCATACCCAATACCAACTGAGGTGCTTGGCTGAGCAAAAGGGCCAACCAGTCTTTTCCTTAAAAGAATTCATCCTCCTTAGAATACAATTTTGGGATTAACTAGACTTTTCCTAAAGTCTATTACATATTTCTTGCATGGAAACATTAATTCTGTCGAGGCTCTCCTGAACGCATAAAAGCTGAGAAAGAATCTTTCCTTCCTACATCATTAAAGAATCTTTTTTTGTTGGGAGATGCTCATCCAGAAAACATTAAGCAGGATTTTTATAAGGTTTTAAAAGGCAGGTGCACATCAGTGCACTCCCGTTAGTGAGCCGCATCAGTCTTTACAACACTTTTGCTAACGTGTTTGGGAATAGACCATTTCTGTTTGTAGCCAAATAAATGAAAGCAGAATCATTTCCCACTTGCCCCCAGAAAGAGCGATACCATTGCCAGGTGAGTGGCATCTACAGGGCCACTCAGGGCATTCTGTGTCATAAATTGTATTTTGAAAATAAAGCAACAGAGTCAAATTGTTTATAGGCAGTGTGCTATCTTTCCATCTTATCTTTTGTATGTCTGAGAGCTTTCTGTTTTACTCGAAATGGAAAGTCATTTCCCAGATGAGAGATCATTTTATTTAGTGCTCTTATTTTCTTGGTAAGTATTCTGAATTTTTTCCTATTAATTTCTATTTTTATGCACAGTGATTCTCAATTGGTGAGAAAATTATGATCTCATAATCTCTTTTCCTTGTACTTGCTGAATGATTAGCCTCATTTGCTGTGTGAGTTCCACTTCACGGCTGTGAAATGATGACTCTCCCTGACTCTGGCTAAGCATGTCGGCTTGATGGCTTTGACCTTTTCCACGAAAACAAGGGAGATGAAATGCTGTGACATGTGTGTAAATTGTCACTCAAATGGGGTTATTTTGGCTAACAGCTCGAAATACATGCTTTGCTAAACTCACAGAAGGTACCAGTAGACTGTTTTGTGTTTGGGGTTTTCTAAGGCATCAGAGAGTCTTGCAGTTTTTAAGCAAGGAGAAAAAAAAAATCCTGATTAGCTGTTAAATACAAACAGTAAATTTACAACCTGAGTCACAAGCTGTGTGAATGACTGCATTACAGATTCCCACAAAAAAACCCTGTTCTTGAATCGTATAGTTAAATCTGCTTCATCTGCACTGCCGTAGATATTACTTCCCCTGCACTTAATTGGGATAACTGACAAATTCAGATTCACAGCATTCAGTAACTCCAAGGGATATATAAATATCTCACCAAATCCATTTAAATGGTATTCTGGATTTGGTCAGGGGTCTCACTGTAGTAATTTGCAGGTGTGACTGATATTAACTTATAAATTTCCTGTGACTGGTCCTTTGTTGATTTCAGGCCTCCCCCCTGTTTGATAATGATTGCTCAGCAAGCATATTTTACCTTCCTTCTCTGCAGGCCCTTTATTGCTTTGAGACGTCTCTCTCTCTCTCTCTCTCTCTCTCTCTCTCTGTTTGTATGTGTGTGTGTGTGCATGTTTTTAATAGTAATACATGAGACAGTATTTCCCACTGGAGCAGATTCATACAAGCTCGTGGAGCCATTTCTTACTTGGCATATTTCTCTCTTCACTTGGTTGTACTTTTTGTGAAGGGGACCTGGGCTCTGACTGGATAAGCAATGCCAAAACAATAGGGACGGTGTAGAAATATACACATGCTCTAACAGTCTGTACAGCATTGCGCTTGGCTGATAATTCTGTGATATGATTGTTAGTAATCACCATTAAGATGGGGTTGAAGTCTAGCGTAATAATCCTAACATGTTGCAGTAATGGAGCTGATAGATTTACATATGGGTGAAAACGAGTGGTTTTTAAAATTCGTTTTCTTTTTCATGACTGAAAGCGAGATTCTCATTCCCTGACATTAGAATATGATCTTTCTATCATTTGTTCTTTTTTTCTGTCACTAAAATAGTATTCTACATTGTTCAGGGTTGAATTTCTCACTGCTTAATTTTTGACTTTCTTGAGAGACATGAAAAAATGAATTGTGCTACAAACATGTAAGATTATTTAAGACAGAACTGCCTGGCTTGTGTTATTAGTAATTATTGTCCTCAGCTAGCATCTCTCTGTTTAAATAGAAATCTTTAGGGTATTTCTTACTGCAGTTAGACTTAAGCCATTTTTTAAATTAGTTTAATTTAAGTTACATTTATTTTATAACCAACTTTATTTTTTCGCCTTCATTGAGGCATTATATTGACAAAAATTATATATATTTAGGTTGTACAATGTGATTTTTTAATGGTATGCAATGTGATGATTTAATATACATATACTTCATGAAATGATTATTGCAAGCAAGCTAATTCCTATCTATCACCTCACATAGTTACTTTCTTTTTTCTTTTTTTCAATTTGAGCCATTTTGGTGGTAAAATGAATTAGCAGTAGTATGATCCTGTACATAGGGATGTGTCTTTTTTGTTAGTAATGAAGATGGAAGACATTTCTAACATTCATTATTACTGATGAGCATTAAGATGGGCATAAAACCTATCTCAATGAGATAAGCATTAAAATAAGGATGAAACTTATAATAATAATGGCCATTATGTAGCAAATAGTTAATACTGAGAACTTATTATGTGACAGTCAGTGATGTAACTGTTTTATGTATGTATGAACTCATTTAATCTGCCCAACAACTCTATGGGGTAGATTTTTATTATCCCAGTTTAAAAACGAGAACCCGAAGAACAGAGAGGTTAATTAACTTGTCTGAGGTCAAGGAAGCCACAGAACAAAGGATTGTAGAATTGCCAGATTCAGAGGGAAACACACACACACACACACACACACACACACACACACGACACTCATGCCATACTTGCTTTCTTTTTGCAATATTGGGACATAATTACACTAAAATTATTCATTGTTTATCTGAAATTCAAATTTAAATAAATGTTCTGTGTTTTATCTGGCAAACCTAAACCTAAATTTTCTAGCTTCAGAGCCCATGTTCTTAACCTTCATGCTAATTCTGCCTAAAACCCGGGCTTAACTGATGAGTGTTGACTTTGCACATCTTAGGTCAGTTCTTTTTTATATCTACTCAAGCTTTCGTTGTTCAAGAATGGTCTTCTTTCTGGAAGTAGGACTTACTATCTATATTAGTGAGAATATGTAAGTTAGCAAACATATACTTTTAATTCACTCTATGTTCAGCATTGTGTCAAAGATTAATAAGGCATGGTTTTGCCCCTAAAAGAACTCACAACCCAGTAGATGAGATGGGTATGTAAAAAGCTAATCCTATTACTATATACTAGTAGCTTTGTTGGAATATGAGCTGTACAATCTCGTAGGAAGTTTGGGGAAAGCATCTTAGCGTAGGGAACATTTGAATTGGTCCTTGAAGGATGAATAAGAGTTCATCAGGGAAAGAAACTATTGGTGGGAAGGAAACAACATGAGAAAAGGCAAAGTTATGTGAAAGTTCATGGTGGAATAATTTTTTTAAGGTAAGGTCCACATGCTCTGCCTGATAGTGGGTGATCATTGCGGAGTGGGATATGGCCACAAGGACTTCAATGCTATATTCAGAAAACTTACCCTGGACAACTGGAAGCCACTGAAGATTTTAAAATGGAGAAGTGGCATGATCAGAGATGTGTTTTAAAACCATAACTCTAGAAGCAGTGAGACAGACTAGAGAGGAAAGGCTATGGGTCATGCATTTGGAAAGGACAGCTGTGGCGTGGACATGCAGGTGGGTCTTGGGAATGGCTGAATTTGCTCAGGAGAGTATGCAGACAAGGGGAGGGGGAGGTCTCAAGTCCTGGGGACATTGACATTTAGTTTGGGGGTAGGATGAGAGAAGACAGAAAAAGAGAATAAAAAGGGCAGTCACAGAGCAAGGAGAAACAAGAAATGGCAACATTATGGAAAACATGGCATGAGATAGTATGGAGGACAATGGGTTCCTCAACAGGGTCAAATAGTATGTCCAAAAGAGATGATGCCATTGGGCTGGACAACTGGGCCATTTTTATTTCCTTAAAAAAAAACTTCAGCTTTCATGGGCCATTTTTGTTTTGTTTTGTTTTTTTTTGTTTTGTTTTGTTTTTTTTTGTTTTTTTTAATGTATGAAATTTATTGTCAAATTGGTTTCCATACAACACCCAGTGCTCATCCCAACAGGTGCCCTCCTCAATACCCATCCCCCACCCTCCCCTCCCTCCCACCCCCCCTCAACCCTCAGTTTGTTCTCAGTTTTTAAGAGTCTCTTATGCTTTGGCTCTCTCCCACTCTAACCTCTTTTTTATTTTTTCCTTCCCCTCCCCCATGGTCTTCTGTTAAGTTTCTCAGGATCCACATAAGAGTAAAAACATATGGTATCTGTCTTTCTCTGTATGGCTTATTTCACTTAGCATCACACTCTCCAGTTCCATCCACGTTGCTACAAAGGGCCATACTTCACTCTTTCTCATTGCCACGTAGTACTCCATTGTGTATATAAACCGCAATTTCTTTTTTTTTTTTTTTAATTTTTTTTATTTTTTAATATATGAAATTTACTGTCAAATTGGTTTCCATACAACACCCAGTGCTCATCCCAAAAGGTGCCCTCCTCAATACCCATCACCCACCCTGCCCTCCCTCCCACCCCCCATCAACCCTCAGTTTGCTAAACCGCAATTTCTTTATCCATTCATCAGTTGATGGACATTTAAGCTCTTTCCATAATTTGGCTATTGTTGAGAGTGCTGCTATAAACATTGGGGTACAAGTGTCCCTATGCATCAGTACTCCTGTATCCCTTGGGTAAATTCCTAGCAGTGCTACTGCTGGGTCATAGGGTAGGTAGGTCTATTTTTAATTTTCTGAGGAAACTCCACACTGTTTTCCAGAGTGGCTGCACCAGTTTGCATTCCCACCAACAGTGCAAGAGGGTTCCTGTTTCTCCACATCCTCGCCAGCATCTATAGTCTCCTGATTTGTTCATTTTGGCCATTCTGACTGGCGTGAGGTGATATCTGAGTGTGGTTTTGATTTGTATTTCCCTGATGAGGAGCGACATTGAGCATCTTTTCATGTGCCTGTTGGCCATCTGGATGTCTTCTTTAGAGAAGTGTCTATTCATGTTTTCTGCCTGTTTCCTCACTGGATTATTTGTTTTTTGGGTGTGGAGTTTGGTGAGCTCTTTATAGATTTTGGATACTAGTCATGGGCCATTTTTGAAAGCAACATTGACAACCTCTTCTCTGTGGCGGTTTGGATGTGGTGTTTGCTACAGAATGCAATTCAAATGCTCTAAGTTGCCTTCAAGCTGATATTCTCCAAGAGTCCATTTTATTTACATGATGCTCCAGCTTCTGAAATTCTGAATTATTGTACATAAAACAAGAAAAAACATTATATGGGAAATATTATGGTCTAATACCAATTCAGAATACTTCAAGGTATAAGGACTTTGGCTATTTCACAGTGGCATCAGAGGAGATGTGCTCCCGGTGTTGATGGAACTCACTCAGCTAATCCACTTTGCTGGATCTCTGACTATTTGCTCCTCCAGATCCTCTCTTTGTTCTCCTCTAGGCCCAGGAAGATGACCTGAAAGTACTGCCATAAGGAGATCCCCTTGCCTTCTGGCTTCTTGGTTGGGTTTGCCCAATGGGGGGAACTAACAGGATGTTGGAGAGAGGGAGGATTGGGGCATCCTGCTTCCTCCCTGCTGGGCTACCACAGGTTGGCTGCTTCCCTCTCTTGAAGACCATAGCTCCAGAGTCACGCATGGACTTTCCCAGAGCTCTTCTCCCTGGGTTCTGATAAACCCATGCCTTATCCTTGCCTTTTCAGGCCCTGGGTGGTAATCTCTTCCCTCTCAAATACTCCCCCGTGTTATTGGCTCCAGTGTATATGGTCACATATGCTTAACTGACTGAGCCACTCAGGTGCCCCTGTGCCATCCTATATAAATAGAAGTTATTACAATAGTAATCCTGCTTTTCAATGTTATATCATTATTAGGATACTCTGTCTCTAGCCCTACTTTCCAACTTTAATTCTTTTAAGGAAAAATATGAGGACCGTATTTTGATCAGGATGGTTTAAATTTAATCTTATTTGTTGCAAACACTTTATGATCTCCTGAGTTACCTTACAATCTTGTGCTTTTGTGAGTGTGAAACATACCACAGAACCATAGTTTTTGAGAGGAAATCTGAAATATATTCTCAACATCACATTTGATGATGATAATAATTTTTTTTGTTCTGGATGAGAGTATCTGAACATATTGTGAATAGAATAAGCAACAGAGGTCTGACCTGGGTAGAAAGGGTCATGTAAAAATGATCCCACTAGGATTTTTTTTTTTTAACGTTTTTTTTTTTTTTTTATTTATTTTTGGGACAGAGAGAGACAGAGCATGAACAGGGGAGGGTCAGAGAGAGAGGGAGACACAGAATTGGAAACAGGCTCCAGGCTCCGAGCCATCAGCCCAGAGCCTGACGCGGGGCTCGAACTCACGGACCGCGAGATCGTGACCTGGCTGAAGTCGGACGCTTAACCGACTGCGCCACCCAGGCGCCCCCCCACTAGGATTTTAAATACATGTAGAACTCAAAGACATGTCCACTCCTATACATGTTCTAGTGGAGCGTCATTACACCTTACATGGCAGAAAAGGAAGTGGAAACTGTATGAGTCTGAGTCCCAGAGCTAGAATGCACAAAACTGGGACTGGAAATTTAGGCCTCCTAACTTTCACTTTCATGATATGTTATCCCACCTTTCATTCTGGAATTCTACAACTCCGATGGTAATGTTTGCAGCCACGTTGAGGGAGAAAGAAGCCAGAGAGCCTGGGGTGCTCTGCGGTCAGTCTCTTTAAATTTTGTTACTTGCTGCTGGTGAGAAAGAGTTAATTTGGCAACAAAGTCACCATAAGGTTACATTCATCCGAGAACCATGTAATTGGAATCCAACCTAGTGTTATAATTAACAGATACAGCAGGATCCTTATCTGAGGGGCAGGATAGATGTGGCATTCAGAGCAGAGGATGAATGTTGAATTCAGAGAATGAAGGCTGACTTACATCTCCTGTCCCTCTCTCTTTAGCTTGTTTTCTTGGTAATTTTCACCATCAACTCAGCCATATTTATGTTTGATAAAGTGATTCTTACTACTCTAAAATTCTTCAAATGGTCAAACCTTTATTTTGACTTTTATTTGGAAAAGATTTGTAAACAAACAACTCTAGGACCCAAATGAATACTGTGCTCAATTGTAAAATTTAATGCAGTGAAACTAACAATTATAGCAACACTGCCATCTAACTCAAGTTAATCAATAGCATCCTAGTTGCATTTGTACTTGAGAATCATGGCAGTGGCAAATTTACTGCTGCGAACTTGAACTATGGAGAATTAATAATGATGGCATATTGTCCTATTGATGCAGCTCTGGTTGCCCAGCTGGAGTAGGGAATGATGGTCTGGTGCACTTTTTATGGCTCATGCAAATGAGTAGATAGTTGTGGGAATAAAGTTCTCTTCTTGATCTATGGCAGGAGATAGCTAGTCTGCAAGAGTTCATTTCAGACTGTAATTAGTTTATTCATTAAGGTTGGGGAATTCAATGACACAGCTGCATGAGGTATCATTGAAAGCTACCTGAACATATGGCAGAAGGATAATGCAAATTTAGCTCCTGAAAGAAAAAGGCAAAATGGTACAGCTTTGTGCTTTTATTTTATATCCTACAGTGATTCTCTGAAAGGGGGTGGTGAGTTGATTACACTCCAAACCTCTTAATATATGTTGATTTTAGATGGGGGGGGGTATTTATTTTCCTGGAATGTTATATACAGTGCATATAAGTGTTTATAACACATCTCCACACACATCCCTAGACATCTAGATATATACACAAGAGACTGAATGCTACTCTTTGCTCCCTAGCAAGAGAGACTAACACCTATACCTGTCAATAATGTTTCTATCTCCCCTTATGTGTTTAGAGTTAATTAGCAATATAACAAAGTTTTAAGTTTGATTAGAGATGCGTATACAGAGGTGAAATGAAACTATTGGTTACGTCCAATTTCTGTTAAGACTTATAGGTATTCACACATAGATGTAAAAATTCACCCTTGCTGGTGAAATGCAAGCACTTGGATAGAACAGATTCTCTTAAGTCTATTTTTTTTTTTTGTACCATAAAGACTAATCTGACTTCAGACATACCCAGGGTTATAAGGTTTAAAATCCATATAACACTTGACTTGCAGAAGCCAAGGCCTGTAATTCAAGTAGGTTATAGAAAGAATCAAATTTGCATTGTGGAAGGAAGCCCAGTAGGTTAAAAAAAAATGACTGGAGCAAAGCAAAACTTGATTTGAACCATTACACCAAACCATTCTTACTTACATCTCTCTTATATTCTTCATATGTCACCAATAAACACTCTAAATGAAAATGTTATTGAAGTCAAAGCATTCAACCAGGGAAACAAACAGGTGTGGAATTGTGACAGATCTCTCATACCTTTGTTCCTGGCAACTGATTTACTCCATAATTAGTGTCAAAAGCTATTTATTGATGACATTATGTGCTCATAACACTAAGGATTTTTCTTCTTGTGACTCTCAATCCAAACTGATGGATAACACAGATGAAACAAAATTCTTCTGCCAAAATTTGGATGTTGATTTAGGAAGGAATGCACAAGAATACGCAGTAAGTTGATACTAGTGATTGTTTCCTGGGCATCTGATTGATTAGAAGGAAGCTTTATATCCTATTCTGTAGTTTTCTGTATTGTATAAATTTTGTTAAAGTGTGTGTGTGTGGGGGGTTGCTCTCATAATGATTCAAAGTCTTTCATTTTCAGGAATGTAAAATCACTTCTGTGGAGAACCTAATGTCTGTGGTTTGTGGCTCTGAATGAGAGGTGGTTGAGAGAGGCAAAAGGGGACAAACACAGCTGTTAAGTGGTAGCTCAGGGAGATGTTAGGGACAAGAGTACGGTTGGGATCTGAAACTCATATGTGTGTCAGAGCAAACCCAGCAGCAAATTCAGCCAAGGGATGGGTCAAATTAATTGAACACATGAAGAATCAAGTGATGATAAAATTGAGGTGTTGGGCATGTAGCGTTAATCTGGATCTAGTCTGATGGTGGTCCACGAGAGCTGAAATGAAATGAATCAGGAGTCAGATGGTGCAGTGCTGGAGTCAGGAGACCCTCTTACATAAGACAGCTTTCCACCTCACTACCTCCCCCCCCCCCCCAAATTTCATATCTTTAGGTAAAATATTGCCCATAACAGAGAGAAACCTACTCAAATGTACGTAAGAGGAGGCAGTGGAAACATGTGGGTGGCTCAGGGAGTACAGACCTTGACTCTCTTTGCATTAATAGAGCCTGCTGTTAACTTCAGGAGAGGAGAAGCAGCAGAGTTTTGCACCTCCCAGATCACACTAATTTACCTGGGTTGTGTTGTTCATTTAGAGTCTAGACTGTTTTGTCCTTCTCATTGGGGGATGGTGAAAGCTATTCCTTTCTAGAAAATGTGTTTGCTAAGGGGTATCTATTGACTGATTCCTAATTACTCAACCCTCTACTGATGTTTTGTGTATGAAGAAATAAAAGTTACGACCTCTGCCTTTGGGAATTTTATAGCCCTTTTGAGGGGCCAAGAGATACAATCATTTATTCATTTTTACACTCACTCACTCACTATGCTGGATGCCACATCTACGACAATAAATGAGTAGAAACATCCTTGCCTTCATGAAGACTATAGTCTAATGAATTACTTAAGTGATGCAAAACTTCTGTTTTACTTGCTTGCTCCAAATGCCCTACCTTCTTGCTTAAGTCACTTTTTGTTTTGCAAATGCAAAATAGAAGAAAATTAAACAAGGCCTGGTACTATTAAAGCTTTGTTAATTTTCCAAAATGGTTTGAGCACATTTTCTAGTGTCTGGTGAAGAATTGTGATAATTAAAATTCAGCTATACTAATTAAAACAAGTGAACAAAATCTGTTTAATGTCCCTTTCTCACAATTTTTAATTTCCTTTTTGCTTACTCCTGATTTTGCAGAATTTTGTAATCCTCACTGGAGTTGTCCTGTCGTTAGGAAAATTTATGAAGTTATATAGTTCAGTAAACCTGAGGGAATTATATATCAGTAATATTTGAATAAATTTAGGTTCCTTTGGGTCAATTCCTTTAAATCAATGAGTTTAAGCTGATAGATTTTCTGAAAGTCAACCTTTCAGAAGAAATTCTGACCAATGTTTATTATCTTAATATGTTAAGGTTAGAACTGAGTTTCCATAGAGTTCCCCAAATTTCCTCAGGAATGAAAAGCTGTATTTGTGATATAAAATCAGATACATCAAAAGTACCCAGAAGATAGGAAGAAAGAAATCATACAAACTACTAATAGAGACTGTCTCTGGGTGATGAGATCATGAGGTTTTTGTTTATTTATTTACATCTTTTTATATTTCTGTGTCTCAATTTTAACATATGGGATATTTGGGGAAGAGTAATGATAGCAAGTTCTAACCACTTTCATGGATTGAGATTGCTGCCAAATGTAGGACTTTTTCTTCAAAGGCAGGTCTCAACTTCCTTTCAAACAACTTGAGATGGAGGCATCCTCTGGCTCAATTTGTTTTATAAATTGTTTTATTTATTAATTTAGAGCACTAAGTCGTCAGGCTCTACAGAGCTAGTTTGATTGAATAAGGGAGAGCTTAGCTTCATCTCCCTAATTTAGTCCAACTTTGAAAAATATAGTGCTGCCTTGTGATTTAGTGTAATATTGATTTGATGATTTGATTGATTTTGATTGTAATATTGATTTGACGATTTTGATTGTAATATTGATTTGATGCTAATAGCAATAGGAACAACAATAATAAATAATGTCTTTACAAGGTGTTGAATCATAGACATGGGGGAGTTTTGAGGGAAATCAGATTTCTACCTGTCAGTGTAACTTTCAGCTCCACTCCCCACTCCAGAAATAGGAGAAACTTGGTAAGTTGTTCCAGGTGAAATGAGAGAGTTCGGGTCTGGCTTCATGAGAGCGGGATAAAGGTTCAGACCATAAGGTGTGTGCCTGAGAAGGGGATGGGATTTAGAATCTAAGAGCTGGTTTCAGTTCCTAGCTCCCTCACTGAATAGCTGTGTGACCTTTGACAAATTATTTAACCTTTCTGAGCTTCCTAACCTATGAAATATGGAAGGCAATTTCACCTTTCAAGGTTGCTTTGCGTCAGTAATGTGCATAAAACGTTTACCATTGTGCTTGGCACACATAGCTATTTTTGGAACGGAAGAAAGATGCCTATAGGTGGAAAAGTCCTCAGATGGCTTAATATCCCTGATTACCTAATTTGACAAAATCAACCTTTCTCGAGAATAATTGTCAACTCTGACAGGAAGTTAGGAACTTTGGTAATACAGGATGTATTACAAAGCACTATTGGGATTTAGAATCTTGTTAATGACATTGAATGGTTCTGCAAGCAAGGAATGAGTACTGTTGCCCAAACACCAATTAACTTCACCCCTCATTAGTAATGTGTGCCTGCGGACATTATTTCTTTTGCTCTATCTTATCTCACTAGGATGCCATCCAAGAGAACACTTAAATAAAAATCCAGTTGTCATGTGTTGCTGTTAGCAGAGCAAGTGTAAACACCATTAAGGTTAAATGTATTACACTAACCTCAGCTGAATGAGCGACAAGAAGGCCAAGAAGTACTCCATCTAAGCTGAGGAACAGCCGATTTTAAATGACAAAAGGGAACCTTCTAAACTTAGACCTGGGTTTAATTAGGGGTGTTGGGCATTCTTACCTGAAATCACAAGAGTAACCCCTTTAAAGTTACTCCTTCATTTGGGCGCGTTTATGACTTGTGATTATTCTTCCTGCTCAAGATGACAACTGAGGATATTTTATAGCTTTTTCTTCCTCTTTCTCCTTTTTCATTCTCATCAAGAATTATTTACTGAGCATCGATGATGACCAAAACACTGAGCTAGATTTTGAGAGAGTCAAAAGTATAAGACAGAATCGCTGCCCTCCATATCTGTGCGGGCAGCTTAGTTATAAATAGAAAGGACAGAATAGCCACAGTAGAAGGTAGTTTTTGATGAGGAATGGCAGATGAGTTTCTATAAAAAATATTCTGTGTTGACAGGTTAGTAAAAATAGAGATTGAGCCTTTAGCTCCTTCCACCTCTAATAGGTGACAACATTTAATTTACCTTCAGTTTTCCCAGACCACAGCGGGTACTGCCTTGATCTACCTTTTCTACAGGAAGTAACATCCCAAGGTGTCACCTGGACCTTGAGAGCCATGGTCCATTAACACTAATGAGTGACTTATGGTTAAATCCTCGTGGATCCTGCTGAACATCTCCCTGAAGATATTGGTTCACATTTCATTTCAGTGGGCATCACACCAGCCTGCACTGAAATTGCTTGCATCATTTAACCTGTAAAGGTGTCCAACAAACCTATGATTTATGGTTTGGAAAATATTCAGCTTAGTCCAGGTTGTTATTGAAAATTTCCCGGTTTCTTGGTTACGGTTTCATGTTTTGGTCAAATACAATTATAAATTTCCAGGCCCTTCTTGTTTCCTGTAGGACTTGGGTCAAGATACTTTACATGTGTAATAATACAACTTTAAAATGACTGTTGTAACAATAATAGCATCATGTAAATGTACTTCTGAAAGCTAGAGGTTTAAGTTAAACATCCATGACAATTGAGTTGCCAGACTGTATATTTTTGTCATTATAATGATTTGTAAAATAACCATCAGATTCACAGGCATGTGGGTGAGCAATTCTTCAAATACTTTCATGAACAACCCAAGGGAACACACACACACACACACACACACACACACACAAATCAAATTTCTATTTCCTACATAATTTTCAATAGTGTTTATATTAATTGTATCTATCTTGATTGTAAATGTGATGTTAGGAAACATTGTTGAGATGTGTAAGTCAAGGTCAATAAGAAGGTGTTCTTTTATGTGGTTTAGCCATGAGCCACAGCTTGAGGGCTCACCCTTCTAATGAGTCTTCTCTCGATTATCCTCTAAAGCTGTAAGGTTCTAAACCTTTGAACTTCTGGGGAGGGGGTGGGCAGGTTCTTTGTGCTTGCGTGTTTGCCCTTTTGTTTGGGGAACTGGTCCTCACCAGCATTTCCTAACAAATAGAGTCCCTGTTGTACTCTGGCTGTTAGATTGGGAGCCATTAATAATTGGCAATTTGTAGCTGTCATAATGATGCAGGGGATTTTCCAGATGGCTTTTCCCTTTCTCTTGAGAGGGACTAAGACTTCTGTTTATTCTTTTTGATGGGGTTTTAATCAAACAGACATTGGTCTTGGCCCTTGACCCTGGTAGGGACAGGACCTGGCTGTCTCATCTCTGGTCAGGGGACAGGCTCACATGCTTCTCAGAGCTCTGGCTTTCTGATAAAGGGACAACTTCAGGAGGGTGGGAGTAAGGTGTATTAGGATGGAGGTGGTAGAACTATTGGGGTGTTGAGATTGTAAAGTTGAAAAGGAAAAAAAGAAGGAAAGAAATGCCCATTTTATTTTTTAAAATGATGAAACCAGTTGTTGAGGGAACAAAAAGTAGGAAGATGAGAATATCATGTTTCTTTTGGGTCTATCTTTACACTACTCGCAGGCAAGGTACTTAAGACAAATTTTTTTTTGAATGTCTATTTATTTATCTTGCACGTGCCTGAGCAGAGAAGGGGAAGAGAGAGAGGGAGAGACAGAATCCCAAGCAGGCTCCTTGCTGCCAGCACAGAGCCCGATGTGGGGCTCAATCCCAGGAACTCCAAGACAAGTTTAAATTTGGAACAAAACTGGTAGTTTCTGCTATGAAGTTTTATAGCAGGTAACCTTCTTAGCTCTTACTTTGTTCTCCTTCTTGTCCAACCACAGCTCCCACCCAACCTTAAGAAAAAAAAAAGGGCTGCCTAGGTGGCTCAGTCAGTTGAGCGTCGGACTCTTGGTTTCTGCTCAGGTCATCATCCCATAGGCGTGAGATTGAGCCCTGTGTGGGGCTCTGAGCTGACAGCGTGGAGCCTAATTGGGATTCTTTCTCTCTCTTTCTGCCCCTCTCTCTAGCTCTCTCTCTCTATAAAATAAGAAGAAAAGAAAAAAAAAAAGGAATTTACTGTCAAGTTTTATAGTTGATGTTACCTGAGCAGCATTATGCCTGAGTGGGGAAAGTGGTAGTTGGGAAATGTCTTTCCTGTGAAACTGACGAATGTTCCAGTGTCAAGCTTCCTTCTGCCTCATAGTTCTTGTGCGTGGGCTGCCCTTTGACCCCGATCCTGTTCTCTGTGCCATCACCGAGGTCTCTGCTTAAACATGACCTCCTTGCCTACTTTGCCTGACCTGGTCCATCTGAATAAGATCCTCCCCTCCCTGCCCTGCTTCCTTCTTCCTCGTGGCCCTCATCAGCCCCTGGGTAACTGCTTATTGTCTGCCTCTCCCCCAAGAAAGAAAGCTCTAGGAGGACAGGGCCTATCTTCTACCGCTACATCCTACCTGGTGGAGCTTCACCTTAGGCTCTGCATGTACAACCTGGGCCTATAAAAACACAGCTCTGCCTTGTTTGTGGCATTATCATAGGTGCTGAATTCTGTGCTGTATAGCTGTTCACGTTACATTTCCTTTTTTAAAAAAAGTTATTTATTTATTTATTTTGAGAGAGAGAGAGAGAGAGAGAGCATGCATGAGCCGGTGGGGGGTGGGGGGAGGTGGGGAGAGAGAGAGAGAGAGAGAGAGACAGAATCCCAAGCAGGCTCTGCTCTGTCAGCACAGAGCAGAATGCTCTGTCAGCACAGAGCCCAATGCGGGGCTCAAACTCACAAACCATGAGGTCATGACCTGAGCCGAAATCAAGTCGGATGCTTAACCAACTGAGCCACCCAGGCTCCCCCACATTGTAACATTTCTGAAATCAGGATACACATTAAAAATTTACACTTAATTAGTGGTTTCCACCCATCAAAGTCACTACTAAATTAATGTACATCTTGTAACTAAATGTGCCTTAGAATCAAGGAAACTATTGTAGACAGAATGCCCCCCTCACCATCCCATGCTGCACCCCAGAGATGTCCATGTCATAATCCCTGAAGCCTGTGAATATGTTACCTTACATGGCAAAAGGGACTTTGCAGATGTGATTCAGTGAAGGATTTTCACATAGATTATCCTGGATTATCCAGGTAGGCCCAATGGAATCATAATCATCTTTATGAGAGGGAGGCAGGAAGGTCAAAGTCAGAGAGGAAGATTTCACTATGGAAGCAGCAGTTTTAGTGCTTACAGGACCTCAAGTAGGAATGCAGACTCTAGCAGCTGGAAAAGGCAAGGAAAGGGATTCTCCTAGAGCCTCCAGAAGGAACACAGCCCTGCCAACCATTTTAGACTTCCATCTCCAGAACCATAAGACAATAGATTTGTATTGTTTTAAGCCACTAAACTTGTGTTGACTTGCTCTAGCAGCCATTGGAAACCAATACAGGCATGTTATTATAGACAATAACATGTATTACATTCTGGAAATTTTTGATGTCCAGCTTTGTAATCTTCTTGGGCATTGCTAAACATATGTCACAGACTCTGTCTTTCTGGTAAGACAATGTCATTGATATTTCAGGATCTAGACAGGGTGCAGTTGTTGAATCTTTTGACGCCATTTCACAGATATTGTCAGTGTTCCACCCATATCCCTTTGACCTACTCCAGATGTCAGCTATAGATAGTTCTTATATTAGAATGACCAGTCATCTCAGTTTGCTAGGACTTAGGGGATTCCCAGGACACAAGACTTTCAGTGCTAAAGCCAGGACATTCCTGTGCAAGGCAGATGGGTTGTTCACTCTACCTGTACATGGGATGTCTACCTGCATGTGTTGAAGACATTCTCTGGCCATAGGCCCCTCCTCATCTTCATACATGGTAGAAATTAACACTACAGAAGCATCCTACAAATAACAAGGGGTGAGAATTGATGGATATGTGTCCAGCTTCCCTACGTGGACTGTGGCAACATTCTGAGGCATATTTCATGCAATCACCTAGAGGGCCCCCTCTGGGATTGAGCCTGAATTGCCTACTGTGCTCATTAGTGACCCTCTTATTGACTTGTCTTGCTACCTTATCTTCAGCCCTCACCAAGTTTCCTGGACTATTTCCCAAATAAACTTTTTATACCCAGTCCTTGCCTCAGGATCTCCTTTTGGATGAGCTCAAACTGGAACATTACCCTAGGCTCAATCATCTTATGTGATAAAGTCCCAAATCCTTCACATGGTCCCAAACATCTGGACTTGGTCTTCCCCTCTAGCTTCATCCCTGCTGCCCTCACTCTTGCTCACCCATATCCAACCACATTAGCCAGTAATCAGAATCTAATCTGTTACAAATTCCTTCCTCACATAGGTCATTTGCACTAGCTCCTCCTGCTTGAATGCTCTGCCAAAGTTGTGTTCATTTTTTAGGTCCTCAATCAAATGTCACTTCCTCATGGAAGTTTCCCTGGCCCTCCAGACGATGCATGTTCTCCCTGACCCTCCTGCACTTTTCCCTCATGGCACTTACTACAGATAAAATGAGTTCATTATTTTATTGGAGGATGATTATTTGTTTATGTGGGTCTTGCCAAGGACTCGAGCCCACTAAGATTATACGGTGTGGATGTAAGGGAAAGCTTGTGGGGGGATGACAGGAAGAAGTGTCAGTGTCGTACATGTGTCCCTGTCCTCTGGCCAGCTAGCTGATGTGTTCTGGGTGAGGCATAGCTGGACAAATCGTGGTAAGTGCTCTAGGAGAAGGGCCCTGCTCTTTATCACTGTACATATTTACAAGGTAACTTGGAGGAGACGGGGGACATCTAGTCAACGTGTGACAGGGGAAGCTTCCTGGACAGAGAGATGGCCTAATTACACCAGAGCTTAGAACTCTCAGCCCAATTTTTAAATGGAAAGTCCTATCATTAAAAAAAAAAAAAAAAAAAGAAATTGAGGCCATTCTTTTAATATAAGTATATTTATTGATAGGTTTATACACGTAACACTGTCAAGCTAAATGCCAAATGGTAGAGAAGCTAAATTTCTTTTTTTTTGACATAATCATAAACAAAACAAAATAAACAAACATAGAGATAAATATTTAAAAATAGAAATTGTAAAATTTCTTTGCACACCCTATAGATCATTTTGTGTGGGCCCCGAGGTGCACCCACCTCTCAGTGGAAATTACTGCTCTAGCACAGTGCTTTCCTGAGCAAAGTCTGATATGGTAGGCCTGGGTGGGGCCTGGGATGCTGCATTTCCAACTAGCTCCCAGGTGATGTCAGTGGACTTGGTTTGTGAACCATACTTTGAGTAACCTGGCTCTAAAGCATCTTGTCATCCAAATATTCATAAGCCACTGAGCTTTAGATGCCCAGGTTAAAAGAGGAATGTGACATATTCTGTTATTTTGGAATGATTTTCTTGTCTCATGCTTTGCTATTTCCAGGCAGAATCAGCGGAACGTGTGTGACCTTCACTGCATTGTTGAATGATTGCCCATCAGAAAATACAAAGAGTAAAAGACTACTGGGCAAGGTAAAAGTTTGTTGACTTTATTTCTCCTGGCCTTTAAAATAGAATTATCTGTTCCTGTTCCTGCAAAGACATGGCAAAAAGGAGCCCATAAACAGGCTCCCTGCTGGATGCTTTTCATGTGCCATTTCAATTCATATGTGTCTTTAATGGCAGAAGCCTGTCTGAATACAAAGACATTCACTATGTGTGCATGTGTGCGTGGGTGTGAGGGAGAGAGAGAGACAGACAGACAGACAGACTGACTTGGCCTTCTCTCCTGACCCTCTCTACCAGACCTGTTGTGAGGGATAGGGCAAATCATTCAGGCTACGTGTGTGTGCTCAGGGATGCAGTGAGGATTTCCCAGCTAGTGACAGACTCTGAGTGATTTGTAGGCGTTTGTGTGCTGATTGTCTTGCCCTCTAGGCATGAGCTGTGTTGTATCAGGAGGGCAAGAGGGTTCCAATAGATTTAATATTCCTTGTATGAGCTTCAACCATCTGCCCGTCAGCTCTCAGTGTGAGCATAATATATGTTTCCAGAATAAAACACAAAGCTTGCTTTTTTCCCTCTTTGCCCCCCACCTCTTTCAGACTTTTTTCAGCTTGGATCATTTGTGTTTTCCTTCTCTTTTACGGTAGGTTACTAAGGTCACCCTCTCTACAATTATATTTACTTTTCCTTTGTTTTCTGATGCCTCTGGCATGTTTTAATAAATGGTTTACCTTTTCCTGATCACCATGTACCCTCTACAGAACTGTATCCTTGAAATTAATAAGGATCTGTGAAATCTTCTGATGCGTGCATGAGGTGGCTGGGGTTAAACTGTAGCCATTCCCAATGGGTGCAGATTAGACCCTTGACATCTACAGATTCTTCCCTGGCTAAATCTGAATGCTGTTTTCCTGAGGGATGAAACTTTAACCTTTTTCCTCCTTTGCGGGAAATCTTGTGACTGTTGATGGGCCTGTCCTAGTAGCTATAGCTCATTGCAGGACTAAAGTTATTTGGCGATTGGGTGTCTTTGAACCAGAACCCTTGTGTCATTTAAGGTAATTGGCAAATGGGAATCTTAAACTCTGAAATGGATGAAAATAAGTGAATCCAATCAAAGCAAGTTCTTAACTTAAAACCTCACTTAAATTGGAGAAATTTAGTGGGAGATTTAGAAAGGTTTTTAATTTATATGCAAGTTGGGTAGGAAACCTACTGGGACTCTCCTTGCTTTGCCCAGCAAGCAAATGTCAGGCAGGGGTGACTAACAGAAAGTGAACTTGGAATATTCTCTTGTGCAGGCTTGAGGGCACTGGGGTCAAAATTCTTCAGTTATGCTCATTTTTATTTAGTCAGAAAAATGTGCATGTTTTTGGATGAGACAGTGTATATTTAAAAACTCCTTCCTCTTTAAACTCATTTCACATTTGGCTTTTCCTACAGGGGGAGCTGAAAGAGGCCAATCCCTTGCCGCTCTTCTAGTCTAATGATGATGGGATGTAGGGAAGGTTGTGGGCTCTGGAGGGCTGCCTGGATGCCTGGCCAGGCTCCATCTCTTTCTAATACGTGACCTTGGGAAGGTAATAAACATCGCTGCTGTAGTTTCCTCATTTGTAAAGTAGGGACTATGATTGTGTTACCCGAAGGAGTTGATAAGATGATCAAATATAAAAATGTATAAGAATATATGCAAAGTGCTCAGCACAATGCCTGTCCTATATTGCCACGTTGGTTATTGTTACTGCTATTACCACGGAAATGGAAGTTGGAGAAAAATGGACGTGTGGATTCCACATCATGACTTGTGCTGCTTGGCTGTGGAAAATGTCTGAAACACACCTCTGCCCACGGAGAATTGAGAAGTTGGGGCTGATAGGGGAACAAACAAAGAAGATAGAAATGATATTTTTTCTTTTAAAAAAAATTTTTTTTAAACATTTATTTGTTTTTGAGACAGAGAGAGACAGAGCATGAACGGGGGAGGGTCAGAGAGAGAGGGAGACACAGAATCTGAAATAGGCTCCAGTCTCTGAGCTGTCAGCACAGAGCCCGACGCGGGGCTCGAACTCACATACCGCGAGATCGTGACCTGAGCCGAAGTCGGACGCTTAACCGACTGAGCCACCCAGGCACCCCCCAGAAATGATATTTTTTCAAAAAGCTTTGGTTTAAATTTGTGGCTGCTATAGAACTCATGGAAGTGTGCGGTTGGATGGGAACCATCCCTTCCTTTCAGGTTGGCACAGGATTAGTCTTGTCCTTCTTCCTCTCAAACCCCAGGTGTTAAGATTTGGTCTGACTTTGAGTTGTTTTTGAACTTGTGGGACTGATGGAGTCCTAGGGATGACCCTGTCCAGAGCTCTTTACTCTTGCTGAGTGTCTAATGCAGAGCAGATCTGGGCCTCTGTGGATAGTTAGAACTGAACCAGCCTTTAGCAGGATGGTGTGCTTCTGGCCAGAGCTGACAGCCTGTCTGTTCCTTTGTCCCATCTGTCTTTCATGGGGACTTTCATAGATGTAGGCCACACTGGTTAAGATGGTGGACCAGTCCTGGGAGGGTGTAAAGCGATGAAATGCCAAAATAGCATTTACCTCCATTTGGATCTTCAGCTTTCTAGCGAATCCCATAGAGGGTACTTTCCCTGTGGAAGACCCAGGTGATCACAGGTTTAGCTCTATCCCTACAGCAGCCCTGCTCTTTAGCATCGGCTCCCTTTCTCTGCTCCATTGTTTGTGGGCTTTGTGGCCACCATGCTCCTGGGTGGTGCCATGGTCGTGGCCCTGATGTTCCTCTGCCTAGTGTTAGCTACAATGCTACTTGCTGCTGCCCATTGATGCACTTGGCACCCAGGCTCCATATTGGTGCCCCACTTCTTTCTGAAGTGAACTTTGGTTCTCTACCCTTGAGCCAAATGGTTCCTAAGGGTATGGTGTAGCCTTGATGTACTGTGGGTTTTGTCACTGTTATGCAATATCAGTCTTCTTATTGTCACTGGTGTTGTTTGGGGCATTACCACTGTCACTGGCACCATGATGAGCTAGACCTTTCCCACAAGCACAGTGACCCTTATATTAAGCCCCAAACTGAAGGGGGTGTGGGGGGGAGATGTAGCTTATTCTCTTAGTTTCTTATCATACCTATAATATTATAATTTTCCCATTTATTGATTCAATTTCTCCAGGCTACACCTCTCTCAAGAGTCATAGTACAAGTTCCCTGCAGGGCTGAGTTGGAAGCTGATTGATATCACACTGAATGGCTTAACCCCTTCAACAGCTTAACTTCCTTTTGTGTTGAGCATCAGCCAAATATATTGACCTAAACCTTGAATCTTTCCTGTGTTAGAATATGCCACCCTCCCATCTTAGACACCCAGGGCAGGGCTGGGAAAGCCAGAGTATTTCTTTGCTCATTGAAGAGCCTCTGGCCACCAGCTTCAAGTATTCTGCAGAGATTCTCTCAGGGAGTCCCATTACAGCTTTGTAAACAAATAAACCCTAGCAGCTGAGCCAGGACTAAAACCCCAAATTCCTGCATCAGGAGAGTAGGCTTGGCTGTGATGTGGGAGTGGTACTTCAAGGAAATGATGCCGAGCTCTTTTCCCTTCCTCCAACACATACATACAATCTCTCTCTCCCTTTTCTTTTCTTCTGTTTTGCACCTAGCTCAAAGAAAAATGCTATTTTTCAGGGAAAATCTCCTCCCTGGCATGATTTAGAGAAGGTGTAGAGTTTCACACAATGGGCACTGAGTAAATGACTTAGTGGAGCTTGTGGGCTATCAGGAGATTTAGAATCTGGGCCCTGCTCTGCCAATATACTAGCTGTGTAAACTGGGTCAAAAGCCTTAACCTCTCTGTGCCTCTGATTCTGTAGAGTGGAGTGGGGGGGAGGAGAAGTGGTGGATTGGACTAAATTCTTAAAAACACTCTCTTTTTGAGGGAAATGAGCTTCTAACAGCTAGTGAGGGAAAAGGCCTAGTGTGTATCAGGCTTTTCCTCCCCTTCTTGTTGGCAGAATGGGGGCCCGGACAGAAGCCACATACTTGCTTGTTGTACCAAGAAAGAAGTGAGGCAAATACGAAGTTTAAATCAATAACATGACTTGAGCACAGAAGATGGAACTATTTTCTTCCAAATTGTTTTGATTGCGGCCAGTACCTGCTGTTTGGTATGAAATCCATTCAGATCATCAAAAACCCAAGGAGCATACAGTGCATGAAAAGATGTTGTAATTGGCACCATTGTAACTCTGTACGGTGTGTGATCTTAGTGCGAGGAGGGAGGATTGTAGGAAAACTTGTAATCTAATTTTCTTTGTTGTAAAATAGAATGTTACCATTGTATTCCTGTGGAATAATAATTATAACATCTCAGACAAATAGAGCGTCTTTCTCAGGAGGTGCTTAAAGAGCTCAGTAGACCTTCAGTCAGCCTTGTAAACACAGTGAAACCTGGCTTGGTTGCATTTCTCTCGACTGAAAATTCCTATTAGACAGCATCTCCCCTCATCCATCCTACTGGGATAAATGATTTTTATGCTGGCGAGGCTGACACCCCGAGAGACACTGAAGTGCCTTCTGCATCATCAAAGAATTATGAAACCTTCAGTAGTGTTTCAGTGTTAATTGCAATTGATGACAGCCTAATTTTTTGAAAAGTGGTAATTCATGTGTTGCATAGATGATAATTAGTCAGAATAGTTGATTAATCAGACTGCTCTGTTTTTTGACCATACTGAAGTACAGTATTTACAGTAACTGCAATACTGGCTCTCCCTGAGAGCCACGAAGGAAGCAGGATGAATTAAAGTAGCATTCTTTCTTTTATTATTGTTTTTTTAATTGCAGTATAGCTGATATACAGCATTATGTTAGTTTCAGGTGTACAACATAATGATTCGATATTTGTCTATATTGTGAAATGATCACCACGATAAGTCTAGTTAACATTCAGCACCACACTAGGTACAGAAATTTTTTCCCTTGTGATGAGAACCTTTACAATTTATTCTCTCTTAGCAACTTTCAAATGTTCAATACAGTATTCTCAACCATAGTTGCCATGCTGTACATTACATCCTCATGACTTGTTTTCTTTATAGCTGTAATTTTGTACATTTTGACCCCCTTCCCCATTTTTCCAACTGCCCCCACCCCATGCCCTCTGGCAACCACCAATCTGTTCTCTGTACCTATGAACTTTTTTTTTTTTTTTTTTAAGATTCTACATGTAAGTGGATCATACAGTATTTGTCTTTCTCTGTCTTATTTCATTTAGCATAATGCCCTCAAGGTTTATCCATGTTGTCTGAAATGGCAAGATTTCATTCTTTTTTTTTTTTTTTAATGCTTTTTATTTATTTAAGAGAGAGAAAACGCATGTGTGCACAAACCAGGGAGGAGCAGAGAGAGAGAGGGTGAGAGAGAGAATCCCAAGCAGGCTCTGTGCTATTAGCACAAAGCTCAAATCGGGGCTGGATCTCATGAACCATGAGATTATGTGAGCTGAAATCAAGAGTTGTATGCTTAACCACCTGAGCCACCCAGGCACCCCAATATATCATTCTTTTTTTATGGCTGAATAATATCCCTCTGTGTGTGTGCTTTATTCTTCGACTTCTACATTAGTTTCTAAACTAAATGAGAAGAGAAAATAGGTAAGTTATAAAAATAGATTATATGTGCTGCTTATGACTTTGCCATCCTTAGGGTCATGGCTATTATTGATAACTAGACTGTTAGCTCTTACAGTAAAAGTGAGTGTCTTTAAAATTGAATTTTAGGGGCACCCAGGTGGCTCAGTCAGTTAAGCGTCCGACTTCGACTTAGGTCATGATCTCACTGCTCCTGAGTTGGAGCCCTGCATCGGGCTCTGTGCTGACAGCTCAGAGCCTGGAGCCTGCTTTGGATTCTGTATCTCCCTCTCTCTCTGCCGCTCCCCTGCTCGTGCTCTGTCTCTGTCTCAAAAATAAATAAACATTAAAAAATTTTTTAAAAAAATTGAATTTTGGGGGCGCCTGGGTGGCTCAGTCGGTTAAGCATCCGACTTCGGCTCAGGTCATGATCTCACGGTTCGTGCTGTGCTGACAGCTCAGAGCCTGGAGCCTGTTTCAGATTCTGTGTCTCCCTCTCTCTCTGCCCCTCCCCCACTCATGCTCTGTCTCTGTCTCAAAAATAAATAAACATTAAAAAAAATTTTTTTTTAAATTGAATTTTGGATGATATTTTGTAGAGCCTCTTCACAAATTCCTTAAGCAAAGCATCAGTGCAGTGTATTTAGCTAATTGGTCCACTGCAAATGTTTTATTAAAGGAATAAGATATTGTTTTTAAGTTTATTTATTTTGAGGTGGGGAAAGGGGCAGAGAGAGAGGGAGAGAGAATTCCAGGCAGCCTTGATGCCGTCAGCTCAGAACCCAATGCCAGGCTGGATCTCATGAACCTTGAAATCATGACTGAGCCAAAATAAAGAGTCGGACGCTTAACCAACAGCCACCCAGGTGCCCCTTAAAGGGGTAAGATCTTAAATCAGTTAAGATTAACTTGAAAACTTTTTTAAATGTCCAGGTTCTTCATGATGAGGTCTTCAAAAAAAAAAAGTATTAGAATTGATGTTGTACTCAGGTTCACTGCAAAGAATGAAAAATTCAAGAATGTATAAAGAAGAAAATAAAAATAATCTATTATTTTATCACCCTGAGAGAACTATTATTGCCTTTTGGTATATCTCCTTCCATTTTCTTCTGATGTATACATGTAAACATTTTACTAAGTTAGCACATACTGCATGTACTGAATGCTGTCCCCCATCCACATTATATAAAGGACATTTTCTAAGTCAGTAAATATTTTCTAAAAATATACTTTATGCTGACTATATATTTATGAATCATAATCTGTCAAACCAATCTCCTGTTGTTAGGTTTAGCAGGTTTACAAATTTTGGCTTTATAATGCTGCAACAAATATCTTTACTCATTTATTTGTCCATCCATCCATTCATTCAATCAACTTTTATTAAGTAGTGGGTGCCAGGCTGTGGGCCATGAGTTGAGGATATATCATTAATCATAACCTTTCTGATAATGTTTATTACTATTACTAACTATTGACCAGGTACTTTATTAGTATTAGTATGTTAATTATTGTGTCTGGAATTTTCGCTGTAAGCATCTTTGCTGTAGATGTCTTTGCTGCAAGCATCATAACTGAAAACATTTTTTGCCATATAACTAATTGGCCATAAGGCCATTTTTCCATAAAAGATAAAAAAAAAAAAAAAACCTGGTTGACAGCTTGGTTTGATTTCTTCATTGACACAGTACTCTCATTTTTATATTTCATAAACCTTAGCCTTCATAATGGTCTATACAGTGGTGTGGAGTTTTGAACCCACATGTCCCACAGTTTAGGAGCATCTATCAGCGGACACGTGATAATATACCAAGAATAAACAACCAAATACAAAGCCTAGTTACAAATGTGCATCCTAGTATTTGGAAAACTGGCATCTCTCTCAGTGAAAGAAGAAATTTTAACAAATGAAGAAAGAGTGTGATGCTGAATAAGAAGATGAATCAATAAGCAAAAAAAGTGTATAATATTGTGAATGAAATACTTTGGAGAAAGTGGTTAGATACAATCCACGAAGTAAAATTAATTATTTGCATGGTATTGCCATGAATCTACACTATACATTTTGAATGTATTAAAATATTTTGTATTTTGCAATTGTCTTTTTTTCTTAATTTTTTTTTTTTCAACGTTTATTGATTTTTGGGACAGAGAGAGACAGAGCATGAACGGGGGAGGGACAGAGAGAGAGGGAGACACAGAATCGGAAACAGGCTCCAGGCTCTGAGCCATCAGCCCAGAGCCTGACGCGGGGCTCAAACTCACGGACCGTGAGATCGTGACCTGGCTGAAGTCGGACGCTTAACCGACTGCGCCACCCAGGCGCCCCATTTTTTTCTTAATTTTTAAAAAATGTTTATATTTGAGAGAGAGAGAGAGAGAGCAAGAAAAGGGGAGGGGTAGAGAGAGAGGGAGACACAGAATCTGAAGCAGGCTCTAGGCTCTAAGCTGTCAGCACAGAGCCTGATGTGGGGCTCGAACCCATGAACTGTGAGATCATGACCTGAGCGAAAGTTGGACACCTAACTGACTGAGCCACCCAGGTGCCCCTTTAGTGAAGTCTTTTTAATTTTGTTATCCTTATCCGTGTTTTATTATATCTTCTTTAATGAATGCTCCTCTTGTATTTTTCATGATTTTTATCTTTATGGCAATATTGCCTCATGGCCACTTGGTTATGCAGCAAAAATGCTTGTGGTAAAGTTGCTTACAGTGAAACTATGTAGAACCATTAATTATATGAATGTATGTTAGTATAATAATCATTGTAATAAGTTAGCATAGTAGTAGTAATGAATTAAATTCTTATGAGGTGGGTGTTATCATCCCTATTTTCCAGATAAGGAAATGGAGGCTTAAAGAATGGAAGTACTTGCCGGTAATCACTCAGCTGGTCCTTGACAGAGCTAGGGTTCAAACTTAGGCAGGCTGACTCAAGTCCTGCTCTTTTAAGCATGACGGGGACTGTGTCAGTAAAAACGACACTTGCTCCAATGGCCATGAAACGATTTTAAATGCAATATTCTTTGAGCGATTCTCTGGTTATTTTTTAGGATAAATTCTAGAAATAGAAATACTGAGTCCAAGAGTATGAACAACCCTTCAAGGTCCTAAATGGGGGAGGACCAGAGCTGGTTATTTATTTATTTATTTATTTGTCCTGGGTGTCTGCCGTCATGCTACTAGCTAGGTAGACAGCAGGTAATAGGTGTGGTAATGATTCAGGGCCTGGGCAGGCCCTGGAGAAAGGCTGGGCAGTGCTCTTGCTATCGAGGCAGGGTCAGTGGGACTGCCCTTTAGAAATGTTTATTTCCTCTTGATGCAGTGTGGCAGAGGGGAGGCGACATGGAGAGGAAGAGTTCATCAAAGGAATGAGTCTAGACCACAAGTGAAATGTATAGCCTTTTAAGATGAATATCATCACAAGAAAATGCCTCTGCTCACTAAAAACCACCAGTTCAGCTAAAGACTTTCTTGATGTAGTGTAGCTTCCCTTGCGCTACACCATAGGTTACTCACATACAGCAAATGACTATCTGTAAATATTCCTTCTGCCCCCTCATTACTGCCACATTCTCCCTCAAGTCCCCCTTCCCCAGATGAACATTACCTGTCCTTTGCCAGCTTTCTGTGATGCAGTATCACATACTAGCAAAAGCACAGATTTGATTGGCCACTGTCCTAGTCTGATTCCTGTCTGTGCCCTGTAGGTTGGACAATCTTTTCTTCTTAAAATTGAAGTATCTTTGACACACAATGCTACAACGCAGTGATTTGACATGTGTATATGTTATACTATTTTACCACTAGTGTAGCTACCGTGTGTTACCATGTAACACTGCTTCAATACCATTGACTATTTATATCCCCTGTATTGTACCTTTTATTCCTATGGCTTATTCACTCCATAACTGGAAGCCTGCATATCCCACTCCTCTTCGTTCATTTTGCCATCCTCTGGCAACCATCAGTTTGTTCTTGATCTGTTTGTGCTTTTTGTCAGTTCATTCATTTTTTTTTTTTTTTTAGATTCTGCATATAAGTGAAATCATATGATATTTTCTTTCTCTGTCTTATTTTACTTAGCACAGTACCCCTTAGGTCCATCCATGTGGTCCCAAATGGCAAGATCTTATTCTTTGTTATGGTTGAATAATATTCCAGTGTGTGTGTGCGTGTCACATCTCCTTTATCCATTTAGCTATCAATGGACACTTGGGTTGCTTCCATATCTTGGCTATTGTAAATAATGCTGCAATAAATATAGGTGTGCATATATTTTTTTGAATTGGTGTTTTCATTTTCTTTGGGTAAATGTCCAATACTGGATCATATGATATTTCTATTTTTAATTTTTTGAGGAATTTCCACACTGTTTTCCAGAGGCTGCCCCAATTTACATTCCCACCAACAGTGCACAGGGATTCCTTTTTTTCCCCACAACCTCACCAACATTGACTGACTTTTTGATTCTTAGTTTCTTACCTTTAAAATAATACAGAGTTGGGGATGCCTGGGTGGCTCGGTTGAGTGTCTGACTTTAGCTCAGGTCATGATCTAGGGTTCATGGGTTTGAGCCCTGTGTCAGGCTCACTGTTGTCAGTGCGGAGCCTGCTTTGGATCCTCTGTTCCCCTCTCTCTCTGCCCCTCCCCCCTCATACTCTCCCTCTGTCTCAAAAATAAACAAAACATTAAAAAATTAAAAAAAATAATACAGGGTTGTTATGACAGGCAAATGTAGTGCCATGAGCAGAAAAAAATAACAGCTAACCTTCACTGAGTTCTTACTACAAGTATAACAAAACAAAACACTGTTCTAAGGGTTTAAAATGCATACATTTACTTATTCTTCAAAATAATCTGTGATAAACTGGATTCTAGAAAGCTCTCATGGTTTTCATCCCTGGTGTTACTTCTGTGATTATGTTACATGATGTGATAAAAGGGACTTTGAAGATGTGATTACATGACTAAGCAGTTGACCTGGAGATAGGATTATCTAAGTAGGCCTGGATATTATAATCACATAATCCCATGGGCCCTTTAAAGCAAAAAGTTTTCTCTGGCTGTTCGTAAAAGAAATCAGAGAGATTTAAAGTATGAGACGGGCTCAACTTGATTGCTGCTTTAAAGATGGGAGGGGTCACATAAAAAGAAGCCTGGGCAGCCTCAAGGAGTAGGGGGTGGCCGGGCTGACAACCAACCAGGAGGCAAGGACCTCAGACCTACGCCACAAGGAACTGGGTTTGGAAGTGGATTCTTCCCAGGGCCCAGAGATGAGTCCAGCTGGCTGCATATTGGTTTCAGCCTTGTGAGATCCTATGCAGCAGAGAACGCAGTTGAACCCACTCCCAGAACTATGAGATGATCCATGGGTGTTGTTTTAAGATGCTAAGTTGTGAGAGCAATAGAAAACAAGCACAAACCATATGCAGTAGCTACCTTTATTATTTGCCTAATTTGCAGATGCCCAAAGCAAAGCACAGAGAAGTGAAGTCACTTGTCCGAAGTCTCACAGCTATTAAATATCAGAAGTGGGATTTAGTAGTCTATCCCCAGAGCCCATGCTCCAACCCAGCGACACAGTGCCTGAGCCATTTGTAGGTACTCAATGCATATTAGTTTCCCTTCCCTTTTCTTTTTAGTGTAGCCCACAGGGCACCTAGCTGCCACATTTCTTAATTTTGCTGATGTGGGTTGGCTGGTGCTGTGCCAATGGGATTCTGGATATAGAATACTTGGAGCATTAGTTTTACTCACTGGAGTAGGTCTTTTTATATTGTAACAAACCTGACTGAATATTTCATAGGCTAAAATGAAAAAAGATAAAACTAGAGATTTCAAAGAAAATTTGTTTTTGATAATCTCTTTACTGTGAAAAATAGTTGACTGCAAAAGTTGGAGAAGCACTGAACTGATGCATTCAAACTAATTTAGTTTAACACCTTTCCTTCCCGTTTCATTTCCTAAATCCAGTGACTTTGCTGTACCAGCTAGAGTTCTGGAATCTGAATCGGGAAATCTACATCTAGCTATTCATCACCATCCACCCAGCTATCCATCTTCTATTCATTCAGTCAAACAAGATTTACAGAGTCCTTCTATAATGCCTGAAGTGTCTCTAATAAAATGTGACTTGTGAAGTAATACAAACTTTTCTAGTTCTGCTTCCTTGCGTAGAACATTAGGTGATTTGACAAACTTTCCTTAGGGTCTCTATGGCCAATCAATCTGTTGCTTTTACAGTTCGGGTGTGCCCCAACTTCTGGATTTGTTAAGGTAGGGCAGTGCTTCTCAAAATCCATCCCGGGCACCACCTGCATCAGAATCTCCTGGGGTGCCTAATAAAAAAGCAGGTCCTGAGGTTGCCCCAAACCTTCTGAATCAGAAACACCGGGAGTTGGGGCCCAGGACTTTTGGTTTTAAACAAGTTCTCCAGGTTATTGCTATGCACACTAAAGTTTGAGATGTACAGCTATAAGGATGCAACACAAGCCTTGTGTCCTAAAAGTATCTCCCTTATTAAAAGACAACAAGCCTTATAGGTTTGGGAAAACAAAAACAAAAACAAAAACAAAAAACCAAAACCCAAAACAGGACCACACCTGTCTGTGTGTCTCCTGCCTTGACCATCCTTTTTCACCTTAACCCCTCACCCCAGCCAAGGCCAGGGAAGGAGCTGTGACTGTGATTATGGAGCGGATCTAGCCCAGCCCTCGTGCCTTCAAAGTCACTTTTCCCCTTCTGGGCTACCCCTGCCCGCTCCATTCAATAACAGGGGTTAATGTGAGGTGTGGGCGTCCCTCCTCCCAGGCTCTGGAGCCCTTCCCTTCCCCAAAGGGAGGGTGGGGCTGGCGCGTGCCGGTGGGGGAGCCCCTCTGGGCAGCTCGCGCCTTGCAGCAGCCACTCGTCCGGTCAGTCAGCGGCCCGAGGCAGCCGCCTTTCCCACCCCGGTTCGCGTCGAGGAGGGGGAAACTGGAGAACTAGGTCATCCTGGCCCTCCTCCCGAAGCCGACCCTCCCGGCCGTGGCCTGCCGGTCTCCAGCCGCGCGGGGCCGCCGGAGTGGCCGGGCAGGTGCCTGCGCCGAGGTGCTGTGCCCGCCCGCTGCCCTTGCCCGCGCGCTCCGCCCGTCCTGCGGCGCCGTTGGCCCTCCCGCCACCCCCTCGGCGGGGCCCTTCCCTTTACTATGGTAATGGTGACATTCAGCGGGAAAGGCTAGCGCGGACCGCAGCGCCCGGCTCCCGCGCCGCGGGAGGCTCGGTCGGCGGAGCGGGCTGCGGCGGCCGGGCAGCAGGCGCGCTCGCCCGGGCCCCGGCCCTCCGGCCCTCCGGCCCCCGACCGCCGCGGGGCTAGCCCCCGAGCCCCGGCCTCGCTGGCCCCGCGGGCTGCGCGCGAGCCCCGGCCGCCCCGGCTCCCGCGCGGGGCGAGGACGCATCCGGCGCTTCGGGAGGGAGCCTGCCTCCGCGCTCGTATATGGCAAAGTTTCTCGCCGAGCTCCTGGGCTGCACGTTGCCGAGCAAGGGCGCCTCTCCCATGTTCGAGGTAGGTGGAGGGTGTGTCCCCGCAGCGACGGGCGTCCGCGGTGGCGCGGCGGCGGGCCCCGAGCGGGGCCCTGGGGTCCCCAGGAGTTGACAAGTGTGTGCGGTCTCACATGCGTGCTTTCCACCTGCAAGTCTGGGGTGGGGCAGGGCGAGGAGGAGACCTGAAGCCCGGGAGGCTGAATCCTCGCCTCCTGGACCTCAGTGAACCTGTTTTTCCTTCCTTCGTTGACAGGCGAGCACGTTTTCTGTCAGTCTGGACTGAGTTTTGCCAGTTGCTCTTTACCTAAAATGCTAGGAATGCCTGAAAATGAGCAGGCTCCTGCAGTCCCTCTTTGCTGCTTACTTTGTTGTAGTGGTGGTGTTTTTTTTAACCTTTTAATCTGAAAAAAAAAAAAAAAAGTTAACGGTAAAAAAATCTTTAGGTCAGGAGGTTTCCGCCTTTTTGCCTCCTCCTGCCCCCTTCCCCAAACCCCCAGCATGCTGCAAACTCCATTGAAGTTAACTCATTTCTTCTGTGAGTGAGATACATCGGGGATGAGAAGAGTTAAAGTGGGGTTTGCCAGCTCAGGTGAACAAATCGCAATTCTGAAGGCAGGTACATCTAATTGCTCACACCTGCCTGAGGTGGCAATGATGCTGCTGTAAGCATCTCTGCAAGGAACCGTTTATGAGAAGGCTGGCTGGCTGGTCCTACTGAGGGAAATGGTGGCAGCCACTGTTTTATGGGAAACCTATATTGGCTGCTCGTAGGGACAGCCTCACACTGTGTACGGCAACCCCCCCTCTCCCCCTTCCCTCCACAGTGGGAATAGAGTGTATCCTTTGTCTCTATCTACCACCCTCCTCCAACAGACTGCCTGACAACTAGGCCTGGACCAGAGGGCAGTGGCAGTGGCCAGTGTCCTGAGTTCTTGCTCGGTACTCCTCACTCAGTCCTAGGGCCTGACTGGTCCTCCTGACAGCCTTGGGGCTCCTCCAGGAGCTACCTCTCTGTCTGCAGTTTCCTAGCTGGCCAGAGAAAGCAGAACTTGGGGTCCTCCGTCATGGATGTGAAAGCTCGTCCTTCAGCAAGGCATCTCTTGAGGCTGCAAACTCAGACTCTTCCCTGGCTTCTAGTGCGTCTCTTCTCACCTTTGGCTACTGTTGGTGTTCCACCTTCTATGGCCACGTTCCTTCGATCTTAGAGCTCAGATTGCCCAACCCATGATCTCTGCTGTGTGACAGATTGGTTTTTAAGCAGGGAGATCTCAATAAGAGGTGATGGAGAGGAGCTGGGAACACAACAGCAGACTGAGAGAAACCAGACTGAAATGCTTGGGTGCTTGGTGGCCTGAAATCTAAAAAGAAAATAATGAAAAGCCTGAAAAAGTAAAGTTTTTCAGGCCTGCAGCTAAAATTAGCCGTCTCCTTTGGCCTGTTACATCTCTGCCCATTTCCCTCTCTGTGATGTCAATGTTAGTGTTTGGGGGTCATTCCAGAGAGGTGAGATGCTCCTTTAGAATTGCTTTTCTCTCTGACTTGTCCTTTACTGTATTTAGATTTTTGTTTTTGTTTTTTTAATTTTTTAAAAATATTTATTTTTGAGAGAGAGAGAGAGAGAGATACAGAGTGTGAGTGGGGGAGGGGCAGAGAAAGAGGGAGGCACAGAATCCAAAGCAGGTCCAGGCTCTGAGTTGGCAGCAGAGAGCCCCGATGTGGGGCTCGAACTCACAGAGTGTGAGCTGAAGTTGGATGCTTAACCGACTGAGCCACCCAGGCGCCCCTAGATTTTTGTTTTTATTTATTTATTTTTAAAGGTTTTACTTTTAAGTAATCTCTACACCCAACGTGGGCTCGAACTCACAACCTGGAGATCGAGAGTCTCACACCCCACCAACTGAGCCAGCCAGGTACCCCATGGATTTTTGTTCTTAAATTACCAACCCACATCAAGCAATTTTGTTGTCTTTGGTTGTTTATTCCTGTTTTATCTTCTAGCCAATAGATGCCCCACCTTGATTTCTTGGAATAATTGGCTCTCAATCATCGCTGGTTTGAGGGAGACTTAAAAAGTAATCAGAGACATACTTAGACAATTAAGAAAATGAGTAGCTGTTTTGTCTTTTTTTTTTTTAACATTTAATTTATTTTTGAGACAGAGAGAGACAGAGCATGAACGGGGGAGGGTCAGAGAAAGAGGGAGACACAGAATCTGAAACAGGCTCCAGGCTCTGAGCTGTTAGCACAGAGCCCGACACGGGGCTCAAACTCACGGACCTCGAGATCATGACCTGAGCTGAAGTCGGATGCTCAACCGACTGAGCCACCCAGGTGCCCCGGCTGTTTTCTCTTTGAAAAGCTCTGGGGAAAGGAAATTCCCTCTGTCCTTGCTAACTCCATATATCTTGCTTTGTGCTATTTGCTGGGGGCAGAAGCCAGAGTCGTATCTGCTCTCTCCCTCTTTCTACAAATGATTGATACAGTGTTAGCTGAATCACCCCAGCAGGTATCACTTTTAATCAGTGTTGGTAGAAGAGTTAAGAGATCATCCCTTCCCCACCTATAAGAGTACATCTGCTCAAAGAGGTGAATGACTGAGTATGGAATGTGTTTTGAGGTTGCTTTCTTCTCAGGCAACACATTCTTACTCATAAATGAAGAGGCATTTGTTGAGGCCTCTATATTTGGGAGGGAGAGAAATGTGTAAGAAAGATATTCTTAAGCCTTTCTAAATATTCATTTCCTAAAAGCGAAAGTGCTAGGACATGAGAAAATTTAGGCAACTTTTCATTTCCACCAAATGCTCTCATTCTAACTTTGGAGGCTACCTTTAGTGTCTGGGGGGTCACGAGAGGAGGTGGATGTTTTCATAAGGAATGGCCTTTGGTTCCATTTTGGTTAGGAGGTGGCCACGAATGTAGGCTGTTCCTACCCAGGCCAGTTTGGTTTGCACAGAGGAGATTCTGCACAGTACCTGAAAGGGTACTGGATCCCGACAGGACCTCGTGTGTGTTTGCAGGTGTCTGACAAGGGCGAACAGGTGACTGGTATGGAGAACACAGAGGCAGAAAGTCACTGTGGCTGGAAAACAAGTCGAATGCATACCTTGTTGTGTCATTGTCAGAGGCTAAGGACCAATGGTGTGTATTTGGAACACAGTGTCTTCATGATCATGTTGTTCATCTTCCCTTTACTTTTTCTTAGTCAAGTATTTAAGTTTACGAACCAAGTCTTTAAGAAAGAATTATTAAAATTGCAAGAAAAAAAACCCCAAAAGGATAAGAAGTTTACCTCGGTCACAGCAGTGCCCTGAGCACTGGTTAGATTTTTGGGATAATGTTTGTATGCCTCACCATACTTGCATAGCTTCTGCAGAAAGAGTGGGCTTGCTGGATATTCTGATGTCTAGAAAAGTAGGACATTGTAAGCATAGAATGGTGGTTTCAGACCTAGCACGTCCTACTTATGTGTGTCCTGTAGGCTTAGATGGATGGATGTCTGGCCCTGACCTCCATTCCTGCCCCTGTTGGCTCTGACATATTATGAACCTTTGCATTGTGCCTTCATGATAGTCAATGATGGAGTCTGGTTTAAGAGCAGAAAGTGGCAGGAGAATTATAAAGTCAGAGGCAACTGCTTTTTCTCCTTCTGGACCCCCTTCCCTCAGTCAGCAAACCTGCATTGAAAAAAAATTTTTTTTAATGTTTAATATTTTTGACAGAATGTTAGTGGGTTAGGGGCAAAGGAGACACAGAAAGGGAGGCACAGAATTCAAAACAGGCTCCAGGCTCTGGCTGTCAGCACAGAGCCCGACGCGGGGCTTGAACCCACAGGCTGTGAGATTATGACCTGAGCCAAAGTCCGATGCTTAGCCAACTGAACCACACAGGTGCCCCTGCAAACCTGCATTTTTAATGCTGTGACCCTTCATCATCTAACCCGGAGGGGTACCTTTCAGGAGCCACATCCACTGGGGAGAACACATCTGGCTCTACAGAAAAGGGGTGTTCAATTCCATTCCACTGTTTCTGGATGTGGTCTCTAGAATTGTCATACCTCATGTATGTTCTACTTATTTCCACATTCTGTTTTCTTATTTCCACCGGTATTGCTGCCTAACTGTGACTATAGCTTTATTTTAATTTATACATGATACATAATAACTGTCATTTATTGTCTACTCTGGTGGGTATTGTTCTAAGGGCATAATATACACAATCTCAGCTATCTTCCCTAATAGGTTCGCGATATAGGTGTTTACAACCATATACTTTACAGATGAGAAAAGTCAAAGTTTATAGAGTTTGAATAATTTGGTTAAGGTCACTTTAGGATGTGCTAGAGTGAGGATCTCAAAGTTCACCTACCTTCTTCAACTATGGTTACTTGGTATTTGGTGTTTTTGTCTTTTGTTTTCTACCTCAGTTTTATTCCTAGCCATACTCTTTCTCTTTGGAAATAGGAAAGGTAAACACCCTCATTCTTTCATTCTTCCATTCTTTCATCATCACTGTGTTACCACTGGGATGGCACGAGTACCTTACTCTTGGAAATGTTCGATCAAAGGCTGGTTGAACTCAGAGGAATTGTTAAGGGAAAGATTCAGTTCAATCACCATAACCCTTTATAGCTAGTTTCCACTTATGAGGCATTTCCTGCACATCCTGTTTTATTCCCCAATGACATTATGAGGTAAGTAGTGTTGAAGTGAGGAGGCCAGGGCTCAGGGTCATTACCTGAATTGTCCAAGGTTACTTCCTGCCTCGGATCTGATCCTGGACTCTGATTCCACAGTGCTTTGCCAGCCAGCTGCATTGACTCACCTGATATTTTCCTGGCCTCTGAGTTCTGGCTCATCAGCTCGATCTTTTGGACCATTGCCAAAGTCATTTTCTTTAATAGCCCGACTGAACACAGTGTCCATTTATATACCCCCAATTCTTTGGTGGTTCCCACTGCATGCAGATGCCATAGGGGATGCAGTTTCCCCTTGACAGTGTGGTCACTACCTAAATTTTCTTGTCCAGTCTTTCCTTCTTACTGTATTCCTAGCACGCTAGCAAACTTTTGTCTATATCCATTTCTTGGTCATGTCCTCTCACCACTAAGCTGTTGTTCTGCCTGGAGTTTTCTTCCGCCAATTCATCTATTGATGTTTCCTCCTTCTGCAAGGTTCCTCTCAAATTTCGCCTCCAGATCCAGCCCCTTGGACAATAACCAGCCCTCGACTGCAGGCCCCCTGAATACTGTTTGTTTCTATAGGAGACCTAGGACATCTTTCTCTTGTAACTTCTCCATGCTTCAGTTGTCTGTCTTCGATGGAGATAATAACATTGTCAAATGCAGGTGGTGAGGGTTAAATGGGTTGGTGCCTGGAAAGTACTTAGAATAGTGTTCCATGCATGGTCATTGCTGAGGTCCTTGCCTATGCATCTCTGACCTCTTCAGGATCAAGAACTAAGTAATTTTTCTTTCCACAGCACCCACCAGAGTATTGTACACATCATTTTGCATCACATGATGGATCAAACTGATCTCATTCTGGAGGTTCATGATTTCCTTCGCCCTTAAACTATTTGTGATGTCTCTGAAGTTCCAATTTAACCAGCACCCTGTATCTTTATTTGCTAAATCTGGCAACCCTATCTTGCCATTCCCCTCCTCCCATCATAACCCAGCCCCTAGACTCCAATCCCACTCAATTGTAGAAGCCTTGTCCCCCATCTTTCCTGCTTAATGGTCCCTATTGTGGCAGAGATCCTGTCCCAGGCCAAGGGAGACACCCATAGGGAATTGAAGTTGGACAGCTATCTGTCCCCACTGCCTCACTAGTATGGAAATGATGGAGTAAGCAAGCTTTCCTCTGCAAGTGTCAGGTCTGTGACTGAGAGAGGTGTATCACTGGCGTCCTGTTTATTCACTCTTCATGTGTTCACCGGTTCACTCACTCACTCACTCATTTAACAAATGTTATTTATTAAACCCTAGCTTTGTGGTAGGCACCCCATGGAAGCCTTCCTAAAAGACATTCAAACTATTTTAACTGTGAGCCACAGTAAGAAATATATTTTACATTGCAATCCTGAATGCACATAGCTATTTATACCTATAACATTGAAATTAAGTTTCAAGAATAACACTTTTACTTATGACAGGGGTTGTACTTTGATCTTTGCAGTTCTGTCCTTTCCATTCCATTTCTTCCTTTCTATTAAGAATTAAACAGGGAAAGACCTGCTGAATTGATTTCATGAGTTGTGACTCATAATTTGAAAAGCACTGCTATAGAGGATGGTAAGATTCTATTTTTACAGAACAATTTGTGTTCCCTCATTATTCCAGTACTATACTTACACATTATTACACTATACATTAGGAGAGTTTTGTGGTCTACCATGGGAAGCCAGTCACCATGAATAACCTTATTTCTTGGGAGAAAATATTTTCAGGGTTTCAAACAATTAATTTACCAAATAACCTTTGATAAATATTCTGCCTCTAAATTGGGTTATAGGTTTGGCATGTTACCTGAGCATATTTTATGATGTGCTTTTTATTTAGAACACTGTAGTTGGATTTCAATTTATTTCTCTTTGCATCTACTAACGACAAACATGTCCCACTAGCTGAATTACTCCCTAGGTTACATTTATGGATCTTTCCATTTTTTATATTTTAATTGACCCCAACCCTTCCCTCTTGAAAGAACTTAAATTTTCAAGCAGTCTTTTTTTCCCCCTCTAATTTGCCTGGTAAGGATTTTGATTTTGTTCATTACAATGAGCTCCTTTGTTTAAATGAATCTTACATGCTCTCATCCACTTGGTCATTCTGGTGGGCTTCAAGCATCTAAAGAATGAACCATGTGGTCAGGTTGTTTTGAAAGCAACTAATTTGGATAAGGCTGTAGCTTCAGTGATTGGATGTTGGTGCTTGATCGTAAGAGAGAAGTTTGAGAATAATAGCTCCTGTTGCCACAGCTGGGCTTTCGATGAGGGTCATTTGAATTTTAAGCTAATGGATACTGAGTTTGTCTTGTAAATTCACAATTCAGTTTGTTTGAGGGCCAATTGGATTGCTCTATCACATCTGAGCCATTGTGTACGCACAGGCAACTCTACTTACCTTTTGTGTTAGCTGCTTTTAAACTCTGCTTGTGGTCCTAAATGCATGCATTTCATTTATAGGAATATTTGGTCCCATTATGATTAGATCTGTCTAATGGCTTCTTGCTGAGAGACCATTACATGATTTTTTCCTTTTTGTATTTTGATAAGTAAAGGCTGGTGTTCAAATGGCCAGTGCTGTCTGCATGTCAAGAGGAGCAAGGATAGGAGCTTCACTCTTTGATTTATTTCCTTTTGCTTAGTTCTTTTCAATTTGTAATAGTATTCTTGTACGTTATGAATTTCTTTACTTCACAAGTCTTTGATAAAATACAATAGGTCTAGTAGTGACTTTTGTATTTAAAAAGTTCTACCTACTTGGAGTTGCCTATCGAAGTGTCCCATAAATAAAATGACAGCTTTTATCTACCTGAATTTTGTGATGAGTAAGGACTATGCTTTCTACCCTTGGAGAATCTTAAGTGTATTCTAGGCCTATTTCTCTACATACCTATAATATATTAAATATTCTATATCCCTTTCAAACCTCTACACTTTCAAACCAAGATGGAGGACCCATCATTCCCCTGTACCCGGCTGGAACCCACTTCTCCTTTCCAACTCGATTGTCAGCCAAAAGCACCACATATTTTCCTAGAGTAGCACTTTGGTGCCATTTTTTGCTTTCTTTTTATTTCATGAACAATCTGTCAGTGACTCCCATAGATTCTTTCTTGGACTTACACCTTTCTTTTTATCCCTACTAGCCTTTGTATACTGATATGACAAGCATTTATTTACTTATTTTTAGAAAGGCATTTAAAAGAATATTTTTTATTTAATTTTATTTAGAGAGCTAGTGAGCGAGCATGCGTGGGTGGGAGAGGGGCAGAGAGGGAGATAGAGGGAGAGAAAGAGAATCTGTGCTGTCACTGTAGAGCCCGACTTGGGACTTGAACTCATGAACCATGGAATCACGACCTGAGCTGAAATCAAGAGTTGGACGCTTAGCTGACTGAGCTGCCCAGGCACTCCTGACAAACATTTATTGATTATGTACTATGACCAAGGAGTTGTAGAGTCTGTAGGGGATTTCACAATAAGTAATAATCAGTTTGCTTCTTTCAAGTCTCCCTCTTCTCCCCTTTTCCTGAATATGCTGCTAGTATACCGCAATTCCTTTTCATTGTCACTTTCCTATGTAAGAGTCTGCCTGTGTGACTTTCTGTATCCAAAGGCTCAAGTCTTTAAGTTCTACCTAGGGTATTTTTAAGGTGCTGTTGTTAAATGTCTTACTCTGCCTAGCTAACTTTACTTCCTGCCATTAATTTTCTTCAGGGATCCTCATAGGTCATATACAAATTCTTGACCCTGTGCCTTTGTTTAGGCTACTTGTCCTATCCTTTAGTATAATGACCTATCTTAATTTTTTCCATTTTTCCTAACCAAACCCTACCTAATTCCATAGTAAGGACCCAGCCCTTCATGAGCCTTCTCCAATTACAGGAAAGAGGCTAAGAGTACACAGGCTAGAGAATCAGATACTTGGTTTCCAGTCTGGGCTCCTCCACTTCTGAGCTACGTGACCTTAAATAAAATACATCCTTGCATCTCACTTTTATTTTTTATAAAATTGGGATAATAACAGTAGCTATCTCATTGAGTTGTTAATGAGGATTAAATAAGGTAATTCAAACAAAATACTAAGCATAGTGTTTGGCATGTAGTAATTGACAAATGAGAAAATGATGATAATTATATACTTTCACCTTTTGTTTCCAAAATATACTTTCACCTTGATCCCAATACCCTGGGGTCTCTCTCTCTCCTTTGACTATCTTAGGACATACTTTATGCTTTTCTGAATTCTCCACAGTGCTGAGCACAACCTAGGTGCTCAATCAGTGCTCATTAATTTTGAAAATATGCCATATGCTGTTTTAGCAAAATCTGGGAACCAATTTATTTCTGAATATATTTAATTGTATTTTATGGAAATGTGACAGCCACTGTCCTTTAGTGACTTACCCCCTAATCTATGGGATGTATATTGATGCTAAGTTGGGCTGCAGTTGTACCAATGACGATAATGTACTTTTACATACAACTCTGGCAGAAGCAGTACTTGAAAAATGTACCAATTATAAATGCTATTTGAATGAAATTCAACCATAGATTGCAATATAATTAAACACAGTATTTTGCAATTGGTTTGCAAACATGTGTCCTCAAAATAAGTCAAGTGAAGCAAATCCATGCTATAAGTCAAGATTTTATTCATCAGACTTTTATGTGGCATGCTGTTGGTAGAGAATTCTGGCTGGAGGTCAGGTTAGATTATTCCAAAATTAATTTACTCCAAGAACACTTACCCAGTGGGCTTTCTTATCATATTTCCAGTGGGAAAGAGGGAGTAATGATGCCCTGCTTCTCAGGAAGCTGTTGGATGGCCTGAAAGCATGGAAATTTACTTTCATGGAGATTATTTGAACTCGGCTAGAAGTCAAGGGAGGGTGCCTACAGAGACGCACATGGGACTGAAAACTAAAGGGTGGCAGCATTATGCATCGCAAAGAACCTACAATGGGAGTCTTAAGATCTGGATTCTGAGCCTGGCTCCTTTCCTCACTGGCCGAATGCTCCTGGGGGAAATCTCCTTACCTCACTGAGTGTCAATTTTTATAGCTCTGAAATGAAAGTAACAATATTCGATTTGCTCTACTCCCAGAAATGATGTGAGGCTCCAGTGTGGTAATAAATGTGAAAGTCTTTCATAAAATGTCAAGCATTATACAAATGTGAATTGCTGTTACTGATGCTGTGATGGAGAGCACAGAAAGAGGAGGTGCCTACTTAGCATCCTGGGCATGCAAGAATCTGTTGGTGAATGGACTGTCAAGGATAGTATGGATGGTCAAGAATAGAAATACTTGTGTTTCAAAGGTACAGAAGGAAATATGAAGCAGTCATAATTTACAACTCGAGCTTCAACCCCCATGCAGTAAGCCCTGGACTCCACTTGTACCTAGGGATTTACTTAAGGAAATCTCTACTTTCTGAGGACTCATTTAAGGACTAAGCTTAAATGAGTTTATGAATGAAATTCTATCAACATCGGGGGCAGGGCATGAGCAGATTTCAGTGGCATGAGGCAAATTGCAAGGAGGGATTGTGGGGCTCTGAAGAAAGTCTGAGAGTCTAGGATTGTATGCTGCAGAAATATATAGTGGCTGTTATTTGAACTCCCTCCCCTTTCTGTCTGTCTCCTGAGCCTAGCTACCCTGTGTCAGAAAAAAGAACTTGGCCCCACAACAGGGTCATCATATCTCATTCAGAGAGTAGAACTCAGAGGAGGGAACCCTTTCAGTGCAAGGGGAGCTCTGATGGCCTGGGCAGAGCAGCAGTAAGTAGTCTCCTGCAGTAGTAATTCAGGCACATGGGCAACCTAGAGCCAGTGCATCCTATGGTTGCCTGGACTGGTTCGAGAGCTCAGATGATGTAATTTCCCCCGGAGGACCCCTACCAATACCAAGGAAGGAGGGATCCTTGGAAGAGAATCTGATGTTCTCAGGGTGGAGGTGGGTTTATGTGGCCAGGAAAATTTGGGTATGTGATAAGATGATTTCATTTGTAATTACATTTAGGTACAGAATATTGGTCTATATAATCCTTAATCAGTGTCCTTTCATATTCCATTTTTGAATCAGTGTAGGCCATTTGTGAAATCTAATGCCCTAGGCCTTTCCCTTTTTTTTTTTTTTTTTTTGGGTCCAACAGTTTATTCTTGATGTTCATTTTAGCCAAATTTCATAAATGTTAAAATGTGTTGTGTGTCTGTTAGGAGAAAGAAGGATGGTACGGGAGTGGTCAGATGCATGTACAGAGCTACACACAGACAGGAAAACACACAGTGATTTGCTTCTAGAAGGGCCATGATGATTAAACCACATGACCATTGTTTAACATGAATTCAGAAATCTCATTGATTTTATTTACCAGCTTTGTTCCAAAACCTTAAATGTGTTATGTACATGAGACCAAGTGTGTGGGACCCTGATTTTCAGGGGTTAACAAATCAAACTACTTTTTCCTTTGAATTTCTCTTTTGCTTCCTTCCTCTCCTCCAGCTTAAGGAAGGTCCTTTCTGTGACATAGCTGTGTGCGACTTTCATTTTTTCTATCTCACTCTGCAAATAGAAACTGATTTCATTTTTTCTCATGTATAAGGAAATAGTGCATCTGATTTCACAGGCCAGAAAGAAATGATTGGAAAGCAGCCAGCCAGGCCCTGGGGAACCCCCTAAAATTATCTTCTACCTTATGGACTGTCCAGATTGTTTGTATGTGTGACTAGGGAAGATGGGGGCAGGGAAGTGGGATTTGGGAAATAAAATTTTCTCATGCCCAGATGCTGTGAGTGAGTCAGATGGCTGGGTGAGTTTACCCTGATACCTCCTGTGATTTTTAGGAGTTCATTTGCTCAGTGCCAGGTTTGGATGTCCAAGCAGCTGGGCGGACCCTCTGGAGTTCTAGTTAATTCAGCTCCCTGTCTGCACATTGTGTGGACTTCCCTTATGTGTGAAAACTTCCTAGATAAATAAAGGGGTTTCTGTAGGGCTGCATCTTGATTGGAATTGCTGTGGGTTAGAGTGACTAAGAAATATACTCTCAGTTACCAGAGTTGATGGATAATGGGCAATAATAACAGTTCTTTAGAATTTACCAAAACACCTTGCATACATAATTTTATTAGAAATGGAAAAACAGTGGGGAATTATTTGACTCTATTTACAGATGGAAAAATTAGGGAACAGGGTTAAGAAATACTAGCTTTGGAAAACAGCTTGGGTCTAAAATTATCCAGTCAACCTTGTACATAATAAAAATAATTTATCACCTTTTCTATATATGTCTTCCTCCTTAGTAGAATTAAGAAGATACCACTATAAAAATGCCACCAGTTGAAACCATTACTATGAAATTCTTTGAAAAATCACAAAGTAGTACCAAAAAATGTAAGGTATCTTATCTCAAATACAGTTTGGAACAGTGCAAGGTATACTTGAATACCATAAAATGTTATTATTTAAATGAAAAATTAGGGGGACCTGGCTGGCTCAGTCATCAGAGCATGTGACTCTTAATCTCAGGGCCATGAGTTCGAGCCCCACTTTGGGTATAGAGTTTACTTTAAAAAAATAACAAAATAAAAAAAATAATTAATTTCATCATTAGTAAAGGTTCTTCCCTTTTCTGGCCTTGAAGAGGAATATGATAACAATTGAGAGAAACTTTCATTATCTCTTTCCAAAATTATTTTCAAGCCCTTCTTTGTCCTACAAAATTAGCATAAATCCCACCTGCCATTTCTAACTATCCCCATCTCTTCCTTCAGGTTCCTTATATCATTGGATGAAGAGTCCCCAAGCTGTGACCTATAAAGAATAATTAGATTTTTCTCTTGACAAACCATTCCTAAGGTACAACATGTTGGGGTGATTGCCCAGGATTTTATGTTGCAGCATCTCCTATCCTGCTGGTGGCTGAGAGTGTTATCAATAGTAGACAATAATCAACGATTTTGTGGCACAGTGCTTTATAGATTTTGAAGCACTTTGACTGAATCCCCTGAATGATTCTTAAAGTATTGTCATCCTCATTTGACAGACTTAGAAGCTGAGGTTCAGAGAGGTAACATGAATGTCCCCAGATAACCACAGCCAGAGAGCAATAGAGCTAGGACTTATGTTTCCATGTTCTCCCGGTCTTTCTAGGGCAACCTAGGTGTTTACTGTGATGCCCTCACCAATGTAAGGGAGCAACCAAGCTTCATATACATAAGTCGTCTCAATAATGACTCCAGTGTCACCAAGGCAAAAGTTGGTGTTCCCCACTCCCTATATCGTTAGTGATATTAAAGCCTGCTTTTTTTCTTTTAAAATAGAGATGCATACAACATTATATTAGTTTCAGGTGCACAACAAAGTAATTTCAAATTTGTATATATTGTGAAACGATTACCACAATTAAGTCTAGTTAACATCTGTCACCATACAAAGTTACAGAATATATTTTGTCTTGTGATGAGAACTTGTAAGATTTACTCTCTTAGCAACGTTCAAATACGCAGTACGATATTATTGACTATGGTCACCATGCTGTATATTACATCCCAGAATTTATTATTTTATAACTGGAGGTTTGTACTTTTTGATCACCTTCATCCGTTTTGTCCATCCCACCTCTGGCAACCACCAGTCTGTTCTCCGCATCCATGAGCTTTTTTATTTTTAAGATTCTGTGTGTAAGTGGGATGATATGATATTTGCCTTTTTCTGTCTTTGACCTATTTCATTTAGTATGGTGTCTTCAAGGTACATCTATGTTGTCGCAAATAGCACAATTTAATTCTTTTTTTATGGTTGAAAAATACTCCATTGTGTGTATATATATATATATATACACACACACACACACACACCACGATGTCTTTATCCACTTGTCTGTTGATGGACACTTGTTTCCATATTTTGGCTAGTGTACATAATGCTACAGTGAACATGGGGGGGTGCAAATGTTTTGAGTTAGTATTTTTGTTTTCTTTGGATAAATACCCAAAACTGCTATTGCTGGATCATATGGTAGTTCTTTTTTAAACATTTTTTGAGAAACCTCCATACTGTTTTCCATAGTGGCTGTACCTATCTCTTGTCTTTTCTTTTTTTTTTTTTTTTTGATAATAAGGCTGCCCTTTAATGATTATCTTCTAGAGTTTAAGCTAAATCTTTACTCTGTCACTCATCATTTATTATTTGTGTGACCACAGGCAAATCACTTCTCTAAGCTCAATGTCTTCATCTATGAAGTGAGGACAGTGATTGTTATCCTTATAAATGAGAAAATACATGTAAAGTGTTACATACTATGCCTGACACATAATTAACATCAAATGTTACCTTTCTTCTTCTTTTTCCAGTTCATAACATTTTAGCACTGTTCCTCCTGTATTAATTCTTTGGAGGTGGGGTCTGTTTTGAGTGGACATGTGATGGGTGTGGGGAAGGCTCCATTATAGATGGCACCTATTGTATACTTTGTCTGTGGCCCACATGAAAAGCAGGTTAGATGCCACAGCACTAGTGATGATAAAAGATTGGTTTAATTTTTATTTTTTTTCCTGGCCAAATAAACCAGTGTGTACTTTCTTTCTGAAGTCTCTTGCTTACAACATTCTGTGCTATGCTGATTACTCATTGAACGAGTATTCATTTAACCCCAATTATGTGTCCTATATGTGTGCTTGGTGCTATAAGGATTACAAAAGGAACAAGACATAGCCTCTGCCCCAAGTGTACTTGAGGAGGCTTGACTTCTAAGCATGAAAACAGAGGGCTATTCTGAACTGAGTGTGTGGTAGAAAACCAGTCTGCCTATTCTGGGGAAAAGATTTCACAGACTAACTCTTTCCAGTGTGCTTCCAAATGCTGTGACAACCACTTAAAATATTTGTGAAAAGAAGCAGTCAATTCTGCTTTTCCAGATTGATGCTATAAATAGGGAGAATAAGTTATTGGTGTTTTATAGCTTTTTAAGACACAGCAATGATTAAAAATGGTAAAAAGGTGGTGTTATGCCTGAGGTTACATCAAAACCTTTTTGAAACAGTGTCTCATTATTGTATTTTTTGATTTTGTTTTGTAGTGCCTTAGGCAAGTTAATTTCCACATATGTAAAATGCTCTAAATAAAAATATCTCACTGGGCTGTTATGCAGATTATATGAGATATGATGTAAAAACACTTAGCATAGCACCTGGTACATGGCAGCAAGTATCCAATTAGCAATAGTTTTCTTTCTACATTGGCAGATATGCTCCTTGTCTTTTCTAAACTAGAGGTTTAAATTAAGTCCTCCTTTTGAAGCTCCTCCTCCTTTTATCCACTTTTATTTTCCTATCCCCTGGAGCATTTCATAATGTGTGCAGCTCAGCATGGCTTTACATACATAGCCCATCAAAGAGTTAATAATGCTGTGCTCCAACCTTTCTAGTTTGCTGGAGCTACTTAATCAGAGAAATCATTGTGGTTCTTTTCATGCAACTCACTGATGTCCAAAGCAACTAATTAGAAAGAAGGAGTATAGAAAATCAATCTTTACTAACATTGACATTTCTTCCAATTTAAGCAATTGGTTTGCTTACATTCTTTGTGAAAACCTGTTGAGATCTAAAATTATCCCAGATGACTACATTAGAGAGTTCTAATAGGTTCTTAGTATCAGAATAAAGATTATTTGAACATTAAATACATAGAATTTGGAAGGGATCCAGCATATTGCATGAACTCACTAGACAAGTAGCTTTTACTCATGACACCATTAAAGAAGCCTCATATCAAGTTGGGGGACAGTATAACTCTTTGAGAACCTAGCCTAATTAGAGGGAACCGGTTTGTGTTAGGTATTTCCCTTTGCACCTCTAGTTCTTCATCTTTCTCTAGTCTGTACTCTAGGAAGCCAACCTGTACGAAATATATCCACAGGGTTCTCTTGGCCTCAGTTTCTAATTGGGTTTGGCCAATGGGGAGCATTGGCCAGAGACTGGAGGGAGTGGAGATTGTGAGGGCAAGGCATTTATTACTTCATCTTCCTATTTACAAGGTCACCTTGAACTGGCTGTGTCCCTCTAACTAAGATCACAGCTCCTGTAAGGTGGTCTTCTCCTTATAGCCTCTCTGTTTCCAACTTCCTGCAACACTCCCTTCTCTTACTACTTTCTGGGGGGAGGGGTGGGTGGGTAATGGGGTATGTTACTAGCTCCAAGATATTGTGCCATGCCTTGTGGTTTTTCTTATACCCTTCTTGTATCTTTGTAAATAGAGTTTTACTGAACTTCCCTTTAAATTACCCAATTTGAATATGTCATCTGTTTCCTATTAGAACTTCAAATGATAGAGGAACAATAGCAACTTCCTCTTGAAAGGTCAAAGTGACCGTCTGAATTACTGGTTTTTAAAAAATTCTGCCAATTCATAAAAGTGCTGTGTGCCTTGTTACATATTCAAGTAAAAGTGGATGAATTCACAAGAATGATATATAATGATGTGTCTTGTGTTGGTTGTGTTTTGTGATTAAATGGAATATTATTTGGGTTGAATGAAGATAGTGTTAAAGCTTCAGTAAATGCCAGTGTCGTAAAAGAGTAGGGCCTTTTAGAGGCGGAGTAGATGCTGAATGCATTGCATCTTAACTTTTTAACTTGAATGTGAGGAATCTGAATCACCAAGAAGTTAGAGGAGTTGCCCAAGGTCAGACAATTAATATGTGGCAAAGCTGGGTCTTGAACCACATCATGTGACTCTAAGACTAGTGGTTGTTTTGGTGCTCCAAATTGTGAAATAGAGTTAAATTCAGTTTCATTAAGCAAAATACATGGATTTGACTTAAATTGGTCAGCTTGCAATAAACTAAAAATGTACTTCAGTGTGGTGGTGTGGGTTTTGATTTGTTTTTAAACAGGAAATTAGGTGCAAATACGAAATTTCAGTTTACAATCATCCATCTGTCACATCAGCTTAGCCAAATAGAACAATGTTACAAAGATGTTAACATTTTTTTTTAGAATTTGTTTATTCATAAGGTAATTTTTGTTGTATAGTACTTTTAGTTTCAGAATATATGATTTATACTATTTCTGGGTGAATACTCAGCAATACTAATCCCAAAATATATTTTATTATTAAAAGAATTTTGGGTAAACTGGTCTCTCACTGTTTTTATACCAGAAAAATATTTGATTTTTGATTGCATATGTGGTGTATGTACCCTGAGAATTGGAGTAGTTGTTACATGGAAGGTGTCAATGTTTCTGCCCTTAAGATCATCACAACCTATTGCAAGGGATATGGGATAGAGATTATATCCCATTGGAAAATAAGTGGGGTAAAATTTCTGCCTAAGTCACCTGTTAGCAGGACCTATAAGATGACCCTTTCATTTAAAGTGTAAGCCCCTGAAGTCAAGGGTGAAAAAACTGACATTTCTTCTACCTGTCTCCATGGTAGACAGGAAAAATGATACTTAGTACATATTTGACAAATAAATGAGATCACAAAAGATGTTCTTGTAGCATTTAAGGTGTAAGAAGGGCATTTGGTCTCATCTGCTTTTTTATCCAGTTCATAGTTGTAAGACTAGATGGTTCACACATTGAGAGAATTACTTTACTATACATTGTGTGTGGGTGTGATGATTTTTTTTTTCTATTTAGGTTTGCATATAGAAAAATTAGATTGTCAATTCAATACTATCTAATAAATTAAAAAGTGAAACTGTTTAGGTAAACGAATCAACAGGTTGATTTAAATCAATTTTACTATGAAACATCATCAATTTTCTTATACATGAAATCTTGAAAATTAATAAATATAAGCAGTTTATTGGCTTTTTAGTTTTTGTGCTTTGATACCATGAAAATAGTGACTAACACCAGCCAGATGTGTTCCTTTTCCTTGTACTTTTGAATCGCAGTAAGATGGTCTTTGCTCCAATTCTGCTTTCCTTAATACTGCACATTACTGTATTACATGCACATTTTAGAATTTTTAACTATCAATTTTGCCTCTGTGTAATGCAAATAGATGCCATTCCCTTCAAACATAAATGGGTCCTTGTTTTATTTAATATCAAGATTGGCTCAATTATCTTTTGAAAGGTGGAGCTTTCAGAGAGACAGATCTGCTGAAAAGATAATGGTCAACTATGTGCTTACCCAGACATGAAAATTAGATTTTGATACTGACATTTCACCCCAAAAGAAAGTTAAATAGAAAGTTATACAGTGGTCCCCTAGAGAGAGGACCTCATTGCTCTTTTATTACTCATTCCATTAAATTAGTTTTCTTCCTCATTTGACCCCAAGGTGGAGGAATACAAATCTGACAGGTTGCAGGACTCACATTGAGCCACGTCTGTGAGTGGGTGGATTCATAGTATGCATATGTCTCTCTTTTTCCTTCTTCCTTTCTTCCTTCTAAAATGGTAAGAACCAGGGAAAACTCTCACTTGTGAAAACACACAGCCAGTTCTCTCTTTTCTCTTTTTCTCTATTTCCCTTCTGTATTGCGAGAGTAGAAATCTGTTCCTCAGAAGAGGTCCAGCAAGCTTTCTTGCTATCTCTAGATTCACTCTTTTCATTACACACTGCAACAAATGTGCAGTTACTGTCCTAACAAGAAAATCAATATTAGACAGTGAGAAGAACTATATTTATTTCTTCACTGTTGTATCCCCCAGAACATAGCAATGTTTTCCAAATAGCAGTCTTATATAATTAATACACAAATGAATACATTTATAAAACCACACTACACCATGGAGACCTTCCTTTCCCCCCATAATCAGGGAAACTTAAAAAATATTCTACTCCATGAGTGTACATACCAAAAAATATAGAATATTTCTTTGATGGACTCCTTCCTCCTTTCTCTTTGACCTTGAAGACTTGTAGATTTGACTTTCATATTAACCTGACTTAATTTGCTTTCAAATATTGAGGTTGGATAGGAAGGATGTTAGCATTACTTAATGTGAAGGCACTCTACCCTAAAATATTTTATGATAACATTGGTTTTAAATTCTAAGATATATTATGATAGAAACTTCAATGTTGTTTAAATTGATTAAAAATATTGGTATATGTCTGACATTTTTAATTTATAAAACTGAAATTTTATTCTTTTTAAGTTCCTAGTATTCAATTGAAGAGTAGAGAAGTGTGAAATATCATGTAGTTTTACTTACATTTTTGGTAATTGTTTTGTTTGTCCATTTAGATCTTTTGAATTTTTAAAAAAATAAATCTTTAATCACAATTAATTGGAACATTTAGATAATAAATATAGAGATTTTCTTCACAAGGCATATGTTTCTGTTATATTATACGATGTTCATAATTTTGAAAGGTGGTTACAAAAAATAAAAGTGGAAAATTTACTTATCATAAATACCACATTAACTTGAAATATTAAGCTATATATGGACTTTTGCTATAACAATTTTTAAAACAACATAATTGGCTTTTCTGTTTGAGCCAGTCTTTTTCCTACTTCTTGTGACTGTCCATGGTGCTGAAAGCATACTGTCTTGTTTTAGCCATAGTCGCAAAATGATGGTGATGTGAGAAATTTCTAAACTAATCCCTCCATTTTCAGTGAAAATTCTAGAAAGCAGAACTCACTTACCCAGTTTGCTACAGCTTGTAATGACTGATCAGGATAAATATCCATGTGTTTTCTCCACTTCGCCATACTGGAAAACCTGGCTTCAAACCTAGAGAACTCGTAGTAGAGTTAAATGCACAAAACTCTAGGGTTCAGTTTGAAAAAGCAGTTTCTGTATTGTGCCACACCTTTTGGATGTGGACAAATATGTAAGTTTTTTCCCCTTGTTGTGTACACTGATGAGATTTCATCAGCTTGTAACAACCCTATTAGGGCTCTAAATCCTGTTTGAAAAAAACAAAACATTCTGAATTATTCCTCAGCTCTGAGTCTTTTGAAGACCTTCTTAAAAATCTGACTGATTTTGGAGGTGCCTGGGTGGCTCAGTCAGTTAAGCATCTGACTTCAGCTCAGGTCATGATCTCCCGGTTCATGGGTTTGAGCCCTGCATTGGGCTTTGTGCTGACAACTCAGAGCCTGGAGCCTGCTTTGAATTCTCTGTCTCTTTCTGTTCTTCCCCAGCTTGTGCTTTCTCTCTCCCTGTCTCTCAAAAATAAATAAAAACATTAAAAACAATAAAAACAATAAGATCTGATTTTGGAATACTCTCCAAATGTGAACAACTGCCTCATTATCTTAGGATAATGAAATAATGATAATTTATTTAAACTCAGTGTCCACTCATGGTTTTAAATAATCATTTGGGAAAGGTGGCAAGATTTAGAGGAATAAATCTTGATACTGCTAGGTTAAAAATCTGAGATAAAATATGAGCCACCCTTAAAAATTATTCCTAGAAGAATTTTATCTGGTAAGGCTTTATTTCCTTCCCCAATAGTTTGAGATGCTACTTGTCTGTAGCAAGTTTGTTCTTGCATGTTGGATTGCTAATTTTATTTTCCCCATAATTTTTGTTTTTGTTTGGCTGTCTTTAGGAAACACAAAATCTGTTTTGGTACCTCCTTTGAAAAAACTAATAAGATCACTTCTTTTTTTAAAATTTTTTAAATGTTTTATTTATTTTTGAAAGAGAGAGAGAGAGAGAGAGAGAGAGAGAGAGAGACAGCATGAGCAGTGGAGGGGCAGAGAGAGAGGGAGACACAGAATCCAAAGCAGGCTCCAGGCTCTGAGCTACTAGCACAGAGCCTGATATGGGGCTCAAATCCATAAACCATGAGATCATGAACTGAGCCAGAGTCAGACACTCAATTGACTGAACCATCCAGGCACCTCTATAAGATCACGTCTAAATTTTTTTTTTTTTCTGAGAGAGAGTGTGCGTGCATGTGTGCAAGCGCAGGGGAGGGGGAGGGGCAGAGGGGGGAGGAGGAGGAGGAGAAGGAGGAGGAGGAAGAGGAGGAGGAAGAGGAGGAGGAGGAGGAAGAGGAGGAGGAGGAAGAAGAAGAAGAGGGAGGGGGAGGGGGAGGAGGAGGAGGAGGAGGAGGAGAAGGAAAAGGAGGAGGAGGAGGAGGAGGAGGAGGAAGAAGAAGAAGAAGAAGAAGGAGGAGGAGGAGGAGGAGGAGGAGGAGGAGAGGAGGAGGGGAGGGGGAGGAGGAGGAGGGGGAGGAGGAGGAGGAGGAGGAGGAGGAGGAGAAGGAGGAGAAGGAGGAGAATAATCTTAAGCTCCATGCCCAGCGTGGAGCCTGATACAGGCCTTGGTCTCATGACCATGAGATAATGACCTGAGCTGAAATAAAGAGTTGGATGCTTAACCAATTGAGCCACCCAGGTGCCCCAATAAGGTTACTTTTAGAATATAGGGAAATTAAAAATAATATAGACATTTGTCTTCCAAATGTATCTAGTGGGGAAAAAAAGCAACAAAACAAAACACCCTTTAAATTAAACCTGTGTATTCACTGTACTATGTAAGTGCATATTATTTACTCCTAACTGTATTAGGAAAAATTTAATTCATGACATTGCCCTGACTTATCCTTCTTATCTTGTACTTTAGATTGTTTAAAAATTAACACTCATTATTTTTATAAATCTTTATTGGGGTGTAATTGACATACAGTAATTTGCTAGGAAAGTGTACTTTACAATTGCTGTAAAGTATACAATTTGTAGGTTTTTACATATAAATATACATGTGAAATGATCATAATCAAGGTAATGAACATATCCATCATTCCCAAAAGTTTTCTTATGCCCCTTTATAATCTCCCTCCCTGTTCCCAGCAACTACTGATTTGTCTTCTATCATTAAGGCTTAGTTTGCATTTTCCAGAATTTTACATCCATGGAGCCATACAGTTTATACTCATTTTTCTGGAGTTTTATCTTATTTCTTTATGTCATTCATAGTCCTCTGTTTTTTAGTTTGCTTTGACTCTCTGCATTGGTTTCTGTGCATTAGATAAAACAGCCAACTCTCTGTCTTGAAGGAGTGGCCTCATGTAGGAGATGAAACGTATTCAATTCTGCCCTACCTGTTGGTTGTCTCTCAAACCTTTGTGATGGTCCAAACAGTCTGCTTTATTTTTAGTGGCTCCCAGTAGTTAAAGGTGTGCCAAGACTTGTTATTATCCCAAAGGGGAAGATCTCAGGCAGCATCTAGATTCAGGCTGATTGGAAACCAGATGCTCAGGCAGCAGCTTTTAAAGTGTGCGAATATACCTCTTTCAGGGGAAAACCAGGAGATGGGTATTTCTGTGTGTTTCTTCTGTGTTGGGAGTTTTACTCATTTTTGTCTTGCTTGTCTCTTGCTATTTTGTGATCAATCCATGTTATTGTATCTATAGTTAATTCTTTATTTTTTTTGAGAGTACTTTTTTATGTGGATATGCCAAAACTGGTTTATTTATTCACTTGTTGGAAATTTAGATTGTTGTTTTTGGCTCTGACAAAGTTGCTATGAATATTCATGAACAAGTAGACATATACTTTTATTTCTTTTGGATAATGCTTAGAAGTGGAATGGCTGAATCATATGATAGGTGTATGTTTATTAAGAAACTATAAACTGATTTTACATTTCCATTAGCAGTGTATGAGTGTTTTAGTTCTCCACATCCTCACTAGCATGGTTAGTATGGTTAGCCCTTGTACTTTTAGCCATTCTAATAGATATGAAGAGGTATCTCATTGTGGCTTTAATTTATATTTCCCTAATGACTAATGATGTTGAACACCCTATCATGAGTTTATTTGCTATTCATATATCTTCTTTGGTCAACTGTCTATTCAAATCATTTGCCCATTTTGATTTTTTTTTCTTATTATTGCATTTTGAGAGTTCTTTATTCTGGAGACAAGTACTTTATAAGTGATTTGCAAGTATTGTCTCCCACTCTGTGGGTTTTCTTTTCATCCTCTTAACAGTGTCTTTTGACAAGAAGTTGTTTTTAATTTTTATGAAGTTCAATTTGCCATTTTTCCTTTAATTGATCATTTGATGTATTTAGGAAATACTTAATCCAAAGGCACAAAGATTTTCTCCTATATTTTCTTGTAGAAATTTCCCAGTTTGACATTTTACATTTATGCCATTGATCCATTTTGAATTAATTTTTGCACATAGTGTGAGATATGGATCAAAGTTCCCCCCTTTTTTTTGCATACAGATATGGAGTTATTCCCACTATTTATTGAAAGATGATCCTTTCTCCACCAAATTGCTTTTCTATCTTTGTTAAAAATCAGTTGTCTGTGGAAACATTCTGTACTTTGTTTTTAAATTTAAGATTAAAAAAATTTTTTTTTAATTTATTTATTTTGAGAGAGAGTGAGCAGTGGAGGGGCAGAGAGAAAGAAGACAGAGAGAATCCTAAACAGGCTCTGCACCGTCAGCATGGAGCCTGCCATGGGGCTCAAACTCTTGAACCATGAGATCATGACCTGGGCTGAAACCAAGAGTCAGGCAATTAACTGATTGAGCCACCCAAACACCCCAACATTCTGTACTTTCTACTAAATGTTACTGGGAACCTAAATCTGCTCTAAAAAATAAACTCTATTTTAAAAAAGGAAGAGGCAAAAGCAAAAAAAAAAAAAATGAGTTGTTTACATAATGTGAATCTATTTCTAGACTCTCTGTTTCATGGATTTATTTGTCTATCTTTGCACTAATGCCACATTGTCTTGATTGCAGTAGTTTTATACTAAGTCTTGAAGTCAGATCCTTTAACTTTGATTATTCTTTTTCAAAGTTGTTTTTGGCTATTTTAGGTTTCTTACATTTCCATGTCACTTTTAGAATCAACTTACAAATTTCTACAAAATAACATGCTGGGACACAACAATATTGTATCTTCTGATAATAAACATAATGTATCTTTCACTTTTTTTTTTAACGTTTATTCATTTTTGAGAGACAGAGTGTGAGTGGGGGAGGGCTAGAGAAAGAGAGGAGACACAGAATCCGAAGCAGGCCCCAGGCTCTGAGCTGCCAGCACTGAGCCTGACACAAGGCTTGAACCCACAGACTGCAAGATCATGACCTGAGCCTAAGTTGGATGCTTAACTGACTGAGCCACCCAGGCGCCCCATAAGCACAATGTATCTTTCCAATTCGTTTAGGTCTTTTAAATTTTTTCTCAGTGATATTTTATACTTTTCAGTGGATAGGTTTTACACATCTTTTGTCATATTTATCCAAGTATTTCGTATGTTTAATGTTATTGTAAATTGTATTGTTTTTTGAATTTTAATTTCTAATTGTTCTTTGGGAGTATAGAAAAATACAATTGGTTTTTGTATGTTGATCTTTGCTTTTTTTTTAATGTTTAGTTTTGAGAGAGACAGAGTGAAAATGAGGGAGGGGCAGAGAGAGAGGGAGACACAGAATCTGAAGCAGGTTCCAGGCTCTGAGCTGACAGCACAGAGCCCCACGTGGGGCTGGAACTCACAAACCATTAGATCATGGCATGAAGTTGGATGCTTAACTGAGCCACCCAGGCAACCCTGTATGTTGATCTTTGATCCTGCAACATTGCAAACCTCACTTCTTAGTTCTAGTTGCTTTTCTGTACATTATATTTTATTTTCTATGTAAGCATATTGACATATTTTTCTTTTATTATTTTAAAGATGTTTCTTCATTGTCTTCTTCTCTACCTTGTTGCCCATGAGAAATCTGCTGTCATCCTTCTATTTTCTTGTGTATGTAAGGTGTCTTTTTTACCCTTGCTGCTTTAAAATTTTTTTTATCGGGGCGCCTGGGTGGCTCAGTCGGTTAAGCGTCCGACTTCGGCTCAGGTCACGATCTCACAGTCTGTGAGTTCGAGCCCCGCATCGGGCTCTGGGCTGATGGCTCAGAGCCTGGAGCCTGCTTCCGATTCTGTGTCTCCCTCTCTCTCTGCCCCTCCCCCATTCATGCTCTGTCTCTCTCTGTCTCAAAAATAAATAAAAACATTTAAAAAAAATAAAAAAAAATAAATTTTTTTTTATCATTGGTTCGAGTAATTTGATTGTGGTGTGTATTGGTATCATTTTCTCATGTTTCTTGTGCTTGAGTTAATGAGCTTTTTGGTTCTGTGGGTTAATATTTTTATCAAATATTTATTCAGAAAAATTTTTTACTTCCTACCTCGTCTTCTTCAGGACACCAATATATGCATATTAGAGCTCTTGAAATTGTTTCACAGCCCATTGATTCTCTGTTTTTAAAAATCTTTTTTCTCTTTGTGTTTAATTTTGGAAACTTTCTATTAGTTTGTCCTCAATTTAATAATATTTTCTTCTACATAGTTAATCTGCCATTAATTCCTTCTAGTGTATTTTTCTTTTTAGACATTGCAATTTTAATTTCTAGAAGTTCAGTTTGGGTCTTTTTCATATCTTCCCTATCTCTACTAAGTTTTTGAAAATATGAAATATAGTTAAAAACTAATGTCTCTGTATGTTAATTCTAACATTTGTGTCAGTTCTGGGTCAGTTATTTTATTTTTTAAGTTGTGGGCCGTTTTAATTTTTTTTTCCCTCTGTTAAGCTTTGTATTTTCCAGCTTCCTTGCATGCTTGATAATCTTTGATTGGATGCCAGACATTTTAAGTTTTGCCTTTTTGAGTGCTGGACATTTTTGTATTTCCATAAATATTTTTGTGCTTTATTATTTAAAAAAAAAATTGTTAGGGTCACCTAGAAGCGTGTTTAGTCTAGGGCTGATTATTCCTCACTTCTGAGGTATCATTCTTCCAAACACCCTACCTGATGACTCCTGCATTCTGATGGTTCTTTGCCTGCTTTGTGGGAACAGGCCCTGTTCCCAGTCCTAGGTGAGCTGTAGGTACTGTTCTTTCTAATCCTTTCAGGTGCTTTCCCCAGCCTCAGCTCTTTTTCTCACATTCATATGCAAATCAATTCCCTGCTAAATTGTTTTAGGGAGATCTTCTGCAGAACTTTGGAGTTCTGTTTCTGTGAAAGTTTTTCCTTTTTGGTATTCCATTGTACGAATTTCAGTTGCCTGGTCTCCCCTGACTCTGAGTGCTGCCCTTTCATCTCAGGGAATCAACTGGATTTCCTCTTGATTCCCTTTCTCTGGGTTGCAGCCTGGAAACTCTGTCAAGGCAATATACTGGCCAAATGGAGGCCTCATCTTACTTGTTTCTTGTCTCTCAGGGATCATGGTTTTTTGTTGCTTGCTATCCAGTGTCTTGAAAACCTTTGTTTTATATATTTCATTTGTTTGGTTCTGTGGTTTCAGGCTGGAAGGTAAATCTGGTCTCTGTTACTTCAGATACTCTCAGGGAAGTAATTATATGCTACACCATGTGCCGGATGCAATAAATATAGCTGTAGGAATTCAGTAAAAAATAGAAGTAATTTCTAGAGTGATAGGAGAAAGGTACATGGAAAAAGGGAATGAACTGGTATTTCAAGGTTAAGTAGGATTTGGATATATACAGTGGAAGTATCATATCCCTGTAGTCAAAGAGAGTCCTTCTCTTGTCACAGAAAAGCTATGAAGACGTGAACGAACAAAACCTCTATTGTTGACTATTTTAAGCTACCGGTCTACATATTTACCTCAAGGAATTCTTTTTGCTTATCCATGTCTTTTCAATGGAAAGTATTAAGAGATTTAGTGAAATATAAAAGTTGGTCATTTGAGAATAGGTTGTTTGTTAATATAATACCAGGTTTTAATTTTCAACATCAACTTATTGTTTGAGTTTTCATTATAAATAATAAATGTTAAATAGGCTTTGAATCAAGTAGGTCTGGATTTGAATTCTGGCTCTGTCATTATGAACTGTGTCTTTAGATCAGTTACTTCTCTTAGTTTCAGTTTCTTCATCTTTAAAATGGGGATAAAGGGGGTGCCTGGGTGGTGCAGTCAGTTAAGTGTCTTACTTTGGCTCAGGTCATGATCTCATGGTTTGTGAGTTCAAGCTCTGTGTTGGGCTCTGTGCTGACAGCTCAGAGCCTGGAACCTGCTTCAGATTCTGTGTCTCTCTTGCTCTCTGCCCCTTGCCTGCTCATGCTCTGTGTCTCTCTTTCTCTCTCTCAAAAAAATAAGCATTAAAAAAAAGTTTAAAAATGGGGATAATGATGGTTGTTATCAGGGTTAAGTGAGATCATTCATATAAAGTATTTGGAACAGAGCCTGGCAATGACTGAACCACTCAATAAATGATTGTTGCCACTATATGTTATACTATGAAGGCAGAATGACAGTTGCATGAAGCTATCTTGTGGCATTAAATCTTCTGACATAAAACTATCCTTTTGTTTTTTCCTCATTGACTCATATAGCTGATAAAACTATACTCAAGTGTAATATTCCTCTATTCGTCTTGTAAGCTTCATTTTATTTAGTATTCTCAGTCTTTGTCTACATGATAACAGACATGTGGGAAAAAATTGAAAAAGCATTGAATGTGGATGACTGGGTTCATCTTAATAGCCATGCTGGATTGACCAGATGTGTTAATTAACACAGACCTTGACTGTGTTAATTCTGTTTGTGTGTGCTTCTCTTCCCAACTTTTTATAGTTTGTAGATTTTGTAGCCACTGTTCCCACATTGGTCCACTGTGCTTTCCAGTAAGCACTTGTTGACATTTTTTGGGTTTTCCTGTTCTCAGATTCATTAGATATACCCTTTGCTTTTTTCTCTTTCCTCCTTCATGGCATAACAAATGGGTCTTGTGGCTGCTGGTGATTTACCCCTATCGACTCAAATTTTCAGGTTCCTGGGGAAATCTTATTATTTAATTGTCACCATTTGATGTAAATATTGCTCATGGATTTTGGTTTTGGTATCCTAGTTGCTCTGTTTTTATGGGGTGCATTTGTGGAGATTTAAAAACTACATTGTGGCTGCCATCATATTCCCAGAATTCCTTCCTCATCAGTCTTATTTTTCACATTTATCTCTTTATTTGAGATATAGCCAACAGTTTTCTGGAAGCTTTGACCCAAAGGTTAATGAAATGGAAACTAGATTGTGATAAAAGAAACTAGCCTAGCTGGAGGTGGCTTGCTGGTGAGATTCTTTTAATGCAGGCATTTAATTTTTCTGGATGTGTCTGTCTGTGACTTAGGATACAATACTTCCTTATTATTTAATTTGCAAATATGATAATGTATTTATCATTTTTATGCATTTCAGATATGCCATTATCAATTTATATTCTCCTGCCCTATAAATATGAGAATTGCTCAAAAGTCTCTGATATAGCACCAATACTTAAAATTCAGGTATTGGTTTTACTCAATACCACCAGAATTATAAAGGGATTTTACTTTTGCCACATTGAACACTTTTTAAAAAAGTCTTTGTGGTGAGCTGAGGTTACTTTCTTTTCTTTCCCTGATTTCTTATTTTTCTTTATCTTAAAAATCATTTGGATTGGAAATGTAGGAGATAAAAAGGTTTTTTTTTAGGGTTTTCATTGGCTTCAAACCCAGAGTGTGTCAATTAAACCAATCCAATTTCTTTTGGAACTTTGCCCCCCCATCCCCCCCTTTTTTTTGAGGAAATTAATCACTGCAGAAATAAACATGTCATCTGGTCATTTGCAACCTTATGGATTTTTGTTCAAGTTTAAAATTGATTAGTAGAAGCAGTGCTGGTAGTGGTCTGGGGTGAGTGAGAGAGGAAGGAAGCAGAATTAATTATCTCCCCAAATCTATCACACTCCAAGGGCATTTTCTGCAGAATCATTATTGTGAGTGTATTGTTGGACCATGAAAGGTGAGTGTATTAGCAATTTTACCTGATTCACAGGAGAAGAAAATTGGAATCTGAGGATTTTTTTAAAGTCATGGAAAATATAATTAATTCCCAAACTTCCTCCTTGTGTTCTATGTTCTTCTGTAGAAAAAGCTGAACTTTTAACGGCATTAATCACTAATGACTTACTTTGCCTTACAATAACCATTTTCATTTAGTTTTCAGAGAGATTGAGAAAGCTCTCCTGTTGGAAACTACTGATCACATACATTTTTGTATACAAGTAGACTTCAATATACTTGGATGATTTACAGTAAGAAGAGGTTTTCTTTCTTTAAAAAGATCTTTTTTAATGTTTATTTATTTTTGAGAGAGTGAGAGATGGAGTGTGAGTGGGGGAGGGGCAGAGAGAGAGGGAGACAGAATCAGAAGCTGGCTCCAGGCTCTGAGCTGTCAGCGTAAAGCCTGATGCAGGGCTCCAACTCAAGAAGTGTGAGATCGTGACCTGAGCCAAAGTCAAATGCTTAACCAAATGAGTCACCCAGGTGCCCCAAGAAGAGGTTTTCTTCTCATCTGATTTCATCTCTTGGTCCCTAGTACTGCCCCTCTGCTCCTCTCTTGAGGTTTACTGAGTGTGGTACCCACTTTAGGACTGTTTAATCCCCAATTCCCCAGCTATTGTCTCCTCTCTGAAAAGCCTCCAAACATCAGCTGTGTTAGTAAGAATTAATCTTTCCATTCTTATTTTGCTCAAAACTCAATTCCTACAGGAAGCCTCCTCCTATTAAATGCTATTTATTCCCTCTAATGGTGCCATTGGGCAACATGCCCTCAGCACATATATATTTGATTTTAACAATAATGTTTCCCACTAACTTAATATAACTTCCAATACAAACTGAGGTGTTAATAAATGATTATTAACTAACCTATCACCTGTCCTTGTAGGAGAACTATTAAATAAGCCTCATGTAAGATTCTGTATTTATTCAGGTTTTGAGTGTTTGAAGGTAAATGATTTATGGAAACAAAAGAGGATGAGTTTAGATGAATTTACAGAATTATTTTTAGCAAAATAGCTATTATGTATTACTGTGTACCAGGCACTCTACTGAGGAAACTCGATTATCTTGTCTAGTTCTCCCAATACTTGGAGATAGGTACTATTATGATACTTATTTTATGAGTGGTAACCTTGATGCTTAAAGAAGCTAGATAAATTGTCCAAGATCACTTAGGTAATAAATGGCAGAGATGTGGTTTTATTACAGGCAGTCTGCATCTAGAACTTTTGTTTTTAACCCCCCATTCAGCTCTTAATGCCAAGAATAAGAACACCATGACGAAGCATCTTTTTTCCTTGTCCATTTTTATCATACCCTCGTAGATTTAAATGATCCAGAACAGAGTTTTACAAAATCTTGTTCCAGACAACCTGCATCAGAGTCACTACTATCATATAACCAATTCATTGGCTAAGCATGGCATGTGGGATATAATCTAAGATCAGCTTTAGATTTTTCTCCCACTATCCTGGTTTTAGTCAGAGGTCCACTCCATACCAATTCTTGCTTTAGGACTGTTTTTTCTTTCCTTGTAGAGATGAGATGTTCAATGTCGTGGAACTGGTTTGAAGCATTTCTTTTGTAAATTTTCGCATATGGAAGGGGAGGGTAAGTTGGTGTGTTTTGCACTCACTTTGATATTTATCATATTGTGCCTGTGCAGAATATCTTCATTTTGCCCCTCTAGACCCACTCCCTATTCCTATCCATCCTCTTGTGTGGCCCAAGAGGGTGACATATATGGAGCCATTTACCAATGGGCTCTGTTGCCTTCTGGCTTCCTATTGAGTTTGGTCAATGGTGAGTCTGAGAAGAAGCCAGGAAGAAGGGAGGAGCATGATGTTGGCTTAGTAATTCCTTGACTCCCTCTCTACTGGATTTTCTTTTGGGCTGCCTGCATTCCTCAACAAAGGCCATAGCGTTTGTCAAGCAGTCCTCCCCGCATTCCACCTTCTGATTCTGGTGTCAATTTCCTTCTCTTGTCCTTTTGGATCTAATGATGTTGACTGTTGCCTTGCTGCTGTGAGACCTGGGGCACTGCATTATCTCTCGTCATTTCCCTTCCCCTTGTGCATACTGTACACTCTGCCCACAACTTTTGTGAATACTTCCTTTATTAAGCTTCCCTCACATTAACCAGCTTCAGTGTGCAGTCTGTTTCCTGCTGGGATCATATTTGATAAGACACCCTAGTTGAAACTGATTTTGTGATGCTGTCATTTTAACATCCTGTTACATAAATGTATTAAAAATATAGATTCTTTGGACCCTTACTAGACTTACTGAATCACAATTTCTGGTGGTGGCAGCATTTGGGATTCTGCATTTTTAACAAGCATCTCTGATGATTCTAGTACTCACTAAAGATTTAGATTTAACAGAAGTCTAACATCTATTTAGGAAGAAGAAATCAAGTTTTGAGTGAGGCCCAACCTCTAGGGATTTAACCATTTTGCCAGCCTAGAAGGCTTACTGAGTTCAAATTGGCAAAGTTCTTTGGGTTTCAGTAATTGAAAAATACTGTGTTCATACTATGCACAGAGCATTTGTGTTTTCTTGTATTTTCTTTCAAAGTTGGCTTAATTCTTTTAAGTGAATTGACATTTTTGACTCCCATACAAATCTCCTATGCATGTTTTTTTTTTTTTTTTATACTTTTCTTGAGATTATAGACATGGCTTACCAGTATCTATACAAGGTAATTGTTGGCTTAATACCATTTGTTAATACTTCAACAAACAATGTTTTAAATAACTATTACTGTACATGCTTTGTAGAATATTTTTTTAAAGGGAGATTTTTGGAGTTACTTTTTTAAAAAAATTTTTGATGTTTTACTTATTCTTGAGAGAGAGAGAGAGACAGAGAGAGAGAGAGAGAGAGAGAGAGACAGAGACAGAGACAGAGCATGAGCAAGGGAGGGGCAGAGAAAGAGAGGGAGACACAGAATCCGAAGCAGGCTCCAGGCTCTGAGCTGTCAGCACAGAGCCTGACACGGGGCTTGAACTCATGAGTGGTGAGATCATGACCTGAGCTGAAGTTGGACGCTCAACTGACTGAGCCACCCTGGCACCCCTGGAGTTACTTTTAATGGAGATGTGGCAGGCTTAATAATGGTCCACCAAAAATGTCCATGTCCTAATCCCTGGAACCCTAGTGAATGTGTTAGGTTACTTGCCAAAGAGGAATTAAGATTGTAGATGAAATTAAAGTTGCTAATCACATGACCTAGATAGGCCGAGATTATTCTGGAACATCTGAGTGGTGTTAATGTAATCACAGGGGTAGAAAAGGGAAGCAGAAATCAGAGCAATGTGATCTGAGAGGGACTAGACCTGTTGTTGGCTTTGAAGATGGAGCCAAGGATTGAAGACTTCCTCTAGAAGCTGGTAAAGGAAATGGATTCTCCCCTAAAGCTTCTGGGAAAGAGCACAACCCTTTTGACACCTGAATTTTAGCTCAGTGAAACCCATGTTGGACTTCTGACCTACAGAAATATAGAGTGATACATTTATATTGTTTTAAGCCACTAAATTGATGGTATTGTATCACAACAACAATAGAAAACTGATCCGAAGGGTTAAGGGAAATAAGGGGAGGGAGGTTTCAAATAGTAAATCAATACTTTAACTGGGGTCACTTACTCTGCAAACCCTTGAAGTAAGGAAAGGCTGTAATTGCCATGTCTGAATGTTTGAAAATTTAATTCACTCCTTTGGAGCTATAATGGGTGACATCATGACTTTTTGATATTTTAATTATGATGTTGGCATGGGAGCAAATTGCACACTGAGAGTGAGAACTGGGAACCTGTGGTGCACTATTGGACCCATTCTAAGCCAGGGCTTGACTGTCTAGGATGTAGCCGAGTTTCAGTGAATGGCAGGCCAACCCCCAGGGATGATATCTCCATAGAGAACTTGTTCTTTTGTGTCTCTGGGAACCTGTTAGCCCATTGCTGTGCAGGTAAAGGAGGCTGGGCAAAGAAAGAGCAGGAGCACATGTGTCTGATTATCTTTCTTATCTTTTCCATTTTCTATTGTATTTTTTAATTTTACTTATTATCTCCCAATTTTCATATTGAAATGTTCTCATTTTCTATCATTTTTAATTCCCAAGAATTAATTTTTGATTTTTGAATGATGATAAGGACTCCCTCCTTGACCAAACTTTAGTCAGGCTCTGCTGACTCTTTTTGACTGTGCCTCCCTTTGGTCGGCTAGCCCAATTTTAGCAGGAATCCTGCTAAGCCAGTTTATGGAGAATTCGACCCACCCTCAACCCTTGATACCCAATCAAGTTCTTCATCCTCCTCCCTTTGAGACCTCACAAACTTCCTTAGTATTCCATCTCAAATTTCCATCTGATGACTCCCTCAATTCAGCCTGTTGTCCACAAATCCCCAGCTGTCCCTGTGGCTTTCAGAGTTGAGCTCAGTCTCTCTCCCTTACTGCTAATAGTTTGAATCTCTATTGCAATAATTTTGAATAAAGTCTTCCTTGCCTGTTAAACTTGTTCAGTGCAGTTTCTCTTGGACAATGCTTCTTTTATATAGACTCTTTTTCTTATTTTTTTCAGTTCAGTATCTTATCAGAGAACATTAGTGGTGTTTATTTATTTTTTTAATTTTCTCTGCATTTTTTTCTATAACTTTAAATTTTTTTGAGTTTTTTTTTTTTTCCTGTTTTTCACATTGAAGAATGAGGCACTAAAATTCTGATTGGAAGTCCTGTGTGTGACTTGTGAACTGAAGGGCTTTGGTGTAAGATAGCTGGGCCAGGCCATTTCATTGCCTCTGTGCCTTCCTGAAGCAATTCCCCATGGATAGCATGGCTCCTTTCTCTGGGGCTGGTGTTTGGAGGGAAATTTCCCAAACTCTCCTTGCCTGTTGGGAGAGAGAGAAGCAGAAAGCTAGCTATGTGAGTTCTGGAAGTAAAGGTGAGTGAGAAACTAGGAATCTCATCTTTCAATATGTGGTTTTTAGGTACCCCACCTATTTTTGTGTCCTATCCCTTATTCTTCATCTCCCTGGTGACTCCTAGTCCACACCTCCTGAATCTAGAGTCTTCTCAGGGTGGGGAAGATAGGTAGAGGTCTCATACAATCTTAGGCAGACTCCTAGCTAATCTTCCTGTTTTAACCCTGCCCAATTGCCCACTCTTGGAGGTACTTAGTAACTCTAATTACCAAGTCTTTTCAGCATTCGGAGGAAGTAATTGCTTGGTTTCTTGGTTTATTTCACTGCTGGTTTAGGGTTAAGTTTTTTTTTTTAGGTCTGCTAAGTCAGTACCACCAGACACAATATTTCATTTCTGTTGTTTCCTAAATTTTTTTTTTTTTTGGTCTTTTCTCAAAGTGGAGTATGAGAAGGTGTTCAGTGCATCATGTTTAACTGGGAGTAAATGTGTACATTTTAGAAAGGTTTTCAAGATAATTATCTTCTAGTTTCCTCTCAGTCAGCAAGAAATTCAATTCATGTTAACATCCAAGTCCTCCCAGCAAATTCAGAATTAATAAATGGTGATGGAACTATTGATTTATTATGTAAATAGGTATACTATGTTTGCTTGACACTTTTTAAAAGGCATAAAGCAGCACTATATTAAATAAATCCAATTGAAGGAAAAGAATTCACAATGGAGAATAAATTACGTAAGTGGAAACTACCTTACCCACCATATTGCATTAGAGCTGAAGATTATCTCAGTAATCACTTAACAATAGGGGTCCATATTGATTTTAACTGCTAATTATGTCAGGGATATGCCCCCGAGTTAGAATTTTAAATTTAATTCTGTGTAATCTGAAAGTACTTCCTGAACTCTGAGTTGTAATTTAAACAGAAAAAAAAAAAAATTACAGAACACAGCAAAACAACAAATCTGAGTAGTTAGTTTATCCCACATGAACTGATTAAGAACTTTTTCATCATTTTTTTTATTATGGCAGGGTCTGGCCTTGTGTTTTAGACCAAGGAGTTATAAGCTGGGATATTTAAGGCTAATCCAAGTAGAATAAAGCTCCAGACAAACTCAGAATTAATAAATGACAACAGAACTATTCCATGGAACTAAGCCATTAAGACTGGATATTTCCTTTGTTTGTCCAGGGCATTTGAGTGAAAAATAAAAACTTGATTGGAATTTAAGGAGATGTAAGCAAAATAAAGAAGGATCAGGAGTAAATATGGAGGAATATAATGAAATCCTGTTTGGTAGAATCTAGGACTCCTATTTCTCTGGAATAATGTTTCAAATCTCTGCCCTCCTTTTAAAGGATGTAAAAGCAAACATTGATGACAGCTTTTTTTCCAGAGCCAGGAATGATTCTTGGATCAATCTTGGTCATGTTCTTCATTTACATAAATTTGGTAGTGGCTGAGGTTTTTGAGAAATGTTTTTAGGTCATTATTGATCAACTCAGCTGATCAAAGGACTCTGTTTAGAGTAGGGTCCTCAAGTATCATATGAACAGTACATTTTCTTAGATGTTTGGATCCAACACAGGGTTTAAAATATCTTGTTAGTAGATAGATATGAATTTTTGGCTGTCAAGGAGATGTGGAAGATTAGCTGAATTAACTCCCACTTCACTTCATTCCAAACTCATGTTATAATGTTCCAGAACCTTCCCAAATTTTAAAAAATGCTTCTTATTAAAAGCATAGTTCAATAACTTGATGCCAGGTGGTGAGGAGAATCAATTTCTAAAGAATCTTGTGGCACATTTATGTTTTGATGACTAAGATAACCTTTAAAAATATCCTTTCAGTAAGCTGCTTTTACCTGTAAAATAAGATTTATATTTAGACACTCTTTCAACAAAGCCAAAAAGTTTTCCATACAAGGAAAGATAGGTTGTCATGCTGTGTCTTTAGTTTAAATACAATGAAAGAGACTTACAAATTATTTTCTCAAACTACCTTTGCCAAATATCCAGCTAGACTATTGTCAGTATTTCAGTCTACAAGTATGTATTAAATGTCTTAACACGTCCTGGGCTACAGAAAACATGTTTTCTTATTTAATTTTATGAAAGCACCTACCACAGTTCCTATCACGTGGTAGATGCCTAATGAACATTTTCTGGACTTCATTACCTGTTAAACTTTTTGACCACCCACTTAAAAGTTCTTCAAAACTAAAGTATTAAACAGGACTTAAGTCTTTTAAGCAATTGAAGATGAAGAAATGTTTGAATCATAGTCTTGAAGTAAATACATTACCTGTGACTTAACCCACAGACAGAGTTGATATTTAATTAGTATCCAATAAAAATATAAACTATACCTGTTGGAATATTGCTGTTGCTCTGACTACCTCCTCCTCTGGGTGCCCTCAGCACCCTGGACCTCCCTACAATGCAGCAATTGAAAAGTTAAAACCTGGACAATGGGGGTGGGGTGGGGATAGGAGTTGAGAGGTTGGAGGTGGAGGGTGGAGGTCTTCAGGGTTCATAGTCCATTCTGATTAGTCAATGTCTAGGATACACTGTTATTAAATATCTTGATATTGCCCTTCTCTACTCACCAGGTGATTTTTGCTTAGGGAGTGCAAATAAATGTCAATATTAGCTGGATGCAGATTTTATTAGTAAGCATATAGGGGAGATGCTTATAGTAAGGGGGATAGAATGTAGCATTTCTCAAGCTCTCGTTCATGGAAATATTTTTTCATTCACTTGCAAAATGTTACATTGAACAAAGTTGTGCTTATTTCTTTGATGTAGGACTTTTCAAAGCTGTTAATATATTACTTTACATGTTAAGTCTCTAGGAAAGGGATATCTCTATTTCTCAAACTTATTTGACTGAAGAACCCTTCTTTCCCCCATGGGACACCAACTGATATCAATTGATAACAATGTGTACTAAAATCCTAAATATTTAGAATAGTCCTTGCTTCTCATATATGTTAAAAAAATTAGCATTATTCACTCTTTGAATTATCAGGGTTCTGGCAAGACAGAAGAAAAGTTAGATTTGACTATCGTTTTAGTCAGGCTAGGTTAGGTCATGTGTAGGAACGTGTAACTCCTGAAACTCGGTGGTTTAACACAACAGTTGCTCACGTAAAAGTTTCTGTAGGTTGAGACACTGCCCTTCCAGTAGTGGCCCAGTATTTGGGCTGTTTTTTCCTTATAATGGGGAGCAGATGGAATGTTTGGTGGGCTTTACTCTCTTCACCGAAACTGTATTGCAAAAGTCAGGATTATGTAGTTCAATATGTTGATTTTCCTTCATTTTTATTTTGGCAAATAAATAAAAAGCTACATGTTTTTGCCTTCTTCCAAAAGTTGTTTTTACCATTCTTCAGATTTGCCATTAAAAAGTATCCATAGTCTTTCTTAGCTCATGCTTAGAGTATATACCATTTTTATCATTGCATGATTAAGTATTTAGCTCAAGTTTTAAAATATACAACCTATGCTGTAAACATACAGAATTGAGAGTTTGGTTATCAGATTTCTCTGCTTTTTGTCACTTTGTTTATATATTGATGTTGTTTATTTTAGTTTTACTTATTCTGGTGTCTATTTAGTTAATTTGGGTGTAGCTCTTTAAGAACTCTACATTTGTTTTCTAAACAATGTCTTTTATCACGATTATTTCCTAAAAGACACTTGCCAAGTGAGAAATCTCTCTTGATTTTATCACAACTGACAGTCTCTGTTGAAGAGATATTCTTGTCTTTGTTGTCAAGAGGATAGTGCAAAAGATATTATCAGGGACAGAACTTCACAAGAGCAGCTGAATAGAGTATCCTGTGGTGCCTGTTCTAAATCAGTTGTTACTAATTTTTCATTGTTGTGAGTAGCGCATCCACTCACATTTGTTCAGATGTTCATAAAGCCCCCAGTGTTGCCTTTGCCTCTCAAGACGCTGGGTAATCTTCCCGCATTTGAACACTTTATTGTTAAGAAAGGAGTGACCTTAACCTGGTATGACCAATGCTGAAGGATGCCTTGGGAAGGGAAGAAATGAGCCCTTTATACTCATTACTTAAATATTTTTCCAGAATGATTTGGACCTAATGGGGTCTACTAGTATAATTTTCTTTTTCATAATTCTATAGGGGAGGAAAAATATCTTTTCCTTCTACCCTTTTAAGTTTTTTTGGTTCGGGCCCTTATGACAAGACACGTTAACAATAGAAAAGCATACAAATGTAATTAGTAGAACTTTTGACATGACAGCCTTGATAATGAAATGAAGACCAGAAGAAGTTGTTAAACCTGAGTGTTTTTATGCGAGGTTTGATGAACAGTGGAAAGTTATGGAAAAAGGTGATAGGACAAAAAAGAGTATGAACTAAGTGTAGTAAACTGGGAGAAACAGCAAGCCCTGTTTGTTCAGATTCCTCTCACGTCCCTCCATCTTGGAAATAAGGATGTTCTTTTCCTCCCAGTATAGGGAGCCCACCACCCACATGAGGGTTTTATGACCTGCTTGAGGGGAAGGTCAGAAAGTCCTTCCTGAACATGATGTTTGTCAAGTTTCTTTAGCCTAAAATATTTTGAGGTGCATGTTCTGAACTGCATCAATGCTGTGAGTAAACACACTAGGAAGTTCAGTGGCTCCAACTGCACCCAAGACTTTTCCTTTTTGGGTGCTCTTACTTTTTCTTCCCACTGGCCTTTTCCAATTTAAGAGATCGATAATGAACAAATACTGGGCAGCAGATATACTAAACCCCTATTGATAGTAGTTTCTCCGGGCGCCTGAATCCAGGGCTGTGAGAAAATAATTTTTCCTACAAAGAAGCTGGAGATGGGGTTTAGAGTCCTCAGTCTTTGGGATCTTTAAAATAAAAATATTTTAATAATTTAAATTAAATTTAAAAGCAATATGTGCTTGCTGTAATAATATTAGAAATGACAGAAAAAGAAAAAGAAAAAGAAATCTTCGTTTAGCTGCTACCACTCTCCTACACAGAAATAACCACTGTCATCAGATCTGTATTATGGTCTTTTATGACCTTTTTAATACAGGCATAAATAATTTCTCAAGGTTGCAATAATAGTATAGACACAATTCCATGTTTTCTTTGCTGTTATGTTTTATAGACTGTTTTCCATGCTTTTAACATAACCTGTATATTTATCATTTTAGTGGCTGTTGAATGGTTTACTGAGTTGACATATCATTATTTGAAATTGAATTATTGTTAGAAGAAACAGATTCTTCGAGAACCGTTTCCCTTTCTATCCTTTTTGTTTGAGCAGAGTTCTGGAATGTATAGGTCATTCTCCTCTCCACCTGGGGCATGTGCTCACCTATTCCTTAACATTCCTGTTTTCCCTCCAATGCTTGAAATATATATATATATATATATATATATATATATATATATATTTTTTTTTTTTTTTTTTTTTTTTTTTTTTTTTTTTTTTTTTTTTTCATCTAGGCATGTGAGTAATACTAGAAATTTATTTGGAAAGAAATAGTTAAAGAAGTATTTTCTCAGGAAAATCTTTTTGGATGGGATTGAAGGCAGGGTTTTTCCTTTTATCTGACATTCAATTCCAAATGAAAATAGAAGGAACTGCAGCCGTATTTTAATGACAGAGTTGTGCATACATAGGTCTGAGGAACTTTTTGAAACAGAAAATGATCACTAATGCCTTGAACTGATTCATTATTGTGTGTGTACTTATTTAAGCATATTCTTGGGTCCTCTGCATTCAGACGGCCTGATTTGTAATATATGCCATTCTTTTCCATGCTTTGCATATCAGAGATGATGCCTTTTTTTTCTCTCCCCCTACTGCTGCTGCCTCTACCTGGGATTATGCAGATTCTGGTTTAAACCTCTTTATTCTTTTCTGCAAGTGCACAGCATGATGGGCTTCATTTCTGCGAGTAAATGATAATGGATTTCAGCTTTCACCAGTGACATTTGGAAACTACATGTCTTATATAATATGTGTGCCACACAATAAAAATGGTCACCCTGTCTAACGATGTGAAAATGTAAATAAAAATGGAGTGCTGTCAATATGTAGAGGCCACCTCTTAAAACAAAAGTGTGTGTGGGGGGGCTCCTAATTATTTTAATGGAGCCAATTTCATGATTTTTCAAGCTGGATATAAGGACAATCTTATTGATAATGGGTACTTGGGATAATCAAGGGAAGGCTGTTGGAAGGGATTTAATTTATTCTGTCAGATATTCAAGGCTATAAAACATTTCAACAAATCAAAGCCATCATTTGAGGAATAACAAAGATTAAAAGGCAGCATTGGCTACCATACGCTTGTGTCCTTCTTGCCCTTTCATCTGAGTGCCTGTTTTGTATTAAATAAAGCATACTTATCCCTGATTAGCATTTATTTCTGTCTCATTGGGTGTACAGTGCTTTTTCATGCTTTAGATGTAAAGGGACTCAACTTCTCGTCTAAAATAACTGAGTATCTTCTGTTTATAAAAATGAACACAATGTGTGAAGGGTGTGGAGACAGAGTTTTGATAAATTGGTCAGGCCTGGGCTTTATGGCTGTAGTCTGTGGAGGGAGGAGAGGCCAGGGCACTTGAAAAGAGCAGAGGTATTTCACTAAAAAGCAATGACCTTGAGGATGAGGCTACTGAAACCTCAAATCCCAGTTTTGGTTCTTGAGGCAAAGAAACCTTTGCCTTATTCCTTTATTCTCCTTTTCCTTATTCCCACTAAGGGAATTTGCTTATTCTCTACCATCAGAGAATGGGCATCAGTTTCCTGTCTTTATGAAAACACAAGTTATTGAGCTTCTCACTCCCATGCTATTTATTCTGTAAGAGAAAGAGGGGGCTTTTCTGCTCCAAATGCCCAGAGAGGACCCTTCCTCATTTCATATTCCTGAATCATCTGGGCCCTTGCACTTGGAGTATTGACCTGTGGCAGTGACACCTCCACCTCTGTGTAATATGTCTTTCAAGTGAGAAGCCTCTTCTGGTCAATACTGAATCAATTTGCTCTGGCAGTCTAATTGAATGCCTCCCTCAGACAAATGGGTCACCGGGGGAAAGGGGAAAACCTTGATATGCAGATAGGAATCGAAGCCCCAGAGAAGGCTGTTTTAAAAATGTATATTCCTCCTGAGAAGGAGCCTATGTAACGAAAGCAGTGCTAGCTATTTGCTCAGCAAAATGAACGTAAATCAATCTGCTTGCATCCTCCTTTTTATTGCACTACTTTTTACTTTAACTTGATCCCTGCAGAGAGAGAGAGAGAGAGAGAGAGAGAGAGAGAGAGAGAGAAAGAGAAGACCCAAAGTCCAGAATGAGACTAGGATGAGCTTAAAATTTTGATTATGTAGATTTTTTTAAATGGCACACTATTTCCATTTAGCAAATTATGCAGATGTTTAAATTATCTGATATCCTTAATATTAATAAAAGACAGCTTTTTGTTTAGATGAGCTTGTTTTTTCTCTCCGTGTTCCCTTGGGGGTTTAAGGGAAGAAATGGGCAGAAAACTCTGCTGTGAGAGCTCAGCATTGTGTTAGCCTCTTTCTAACACCTCACTCTTAGTTCTTACTCCAGCTCTACGAGAAGTAGTAATCCTTGATTTACAGAGGAAGAAACTCAGAGAGCTTGGATAACTTGCCTCAGGTAATTTAGTTGCTTATCTATGTGAACCAGATTGTGGTGTCTCCAAGGCCAGTGCTTCTTTTTGTATAGGGTTAGATTTTGATAGCAGTTTCTAAAGTGGTATCTCGGGGATAGCTCCTTTTAGGCATCTTTCTATCTGAATGATGCAAAAATGGACACATAGTCTGTGTATTAGTTTCCTATTGCTGCTGTAACAAATTGCCATAAACTTAGTGGCTTTAAACAAATTTATTATATTTCAATTCTGGATATCGGAAGTCCAAAAATGTGTCTCTCAGGGCTCTAAAATCAAGGTGCTGGCAGGCTTGCATTCCTTTCTGGAGGCTGTAAGAGAGAACCTGCTTTCTTACCTTTTCCAGCTCTCGAAGCTGCCCTCATGCCTTGGTACATGGATCCTTCCTTCATTTTCAAAGCTGGCAGTGGTGGGTTAAGTCTTTGTCACATTGCATTATTCTGACTTCTGTTTCTGTCACTGCTGTGATTATACTGGGCCCAACTAGATAATTCAGGATAATCTTCATATCTCGAGGTCAACTGATTAGCAACCTTAATTCCATCAGCAACTTTAATTCCTCTTTGCTCTGTAACCCAACATAGTCACAGGTTCAGGGGAGTAGGACATGAACATTTTTGAGGGACCATTATTCTGCCTACCATATGAAGTCTTTTAACAGAATAATACACTTGTGAGTGACCCAGCATTTGAAATCAGACTGCCTGATTTAAGTCTTAACCCACTACTTTCTCACTGTATGCTTTAGGGCAGGTCGAGTGCATTCTCTGTGCCTTGGCATCCTCATCTATAAAACAAGAATAATAATTTGTTGTGGAGATTGAGATTATGTATACAAAGTGCTCAGTATGTGCCAGCACACTGTATACAGTAGACATCGAATGAATATTGGCTATTATTATTTACAAAACATCACATGCATGCGTGGTGCTTTGTGTTACACGAAGGTTTCACAGTTATTCTTGTTAGATTTCAAACCATGCCGTGGCACTTATTGTTAATATATTTCCAGTTTATTGTGAACTTATTTTAAATCAAAGCTGTAATTGTTAAAACAATAGCTTAAAATTAAAGGAAACTTTGGGGCAAATCCACCATATTAATACCTCATCATAATTATTTAATATTTAAATATGTCTAGGTTTTTACCTTTACACATTCTGTAGTTACTTATAAACTTCTAGAGAGGAGGGACAATGATTTTGTTTCTTCTGTAGACTCAGGCTTGAACATAATTAGCAAGAATGAGTGCAAGTAAATGCCTGAAGGAATCCAAGGAGGCTGAAATGGCTAATGGTGAGGGCATGGGCTGGGAAATGGTGATGCTTTTGCATTCTCTTACTTTTTTTGCTGCATTAAAAGTCTCCTACTGTGTCCCTTAATTTTGATGTGTTTAAATCTTTTCAACTCAGTGAGGACATGGCAACTTATTAAGAGCTGACTTGACCAATTCAGTGAATTTGGCTTTAACCATGTGCAGGTAACAGAAAACTGGTCTCAAATTGGCTAAATCAATGAGGTGTTTATTAGCTCACGTAACTGAGAAGTCACAGAGGTAGGTCAGGCTGGAGCCAGTGGTTCACTGATAACCATCATTTTGTCTCCACCTTTCTCTTCTCTGTTTTTGCTAAGACTGCTTTAGCCTAAGGCTGGCCTCCTTTGTGGTCATAAGACAGCTGCTATCAGTTTCTAGGGGCTCCATGCTCCCTTGCTTATGTCCTGCAGGAGGAGAGAGTACAACTCTCAATAGTAGTCACAGAAGAGTAAAGAACTATCTTTCTTAGAAGCCTCCAAGAAGTTCAGTTCCCACATCTCATTTGCTTAGATGGAGTCTCAGCCTCTTTAGTCATCCCTGAACCAATTATAGTGACCATGGGAGATGAAGTACTCAAGTTGCATGGTGAGAGGAGGTGGATTCTGAGTGGCCAAACACAGCAAATATGAAAACAACTCAGAGCATCTGGGGGCATAAAAGAAACTCTTCTTCTAGGTTGTGAAATCTGGCTGAGTTGGGGGTCCTAGTCCTTTATAACTTTATCAGCAGGTCTCTTTAATCATCCTTCTTGGTCATCATCTTGTTAATTTATGGAGCATTTCTTAAAGATTTTGATGCAGAGATTTGCTTTTAAAGTGCTAAATACTTCATTTATTTACAAGGATTTATCAAACTTACTCAAGCCAGATGCTCTTCTAAGCCCTGGGGATTCAGAAGTGAAAAAAACAGAGCCCCAAACTTTAAGGATCTTACCACTAAATAGAGTCTCTGAACTGCCAGGATCCTTAGTTTCAAGGGTTAATTCATATCAGATTCTTAGTATGATTTTTATTGTGTCAAAGTTAAGTGTTCATATCTGTACATGACTATAAAGAACCCACTCATCCCAGAGGGAGCAATTTTGGAAAAGAATCAAGTAATATGGATGAAAGGTGCATAGTCAGTAATGGAGATTGACACAACTTAAACTTCTCATATTAAAGTCATAAACATGGGGTGGCTGGGAGGTGGGACAAAGTGTTTGGGAGTGGAATATAGAATGAGGTGGTATCCTGAAGTGCCTGCTATGGAGGCTTGGTGTGAACTGAATTGAAAGTGGTTTGAAACCATGCAGTTACATCACAGTTCGTAACCTCTATTGGGAGGCCCTAGAGAGGAACCTGGGATCGAATCTGTCAATTAAAATCCTATTTTCTCGGCAAGAAGTAGGTCCTCTGGGTCATCCTGAGAGCTTCCACTGATGATGAACTTCACATTTTAACTGCTTTCTCTCTAAATAACTACCTCCCTAGGGTGGAAGGTGCAGATCCCTTGGTGCATACAAAACTTACTTAAGTCATGAATTGACTTCCTGTAGGTCAGTACAGGAAATCCCAAAGGGCAAGGGTCTAGACTAGGGGCAAGAACTGGAGTTAAACCAAGGTGCTTAAACTGTATCCACTCACGTGGTTGCCATTTTCTCTCCATTTGTAATGGTTCAGTGCTGGAAGAACAGAGGAAGCCTAATTATATGGAAACACATTTGGTGTTATAATCAAATAAATTTCAAAGAAAACTAAGATGACATTAATGGTATTTTTAGTAGTTATACATATGACAATTAGTCACAATGATATGTTCTGCCAGTTATTCTAATTAGTATTAGTTTGACATAGCTGGACCAATTTTGCATTTTCCCTTTGCTTTGTTAGTTTTTCAGTATCCATAAGTAGCAGTAAGGCTTGTTGGGGGATCCTTGGAGAGGACCTGTTAAATAAAACTCTCTGTCTTCCCTGAGGGCTAAGAAAGGTGAGAAGTAAGAGAACCGAATAAAACTGATGGGGGTTCAAAATACTACCTTTATTACTCAAAAAGGCTCAGTTGGTGGATATATTTAATCATACTTTCTTACCTGGTTATTGGCTGTGCTGGACCAAGTCAGACTCTCTGTGGGTGGGGGAGGGGATCTCATAGGGGATTTTAGGAGATGACTTGGGGCTGCCCTGGAGAAACAGCCAAAAAAACCCAAGAGATAGAAGGGAAGAGTTGAGCTGATCGTGTCCAGTTTATTCCTCCAAATTCATCCATCAAATAGGTTAATCCCATAGAGAGGTCATGGGTGTTACACTAAATGAGCTCCCTTTATCAAGAGTAGAGAAGTATTCCCTTTGTGTAAATAATTTTTCTAGATATTTTATGAAGTTTAATTCTGTATATACTGACAAATTATGCTGTCAACTAGAGGCAAGGTCTTGGGTTCTAAACAACCACAGAATTTTTATCTTCTATCATCCTCTCTTCTACCCCATCCTCCTCCTCATAGACTAAATCTGGCCCCTGGGCTCAGGCTTCTTGAGGTCCTCCTTTATATTTATTTAAATTATTTAATTATACTAAATCTCATATTTAATCCTACTCAGTAGGTTTGTAGCTTGTCATGTACCAGTCATTTTATATTCATTATCCCATTTAATCTACAACAAACCTGGGGAATAGGATTTATTCTCATTTCTAGATGTGGAGATTCTCAGAGAGAATTTATCCAAGGCTAAAAAGAGCGTAGTGAAAATAGGAATCAAACCTGTGTCTCTACACCTTAAAGCTGAGAGAAACTGATAACTCCAAGCACATATTTCTCCAAGTCTCAGCAGTGGTGAAGAATAGGTTTGAATTGGAGATGAACTGTACCCACCCTGACCTGTGAAATGAGAAAGTTCATATAGGTCTTTGATAGAGGTGGTTCTGGTTAAGAGCATAGTTGGACACTGAACTCTCTGAAAATGTGGAGGGAAGGTAAGAGAAGACTAACTTACATTTTTTTATGATTTTATTTTTAAGTAATTTCTACACCCAACATGGGGCTCTGAAGCCACAAGCCCGAGATTAAGAGTTGCATGCTCCTGAGCCAGCCAGGTGCTCCACTTACATTTTTAATATAGGCATCTGTCCTAGCCTGACTCTACATGGAGAGAAGTTAAAGCTGGGCAGGCTGCAGGGTTAATTTTTCTAGCTTTCTTGCACACATAGACATGAACTGGGGAAAGGCTTGATTTCCCTTTGGCAGGGGGGAGCCCTGTGGTGGAGAGATGGTCAGGTATGTATACAGTTGAGCAGTTTCTTGATCTACTGTTCTCAGGTACCTGTTCTCACCCATTGGCCCCTGAAGGCATCCTTTCTCTTAAGACCCCTCTTCCCTTTCCTCCTCTTTCTCCAATACAGGAAACTGGCAGGAGTGGAGTGCATGGCAACCTGCACTGCTAAGAACTCTTGTGGCTCCATGGTCAACAAGAACTTCTCTGTTGTTGGTAGAGGAGAGAGAAAAAGAAAGTGTATATTCTATTTTTTTCCCTTGAGGAACGGGCAGCTATGACCATGAATACTTGTTTCTGAAGATCTATGGTTTTTTGACCACCTTTGTCTCTGGAGCAGAATGTTTTCCTTCACTTTCTTCTTGGTGGATAATGCCATAGTGTGTGCCCCCACTCCCAAGCCACTAGTGTAAATATTAAGACAACTAGTCATTCAAATTCCATCTACCTATAACAGAGCACTAGAAATTGTCATCAGATTGACTGTACCACATGCCTAGCAACTTTTTGATTCAAGAAACTTGCAAGTGTTAAAGCTCAGGGTTGCTGTGCTGGTGTATTTATAATGGCTAGTTTTTTTTTCTCCCCTCCCTTATCTGGATACCTAATAAGAATATGAACATCTCACCCAGAACTATGGACAAAAAACCCAAGCCTGTGGTGTGTGAATGACTAAATATTTGGCTGAAACTTGATATCTGGTACATTGATAATTCTAATTGGCATTTGTAGATTTACTCATTTCTCCTCCTTATACTAAAAAGCAAAATAAATAAAAGAAGAGCAATGAAAATCCATTTTTCTTCATTTCCACACTGTTCAAGGAAACTATATAGTAAATACTCCAGGAAACTTAACTCAATTTTAAATTCTGTAAATAAATGTGAAAAGAAAAAGAAAACCCATGTTTGATTGATTTCTTCCACTCTGCATCCATCTCCTTTACAAACAAACTGGAAACAATGACAGGATTCTGTTTCATTGATTTCTCTCTTGGTGGGGATGATGAAGGAGTTCATCAGTCATTTCTTTAAAATTGTGTCTTTGAGATATTTGTGGTGTTCATGGTGTACTTAAGAGTTTAGTCCTTGAACTGATTGCCAAGCAGGGACTCATTTACAGACTTCAGTAGAAATATGTAACCTACACGTCCTTGAGTTTGGCAGGACTTACTGAAAAAGTGCTCATATGTTATGTACAATATATTTTCTCATAAGGCACCTTAGTGCCATGTCCTAGATCGAAATGGGCAAGGTGATTCTGGCCAAGAACATACAGATGGTTAAAGCTAGCCAGGGATGGAGGAATTTGGTTTAGGTTTAATTTGAAAGAGTCACCAAAGGGTGGTTTGTCTCAATTTTCTTTGTGTAATTGCAAAGACTTGTGGTGAGCAAAAGTTGGGGGGAAAATCCTTATATTTTTTGAGAGCTGACTATAGACTAGCCCTTGTGCTAAATGCAGTGGTATACTGGTAAATGTTAAACAATCATTTAACAAAAATTTTAAAAAGCCCAAACTGTTTTCATTTTTGGTATCTGCCAATTTTCTGTGGTGTAAATATTCCCACTATGGCTAACTGCAAGCCATGAATGTGATGTTATTGAAAGGGTTGAAAGGGGAGTTGGGAAGAGATGCTACCAGTTGACTCTTGTGAACTAATAGGAATGAACTTCAGCATACCACTGGCTGAGTGTTTTATATGTACTGAACTTTCATAACAACTCTATGATTTAGGTGTTGTAACAGCCTCATTTCAAAGATGAGAATGCTGAAGCACCGAGAGGTAAATTAACTTACCCATGTTACATGGCTGGTAAGTAGGATAGTAGGATGTGCTCACAGTAATCTAGCTCCAGAGCCTGTGTTCTTAACCACAATTCCATATTAACTGCAGCCCATGTAGTAGTTTCATCTGCAGTTTGGAAATTTGGTGGGAGTATTGTTTAGAATATGAGGTTGTTGAGTGTGAAAATTGTAAAGTGGAAAATACTGGATTAATCTCTAAATTTATATCTATGTAAGTTCATCTCTGTAAATTACTTAAGATAATGGCTATGAGGGACCATCAGTTGGGGGCTAAAGTAGTGCCCACATGTGGAAATATCTTTAAGACTAAGTGAAAAACATCTCAAGGCAGGGTGTTTGAATAGAAATATGGGGAGACCCTGTGGATGGATGGTGATGATGGGCTAAGACTCTATCAGCAGGGACTGATAGTGTCTGACCCACTGGTTGGGCAAAGGATGTTTAGAGATTAGGTTATAATCACAGTGTTGATTATATTATTATACTGTTTTCACATACATGTAGGAGAGTGTCTCAGTCTTCTATTTTGAATATATCTAATTTCACCAATGGTAATCCATTTCTAGCATCTGTTATGCCAATTAAAAGCCACTAATTTCACCAATGAAAACCACTGTCAACATTTATTAAGCCAATTGTGAAAACCTCTGGTGTTGATCAGAGATAAGGATAGCTGAAGGCTTGTAGTAGTTGCCTCTGATTAAATAATTGGTGGCTGACAACCCCTGGAGAATGAATTTCCACTTAGGGCAACTGTAGTTACCATGTGGTTTAAACAAACAACATATAATACCATGGTGAAACCAAATACGAGTTGTGAGGGGCATATCCTTTGTCCCAAGATATTTAAGTATTTTGAATGTTCTTTCTAATCATAGGGCATCATTATTCCTCTCCTCTAAGGACTGTCTCCAAGACTGCAGAGACAAAACCAGAGCTTTCTTTTCTTTGTGGTACAAGATTACAAACAAGGGCAGAATGCACTGTTGTAAATAGACATGAATGGAGACAGTCTGGTTTGATAGAAATATACTTTCAGTTATTGTGATGAGTTAAACTATAGAACTTCCTAAAAGGATAGATATCCATTTTTCTGTCATGTAAACTTTGTTTCCCTAAAAAATGAACTGAAAGAAATGCTAGAAAAATGTAGAAAATAAATCCCCGCCATCCTCTATGTAGTTCCTTGTTTTCCATTTCTTTGAAATTCAGTGTGGTAAATATTGCTCATGACTTGAAGACCAAATGAAATGTGTAGTAACTTGAAACTCTGCCTACCATTAAGTCTGTTTTTTTTTTTCTGGTAATTTTGTGTGTCAATGCAGACAGATTGATGGCTTGTCCCATTAAGGTGAAAAAGACAAATAAAGAGAATAGACAATTAACCTTCCTAAGCAACCTGCAAAATGAAATATTCATGGAAACTAGGGTTCTTAATTAGCCAGGGGCCATGGAAAAATGAGTTTATGAAAGGCCACTTGAAAATTAGGATTGCAAATACATCTGGATTTTTACATTGTTTGGGGTAGATCCTAATTGGGATCTCCAATAACTCAATGATAAAAATCTTATGTCAAGTTCCTTAAGAGGGTCTAGATATGAAGTGATGATTTTTGTTGATATTTGTGTCCTAGAGAAGAGGGTTCAAAATTTGATGTGCAATATTTTAAAGAAGGATTTGAATGAATGGGTTACTATCTTTCATTGTGGAGTGCTTATGCCTGGAATAATTCTACACTTTCTGGCTTCCACATCTTTGAGTATATTTCCACCTGTCTGTATTGTCTTATCCTTGCTCTCTCCCTGACTTCTCCATTCTGAACTATATTGTTTCTTTTGTTTGTTTTTGTTTGTTTGTTGTTGTTTTTTTTCCTTTGGTGCTAAATCTGGTATTTCTTCAACTATAGGTAAGTGAAGCCAGGGAGGAGACTTGGATTTGGATCTGGATCCATTCTGGGTCTTTGTGGTGGGTTTAGAAAGATAGGTCCAAGTGCAAGTGATGGGAATTATGTGTGACACGTTAAACATAGTACCTGATGAGGAGGGCCCATGAAACAGGGATAAGAAGGCCCTTGTACCCACCAGGCCTACTCTTCCATGCCTGATACTGATAGGTATCAGTAATTGATCATGACATCCTTTCCTCTAGAAACTGGATGTGGCCTTGGACTTCTTTTCAACAAAGTGTTCTAGGCAACTAGTACACTTAAATGAATGCTATGTGTGATCTAATTGGGTCACTCATCTGGGGGATAACAAATCAGATAAGGCAGTATCTAGAATAGCAGTCAAACAGGCCATAGGCATTGTTGGAGCAAGCTGTTAGCTACTAACTGGCCTGGAACTCCAGTCTTTTGAAGAGTGACAGGCAAAACATGAACCACTCAGTTGTGAAGGGAGAGATGGGGAACAGGACAGAATCCTAGAACTAGACTATCAAGTGGGGACTTGTGCTCAAGAAGGAAGAAAAGTCATTTTATCAGGACTGGGGAACAAGGTTGAAGCTGAGTTAACTGCCAAGAGAGCTTGATGTTGTTCCCCGGAATAATGGGACAGAAAGGAGAGACAGAAAAACAATCTTTATTGGGCACCTGCTGTGTGCCAGGGATGGTTTGATGCTTTACTGACCTGATCTTATTTCAGAGGCAGCTTCTATAATGATCCCTTTTGCCTAGGTTTATTCCTGGGCTGGATCCAGGCTGAGCTGCTGGATCAGGCCAGAGCCTTCACTTGCCCCCTACTCTGATTACTTGTCTTTTAAAATCCCCAACTAGATTTTAAGCTCTTGAGGGAAGACATGGGACCTATTACTGCTTTGTATTCTCCCCAGGGTGCTACTTGCTGTAGGTAGGACTCACTAAATATTTGTTAATTGATTGCTATATCCTGGTACATGCAGAACCTACTTTAGAGGAAACATATTTCTGGGGACTGTGTCTCAAAGCAGATCTCTGTGAGACCAATCTCAATTGTCCTTGCACTGTGGTCTTGTGGTCACTGAGTGAGCAGGTAACAACAGTAAGAAATGCAGTCTGGATCTAAATGTTGTAAGTGATTGGTCAGAATTCACTCAGTGGATTGCTTTCCACATCGAACCTCTATGTGAGGAAGAGTCTGGGCTAACAGCTATGAAAGCCAGAAAGGAAACACAGTGCTGAATTCTTCCAGCCTCTCTAGGCTGGGACTTTACGAGTCCCAGGATATACCTCCCATACTCTCTGTTCACCTCAGCTTGCCTTTTGTGCTGTCCGACATTCCCACAGCACTTACTTGTGTCTCTAAGTTAAGCCCAAGAGGGTGTGTGTTAAAATACAGCCAGTATCTGGAAGATTCAAATTAAGCCAGTATCCTCTGTTTTGCAAAATCAAGATTATGGCGCTCTATTAGGGCTGTCAGGTTAAGCTTGGAATGGCAAAATAATTTGAGAGGAAACCTGTGTCCAAGTAAAAAGCAACCCTAAAAGACAGGCCCAATCAACCTTTCTCAACATGGGCCACCTCCCTTTAGGTATTTGTGGTGGATGCTGAGACATGCAGGTAAAGTAACATGGGCTTGGTTGGGGGGGGGGCAGTGTTTTTATTTTGTCACTTACTTGTTTGGGCAAGATAATAAAATTCTCTGACTCATGGTTTCTACATCTCTAAGATAAGGGTAACAATGCCTGCATGTACAATTTTTTATAAAGATTTTGGAGAATGTTCACAAACTGTGCAGCATGTAGTAGATACCCAATAAAGTGTGGATGTTATTACTAAACTTTTGGTTGGTTTTTGGAAAATAGGGGATGAACCCATTCTTATCTGTTTTTATTCTTTTCTGACTTCTCCTTTATCTAATAACAAGCCAATAAACAAGCCAACCATCCAATAAAATGTAAAGTCATTGTGATGCATCACTTTTTTTTTCTTTTAGTATCTTTTACTCATTGGATATGGAAGTATTTATCATTTATTATTTTGTCACTCAGGTCACATACCAGAATGCGTGTGCAAGTGCAAAAACATGAAGTACCTGCTTATAGTTAGAGCATTTAATCCAGACTATTAGGAAATTCACAACAGAGAGACAAGGGCAAGGTGAATCTTTGATGTACAGATGCTGTCGAAAGAAGCAAACATGAATTCCAAAATGCAAATATTGAGGATGTCTCCCTACTTCAGCCCCATGTCTGTCAGGTTCTTTGTTCAAAATTGTAGTTCTGGGATTGTTCTAGCTTTCATTAATCTTTGGATCCTAAGTGATATTCTTATTTAGGAGCTGTTTTTTACATATCTTAGGCACTCGTGGCAGATCAGTGAGATGTACTAAGGCAGTTATAACCCATTAACATCTTGGTACACATTTTTAAGTTAAGGAAACATAAACTCATGATAAAATGGAACTTGCTATGTTGTATGTATGTATGTGTGGCCCCAGTCACTATAGAACTGTTTAATATTCTGCAAAAATATTTTTACAAGCTCAGTTCCAGTTACTATAATCACGGCAATAATTTTTCACACCCCAGCACCTATTAAATTAGCAAGCCAGTTCTTTTCTTGAGCCATTATTCAAATGGATTCTGTCTGCATTCAAATTAATTTCAAGATCATAGAAATTAACAATGGGAAAGGTACATTAAATCACCTACTCCATTTATTTGCTACGGGACAGGAGAATTGATCTTTACATCATAATCTCTAGTGCTTTGTCCAGTCTGTTTTAAATGTCTTGAATAAGTGTTATTCTGATTCTGGGTGGTCATCTAATAAAATTCCAGGCAAAATTCTTTTTCACAGTCTACTGGAATATCTATGGATTTTCTGGTGCTTTGCAATTTGCCAGTGCTCAGAGCTGCCAGGAATCAGGCAATGAATTTTCTAGAAGAGTATGAGTGTGTGTGTGCATGCGTGCACTCATTGAAGAGGGTTGGGTAGATTGTGTGGGGGGAAGAGAGAGGCAAAAAGAAGGCAACTTGAGAAGGATGATATATTTGATTACATTTGAGATCTGACAGTTGTTTGCCCTGACTAAATGCCCTTCAGGAATTGAAGGGAGCAGTAGGCATAGTCACTAACCAGGGGAGGCAATGAAAGATGTGGGTAGGTCTGATGACAATTTGAGTGGTAGTTAATGAAATTTTGTGAGGTCAGTCATCTAAAAGCCAACTAAAACATCCTTTAATTTAAGGTTGTACTTTATCAATCTTACACATGGATAGTTTAACTTATAGGCTCTAAAGTAGAAAGTAAGAGTCCAGGCATTCTAATGTTAGCTATTTTTCTTTCTTTACAAATTTAGTTGCAGCATTCTAATTAGATAGATAAATGGATAGATACATCTATATTCACCATCCAACTCAAGAAACAGAACATTATTAGCACAACAAATCCTTGATTGTTGTTTTAGTTAACTCAAATGAGATAGAGAAAAGGCATGAATCAAACACTTTGTAAATATTAGGACACAAGGCTAGACCAAACTTTAAGGTCTTATTACAACTTATTCATTATTCAAATTAAACATGCTTCACAGAAGCCAGAGAAGGAATTGGTGCCCTAGAACTGACATGAAAAGCATGAGGATCCCTTCAGAATCTCATGGAATATAAACATCTTTACATTCATTCACCCTCTGTTGTGCTGCTCAAATTCTCACTTGAACATCCAGGACAAGTATTTGTTCAACTCTTGCTTAAATACCTCCTGTGGTGAAGAAAATCATTAGCATGCACAGCTTCAGTAATAATGGTATGAAGGTTCTTATTTCCTTTGAGACCCAACCCTACAATTTTGAAGAAAGAACCTGACAGAGATGGGGCTGAAGTAGGGAGACATCCTCAATATTTGCATTTTGGAATTCATGTTTGCTTCTTTCGATAGCATCTGTGCATCAAAGATTCACCTTGCCCGTGTCTCTCTGTTGTGAACCCTGTGTCCTCAACATGTCTGCCCAAGGGTCTTACACTTAAGGGCTGTACAGAGCTAATCTAATCTCTTGGAACAGCTCCTCACACGTTTGAACACAGTTGCCATTCCTCTTTTCTCAACCCTCTAGTGCTCCCCTTCCAGTTTCCTTTTTTTTTTTTTTAAGTTTAGATATTTATTTTGAGAGAGAGAAAGAGCAAGCAGGAAAGCGGCAGAGAGAGAGAGAATTACAAGCAGATTCCACACTGTTAGTGCAGAGCCTGATGCTGGCTCAATCCCATGTACTGTAAAATCATGACCTGAGCCAAAATCAAGAGTCAGACACTCAACTGACTAAGCCACCCAGGTGCCCCACCTCCCAGTTTCTTAAGCTAATTCACTCTTTCCAAACATGGTCACTTCCTTTGCTTGGTTTGCACCTGACTGTCTTCAGTGGTGGCTCCAGGTGAACCCATTCTTCACAATGTTCCTGAAATATATTCCTTCAGTGCTCGGGACATAATGAGGGCTTACTATATACTTGCTAAGTGGGTAAGCATAGCCTAATCAATCCTGCAGCATATTTATCTAGTATTGTAAGCCTTAGCCTACAAAAACAAATTTTCTTCATTATCTCCCATATTCTCTTCTTGAATCTCAGTTCTCATTAGAATAAAAGGTGAAAACACAACCTTTGTTTCCAAATCCTTCAGTCTCTCAGGAACTGATCCATCTTTTTTGATAAGCCAAAAACACAGCAAGAATTACTTCAAGCCTTCCTCTCTTCCACCTACTCTTCAAAAAAAGGAAACCAACTTGTGTTTAACATATATAGAATTCTCTCAATGCCAGCTAAAACATATTGAATCTGCACAAGGCACAAACTACAGAGCCCTCTCCCAGAACCTTCAGAGGACATGGCATAGATGTGACAGCAGTTGTATGGTGGTTCTACTCAGGCTGCTACTGGTGTAAGAGAAGTCCTTGTGCAAAGTAGGAAAAGGGGCCCTGGCTGGCAGGCTCTTAGACCCACCCCGTTTCTGTCCTCTTGGTAGCCCTATTCCCTTCTCCACCTGGCACTGTTGTGGGCTCACACTCAGACAAGCCAGAAAATCAGATGGCTGATAATAGGAAAAACTCTTGGAAACTCTGGCTGGTTAAAGGATGATGTTAGGAAAAGAAACAAACCAAATGCTAAGAATTATTTTAAGGGGAGCGAGCCAAATGAATTTGTTTAAATTTGGTCATTCCTGCCAACCAAATACACTTTTGCTCAGACATGGGCAATTTTACATAGAAAAATATTAACAGAGCCCTTCAAGGGTGAGGAAAGCTTGCAATTTGGAAGTGGACTGGCTGTGAGTCCGGGACTGGCTGATGCTGTTGAGTCCACCAGTATGGGACCACCAGCCTTGCCTGGTAAATGGTGCTGCACAAGACAGAAGGTGGAGGAGCCACCACAGCAGGTTGCCTGAGGCTTGACGGTCACAGCTCTCAAGCCCAGTTATTTGTCTGGAGATGAAAAGCTGAGCTCATAAGGAAGTGGAGAGTGCTGGAAGAAAGAATTAGCACATCCCTCCTAGGGAGGCCACATGTTAGATCAATCACTTCCAGCCACTGCAGGGACTTCAGGGAATGAGATGTTAATTTATGCGCATTGCCATCAGGAGGCTGGGAAGCAAGTGTTGTAATCTGCCTGATCCTCAAACCGACAGAGCTGCCTCTCTGTAATCTTTGGGTTCCAGTCAAGTGCAGACCGCTCCATGGCAGTGGCCACCTATGACATGAGCAGACCAGTTCCCTCCCCTCACTCCCCACTATTTCTTTCTTCCTTCTCCCTGTACAAGCCTGAGATGCTCTGGTGGTAGTACAATAAGGAAAACTTTGCATCCACATAGAACAATTGGTGACTGACTGAAAATGCTTTTCTGCAACCTGCAAGGAAACAGTGAGTGTGTGAAAAAGAAATAGGTTCATTTCATGTGGTTTTGAAGAGGCCATTTGGAACCATGGAAAATAACACCCAGCTTTGCAGAAATGGAAAGTTGACCTTGCGGTTTGTGTATGGCTTTTTTATCCCTCTCACAAAAAGCGTACAATCTGTCTTTTTTGGGGAGGGGGTTGGAGAAGAGGTAATGGAACCATCAGCAAGAAAACCAGAATTCACCCCCCAGCAATATGAATAATTGGAAGTTCTTAAATGGAAATTGGCATGGTTACAGATGACATAACATTTGTTGATGTAAAATGGGATGTCCCCAGAGGCATAGATAGCTTTAATTGTTCCTGTCCCAGAGCTTTTATGAACCTGGGAATAATCTGTATTTTGTAGTATCTTTGTGGCAGGTGCCCTGGATAGCAACAAAGACATGTTTAATAAAGTTCTCTTTCCAGACAGAGCCGGAAGGCTTACAGAGCAGTGCTTTGTACTGCATGGCAAGTGTGATATGCCAAAGTTAATTTCCATTTCTTTTTGTGTTCTGTCACATATAGGACACCCTGTAGGGTTTAGCCATGTTCTTGACCTTGATGAAGCTCTCTCTTCATTTTCTGATTTATTTCCTCATCTCTGTGTGTTTCTCACTCAGGGTGCTGGGAGGGAAGATTACATGGTTGGACTTTTGAAGAGGAGAATGGGAGGTGTTCTTGGTCCAGTGTGTGGAAAGGTTAGACTGAACAGTCCAAGTGAGGGACTCCTGGTGGACCTCTTATGCTGATGGCTCTTGCCAACATCTAAGAGCTTGGAAAAATGTTATGACTCTGGGTCATGGAGGAGAGGTTTGTGTCATTATTTCTGAGGCTGGTTGGTCCTTAATGTCAGTGTGCCATGGTTCACTGATTATTCACAGAATCACAGGTGAAAAAGCCTAACCTCAAGAGCTGTCTTTACACTGTGTCCAAATTCACATCCACTAAGTTCTAAGTCTTCTACAAGACCATGTTTCAGTGGAAATCATCTTTGTATTGTATCCATTTTTTTATTAAAAATTTTTTTTGATGTTTATTTTTTTAAGAGATCGAGAGAGAGAGAATCAGAGCACGAGTTGGGGAGGGATGGAGAGAGAAGGAGACACAGAATTTGAAGCAGGCTCCAGGCTCTGAGCTGTCAGCACAGAGCCCGATGCGGGGCTCAAACTCATGAACCGCAAGATCATGACCTGAGCTGAAGTCAGACACTCAACTGACTGAGCCACCCAGGTTGCCCCGTATTGTATCCATTTTTAATGTGCACTTCTTTTCTCAGTAAGGTGTTTTACACAGTGCTCTGCACAGCAGTGAAAACATTCTTGGATTTTGAGACATGCAACCTACTTCCATGGCTTGACCCTTGGCACAGGCTTCAGCAAGGACTGGTCTGTCTGTGAGGTCCAGATACCGTGCCTTTCACTCTTACCCACTCTCTTTGCATTGCTGCAGATATCACTATGTTGAGATCTTTTATCTCACTGAGATGGCATTGCTCTGGGCTTTCTGCCACTCTGGTCTCCACTGCTTCATCTACCCAGGCTACATTTCATGGCCTATCTCTTCACTCAACACTCTGCTAAAAACAGGCTAAGGAATCTCTGTCCTTATTGAACTTATATTCTAGTTAGGAGGGAGAGAGTTAAAAACAATAAGTAAAAAAGAAAAGCAACATCAGCATATCTACATGTAAGTGTATATGGGAGTGTCAGTGCAGGGTTAGATCTTGTGCTACAGTGCCGTCCCCCTCCCCTTCGTAAGAGCTCTGCTAGGAAACTACCATCTTTTTTCTGGGTAGCCATGGCCCCGGACTTCCTTATCCTTCTGGGAGTTCTATTACAAACCCCCATAAAAATTGAGCACAGAGGGAAATTGTGCTGAAGGTGGAGAGCTGTTTCAGTAATGGCACAGAAACAGAACCCAGTATGGTAATCTGAAAATCTGAGGCTTTGACTTCATCCAGATCCATGCATTCAATTTGGGCTGATTTAAAAAAAATCTTTTTTAATGTTTATTTATTTTTGAGAGAGAGAGAGAGCGAGCATGAGTAGGGGAGGGACAGACAAAGAGGGAGACACAGAATCCGAAGCAGGCTCCAGACTCTGAGCTGTCAGCACAGAGCCTGACATGGGGCTCGAACTCACTGACTGTGAGATCATGACCTGAGCTGAAGTCAGACGCTTAACCCACTGAGTCACCCAGGTGCCCTTTGATTTGGGTTGATTCACCTAATTAATTGTAGCACTGAAATATTGTGCTCATTACCACTCACTTCTAAAAGAAAGGGATGCACATATAAGAAGTGATGTGGTACTTTGCCATTTAAATAAGATATTCATGAACACAATCTCATTTTAGCCTCACCTGGGTCTTAGATGGCAGGCACAGCAGACAGCATCTTCCCCATGATAATATCATACCTACGAATTCCAGTCTTACTGTGTTTCCCTAAGTAAGTTACTTAAATCCTCAAAGCCTGTTTGTTCATCTCTAAAATGGGGATAACACTACTTAGCTTGCACAGTTCTGGTGAAGTTTTAATGAAAAAATGTAGATAAGGTACCTAAATAATGCCTGACACATCATAGGAATGCTAAATGACAGCTATTGTTGTAATCATTAGTATCTACAGTTGAGGAAACTGAGGTTTAGAGAGCATACTGCATAACAAAAATTTGTCAACCTGAGTCACAGGCACAGCATCCTTTTAATAAGAATATACTGTTTTTGAGAAATCTCTTTATGATTTAAAAATATTCTTTTTTAATGTTTGTTTTTTGAGAGAGAGCAAGCACATGAGCGGCGGAAGGGCAGAGAGAGAGGGAGACAGAGCATCCAGAGTCAGCTCTGCACTGACAGCAGAGAGCCTTACACAGTGCTTGAACTCACGAACTGTAAGATCATGACCTGAGCTGAAGGCAGCCACTTAACTGAGTTACCCAGGTGCTCCAAGAAATCTGTTTACGATTTAAAAGGTAAAGGCTGGGCACCTTTTTCAGGGCCCCCAGCAGGATTCCCAAGCATTGGGAAGGCTGGCATCTGAAAGTCAGGACTCTCCAGCAGTAGGAGAAGGCTTAGGTAACAGGAGTGGAAGGGTGGCCCTGAGAGGGGCATGTTTCTCATTTTGGTAGGAAATGTGATGAGAGGTATAATGGATATATGTCCTCTGGTTAATTTGCATATCATCCATATCTTTTTCTTCCTGATCAAATTTTCCACTTTGCTTTTTAAATGAGTAAATAAATACACAAATATGGTTCCATCACTTACTTGCTGTAATTATGGCTGTGGCCTAGTCTCACAATGGCTGTTGCCCCACTGTAATGATAGATCACATCATGCATAGTGTGAGGCGGTTGCCTGGTTGGCTCAGTCAGTAGAGAATGCAACTCTTGATCTTGGGTTGTGAGTCCAAGCCCCATGCTGGCATAGAGCTTACTTAAAATTAAAAAAAGGAGGGGCACTTGGGTGGCTCAGTCAGTTAAGCATCTGATTCTTGATTTCAGCTCAGGTCGTAATCTCATGGTCCATGAGATCGAGCCCTGCATAGAGCTCATGCTGATAGTGTGGAGTCTGCTTGGGATTCTCTCTTTCTCCTCTCTCTCTGCCCCACTCCCCACTCATGCTCTCTCTCTCTTTCAAAGTAAATAAATAAACTTAAAAGAAAAAGGAATAATGTGAGGAATAAATGAGTGTATGCCAAGCATTTAGCATAGTTCCTTACATGTCTGTTACAAAGGCTCAAAAAGTGTTAGCTATCATTATCATCGTTGTTTTAAAAAGCAACGGTAAGATCTTTTGGCTGGTATATATCAAAATATATAAACAAAACACAAAATATATAAACAAAACATTTATTGAACCTTTCTGTACATCAGACCATCTGCTGGGAGTTTACCTACTCATCACTGACTTGATCCTGGTGTGAGGCCCATGCACTGCTGGGGCAGAAACTAATATCATTCCCATTTGTTGTATGTGGAAACTAAGGCTCAGAGAAAATAAGTGATTTTCAAAGTCATTCAGCTAATAAAAGGCAAATCAGACTGAAATCCAGGTTTTTTTGCTTAAAACGTAATGCTTTCTCTATAATCGCATGGTGTTGCTCTCCCCTGACCTGCTTTTGCCCATCTCTGCTGATTACCATGCTTTCCCTGAATTCTAGTTTGGCATTGTGGCAACCCAAATTCCTTTGCTTGGAGTCTTCAGGGCTGGCTTTCACTTTCTTGCTTTACAAAGACTTTTAATGCTTAAAAAAGGTTTTTTTTTGTTTTTTTTTTGCATTTAAAATTTCCTGTCCTCCAGTTTCCCAAATCCACAAATTCAGTGTTCTACCTCCTATATCTCATTAAAGAATTGAATGATGGCTACATTGAGTAATCTTCGGGATTTATGCTGAGAACCTTGAACATGGTCATATAAAGAGGAAGATAAATTCAGAAGTGGTGGCCGTACCTACCATCTGTGAGAGAGACTCAGAGCATCATAGTGCTTATATGTGTGTTTCAATCAGTGAATGAAAATTTGCCAAGTTGGCCAATTGGTTGTAAAAGAGTGAATTATATAATGTTTCTTTACAAAATGAAAGCTTAGTTTTGTTTGATTTTTGGCCTGGTTTCAGTTTCATTCTTGCCTTTTCCCCTTTGCCAGGGCACTGCTTCATCTGCTCTAATTGTTGCCTTGGGGTCTCCTATGATCTACTTGAATACTGCAGAGCCCCAAAGAGGTCCAGCAACAGTCAAAGCTTGTGTGCACTAGGCTGCATGCTGTGTGATTACACTGGCTACGGAAATGCAGCAGCCTGAAGGGGGCTCCATGAGAGGGATGGGCTTAATCCCTCATATCCCCTTGCCATAGGCTGAAATCAGATAACTATTTAGTAATCTGGACATTTCTAGTCGGTTCTCATGGAGAAAAATGATAAGGGTCAGATCTATAAGTGAGTCATTCATATATTCACCTGTTTATCAAAAAGTTATTGGGGTTCTTGGGTGGCTCAGCCCATTGAGACTCTTGATTTCGGCTTAGGTCACGATCTCATGGTTGTGAGTTCGAGCCCTGCATTGGGCTCTGCGCTGACAGTGCAGAGCCTGCATGGGATTCTCTGTCTCCCTCTCTCTACCCCTGTCCCCACCCTCTCTTAAACATAAAAAAAGTTATTAAGGCCTCCTATGTATTCCTCTCTAGAAGGTAAGCTCCCAATATCAACATGCTGCCTTACATGATAATTTTCTGTTGAATGAATGAATGAATGAATGAATGAGTGGAGGAAAAGCACTATGCTATGGGAGCATGTAAGAGGCAGACTTAATTCCTCAGAGATGACTCTGGGAGGAAGAGATACATAAGAAGAGATGAAGGGCAAGTAGACATTAGGCATGAAGTAAGAAATATGTTTTTGTGGATCTGAATCCAGCAGTGCAGTTTTCTCCAGAGCCCTCATCATGAGAGTGGACAGAAGGGGGCAAGGATGGGCACATCCAGGCACAGAGAGACCCTTCAGAATAAGAGAGATTGGCAGCACAAGAATAGCAGTGGACATGGGGAAACAGATAGCTTGATCCATTTTTTGCTTATTCAACAAATACGTACTAGCATTAACTATGTGCTGGCACTTAAAAAAAAATTTTTTTTTACATGTATTTATTTGTTTTTGAGAGACAGAGGGAGATAGAGCACAAGTGGGGGATGGACAGAGAGAGAAGGAGACACAGAATCTGAAACAGGCTCCAGGCTCTGAGCTGTTAGCACAGAGCCCGACGCGGGGCTTGAACTCACAAACAGCGAGATCATGACCTTAGCCGACATCGGACGCTCAACCTACTGAGCCACCCAGGCACCCCTGTGCTGGCACTTGTTAACACTATTCTGTATGCTTTATAAATTCATCTTTGTAACAAAAGTATTGTTCCCATCTTACACATGGGAAACTGAGGCACAAAGAAGTTTAATAACTTACCCAAGGTCATATGGTAAGTGGTAGATAGAGCCAGGATCCAAACCCAGGCAGCCCATTTTCTTTTTCTTTCTTTCTTTCTTTCTTTCTTTCTTTCTTTCTTTCTTTCTTTCTTTCTTTCTTTCTTTCTTTCTTTCTTTCTCTCTCTCTCTCTCTCTCTCTCTCTCTCTCTCTCTCTTTCTTTCTTTCTTTCTTTCTTCTTCCCTCTCTCTATTTATTGTCAAGTTAGCTAAATACAGTGTAATCTTGGCTTCAGGAGTAGATTCCCATGATTCATCTCTTACATACAACACCCATTGTTCATCCCAATGACTGCCCTCTTCCATGCCCATCTCCTGTTGTCCCTACCCCCTGAACCCCCCAGCTTCATCAAACCTCTGTTTTCTGTGTTTAAGAGTCTCTTATGGTTTGCCTCCTTCTCTGTATCTTATTTTTCCTTCCCTTCCCCAATGGTTATCTGTGAGGTTTCTCAAAGTCCACTTATGAGTGAAATCATATGATATCTGTCTTTCTCTGACTGACTTATTTCGCTTAGCACAATACCCTCCAGTTCTATCCATGTTGTTGAAAATGGCAAAGTTTCATCCTTTTTCATCACTCAGTAGTATTTCCCATCAGGGCTCATTTTCCTAACCCCATCACCATGCTAACTCTTGCTGATGAGCAAAAAAAGTTGATCAGACACATGGTCTTTCAAGACAGGACAGGCACCTAGAGGCTATCTTTATACAAGGGGAAGGAGGCTTTCTGTATCAACACAGACAACTTTGCGATAATACAGGAATCTACATTTCTGTTGCATTTAAAAAGTTCTTAACCTTTCTCACCTTTGCTATTGTATGTGAAGAGGAGGCATGGGGGGCTGGGAGGGGGAAAGACAGAGAGAGAGAGAGAGAGAATAAGTGGGGGGAATTCTAGTTCAGCGTTTTGGGTATTAGGCTCTGTTCATTTCTAGAAGGTGATCACTGCCAAATCTTCCTCCTGTGTGCCCAAATCTGCTTATTTATGAAGTCTGACTGTTACTTTTGTTTTTCATTGCTCCAGACACAATCAGAATCTCCAAATACATTTGTAAAAAACTGTATTGTGGTAAGAACACTTAGCATGAGATCTGCCTTCTTAAATCTTTAAATGTATGGTGCAGTATTGTTAACCACAGGTACAGTGTTGTGCAGCACATCCCTAGAACTTGTTCATCTTGTGTAACTGACACTTCATGCCCATTGAACAGCCTCTCCCTCTTGCTCCCTCCTCCAGCCCCTGACAGCCACTACCCAAATAATTTTAAGGTGTCTGGAATGGTAATGAGCAGAGTCTGGTGCAGAGATAATATGAGGTGTCCTTCTCCAAATTACCTAGACAAAACTTTGATGCAAAGATTTAGCAGACATAGTTGTAATGATTACCCCAAAGAACACATTTGTGTATTTCTAGTAAGATATTAAAACGATGTCTATGTTTACATTAAAAAAACTGATGGCAGATTTCTCTTATAAACTTTCCCACATGGAGCTCTTCTGGTGTCCTATGTTTGCTAGTGAATATAATGCCTATAATGGGGTCCAGAAGAATTCTGTGAAAGGCCAGTATCGATAAGATTCATGATATGAGACAGTTGACAGGGTGCTGGTAATTCAGATTTGCTAGGCTGGATTGACAGAAATGACTTGGTGAAAACAGCACGTAGCTATTGTTTCCAATAGATTTTGCTTCTAACCTGTATTTAGTGAGTAGTGCCTACAGCCAATTGTATATTGGTTTCTGGACTAGGAGCCCAAGCTCATTTTTCTCTCCCTAAAAGCGCTATCATTTCCAGAGGGCAGTGCGTGTTAGAAACCTGTTCTTGGGGCTGCTTTGTCAGGAGAGGGAGATATAGTAAGAGGCTGTCGGGAACAAACAAAGACATCCTTGACAATGGCGATTTATCTTGCTACCTGCAACATGCCCTTTGGTGTGATAGCTGCCTGGGCTGGCTGGGATTATTTATCTTGAGCACACACTGATATATGGAAGTGTGCTCCTGGCAGGCTTCCTTGCTTTCTTCCTTTCCTGCCTGGCTGGTCTCCTCCGTTCATCCTTCCATATCAGAGGGCTGTCAGCCAGCATGGTCCTGGGGAATTAGAGGGGAGGGCAAGTGCCTGGAAATATCTTAGGAGAAATGATCTTCTTTGCAAGCAGAACTTGATCTAGTTTCTTTTTTTTTTCCTGTCAGGCCTTGGGAAATCAGATGCCTCAGAGCTCAAGCTCCTAGCAGGTGCAAGGAGTGTGGGACTATGCTTCTTTCTGGCAGTGATCTCATTCAAGCAGCCCCTCTCTCATCTTCTGCCTTCAGAAAGGCCTCCTTCCTTTCTTTCTGCTGCTTAGGCTTGTTCCTGGTGATGCTAACACATGAAAGTTGCAGGAGAACCTCTGGCAGCCACTCTCCTCCATTTGTGCTTCAGAAAATGCTGCTCCCTCTGTTAAGAATCTTGCCCCCCCCCCTTTACTCTTGACTAACTTCTGCTGGTTATTCACACATTCAGTTCAGGCATGACCTTTTCTCAGCACCACTTGCCCAGTTACCCATCTTAGACTGTGCAGTGAGTTTTTCAGGCACTGGGAAGCTGGAGAAAGAGCTATTGTTCGGGGTGCTTGGGCATTGGCTCAGATATCTTCCCCCACTCCCAGCACAAGTCCGCAGCGTGCATGTGCGCACAGACACACACACACACACACACACACACACACACACACACACACACACTTTCTCTTTTTCTCTATCTTTCTCTGCCCCCCAAAGAGAATGTGCTCATATCTTTGCTGGTTTAGTTCATAAATCAGGCAAGCCCAGTGTCTGTGAGTGGAATTAGGCTTGCAGAACATGGAAGTCCTCAAAAGGCTTTTAGCTGAGAAGAGTTTAATGAAGGAACTATTTCCAGTAGGGTGGGTGAGTTAAAGAACCAGCAAGGGGTAAAATACTGAAGAACGAGTGACAGCAGGAAGGGACAAGGCTCAGGAATAAAGCTAGTGGGGCCTTGAGTGAGATGGTACTGCATAACAGGGCTGACCCACGGGAGCTGTGGCCGCAGAGAAACGCAGCCTCTACTTGAAGCCTAGTGAGGCAGGGAGGGGGTAGGGGAAAGTCGTCTATCCTCCAAGATGAAAGAGGCAGAAGGAAGCCTGGAAGTCGGAGTCCATAGAGGGCACACTTCTGGGGCACAGAGCAAGGCAGAGAAGCTGTGGAGAGTACAGGATCTGTGGGCAGGAATGTAGGGGAGGTTGCAGTAGGGAGTAAATCAAAAATAGCCGGCATATGAACATTCCATTTGTTCTGTGAACCCCTCTGGCAGTCTGGAAAGCTAACAGGCCCTTTTTCAAAATAATGTTTCTAAATACAAAACACAGAATACATAGGATGACAAAGGAAACCAATTATATTGAAATACAGCTATCAAAATACTAAAAATAAATTGTGATACAATAATATATATGCTGATTTATTAACACATGAGACTAAAAATATCTGGTGGTAGATCTAACAATTGCCAAGCTTTCTAAATAATGATAAATGTAAATGGTATTTCAAGACAACTGCAACTGCTGAAATGAATACGGAAATATCTGTGATGTTTTTATTGATGCTAAAATCTTAGGTTCTTCTAATACTACCATACTTGGTTGTCTACATTCATAGTTCAGGAATGTGCTAAATTTCAGTTGAGTAGAGTTTAGTAACACAGATCAATATATAATTTTCTCCATCTAAGTTCACAGACATCTGAATTCTATCCAAGGGTTTCTTAGGGGTCTGGAGACTCAGGGTCAAGACTACTTGCCTTAAATATAAGTGCGAGGGTGTTAAGATCTAGTGGAGTGGTGTTGTAAGCCTGACTATGAGAAGGCAGCAGTATAGCCAGGATCCAGGTTCTTATCAGTTGTGAGATCGTCCCCATGCAGTGTCCCAGGGCCCTAAAAATACATGCCAAGAATGATGTATTTGCTCATTTCTCTGGTCAGCGTCTACTTCTGTAAGTAGTATATCCTTGGCTATGCTAGAATGTAAACTTCATGAGGGCCTGAATTCTTAGTACTTTTTATTGAAGTATTATATATATATATATACACACACACACACACACATACCTAAATATATATATATTTAGGTATGTGTGTGCATTTAGTCATGTCCAGTCCAGTCTCTCAAGGTCCCAAGAAATTTGAAAGGAAACATTTTGGTCCAGGTTTCCTGAAGATGGAGGTACACATCTGTGAGTCTCTTGGAGCTTTGTTATACAAAAAAAAAAAGGCACTTGTCTCTTGGTGAATTTTATGTTGCATTTATCCAAGGTAATTCACTTGTGATCTAGGAGAAGCAACAGATCTCTGGTTGTTTTAAAATTGTTATTATTGATAACAATACTGATGTCTTTTTAAAAATTTATCACTTTTTAAAAAATGTTTATTTGAGAGGTAGTGAGCACGAGTGGGGGAGGGGCAGAGAGAGAGAGAGAGAGAGAGAGAGGGAGACAGAGAATCTGAAGCAGGCTCAGTGCTGTTAGTGCAGAGCCTGACACGGGGCTCAAACTCACAAATGGTGAGATCATGACCTGAGCTGAAGTAGGATGCTTAACCAACTGAGCCACCCAGGCACTCCTCAATACTGACAAATGTCTTAATTTGCATAATGTACTATTAAATCCATGTTCTTATTTGCTCTCCACTCTAACTCCTGAGGAGGATAGCTCCGTTATAGATGGAAGAACTAAGTGTCAGAGGGGCTAAGGGAAATGTGGGAGCCAGGACTAACAGATAATTTAGTACTGGAAAAAACCTAAAGTACAATCCACGTGGTGACTGTTATGCATGCCTGTGACAAGGTATAAGGGTTGAGATGAGGAGGAACACTGATGAGATGTTTGAATGGAGAATAATGACTGGAGAATAATGAGAATAATGAATGGAGATGTTTGAGGTGGAGAGTTCAGCGACTGCCATCACCAGGGGGATGGTTGTGGTGTTCTGTCATGTGGTGTTCCTCTAGATTGTCTCAGTTCTGAGCTTTGATGATGTTCCAGAATAATGGCTTTGAACAAACATTCAATTTAGTGACTTTTCACGTGGTTCTACTTTGTTTAGATGATATAAGTCTAGATATTTGGATTTACCTCGACTTATTGAATAGACCTGGGAAACAGCTTCAATGTCACCTAGAATTACCTCCTTATGACTTTATAAATGAGGAAACTAAGACCCAGAGAGGCAAAGTGACTTGTCCAATATCACAGAGGTGGCTAGTGTGGAGGACTGCATGCAATAAACTGAGGAGAGTAAGAGGGCAGAGTTGACTTTCAACAGGGAAAATTTTCTATAGAAGTTGATTGTTGAGTTTTAATGGAGGTGAAAGTTCTAGTAGGTCTATGGAAAGAGAAGGATTGCTATGGAAAGAGAAGGACCAACAAAAATTTTAACTATCTAGCTGCTGGATAATAATGGCAGATAGTAGCCAGGGGGTTATTGTAGCTATGGACCCATAAGATCTTTAGACATAGCACTCACTCATACACCTTCAACTCCACACCTTAATCCTGAACCAGTGCAGAAAATAGAAACTCATTCTGAAAGGACATGGTGTAGGCAGAATACTAAGATGGCCCCCAAGATTCCCAACCCCCCTTTATATACTCTTTATAATCTCCTCTCCCTTGAGTATGGACAGGTCTGTGAATGTGATGGAATTCACTCCTATGATTAGGTTACATTACATGACAAAGATGAAAGAATTTTGCAGATGTAACCTCAAATCAGCTGATTTTGAGTGAGTCCGAGGGATATTATCCTGGATAGTCCTGACTTACTCAGTGAGAGTTATTCAGAAGATGCAGAGAGTCACAGTAACAGAGATTGTCCTGCTGGCTTTGAAGTAAGCCTCTGTGCTGTGAGAGACCAACATGGCTAGAACTTGGGACAGCTCCTTTAGGAGCTGAGAGCGACCTCTGGCTGCAGCCAGCAAGAAAACAGGGACTTTAGTCCTATAATTCAAGGAAGTGAATTTTGCTCACCACCTGAATGAGCTTGGAAGAAGACCCCAAGCTCCTGATAAAACCACAAGCCCAGCTGACACCCCAAGACCTGATGAGAACCCAGTTAGGCTCTGCCTAGACTTGTAACATAAACTATGAGGTAATAAATTTTTGTTAAAAAAAATTCCCTATCTAGGTAGGTGCCACTTTCCTGGAGTGTCTCCAAGTCCAGGAGCATAAATTCAGGCAAGAACAGCCCCTTGGGAGATACATTATTTACTCTTGGATGTCAGGACTGATGTGTTTTTTCATAGTATAACCTATTAATTATACAGGCCAGTAGCAGCAGATTTTCAGAGAATTGACTCATAATTTTGTGAACCATTCTGCAGAGAAATAGTTTTCTTGGGAGTCACATCCAGCTTTGTAAGAAGCCTTACTTTAGAGAAGATAATATTCCTGGAAACCTACCAGAATAGGTCTTACCCTCCTGGATATAGGATTTCTTTATTTTAAGCAAAATCTTTGCTTGCTTGAAGAAATGAATCTTTCTGATATATGAGGGAGCACACTGGTGTTTTTCTTTTCTGTTGCTTTATTATCTAAGAGTACCTTTTAATTCTTTCTTGTACTGATAAAACAGAAAATACTGAAAAGCGTTCATTTCTATTTGGCACAAGACTTCCTGGGAGAGGAGGACTTAGACCTTTGAATGGGACTGGCCTCTTTCATCCCATGAGATGGTGCTTTGTTGCATGGGACTCTCTTCATTACCTGCATTTCTCGTGGTTACCCTGCTGCTTGGCTTCCATTCTACAGTTTGGGGTTCATCTGTTCTGAGAGGAAAAAGTAAGGTTGGAAAAATTCTTGCTCAGGAAGAACCACTTGGTGGCATTTACATATACACTTCTAGTATGCAAATTCTTTATTTCAACTCTCAATCATGGCGGAACGCTTGTCAAGAAAAGATTGTTCTAGTAATCTTCAGCTGTATCCTCCAGATCATTCTAGATTTTGTGGCTTTTCAATCCAAATCAAAATGGCTGACAAAATTCTACTTTGTGGTTAGCACAGAAGGGGGCTTTAAGGAATCATGTCCATGATCAAGGAAGCCCTAAAATGTGGTGCTATTGGTTTCTACAACTCGGAGTGTCCAGGTTCCCCTGAGAGCAGCGACCAGTGAGGGGCAAAGGGAGAAGTGAGAACATTGCCTCTGAGGAAGCACGCCAGATTAGTTCAACGGCCTTTGAAATTCAGAAATAAATCTCTGACTGGGAATCCTTATAAAGTGACTCGGGAAAGTGGAAAGAATACTGGACTAGGATTCCATTCTTTGCTGTTAATAACTGATTGGGTAACCTTGGCCAATTCATAGAACTGTTCTAAGCCTCAACATCATTAGGTATAAGAATGGGTCTTTCTGTTCAATTTCTTTGTCCTCAAAGAGCAGAAACTAGCTGTCACCACCTTAAGCAGAAGAGGATTGTTTGGAAGGTGCTGGGCTGCTCATGGAACATGCAAAGGCTTGAGACCCAGGCTGGAAAAGGACAGGAACAGAACAGGTGTGACTGAAGTCTGTGGAGCAGGAGTGCCTGCCACAGTAGTGAACGTGGTCAGCCTTGGTGGGTTCTTACTCCCCTTTCTACAGTAAATACTTGTCTCTGCTAAGTAGCTACCCAGCTGGGGCTAAGTTTCCCAGCCCTTCTTGCATATAGGTGTGGCCATGTAACCATTTCTAACTAATAGAACCTGAATGGAAATGATGTATGTTACTTCCTGGCCATAGCGTTTCAGAAGCAGGGATGCTCCCTCCATGTTTCTTTCCTCCTCTGCTGGCTGATGCAGATGACTACACCTGGGCATGGTGGTATCAAAGGATGAGCCACTGGGAGGAGTTTCAGGAACATCCACCTTGTATTCTTACCTGGGTAGAAATAAAATTTTATTATGCTTGAATTTTTGTACATATATAGATCTATTTGTTACATCAACCAGCATTATCTTATAGGAAATAGGTTCCTTTGGCTAATCTCTGATCTTATTATTCTATGTTTGTCATATCTTCAAAACCCATTGTCTGTCTGAACTTATAGTGGAAAGAGAAGACCAGTCTACATTTCCTGTACTTATCATACCTATAAGAGGACACAAATATATGATTAAAAAATTGACACCCTAAAGATTTATAAATCATCTTCCTAACTTCTTCTACCCCAATTTCCACCCTTTGAGAGACAGTATGGCATAGTGGTTAAGTGTGTAGACTATGGAGCCAGAATGTTTGGATGTAAATATTGCTTCTGTTGCTTACTATTTCTGTGAACTTAGGCAAGTTACTTAACCTTTTTGTGTCTCTGTCTCTGAATCTGAAAAATAGGGATAATAATACTACCTACCTCAGAGGGTTATGAGAATTCAATGAATTACAGTAATCCTCTTTTATATATACATCCTAAGATCCCTACTAGATGCCCGAAATTGCAGAGACTACTAAGTCCTATATATGCTATATTTTTTCCTATATGTACAAATTTAATTTATAAATTTGGCACAATAAGAGATCAGCACTAATAACCAATAATAAAATAGAACAGTTATAACAATGTAGTGTAATAAAAGTTATGTGAATATGGTCTCTCTCCCTGTCTTTCTCTCAAAATATCTTATTGCACTGTACTTACCCCTCTTCTTGTGATGATGTGAGATGATAAAATAACTATGTGATGAGATGAAGTGAGGCGAATGATGTAGATACTGTGACATAGCATTAAGCTACTATTGACCTTCTGATGGTAAGTCAAAAGGAGGATCATCTGCTTTCAGACCATGGTAGACTGTGGGTAACTGAAATTGCAGGTAAGGGAGCAGGGGGGACTACTATGGTACAGCTAAGCACTTAGAGTATTTTCTGGCTTGTAGTAGGCACACAATAAATGTCATTTCTTATAATTTTCAGGACTTATTGTTGTGGTTTAGCCTAGGACTCCCAAGAACCTTTGCATTTGTGTTTAGTTCTTTCATGTTAACATCAGGAGAATCCAGGCAGCTTTTACATAAATGGATGATGCCACTGTTAATGGGACAGAGATAAATCTAACACTCAATGAAATGACTGCAAGCACTTAGTGACCTTGTGCATTAGAAATCTAAAAACATGATGATGATAGCTTTATACTTTATAGTGCTTACTATGTGTCAGGCATTGTTTTAACTTCACATATATTAGCTCATTTAATCATCACAGTGACCCTGTGAGGTAGGTATGATCATCTCCCCTATTTTACAGATGGGAAAGTTGAGGCACAGCAAGGTTAAATTGCTCACTGCAGGTCACACAACTAGTAAGTGGCAGAGTTGTTGCTTCAAATCCTGTTAGTCTGGCTGCAGAAGCCATGTGTGGGTCCTGCTCATATTTATCACCTAGTCAAGGGTTTTTAGCACTTCACTCTTTTGTGAAGTCTTTCCAGGTCTGTTCAGGGGGGTTGTTCACTGTTTTTTATGCCAGCCACCATAATATCTTGGACTGTTTTGGTTGCAGTGGGAACCATGCTGTGTTGTAGTTATTTGTTCATGCTTCTGTGAGACCCTTGTGCATGTTGACTAGACTAGTACTTCTCAAACTTCAAAGTGCCAATGAATTGCCAGGGGCTCTTGTTAAAATGCAGATTCCAATACAGTAGGTGTGGTAGTTAATTTTATGTGTCAACTTGACTGGGCCATTGGATGCACGGATATGTGGTCAAGCACTATTTGTGGGTGTGTTTGTGAGGGTGTGATTAACATTTAAATCGGTAGACTGTGTGTAACAGAATGCCCTCCCTAGTGCAGGTGGGCCTCATCCAATCAGTTGAAGGCCTAAATAGAATGAAAAGGCTGACCCTTCCCTAAGCAAGAGAGAATTCTTCCTGCCTAACTGCCTTTAAACTTGGCCTCCTCCTGCCTTTAGACTGGAACTGAAACATCAGCTCTTCTTGGACCTCGAAACTGCCACCCTTGGACTAGAACTAAACCATTGGCTCTCCAGTTTGCCAGCTCATGCTGTAGGTATTGGAACTTGTCAATGTCCATAATTGTGTAAGCCAATTCCTTAAAATAAGTTCCTGTGTGTGTGTGTGTGTGTGTGTGTGTGTGTGTGTGTATCTATATCCATAGCCCCTTTATCTTTATCTCCTATTGTATCTGTTTATCTGAAGAGCCCTAACTAAGACAGTAGGTCTGGGGCGGGACCTGAGATTCTGCATTTCTAACAAGTTTCTAGATAATGCTGATGCTCCCAGGCAGTGGACCACGTTTTGAGAAGCAAAGACAAGACTGTCACGCTCACCTTTCTATCCTGGGTCTCTAATACGGAGTAGGCACCCAGAACATTTCTTTTGACTATTTTGAATTAAGTTTTCTTACCAGGTGAAAGATTCTCTAAAAGGAAATTCAAGGAAATGGTGATAAGACATGATTTTGAAAGCTGAAATTTCAACTTCAATGTAGTACAAATTTGACCTAAATTAAGAGAAAAGAGAAAGGAAAATCAGAAAAATGACAAATTGTAAGAGCTAACATCTAGGAAATGGAAAGTAAGATTAATGAGACTGATTGGAACCAATGGAATCTATTAGTGGTTATGCATAGTAAAGATGAAATTAGTTTTAGCACTTGTGGTTTTAATAGCATAGATTTGAAACTACACACTGCCTGTGTATCTTAACATTATGTAAAATTTAGTTCCGTGCATTCATGCACCAAAAGTCATTATAATCATCTGCAAGGATGATAATGTATCATGAAGTTTGAGCCTGATAACCCTGAGTAGTTTCATCGGTCATTATTTTCTGCTGTGGACATGGTGTAGCCCATTGGTGGTGTTTCCCTCTTGGAACTTTGCTCCTGAAGTTTGGTGACAATATAGTCAGCTCAACAATTCAGAGTTTGATTTTTGTATGGTGAGTGTTGACAACATGTTTCATCATTGACTTTGTTTTTTCCTAGTAACTAAGGTATATCTACCAGATTCGTGAACCTGTGACTCCTTGGGTTAAAATAACCTCCGGAGGCACATACAAAAGAGAAGTGCTAAAACAACAGCAAAGGGAGACAGTAGGGGTAAGATATACAAATAGACATATACATACAGTCTAAGATGCTGTTGATTTATAAATATCACTAATGTATGCACAGGTAAAATTTAAAAAAATACACTAAAACATATTATGTTATAATAATGTGACATTATTAGATTTTAATATGCATACCAATATCAGAGGTGTCAACATGTGAAAAATGCATATTTTAGGATTTCTGAAATACACACATGTATACATGTGTGTATGTATGGATATATAAATAAATGTACATACTTATTTATACACTTAGATATATAGGCAATATTAAAAGGTATGCCTCTAATATGTTGAAGACCAAACTCTAAACGGGAGGCTACAGATACTCTATGTAGAATGTACAGAAAATATGTTTCCTCTGAGCTAGAATATGAGACCACTAGTGATACTTTTAAGCCCGTTTGTTCGTTCATTCATTCATTCATTTAAAGTAGGACCCATGCCCAATGTGGGGCTTGAACTCACAACCGTGAGATCAAGAATTGCATGTTCTACCAATTGAGCCAGCCAAGTGCCCCTTAAGCTTATTTTAAATGTTGGGAATGATTGAAATAGAGTCCCTCTGTAATGTTCCTAGGGCTTAAGCTATTGCAAGCTTTAAAAATAATGCTTATTTTGCCCTGTGAAATTAAGGATCTCTAGTTAGTAAAGAGAATTATAATTCAAATAAAAGCTATTTGGTTATTCATATGAAATATATACTCTATGATATGTCTTCATGCTATCTTGAATTTTTTTCCCCAGACATTTTAGTACAGATCTGCTGCTTTTTAAAATCTTATTTGATCTGAGGTCTTGCTCTGATTGACCCTGTTAATCAAACCAAATTGCCAAGGCTTTCACTGGTGTGACCTTGGTTAAAATTGCAGGGCAAGTTCAGAATTGCTTCATACATACAGAACTCCCAAAAGTTCAATAATGATCTTTAGGGTATGTGGACTTTGTGACAAGTGGAATGGACTTTATGTGAGAAACAATTAAAATTGCATCAATACTCACTAATGTCTTGCATCGAGGGATCAGAATTGTGAAAAAGCTATGAACCCCAGGAGCATGATGGATATTGTAGGGCAACCACAGTTGTCATGGAAAAGCTAATGATCATTATTTTTCATGGATGAACCTTTCATACTGCCAATAAAGCCTTTCAAATGGGTGGACATGTGTCCCTCAGGGAACACATTTAGGCATTGCTAAAATCTGTTTTCTCTCTTCCCTCTCCCCAAAGTCCCTTTAAGAGATTGATTATTTAATCTTGAGCCTTGTTTTATTTCATGTTGATTTCTGTTGATATCTTACATTTGACTTAAGGCTAGCTTATTCACTGCTAAAGCAAGAGATAGAAGAGGATCATTAAGGAGCTACCAAGGTAGCAAGGCTACAGGTGTCAATAACTACAAAATCTCATTTCTTTTAGGACCACAGACATTCTGCAAAATATTATTATGTAAAGTGCATTTTTTTTTGTCTTGAAAAAAGAACCAACACTATTTCAATAATGATAGAGATGGGAGCTAACGGTGCTTGCAGTTAACAGTAATTGAGTGTCTCCTGTGAGCAGGGCACTGGCAACAATCCTATAAGGTAGATTCTGTTACTAGACTGGTTATACAGATGCAGACACTGAAGCACAGAGGTGTTTGATAACTTTTCTGAGTATCAGTCAAGGTCCTGGCAAGAAATACACTCAAACTGGGTAACTGGAGGAGAGTTTATTAAAAGGGTTATTTGCAAGAGTATTGGCAGGGTTTAGAGCAACCAACATAGAGTCAGCATTTCCACTCCTAGGACTGAGGGGATGGGGCCATGGAATAGTTCATGGATCCAAAGCTATATGAAGGGGGATTGCCTGAAAGGATCTGTGGATTTGGGGAGAGAGATGTTGTTAGGCTCAAAGACTCCGCAGGAAGGGAGCTGGAGAATAGATACCCAACCTCACTCTCCTTCTGCTCTTGGATATCCTGCTGGTGCCTTCCATTGGCTGAATCCCACTGGGAACCAGAGGGCAAAAAAGCCCAATGATACAGCCCCAGTGGCCTAGACTTCTGGGGCACAGAGTTGGAAGGACTATCATCTAATTTCAACACCAGGGCTCCTAACTATTGCCTCGTGACTTCAGGTTGCCTTTCAGAATGAATCTAAGATTTAAAAAAAATCCGTAGAAATGTCTTAGCAGCCCCAAACATCATTTACTCATTCTTTATTATTCACTTAAAATTTCATTAAACTCTCTAATATTACATAGTTCTGGAAGAACATCTTTCTTTCCCTGGATTGCATGAAGTTCAGATTTATCTTTGGCTCTCAATGACTATGTGTTTTGTTATTTCACTAACGCTGTGTGGAGTGTTCTTTTATTTTTGGAAACGATTCTCCAATAATTATTTTAGCTGAGAAGAGTAAGTTCTTATCTTAAAGTGATCTTTAAGCCAGGTAGATTTGGATGTATTTTGCAGTGTCAAGAAAGTATCTGTTTCTAAAAAAGACAAGAAAATTGCCTTTTAGTGTATGTGTCAAAAAGCCAAATTGTCTGGAGAAAATAATCCTCCTTGTGAACAGGCAGGTAAATGAATAAATGTTATCTATTTTTAAACTGAAATGTGGTTATTTCCATAGATACCTGATTCATAAGGATTAATTATATAGTTGTGTTTTCCAAAGCCATTTGAATTATATATAGCAATGGTATGATAAATTTCTAACTTCTTATTCAAATATTTCACATTTTTCTTTCTAAACTCATTGATGTGCAGTGCCTTAAATAAAAGTTAATAGATTCAGTTTTCCATTTTTATATTCACCTGCCACAAGATATATTTTGGAAATGTATTAGACTTTATCAGTTACAATGCTTTTTATTTTTCTATGGTTGAAAAAAGTATAATGAATACTTTTTATGTTAAGATGGGTTCATATTGTGATGGTGTTTTGACCAGAGCAAGGTATTCTTTGTAGGGAATAGGGAGCCTCAGGTTAATCAGGAGTCTACATCTGGTCGTGGGACATGTGGTAGTCACATTAAACTGGTGGCAGCCAGTTCAATGAATATTCTGCTTAATAGCAGTAATAACTAATAGTAATAACTAACTAGTAATAACTAGTTTCATAGTTGCACACGATTGCATAGGTATCTTCAGCCTGAACTAAAGGATAGATCACTTATATCTGGGAGTGTGATCAAACTGGATCTTTACCAGTGTTTGAGATGTCACAATTGTATATCAAGTATCAGGGAGTTGTTGTTTCTACCTCAGTAAATATCAAGTTTTCCTACTCTTTTTGCTCGATGATCATTTGTTAGAACATTTGATGGGACAGAATGCACAGCAGCACTTAAAACCCTGAAGACCACATATCTGAATACCTTGACACAAATACTAAGAGAAGGACTATGATCAGACTTTGTAGTCTGCTTCTCAACCACAAGTCCAGAATGCCCAGATTAAACCAAGAGATTAGATCCCATACCAAATATGAAGAGCCCACAGAACTGGGTGGGGTTATTATGCACATTACCTATTTTCTTTGTTTGCTTCCTGGATTTTTTTAGTGCTGTTAAAGATTCAAGAGAGGTCTGTGGCCATGTAAATACAAAATTCTTACTCTAGAATGGCACAAGTCCCTCTCCAGAGGCCAATATTATATTTCAGGTGGCTCTCTTCTGAACCACTCTGTCCAATTTGTTCTATACGCTTGGTACTATTGTTTAACTTTCCTGCAAATCTCTGAACCATGGCATCTAGGCTTCTTATTTTCATAGCTTCTTTTAAAGCATGATATGAAGACGGTTGAGAATAGAAGAAAGCAATCAAGCATAGGGGCACTTGTACCCCAATGTTTATAGCAGCACTCTCAACAATAGCCAAATTGTGGAAAGAGCCTAAATGTCCATCAACTGATGAATGGATAAAGAAATTGTGGTTGGGGCGCCTGGGTGGCTCAGTCGCTTGAGCGTCCGACTTCAGCTCAGGTCACGATCTCGCGGTCCGTGAGTTCGAGCCCCGCATCGGGCTCTGGGCTAATGGCTCAGAGCCTGGAGCCTGCTTCCGATTCTGTGTCTCCCTCTCTCTCTGCCCCTCCCCCGTTCTTGCTCTGTCTCTCTCTGTCTCAAAAATAAATAAATGTTAAAAAAAATAAATTGTGGTTTATATACACAATGGAGTACTACGTGGCAATGAGAAAGAATGAAATATGGCCCTTTGTAGCAACGTGGATGGAAATGGAGAGTGTGATGCTAAGTGAAATAAGCCATACAGAGAAAGACAGATACCATATATTTTCACTCTTATGTGGATCCTGAGAAACTTAACAGAAACCCATGGGGGAGGGGAAGGAAAAAAAAAAAAAAAAAAGAGGTTAGAGTGGGAGAGAGCCAAAGCATAAGAGACTCTTAAAAACTGAGAACAAACTGAGGGTTGATGGGGGGTGGGAGGGACGGGTGGGTGGGTGATGGGTATTGAGGAGGGCACCTTTTGGGATGAGCACTGGGTGTTGCATGGAAACCAATTTGACAATAAATTTCATATATTGAAAAAAAAAGTTAAAAAAAAAAAAGAAAGCAATCAAGAATTTCCCTGAGCAGTTATGATTTTAGTTCTTATATTAGGGCTCACTTTTTCTCCTTAGGCACAGTTTCTCCTAGAGCACAAACTGATGGGTCAGAATGGGCCTTGGGTGATGTTAGGGACAATCCTGAAAGCAAGCATTAGTTCATAAAAGTAAGATGTTCCTTTTGAGTTATGGGAAGTAGTCAGTAGGCTTTTCTTCCACAAATACAATACTAGTCTTTGGGGGCTGCACAATGATCTGATTTTGGCCAAGGTACTCCTAAAGAGTTACCAAATAGTATTGTAACATTTAAGTGCCACCCATAAGGTAGAGTTAAGCATCACACAGTGAAATTTGTAGTATCAAGGGAATTAGATAGGTCTGAAGCAAAATTAAAAAAAAAAAGCTAACATGTCATGTGTGTAAAATCTGTGAAAGGGAGACAGCTTCCAAATGCACACCAACTTAATAAACCACAACTATCTGTCTAAGCAGTGAATACATTCCCAGAAAATAAAATATTTTTTTCCCTTGAGAATTCATTTATGCTTTCAATTAATTTGGGGCTTTTTGAAATATGTCAGGCATTGCATATGTTGCAAAATAATTGTCTAAGACCTTGTTTTTCCTTTTTTATCATACTGGAAATAATTAGTATAGCCAGTGAACCCTACACCTAATGCAAGATCCCTCATGAGTATTTCTACTGCTTTGTGACTCTGATACTTGTTCCTTTCCCAATCCCCTTTGTGAACATCTGGTTGCCCAAGTAGTTCAGAATCCTGGAGAATACTTGTGTGGGTCTGCGCCCTGTGAAGCTGTATGGGTATTCATATACATGTTGCTCATTATTTGGGAAATGGAATTGATAGTAGGGGAGGTGTTAGAAGGTGGAGGAGGGACAGTAAAAGGACCGCCCCTCCCCCCGACTGAGAAGGCACTTTGAGACGAGTGAAGCAGCTGCTCCATACTGTTTACACAGTTTGTTCAGGGTAACTTACTGAGGGGCGGGGGGTGGATCGGCTGACAGTGATCTAGGTGCTATGCAGCTATTCTCTTCCCTGAAAAGTTCAGACCTTAATCCATAGCTTTTATAGAGTGAGGGACAATGTGGTGAAGTCAAGGGTATGTTCTTTCCTAAAGTGGCACCATCTTTGTGCCAGAGGGAAGAAACTGTGTTATCTCTACCAGTCACGCAAAGTGGTGCCATCCTTGTGCCAGAGGGAAGCTCAGAGCAACTTTTCCATTTCCCAGTTAGCGTATACATTAACCTCCAAGGGGCTTGGAGCACATAGCCCTGAGTAAGGTTATTGCGCAGACATGAACAAGATGGAGGGCCAAAGATGGAGTGGGTGTTATCAGCTCTCCTACATTCCACCCCTGGCATCCTATGGCTCGTATAATCTTTACATGCCATTCTTCTGCAGGGACCCTCGAGCCAGATATCGGGAGATGACTTGTATCCCTATGCCATGAGCAGCAATATAAACAGCAGCATGAGATTAACATACTTATAAAGCAAGCAGCAATGTGTAGAACTATGGTTTCTCATTGACCCGGTAAAGAGGTCCTTTCTGTAGACCCAGCAGTCAGAACGATTGTTAATTTCAGGGTAAGACGTGGCCTATGACCGGAAGATGTTTTCTGACACCACAGGAAGGGACATCAGCAATGTGAGGCTAGGGGCAATAAGAGATGTTTTACAGGCAATAAATATGACAAAGATGAGGGTGCCTGGGTGGTTCAGTTGGTTAAGCGTCCGACTTCGGTTCAGGTCATGATCTCATGGTTTGTGAGTTCGAGCCCCACGTCAGGCACTCTGCTGTCAGCATAGAGCCTGCATCAGATTCTCTCTCTCTGTGTCTCTCTCTGCCCCTCTTCTGCTCACACACACTCTCTCTCTCAAAAATAAACAAACATTAAAAAAGTAATAAACTGAATCTATTGATTACCCACCACACACAAAAAATGTGACAAATATTCATTTAGCAACAACACGGTAGTGGTTTGGTCCCCATGAGCTAATACCACCCCTGGCTGTTCACCATTCCTCATTCTTGGATGATGGGGGCAATGGCCACTCTAGCTACTTCTTGCTGAAAAGGGGCACAGATCAGGATTTGAGGAACGAAACTGCCTTGCATCCAACCGCAGTTATTCCCTAGTACCAAGCTGAGACCCCATCCTTCTAGTGCTGGTGTTTTTAGAACTCTAATGTATAGTCTTAACAGCTTATTCCACATTTCATAATGAGGGGAATTACATCAGTTCAGTTGAACAGTTGTCTCATTTCAGGAGGCGGTCTTGCAGGAGGGTGCTCAGAGTCGGGTCTATGGTGTACAAGCTATTAGGTAGAAAATTCAGGATCCTGCCTGGGTTTGTAGGTAAACAACATTCAAGGACAGTTAATCAGAACTAGAATCTAATACCCATAATAGTGTGTCACCAAAACAAATTTTTTTTTTCCTGTCTAAAGCCACTTTCATTTCCATCAAAAGTAGCCAAATTAAGACTAAGTTGGTTGTAAAACAAGTCCAATTTTAACAAGCTTGGCATAATTATTTACATAAGTGAAGCAAGAACAGTGACTGGCCATTTAGGCTTTTTTAAGTTTGCCTTGCTGGAACTTTTCATAACAAAGTTCAAATTGAGCTTTTAAGAGCCTTTGAAGGCTAGGTGCTAAGCCAAACACTTATCATCAGAGTCACTTAGAATACCTACAGATTTGGGTTACTTCCTCTCTTCTCAAGGTCCTCCAAATATCCTGAGGTTCCTGAGCCTGGCAGGAAGTGACCTTTGCTCCCCTGGTAAGCCTCCTGGGAACCCTGTAAGCAAGATACCAGGATGATTTTTTCCAAGGGGCTTCACTGGCCTCATAAAGTAAATCTTGGTTCCTTAAATCTGTCTTGTCATATCTGAGCCTATGTACATATGTCTCAAATGTAACATTCCAGTCAAAGCCTTGGTAATATAACCAGTGTTTTTAATGGTATCATGTTACAAGAAGAAGAGATTCTTATTGAACTTATGCAAATAACTATAACTGATTTCTCTTATGATGGAGTCTTTTGGTTTCATTTAAGTCAGCCACCGTAGCAGCTACTGTAGCAATGGGCTGATTAATCATAGGTGCAAGGATAGATACTTAAGTCCCATACCAGGCTGACTATGAGAAACGGTCTTTCATCCTCTGGTATCCCACAGCTGTAACACCCAAGCTGCTAAACTTTCTCAGTTCTTTTGTTTCCCCCACAGTTTTGGACAGGATATCTAGCAATTCCTTAGGCATTTTGGTGGCATCCTTACACTCAGACGCTGGTCCAAAATGCTCAAAAAACCTGGTCAAATCTCCCCACAGGGAGGTGGCTGACCAGCTGGGGATTTCCTCCATAGACAATGGGCTTCCCTCTACGGACAATGGGATTTCTCCTGAGGATGGTGAGCTTTCCCCTAACACGGTTCTTTTACCCATGCTTGTTTCATTTTTGGTCTCCTGGCTGGCTCACCAGTTGTTAGAAGGTGGAGGAGGGATAGTAAAGTATCCTCTAGATTAAGAAGGCACTTTAACACTGAAAAACAAAGCAAGCTACTCCATACTATTTACACAGAGTGTTATTCAGGGTAACTCACTGATGAGAGGGATCAGGCAGATAATGATCTAGGGACTATACAGCAGTGTCTCTGCAAAGTCTGGACTTTCAGCCTCAGCTTTTATAGATCTAGGGGCATTATGGTGATGTCAAAAGGTAGTTATCTGAAACGATGCCATCTGTGTGTTGGAGGGAAGCTCACAACAATCCTTCCTGCATTCTGGTTAGGGCATACACTAACCTCCAAGGGTCCTGGAACACATAGCCCTGAGGGAGGAGGTCATTGCATGGACACAAACAAGGTGGGGGGCCAAAGATGGAGTCAGTGTTGTCAGCACTCCTACAGGAGGGCAAAGAGAGATCAAGTGAAGAACATGGGAAGATCTAAGATGTTTTCACAATGCAGCATTGAATCGTAGAAAGGAAACTAAGGCCTTGGGACAGCAATTCTGTTTTTTAGGACATAGCTCACATAAAGCAGTCTTTGACCTACCTAAGAGTATTTGGCTATATTTTGATGTGGTCTTAGATGAAAGTATCTTGGGTTGAGTTATAGCTAGAGAACCTTGTGGACTTAAGAGTTGGCTGAAGGAATATCATGAGGACATATGAAGATTACCTCTTAGCCAACAGTGGTCATTTCTTGTCTACTTGCTCTGTGCCAGGAAATGTGCTAAGTGATTATGGCATTTTCTCCTTTAACCCTTATAACAATCCTATGAAATGGCTCTTAATAGTAGTCTTATTTTACAGATGAAGAAATTAAGGCTGAAAACTTAGAAGCTGAGCTTGGAAAGCTTAGGTAGCATGTTCAAGGATGTACAAACAGAAATACGGTAATGCTCATGTTTGAAGACAGGTTTCTCTGACTCAGTAAGGTATTTTAATACAATAACAATTTAAGCATGTAAGTAATTGCGGGAGAAGCCTCTATGAGACCTGAAAGTGAATGTCAGTAGTTTTGCGCGGTAGGGGTGCCTTGGTGGCTCATTCGGTTAAGTGTCCAACTCGTAATTTCAGCTCAGGTCATGATCTCATGGTTCTTGAGATCAAGCCCCACATTGGGATCTGTGCTGAGAGCATGGAACCTGCTTGGGATTCTCTCTCCGCCCCCCCCCCCCTTTCTTTTTGCCCCTTCCCTACTCATTCTCTCTCTTTCTCTCTCACTCTCAAAATGAACAAATAAACCCTAAAAAGTAATTTGGCATGTTCAATAGGGTCCCTAAGCTCCTAGCATGTTTGCAGTGGTGTTGGAGAAGTACCAAGTGGGTCTTCTGGGAAAGGGAGGTTTTAAATATATAATTGGGGAATTTTCATTTAGTGGCTAAAATTCCTCTGGGAGTCCTTTGAAGAGCTGATGTCTAAATGGAGAACAATGAAGGACAGTTGTGACCCCAAAGCCAAGTCAAAGTATTTTTAATCTAGGAAAAGTAGAATCCTCTCTTAGACCTTTGGAATAGATCAACAAGCAGAATTTGTAGGAAGTGAGAGACATTTATCAGTCCTCAGAAACTGCAGGTAGGTGGGAGTGGAGGTCTCCTGATACTGAGGCTTATGGTTGGAGAAACCCAAATTGAAGTTTTTTAAGTGTAGGTCGCAGAGCAGGGTTTGTATTTCAGACCATAAGGAATCTATTATACTTTGGGGGTCTCCCAGCCCTTCTTCTGAAGTATATAGGGATGACTCTGACTTAGGGAAAGACCCTCTTGTGAAGAACATGGGGTTGTTGTTACTAGAAACTTTGGGAGTCTACACTTCCTGTATATTTCTATCATCTTGAGAGTTAGGAGGGGAAATCAAAGCAATGGGAGTGCTACCAGTCATAGCATTTCATGTCATCTGTCATTTTAAGGAAACATAGGTTTTATCATTTGGGATTCATCTTATATTCTCCAACTAATTAAACAGGAAAATTAGAAGATCAGTATCTACATTCCAAAGAATCCTGTAATTTAAAGAAAAAATTCACAGTACAATTTTTTTACATAGAGTTACTCCCTGGGCATTAAAGTACACATTTATACGGCATTAATTAATTCAAAATGATTAGGGAGAAAGGAACATAGATGTGAAGAGTTCGGAGCCACTATCAATTGGAGATCAGTCAGAAATAAAGATACATATCTCTAAGGCAAAATATGAGTCAAGAGGAAAGCTGGATTTTATTTACAGACATTCTATTCACTGGCATAGCTTCTTAAGCATACTTGTGCTGGTTTTGTATAATGCTGTTGCTGACCACCTCTATTCATCTTGGTGTTTCTATATGGCTGATTCCACAAACTGTTGTCAAGAATAGGAAGTCAGCTTTCAGTGACCATACTATAAGGATCCCTTTCTTGAATAGAAAGGCTTGCCCCTAAGATAGTCATAGATCAGTTATATTTTTTTATAATTTCAAATCAGCATTCAGTATTGACAACCTGTGTCGTAGAAAAATAATGGTGCCCTGCTTATATATAATCTCTGTTTGTGAAATCTCTGCATAGGATTCTGTATAGACAAGTGCAGCGTTGTGTCTGGAACTTTGTATTTCTTGTATTTTATTCATTTATAAATAATACAAAGGCTATCCAGGATCTTATTTCTTTTTACCACAACCATCCTTCTTTAGACCAGTATAATATATGACTGTGGAAAGAGAAATGGAATTAGTCCCCACATTTTTGAACCCCCTTTGCTTATTAAGTGTCACAAAATAAGACATGAAAAACAAAAGAAACATGAAGGTGGAAATATTTTTAACTGAAAAATAGGTGAAATAACTAAACATTAAGGTAAGTACTCATTGATTTACCAAATATTACATTCAAAAGGCAATCTGCCTGCTTGACTTCTCTCCTGAGATGCCTCACAAACTTTTCAAAAGTCTATATTCTAAATGGAGCTCTACATTTTCTTCTCTGAACCTGTCCCCCTCCCCCTCCCCCCCCCCATCTCCAGTTTCCCCAATTTCCACAAGTGTTCAGGCTGGAACTCTATGAATTGCTCCTGATACACCTCACACTCATTTTACAAGCAAGTTCTGTTGACACATACGTACAAGCAAGTGATTCTGAAATGTCTTTAGTCCATCTGCTTTATCCACAGACATGGCCATTTTCTTTCTTTTTTTTTTTTTTCAATGTTTATTTTTTTTGGAGAGACAGAGCACAAGTAGGGGAGGGGCAGAGAGAAAGAGAGGGAGACACAGAATCTGAAGCAGGCTCCAGGCTCCTTGCTGTCAGTGCAGAGCCTGATGCAGGGTTCAAACCCATGAACCATGAGATCATGACGTGGGCCAAAGTCAGACACTTAAGCAACCAAGCCACCGAGGTGCCCCCATTGCCATTTTCTTAGTACAAGGCATTCTTTTGTTCACCTGAACTACTGTATTAGTATCCTAACTGGCCTCTTGTCTTTAACTTGTGTATCCTCCTATCTATTATCCACCCAGAGATAGGAAGGATTTAAAAAAAACCATCAGACCATTTTTGCTCCCTGGTTATAATTCATCAATACCTTCCCATTGTACTTGGAGCAAAATCTAAAATCCATATAAAGTCTACACAAAGGGCTACAAAGTCTTGTATGATATGCCTTCTGCCTCCTTCTTCAACCACGCGGTTTCTGTTCTTTAGCCAGCACTGATCTGTTTGTTGAACACATTGTGTACTCTCTGCCATAGGGCTCTGCTGCACCTCTGAGTGCCCAGTATTCACATAGCTCTCCCATTTTCCATCCTGTAGGTCTTGGCTCAAATGTCACTTCTTCATAGGTCCTTGCCTCATAGGTTTCTCTTGTTATTTTCTTTCTGAGTTTCTTATTTCATTTATAATACATAATACAAATTTGTAATTATTGTTTATCTGTTTGCTTATGTATTTCTTTCTTCCCATTCCATATGTAAACTCCATAGAACAGAGACAATTACTTGTAAACAAGTTCCTTGCCCAGGTCTTGCACACAGTAGGTAACCAGTAAGTAGTTGTTGAGAGAATCATCTTAGAATTCACTGCCCCACAGAAAATTTGAAAATAATAGTTGATTTCCCAGGCACCCCATGAAAGTTTACTTATTTCAAGGATGCAATTTATCCATGGCTCTGGGATTAGCAGCCTGAGTTATGGGTTCTATGGATTCATAGCAGGGGCTATGCAGTGGGATTCAGGAAAAGGAGAAGGAATGATTTGCTCTCACTTTCTTACATACAGATTTAGCTGTAAGCTCAGTTATGAAACTGAGAAAGTTTGTCTTCAGCATCTTTATACTTCCTTTCCTGAAGACTTTATTTCAGCTGCTGTAAGGGGCAGAAATCCATTCAGGAAAGGCCAAGAAAGAGGAGATTAGATAATGGGTAACCAAGGATAGGAACTCGATCTCACAGAAATAGGAACTGGGAAGCCAGTGAGACATACAAGATATCCCCAAATGGCATGATTGACAAAGTAAGAAGAGAACAAGGGGAGAGTAGAGGTAGAGGCCAAGGGAAGCGATTCAGGAGAACAGAGATGTTAGTGTCAGGAGCTGCAGAATGGTCAGGTAAATGAGGACTGCAATTTGGCATTTAAGAAGATCATGATGACTGGGGTATAGAGCAAGGTGGCAGTTGGTGGGGGGGGGAGGGTCTGAGATACAGAGTAGTAGGCAGTTACCTCCCAATTTCACCTAGAGCTGCTCCTGCACGAAGGAGTCTCATTTAGGTCTGTTTGAATACTTTGTTAGCAGCTCTTGGAGAGGGTTTGTTGAAGAAGGAGGTTGAAGCTCTTGGCTTAAATGAAGGTTCTGGATTATTTATGGATTTAATTTATCCCTGTGATCCATGTCCCCAGTTGACACAGACTATTAAGAGTTAGCTGCATTCTTTTCTCCTTGAAAAAGTAGGAAGAATATTTAATCATAACTGCGTTGCACTAATACAGATTTTAATAAAACTGGGCTGAGCTAGGACTGGGAAATTGCATAAGTGATTGGAGAGCGAACGTTCCTCTGGGTGCACTCTGTGCACTGGCATAATTCTTAGGATTGAAATACAGTATTTAATCCAAAGAGAACACAGCGTTTTCATAAATGCAGTTTAAAGTGCATGTGAACACATGCAGCACACATGAACAGAATATTCTGGGAATTTTAAGCCTCCCTATAACTTGGGTAAAACTTAAAAGCACATCTGTGATGAATTTGATAGCATGTTCATTTAAATTAGTTTACTTTCTGTGGAAATCAAGGTAACGACTATTGACTGAACCCCTCCACCCCTTGTACATACTCAGTCTTTCTTTGAGTGTAAGAGAGAGGGCCTGAAGAATTATTGCCATCTGGAGCTTAGAGATCATCTTGTACAGCTTCTCCATTTTGCAGTGAAGCAACCGGGGGGATGGCTAACAGAGGAGAAATGACTTGTCCAAGGTGCCTAACTGTTTTAATGCCAGAGCTAGGAAAAGAACTGAGTTTAGGGTACTTGCTATAGGGCAGAAACCACATTACTACTAATGTTAGCAATAAAAAAGCGCAATCCTACCAACTCTTCTAACTCCTCTCTAGATAAATATCTCTAACCCTGCCAGAGTTTTCTTTCCAAAAAGAAATCCAATTATGCAATTCCTACTTATGTAAAAGTCTTTAATGGCTCCCCACTGCCTATGGGGCAAGGTCCACACTCTTTTGAATAATAGCCAGAACCCTACCTATTTCTATGGTCCAATGTAACTACCTCCTGCCCTTCAAGCTCTGCCTTTCAGACTTAGCATCCATGTGCGGTCACAGAATCATAGCCTCATACTTTTTCACAGTCTCTGCCTGAGCTTCTTCCAGTGCTTCACATTGCCTGTTTATCTTCCAGACTCAGCCTAAGCACCACTACCTCCCAGGAGCCTTCCCACACCTTCTCCCTTTGTGTTCCCTTTCTACGATTTTGCATTTCTGTTAGAATACATGCCACATGGACATTATTTACTTGTATGTATGACCATTGCACTAGGGAATCCTTGAGTTCAGAGAGAATATCTTACCATGTTTACATTCTGAGTGCCCAATGCCTGGAATGTCTAGGTGCTCAGTAAATGCTTATGGAATTGAATCAAACAACAGCAACAACACATTCAGATAGTTGTGACCCCTAGTAGAAAATTTAGGTAAGATTATCTGTGAGCCCTTACATTTGAAACTGCCCTACTTTGTCCACCTCTTCCATCTATTGTCTATAACCTTACAGAGAATTTGGTTGAGTTGCTGTTCCCCAGGGATACTGTCTGCGTTTATTGCTTCCCCATGCCCTGGTAAGTGGCATTGACCCTGCTTGGCAAGCCCATCCTCCTTGTTTATTTAGAAGTTACTGACTACCTGTATGTCTGATATTGTACTGGTCTTTTTACCTGTCCAAGTAGGACTCTACTATTCAGGCTATCCAAGTCTTACACTTGTGTCTTCTGACCAATGGTCTCAGCCCTCTTTACTATGTTAGCACTTCCTATAGGTACTGTGTATTTGACATGTGATAATATGTACTACCTTCTTTGGTTTTTTCATTCCGGGCATATTGACCTACCCAACTAAAATATGACTCTTGAAGGTAAGAACTGTATCTTCAGCTCCTAATTTTATGAATCACCTTGGTAGTTGTTGGCCAATGGTTGAAAGGACTAAGGGAACTATTTTCTAGTGAAACTCTAATTTTTTTTCAATGTAGCTTTTATTTTATATTTTAAGTATTTTGCTTGAATGTTTCTTTTGCTACATAGATTCCAGCAAAGGATAGTCTAGTATCGGTCAGTATTTTTTCATCGAGTACCCAGCACTCTCTAAGATCTATTTTTATTGAGATATAATTGATAAATTACATTGTATTTGTTTCAGGTGTACAATGATTTGATATTTGTATATATTATGAAATAATCACTGCAGTAAGTCTAGTTAATATATATCACCATACATGGTTACAAAATTTTTTTCTTATGATGAAAACTTTCAGTGAATAAGTGCCTACTATGTGTTTTCTACTCTCTAAGCAACTTTCAAATCTGCAATATAGTATTATTAACTATAGGCATTATGCTGTCCACTACATCCCCATGAATTATTTATTTTATAGTTGGAAGTTTATACTTCTTTTTTTTCTTTCTTCTTTTTTAAAAGTTTATTTATTTTGAGAGAGAATGTGAGTGTGCACAGGGGATGGGCAGAGAGAGAGGGAGAGAGAATCCTGAGCAAGCTCTATGCCATCAGCACAGAGCCTGACATGGGGCTTGAACTCATGAACCCTGAGGTCATGACCTGAGCCGAAATCAAGAGTCAGACGCTTGGGGTGCCTGGGTGGCTCAGTCTGTTAAGTGTCTGATTTCAGCTCAGGTCATGATCTCGTGGTCCGTGAGTTTCAGCCCTGGGTCAAGCTCTGTGCTGACAACTCAGAGCCTAGAGCCTGCTTCAGATTCTGTCTCCCCCTCTTTCTCTGCTCCTCCCCTGCTTGCATGCTTGCACTCTCTCTCAAAAACAAACAGACATTAAAATAATAATAACAATAATAATAATAATAATAATAATAATAATAATAATAAAAAGCCAGACGCTTAACCAACTGAGCCACCCAGGTACTCTGGAAGTTTATACTTTTGAACCACCTTCACCCGTTCCCCCCACAGACTGCGGCAACCACTAATCTCTTCTCTGTATCTGTGAGCTCAGGCTTTTATTTTGTTTTGTTTCCTTTTGTTTAGATTCCACATATACTAGTGAGACTATTTAGTGAGGCAAATAGTATTTGTCTTTCTGTGTATGGCTTCTTTCACTTAGCATTATACCCCCAAGGTCCATCCCTGTTATTGCAAATGTCAGGGTTTCCTTCTTTTTTATGGCTGAATCATATTACGTGTGTGTGTGTGTGTGTGTGTGTGTGTGTGTGTGTGTGTATGTATGTATGCATAACACACGCACACCACATTTTCTTTATTCATTTAGACCCTATGATTTTGCTATTGGAATCACCTGAGTGTGTTTGTGATGATGCTATGCAAGAAGGCAGGTCCGGATGGCTGTGGTCAGGGATTCTGGAATTGAAGAGTGACTTTTGGAAGCATAATTGTCTGAGTTCATTAAAAGTAAATCTCCCAGATGGGAAGACTAGATCATGTAAAGATTTCCTCAAAGTGCAGTGATTTATAGAATTAATACAATAGCAATTAAAATCTGGGATAGAGAGAAGAGTTTATCTGAGGGAATAAATAAAATTTACAAAGGAGTTTTTTTTTTTATTAAAAAAATTTTTTTTAACGTTTATTTATTTTTGAGGCAGAGAGAGACAGAGCATGAACGGGGGAGGGTCAGAGAGAGACGGAGACACAGAATCTGAAACAGGCTCAAGGCTCTGAGTAGTCAGTACAGAGCCCGACGTGAGGCTCAAACTCACGGACAGTGAGATTGCGACCTGAGCCAAAGTCGGATGCTTAACCGACTGAGCCACCCAGGGGCCCATGGAGTTTCAATAAAAGTGTATTTGAGAGGCTATTTCTATCAGATTTTAAAGCAAAAAAAGTTGTAATAATTAAAATATTTTAGTACTCATCCACAGATTGGAAAATAAATTACTATTTTGTTGATTTGATGTCTGTGTGTATGTTTGATATAATGTATATGTAAAAAATGCCTATAACCAGTACCACCCTGCTCCTAGTCTTTCTTGGAGCTAGCAGTGGAAAAAGCCTTGCATATGCCTTTCCTTCTCCCCTTCCCAGAGGCAGTAGGAAAAGAAACTGGATTATCCCAAAATAAAGGCATTGGGAAGTGTGTCACAAAACCATGGCCCTTTCACATAAAAAAATTTTAACTATATGATTCCAGAGATAACATAAAAACAGTGGAAACGGCCAGATTTTTTTCCCTGTAAATATTGTTGAAATGACCAAGTAGCAATTGGGAGGGAAAATCAGTGCAAACCATCTAATAAGATAAATACCAAATGAAACACATAAAAATCGAACCACAGTCCAGCATGAAGAAAGTGATTTCAAGAGTTATCAAACTCTAGAAGGGATATATATTTTACAAGCTTGGGGTTTAGGCAGGGGCTTAATGGTGACTTCATAGCACATAGAGGCCTGTAGTAATTGTACTGACTCTGTCCAGCACCGTGTCCCTAACAGCATCTGGCACATAGTAGGTTCAGTAAAAGCTTGCAGAATGTGGGTGTGCATGGATGTTTGAGGCAATGTGTAGACCCTTCCATCTGATAAAGTGTGAGAGTTCTCTGTGTGCTTGTTCTCGTCTTGGCTCTCTGAACCCTGAAGAGAGGAGATGAAAAGACCCCATAGGGCCATCAGGCACCACTTCTGCTGCTTGAGGGCTGTGCTGTTCTTGTTCAGTGGGATGAAGGTGCAGACAAGGAGGAGATCCTGGAACCATAGAGAAAAAATAAAGCTCTCTCAAGGATATAGGATAGGGAGTGGGTTGAGGGGGAGACTTAGTGAATTTCTAAATGCTCTTTAAGTGATCTCAATCCTCTTCCTCTTTTGTGGCGGCAAATAAAATGATTGCCTCTCCTGCATCATGTCTTTCTCTATGTACAAAATAGCTAATAGAGGGCTGCAAACTGAAAAAAGAGTTCCTTCTTCTGGATTTTTGTTGGTTTTATAACTGCTTGAATACAGGGATCAATAAATAGACTCGTTGCACTATAGTAACGCCTTGTTTACTTGTCTGAGTTCCTTCCAGAAGGCAGGCCTTTGTCTGTTTGATTCACCAGTGTATCCTCTGCACTAAGCTTATGCCTATTTTAGAGTAGAAACTTGAAAACGTGTGTCAAATGAATGAATAAGGGCCTACTGTGTGCCTTCAGAGAGCTGTAAGTGAAGACCTGTAAGACACAGCCTTTGCCTTGGAATTTATCATGTAAAAATATCTGGTCTTTATTAGTGTTTTCCTTGGGGCGCTGTGTTTTCAAGGAATGCTCAGTGTGTGAATTCTACACCTTAATTAGCTTTGGAGACATACGGATCCAGAATACATTATAATCATTTGTCTCGGCCTTATTCGTGCACTGGGTTCATCATTGTTTTATTTTGAGCACAGCTCCTTCTTCCCCTCTCTACTGTAGAGTTATTAATAGTAATCGGAGCTTCCCGGCGTCAGTCAGCGGCATGCTGAAAGGGATGTTCAAAAGAGATAGGAAGGATTCATCTCCCAAGTAATTTGTATGCCAGAGAGTACCACTCCTTAGAAATCCTGTTCTCTGTAGCTGACACGGTTCACGAGAGGGCTGGCGTGGAGCAGTGAGCCACGGCAACCAGAGTAGACAGGGAAAAACTGGAGCCTAGAGCTAAAGCCCTCCCCTATCCCGGGGCTGAACAGGTGCTAAGGGGGGTTGCCTGGTAGAGGCACCAGCTGGCTGTGGGAAGAAAGAACAAGGCAGATCGGCGGACCAGGGAACCCAGGTGATCACAGGGCGGTCCTAGCAGAGGCTCTGAATGTAGAAAGCAGATAGCAAAGCATATGGGAGATGATTAAGTGGAGTGGTTGAGAAGGGCAGCTTTTGAAAGCAACCCAAGTGTCTCTCAGTGGATGAATGGATAAGCAAAATGTGGTGCGTACATACCGTGGACTATTATTCAACCTTAGAGAGGGAGAAAATCCTCATATGTGCCACAGCATAGATGAACCTCGAGGACATCATGGTAATGAAATAAGGTGGTAACAAAAAGACAAATACTGTATGATTCCACTTACTTGAGGTTCCTCAATTAGTCAAATTCAGAGACAGAAAGTAGAATTGTGGCTGCCAGCGGCTAGGGGAGTTGGGGAATGGGGAACTGTTTAATGGGTGCAGAGTTTCAGATTTGCAAGATGACAAAGTTCTGGAGATTGGTTGAACGATATTGTGAATGCAGTTAACATTATTGAACTGTACACTTAAAAATGGGTGGTACGGTAAATTTTATGTTATATGTATTTTACCATAACTGAAAACTTAAAAAAAATCAGAGATAAAATAAAGAAAACAAGAAAGGCGTCTTTGAACACAAACTGAGTCCAAATCCTGGCACAGACACTGACTAGATGAGTGCCTTTGGGCAAATCAGGTAACTTCTTTGGGCTTTGGTTTTCTTTTTAATATAGGGGTGACAGTTATAGTACCTATTCTTTCGGCTTCTTGCGAGGATTAAATGAGATACCGTATGTAAAGTCCATGGCACTTAAAAGAGCGCAATGGTGTTCGTTTTCACCATGATTATCAGGAGAATGTGTAACAGTTCAAGTATATAAGCAGGTGGTTTGCTTTAGGATGTCTGTGAGCATTCTATGGGCATGGAGTTCCAGATTCAGATTGAGGGACATGACTTCAGTTTGTAGTGTGACCTATAAAAAGCAAGGTATAGCCCCATGCCAGGGTCAACAAATACTTATGGAGTACATACTAGCGGCCAGGTGCTGCTTGAAGGGTAGGGAGACAATAACGTGATCTCACTCACAGTATGGTGAGTATGTTGTCAAGTTTTTAAGGTGAAAATCCAGTTATTTTATCTGGATACATGATAGGCACTTAGTATTAGGTATATTACAGAAGCCTGGTCAGTTATTAGAATTATGGCACCGCAAGACAAGGATTGGATTTACAACTAGAGTAACTTTACGTATTGAGATTTTTCCATTTGCCAGTGACAGAAATCGCAAGTCAACATAGCTTGAGCACAAATTTTAATGTACTGCTTTACAAATGGAAAATCTGGTAGTATACCTGACTTCAGGCGTGGCTGGACCCAGGTGTTCTAATGATGTTGGAAATCTATCTCTTAGCGAGTCTTCACTCTGCTTTTCCCTGTATTGGCGTCATCCTTAGGCAGTTCATCATGATGGTGGTAACACAGCCAGTAATGCTGCTTGGTTTCTATTCTGTCAACTTAACCCTCCTGTTCTTCCTCTTTCTTTTCCTTTAATTTTTCCCTTTTTTTCTTCTCTCTTCTGAACTATTCCATCCAAAAAGCCATTAAGTGGGACTGAGCAAGCTAAGAGTCTTTGCTGGGGGGCAGGGGTGGGAAGCTGTGGTGGCACAGAGCAGGGTGTTCGAGCCCAGCAGGGGTGAGAAGGGTGCCCACATGGGAGTGATGAAGCCCATTTTGGGTAAGGAGAGCATTCCAGCAGAGGGTGATCTTGGCAGCACATCCTGGGAGAAGGGCTGCTCAGTGTTTTGTGTCAAAGCCCGTGTGAGGTGAGGATAGTAGTCAGTGCAAGTAGTTGGAGATCAGGAAGGATGAGGAGCATGCTCACAATGGAGGGCCTGGCGTGGAGCCCAAGGCGGGTGAGGAGGGTGCCTGTGAAAGGGGATATCCCAGAACAAGGTGTCAGAGCCTGAGAAGGGTGAGGGGGCTCTCCCTGTAGGGTGGAGTGGCTTGGGAAGAGGTGTGCAAGTCCAGGCATAGCGTGAAGGGCTTTCACAGGGGAGCCAGGTTCTCACTGTGAGAGAAACGTGTTTCAGATATGAAAGGGAGAAAAATAAATGCAACCCTGTTAGATTGGATTGAAATTTTATTTTTCACTCTCTGATCAGTAGGTAGATATAGATAAATAGATAGATGTAGAAACAAATATAAATGTAAATGTGTATGTATATGCGGTAGTGGTGTGTGTGTATCTATGTACCTATGTTTCTAGATACTATTATTCACTAAAAGAAGCCAGGGATTCCTGGGGAAATAGTTGAGTGAAGGGCTGGGGCAGGGAAGACCCAAGTTGAGCCTGGAACATTTTGTGCATGAAAGCAAGGAAGGGCTAAAGAATGCGAGACATACGTTAAAATGACTCAGGAGCAGTGTAAAGGGCTCCCACTGGCCACACATGGGACAACTTGAGCTTCAAAATAAATAATGATAGCAACAGGTTAATGCCCACTGAGTAAAATCAGGGAAGCCTGAGTTGAAATTGACACAAATTGAAAGTTGATGGCTGTGAAAAACGGATATGTATGTACTATCATCGCAAACTGTTTACTAATTACAATGGGAAAGGAATGTGGAGGTGACGTCTCCTAACAAAAGACTGAAGTGCTGGTATTAGAGGTGTCCCATAGTCCCTCCAGGTCCACTTGTGACGTCTTCTTTCTGCTCCTCCCAGGGAGGCTGGCCTCTACTGACCTTCACTCCCTTGTCCTCTGGTTTCTACTTGGGTTTGGCCGATGGACAGTGGCACCAGGTGATGAGAGGGTAAAGGGCTAAGTTGTCTGGCTCCTTGCTGGCTGGGCTGCAGTCTGGCAGTCCTGAGCTTCAGCAGTGAGCCTTCTCTGACATCTGCAGCTCTCACTCCTGGCACAAAACCCTCCCCTGGGCCCTGTTGGGGCAGCAGTGATAATCATTTGCCACTGTTGTTAGCTGGAGTGAGTCCCCATTCTTTACCGATTTCCCTTAATCCTGTCTTCACCTCTGTATAACATCCCTTCGTTAAACCCTCTTCAGGGCGCTCCCTGTTTCCTGCTGGGAGCCTGACTAATACAGCGTTATAGTATTATTAGCAGAAGGAAGGGCAAACGGTAACAGCAGATGTCCACGGCAACTGATGCTGACCCGCCATTGCTCCTAGATTAGAACGTCCAGTCATCTCCCCTATAGATAGGATTGGGCCCCCAGATGTCAAGTGACCCGGGGTGTGGAAAGAGAACAACATCAGAGCAGCAGCTCAGTGACCAGAGAGAAATTTTGTCCCAGTCATGTATACAGATAGTCCTCTAAAAGGAAAGACTCCTTAAATTTATGTGGGAGAGTCAGATACTTTCCCCTTGCCTTCAATCAAGGAGGTGGTATCCCTCCTTACCTTATGAAAGAATCACAGTTCACAATGTCCTGGGCCTTTTGAATTAAACTGTCCTTGTGATTTCTTCCAAAGACGATCAAATAATAAAACAACCCAAAGGTCACGGCATTATCGTCTTTCAAGACTGTGCAGTCTTGACTATACCATTAACACTGGACAAATCATAAGTGGCAGACGTTCTTATTTCTGGAAACTTTCCGTTTCAGCCACTCCTTCTTGTGTTGTTCTGGGAAGCAAGCACAGACAAGGACATGGAGTAGGCTTTCTTAATGTCAGATCAGCTCAGAGGTGTCCTTTGTTCCAGCCTCTGAACATGGAGTGACACTTTGGAGTACAGCCTGCTAAGAGAGCAGGCAAGCACTCCCATGAGTTATTGGGTTGCTAAGCACCCCATTTGCAGAGTGATCCCATTAAATTACCCTGTAGCTCCAATTAAGGGAACTCAGACCAGAGTCCATATTTAAGAGTGCTCCCTTGTCAGTTTTATCCTGGGATTTAAATTGAATTCTTAATGTGGGTAGGGCAAACCGAAACATTTCCTAATTCTGCTAGATGTAGCAGAGGAATCATGCACAGGAGCCCCCTTTCCAATGTGGGCGGGGAAAATGGGTCATATCTGCTGGGAGAGATCACTTAAATTCCCTTTTGTTTTCCATTAAAGTCCTGCACACAATGTACTCAGTCACAACAGCGAACTTAGATGTCAGAATACTCATTTTCATAAATGGGTTTGGAAAACAGTCACATTCACCCCTTGCTGTTTTCAACTTTGGAGTAACTTTATAGAACACACTATTTTAATTACCACTGACTTACACGAGTTAGGTCAGAAGTCCAGGATAGGCTGGTATAATTGGATGGTAGAAGAAAATCCTGGATTTCTTTTATAAAGTTTTTTTTTTTTTTTCCTGTTGGTGCTTCGTGTGTGTGTGTGTGTGTGTGTGTGTGTGTGTGTATGTATGTGTATGTGGGGGTGGAGGGTAGGCCTCAGTACGTAGACTATTTTCACTTAAATGTCTTGCAGTTTACAATAAAATACCATGCAGATGGTCCCCAAGGTAGGCACACCCAATTTGTGAATGTGACTGGGGTACCAGTTACATAATCACCCTCCCCCAACCTTCCTCACCACAAAGCTTCTCTTCTCTCCCTCCCTTCTTGTCATTTGCTGGCTTCAAAACACAATCTTGGGGTCCTTGGCCACTGATACCAACTCAAGTCTGACTTGGGTGAATTTCTGATCCACTACCTCTTTTCCATAATATCCTTTCGTCCTCTTGAAGTAATTATGCATGCATTACAGTTTCTGTGTATTTTGTGATTTTCATTACTCTGAACTCTGCTCATTTTTCCTTGGGCAATTTTCTGATATAAATGGTAGTGTTTAAGACCATGAATCAGACAGACACGTTCAAGTCTTGGTTCTACCACTTACTAGCATTATGACTTTGGGCAAATTATTTTGCTTTCTGTGCCTCAGTCTTCCGATTGATAAAGTTGAGATAATAATATAATTATACTCATTTCTTAGCCATGTTATGAATATCATGTAAAACAATGTAAGTTGGATGGTGTGGCAGGAACACATTGTAAGTGCTTAAAAACATGATTTGCTGATGTCTGCTATTATCTTTGTTTCTTCTTTTTCTTCCTTGCTCTATCCTCTCTTTTCTAATTTTCCTCAAGTGTTTGAGAAATTTTTTTTCCTTTTTCCTTTCTTTTTTTTTTAATGCTTATTTATTTTTGAGAGAGAGAGAGACAAACGGAGCATGAACAGGGGAGGGACAGAGAGAGAGGGAGACACAGAAACTGAAGCGGGCTCCAGGCTCTGAGCTGTCGGCACAGAGCCCAACATGGGGCTTGAACTCACGACCGTGAGATCATGGCCTGAGTTGAAGTCAGATGCTTAACTGACTGAGCTACCAAGGTGTCCCAATTTTTTCCCTCTTTTGATGATCTTCCCCCATTTCTGTGTTCTTCAAGCTGAGGTACAGGTGACAATAGGCAGTAGTCATTCCCTAGTGAGGGCTGGCCTGGGCTCAGTGTCATCTGCTACAGGGAGCTACCTGACACCCTACTTTGTTTTTCTGCTAGTCTTTGCCTGTTTTTAGTCCTGAGTGACCCTATGGCTCCTAAAGATCAGAGTAGTGCTGGGGATACACTTGCATCAAGAAAAGCAAAACTATCTGCTTGGGAGGGGAGGGTGAGGGCATCAGACGTATTAGTAGTAAATAACATTTCTTGACATTTCTAACAAGGCCTCTTCAGAATTCCAGAATTTCTACCTTAGTCTCTATCCTCTTCAAATTAAATATGCTTTTTGATTCATTCAGTTTTTGAAGATACTGTTAGTGGGAAAAACAAAATGGTTTCTTAATTGACTTGATCATTTTTCTGCTTTGTATGACTGTTACAAAATAGTATACTATTTTTTATTGAAATTGTGTAGCATCTTAGTTATATTCAGCATTAAATAGGCCTTTGTGTTGTAGCCTGTAGAATTATTTCTATGGGGAAAATAAGCTCTAAGTCCTTAATACCTAACTAATGAAAGAAATCTTTAGAAGGCTACAGGTTTGTAAATGGGGGACTGAATGTATAGTATGATATGTACAATGCAGGTCAACTTTTACAAGGTCCAACCTCCATTCTGTCTAGATAAGACAATGACCAGGAGAGACCCAAAAACTCATTTAATATCAAATGAAAATGTTATTTCTCTGGAATTGGATTGGATTTTGTATTAGTCAAGGTTCTCCAGAGAAATAGAATTAGTAGGACACACACACACACACACACACACACACACACACAGAGAGAGAGAGAGAGAGAGAGAGAGAGAGAGAGAGAGAAAGAGAAAGAAAGAAAGAAAGAAAGAAAGAAAGAAAGAAAGAAAGAAAGAAAGGAAGAAAGAAAGAAAGAAATTAATGTATTAAAAGACTTGGCTCATGCAGTTTTGGAGGCCAAAAAGTCCCACAGTTTGCTATCTGTAAGCTGGAAAGCAAAGAAAGTTGGTGATATAATTCAGTTCGAGTCTGAAGGCCTGAGAACTAGGGGGTCAGTGGTATAAGTTCTGGAGTCCAAAGGTTTGAGAACCATGGCTCCTGTGTCTGAAGACAGGAAAAGCTGGATATCCCAGCAGAAGAAAAGAGAGAGATCATTTGTCCTTCCTTCTCCTTTGTGCTCCATTAAGAAGCCCAAGGGATTGGAAGATGTGCCCCCAGCTACCGTCCCCCCCCACTACACCCCCACTGGTGAGGGTGGATCTCTTTACTCAGTCAACTGAATGAAATGCTAATCTCTTTCAGAAACACCACACAGATACACCCAGAAATAATATTTTGCCAGCTATCTGGGTGTCCTTTAGCCCTGTCAAATTGACACATAAAATTAACCATCACAACTTTTAATCCCCTTTATAAATGAAAGCCTGTCCTTTAGCTCAGGTTTATTCTCATGGCTAAATGGAGTACAAAGTCTGAATCCATGGATGATGGATAGAATATGATATAAAAACCCAATTTCTAAATTTCTAAAAATATAAACAAACTCAGAATTTGTTTGCTTATGTTTTTAAGTTGGAAAGGTTGAAAAACTGTTGCAAAGCTACTTTTGGACTTGTTTGAGTAATTTACCAACATTCAGCCCGTTTCAATTATCCTTGCCCACCCACTGGTTCAACCAAATTAAGAATTTTAACACCAGGCATTTAAAAGGGAAAGGAAAAAGAGATTCATGTATTTGGATTCTTCAAAGAGAAAGTGAGAGGGAATTTGTGCCAGTTTCTGTATTTTCTTACTTCTCATCCCAAGTTACTGCTGTCCTTGGCAGGCAAGTCTTCCTCAACTTGTAGTTTGTGTACCATGTATCTATTTGAATTCCCTGGGGTGCTCATTAACATGCACATTCCTGGGGACCACCCAGAATTTCTGATTTGGAATTTCTGGAGTTGGGGTTTGGCAAATCGCATGGCTAACAGCCCCCCAAATGATCTTTATGAACTCTGAAGTTTGAGGACCGCTGATGCAGACATTCTGCCTTAGGATGTTAAGTGGTTGACAGTGAATGTGATGTTAATGGCCCCTTTTTACTCAGGATTTGGTTTTACTGGACCTCCACATTTTAGATTCTTGACTTTTTGAGGAGGATTTGTCAGGGTCTATGTAATATTAGTTTGTTGGGCTGCCATAATAAAATACCATAAACAGAGTGGCTTAAAGAACACAAATTTATTTTCTCACAGTCCTGGAGGCTAGGAGTTCCAGATCAGGGTGTTAGCAAGGACTGGTTTCTGGTAAGATCTCTCTCCTTGGCTTGCAGATGGCCGTCTTCCTTGTCTTTGCATGGTTTCCTCTGTTGGTGCATGTTGTCTGTGTCTTAATCTCATATTCTTTTTTTTTTTTTAATTTTTTTTTTTTTTAATGTTTATTTATTTTTGAGACAGAGAGAGAGCATGAACGGGGGAGGGTCAGAGAGAGGGAGACACAGAATCTGAAACAGGCTCCAGGCTCTGAGCTGTCAGCACAGAGCCCAATGCGGGGCTCGAACTCACGGACCGCGAGATCATGACCTGAGCCGAAGTCGGACGTTCAACCTACTGAGCCACCCAGGCGCCCCTTAATCTCATATTCTTACAAGTACATCAATCATATAGGATTAGGGCCCACCCACTGAACCTTATTTTATCTGACTTACCTCTTTAAAGGCTCTATCTCCAAATACAGTCACATTCTAAGGCATTGAGAGTTAGGACGTCAACAAATGAATTTGGGGGGAAGCAACTCACCCCATAATAGTCTAGATTTCAAACCGCTGTGTAAATAAGTGCAAGATGAACACTGCAGATTTATGATCAGGTTCCCTCCCCATTCTGGCTTCTGTCCATTGAAGGGATGCTTACTCCTGGTTGGTCTCTTTTTTTCTCTCCTCTAAGACAGCAGGAAGGAGGAAGGGACAATGAGACCTTGATTTTCATTGGCTCTGTTCTTCCTAAGCTCCATTTCTTTGAGTGTGGGAGAGTCTAATTACTGAGACTCAACTGCTTAAATGACTAAGAATGGTGGTTCTCAAAGGAAATCTGAGAAGCCAAACTCTCCTCATAAGTAATATTAAGATCTTTCCTTTTTTTTTTTTTTTTTTTTTTTTTGTTTTTGTTTTTGTTAAACTGGATGACATCTGCACTGATTGTGCAAGAGCAGGGCTGACCAGAACTGCTGGTGCTTCCACATGAATTGAGGCAGTAGCACCAAAGCTGTACTAGTAGTCATTATATAATTTCACCACAGTGCATTTGCATTGCAGGAAATAAAATGCCAGTTTCACTTAAAAATGCCCTTGTTGAAATAGTAAAAATTACTAGGTTTGCTATATTTCAGCCTTTGAGTACACCTGTTCTTAGGATGATAGGTGACAAAATGGGAGGTATGCATAAAAGTACTCTGCTGCATACAACTTCCAGTGGCTGTTTTGAAGGAAAGCACTGGTATGATTGAATTGTGAGCCAAAGTAGCCTCTTTTTTTCATGAAACACCATTTTAACTTCAAAGAACGAGTGATGAACTCTGGTTATATTCAGACTCGTGTGGCTGGCAGACGTGTTCACAGAAATGAATGAAGTGAGCCTGTCACTTCATGAAAAGCGACTGACAGTGTTTGTTGCCCATGATAGAATTCAAGCTTTCAAGTGAAAATTGGAATTTTGGAACACTTGTATCTGTTACTGTGAGCTTGATAGCTTACCAACATTTGAAGATTTTATACTGAGGTTGGTGATTAAAAAATGTGATTTCTTTCATATTACGTAATGAAATGTGTCAATATTTGGGAAACCTACATAATTCATGGAACCACTCTTTTCCAAATGAAATAATACATGATGCTACAAAATCATGTGTGGGTGAAAGATCTATGTGTGGGTTCAAGATAGGGGCACCTGGGTGGCTCAGGCGGTTAAGCATCCTCCTTTGGCTCAGGTCGTGATCTCGGGGTTCGTGGGTTTGAGCTCTGCGTCGGACTCTGCTGTCAACTTGGAGCTTGGCGCCTGCTTTGGATTCTGTGTCTCCCTCTCTCTCTGCCCCTCCCCCGCTTGCACTCTGTCTCTCTCTATCAAAAATAAATAAACGTTAAAAAAAAGTGCAAGATAGACCAGCAAATTCTTATGTAGCAGTTAGTTATATGATTTCAGATTCTTATTGCAACCAACCTTTAAGAAACTATAATTGTCAAGTTTTTGCATATTATCAGAGAAGAATATTCACTATTATCTGAATGGATTATTACAAATGCTCTTTCCTTTTTCAACCACATATCTGAGTGAGGCTGAAGTTTCTTTATTTAATGCAACCAAAAATATATTCTTATCAAAGTAGATTAAATGCAGAAGCAAATATGAGGATCTAGCTGTCTTCTATTTAAGCTAAACATTACTGATTTGCAAAAATATAAAGACATGCCATTTTCTGACTAATTGTTTTTGTATTTAGGGATAGACACAAAATACATAAATAAATTTTATTTATTTAACATGTAATGGGTTTTTCATTGCTATTTTAAAACAAATTGATAAATACACATTTAAAAAAAATTCTCAGTTCCAATTTCTAATACAGTGACTACCTATGCATGTAACCCAATAAACAAAGGCTCTTTGGGAGCCCCAATAATTTTTAAGAATGTGAAGGGATCCTGAGATCCAGCAGTGTGAGGACTACCAAATTAGACATTTTTCTAGCTGTATTGTGGTAATTGGTTTAGAGTTAACTTTGATTCATGGTGCAGTTAGAGCCAAATATATTCACTATCTGAATGCTAAACATAGTAAGGTGGACTTTTGCTTTTTTCTCATTGGGAGAAAAATCCTATTGGTATTCCATACCAAAGTAGTCTCATGCATAGATTAATGCTTGTTTTACCTTTCCTAATTCCAAATAAGATTAGATAATCATGAACCAACTGGAAAACAAAAAGTCTTCTCTAAGAACTAATGTTTGTGAGAGTTTTGTTTCAATGTAATGAAAATGTGTTTAAATTAGCAGAGAGCAAATTCTGCCCTATAGAAATGCACTTGGAAATCTTGCCATCAATGTACTATTTTCCTCATTCTGCTCCTGTTTTGTCCGTTTCCATTTTACAGAGCATTTGTGCCCTTCCCCTCCTCATCTTTCTTTCACACCTCTTCTTTTATTCATCCCCCCCCCCCCCCACCGCCTTTTTCCTTTTGCCTTATTACAGCTGGGGTTATTTCCTCACATGCTGCACTTTGTGGTTTCTGCAGCGTCCTCTAGGAAAGATGCTGAATCAGTCACTATGAGCAAGGCACTGACAAAGTGTAGGTACACCTTCACATTCTCAGCTCCAGACCTTCCACAGTCTTCTGTTCAACATGGGACTAAAATTCAACATGGAACTCTATGCTGTGCTTCCGTTCTTAGATTTCTAGAGTCTGTGAGGGAAGGATAGGGAAGAGGATTTTAACTTAAAACTTATACCTTCTAAAAGAAATGACTTCAGAATAAGTCCTGCTGTTTCACTGGGTGCTTCATAGATTTCTTTCTCATTTTTCCTCTAGTCCAAAAGTCACTCCCGAGTCGGCCTGAAATCAAGCACGAAGCAAAAGGTATGTTTTTTTCCCCTCTGCATCATTCTGTAAAAAATAATTATTTTGGTGGATGCTTTTATTTATTTTTTTAAAAGAGAATGATTTCTTTTTTGAAGGTAAGGATACTCCCAGAAACAAGGTATTTTGGAATTTTCATTTACTTTGCTTCTACAATAGCAAACCTGAAATGGGAGAAGAAATCCTTGAAATGAAATGGAACAAGAGAGATTCTGGAAACCCAGTGACAGAAGCTGAGAATTTCTCATGGCTTACAAGCAATTCTGAAAGCAAGGTCAGAAGATAATGTGCCAGATTCAGTTCTCGTATTTTTTAAGCCCTTGGCAATGAAGGAATTTGTTTCTATCTCAGTTCATGTGTCCACTAAACTTTATTCTCTCAGGATCTGTTATGGAGAATGACCCTCACCTATGACCTGTGGCGAATTGGCTAAAACATGAGCTCTGAGTTAGAAAGAATTGCTTTCAATCCCTGGTTCTGTTACTTTATTAGCTATGTGACCTTGGACACATTTGTACAAAGAAGATGATTGTACCTACTAGTGTAGTATATTCTAAGGATAAAATGAGATAACATATGTGAAAACACTTATATTGTAGTGCCTAGCACAAAATAGGCATTTAATTTTTAAAATCCTAATATTCTTTCATTGATACTTTAGATCAAAACAATAGAAAATTTGAAATTCCAAAATCTTAATCCTCAGACACACAGACATACACATTTACATATATTTAAATTATGTTAATTCCTGGTGATACATAGGGCGATGATATAAATAGATTTATTAGAATTTGGAGAAGTCCATGTTAAAAAATTATTCTAATGTCAATGTTTGAACTTGTTGGAGTACTTGCTGAACCTTTGAGGATAATGGACGAGTTAACTCAGAATACCTTTCTTGATGTTAATTGTTAGAGAAAAAACACTTCAAGAATGCAAAGCATCTAAGAGATGCTTAAGGAGATTAAAAGAGGTAACATCTGTGAAAGCACTAAGCCCAGTGCCTAAGTACATAGTAACTGTTTTTATTAGCAGAACATCATGTTGCTTGGGAAGAAGACAGGCAGACAGGGGTTCCAGCCCAGCCTCAACACTTACCTGCTGATAACAGCTAACACTGATAGAGCAAACACTGTGCTCCAGGTACAGTTCTGAGCACTTTCCAACGATCAACTTATTTAATACTCTCTACAGCCCTCTGACATAGGTGTTCGTGTATCCCCAGGGTCTGTTGGCAGAATGAAATTACACCAGTGATTTGAACAGAGAAAATTTAATATGAAGAACTGTTACCCGGTTGTAAAGTTGTTAACTAGGTAATGGGAAGAGTACAAAACATAGGGGAAGGAAAGAAAAATAAGAGAAAAACAGAAAGGGAGACAAATCATAGGAGACTCTTAAATATAGAGAACAAACTGAGGGTTGCTGGAGGGGAGGTGGGTGGGGAGATGGGCTAAATGGGTGATGGGCTTTAAGGAGGGCACTTGTTGGGAGGAGCACTGGGTGTTATATGTAAGTGATGAATCACTGGGTTCTACTCCTGAAACCATTACTACATGGCATAGAGCATTTTTGCCCTTGACTTGAATTTAAATAAATTAACAAAGGGGCATCTGGGTGGCTCAGTTGGTTAAGTGTCCGACTTTGGTTCAGGTCATGATCTCACAGTTTGTGAGTTTGAGCCCTGCGTCGGGCTCTGGGCTGACAGCTCAGAGCCTGGAGCCTGCTTCGGATTCTGTGTCTCCCAATCTTTCTGCCCCACCCTGCTCGTGCTCTGTCTTTCTCCCTTCTCTAAAAAATGAATACACATTAAAAAAAGTTTAAATAAACAAAAAGAAGACTATAGGGGTGGGGGTGGGGAGCAATTCCAGGAAGCAGGTATCACCCCCAGGGTGGAGGGAATAAGGCAAAGAGATTGGATTATGAAAACTTCTTAGATCTTTAGAGGAAGGGCCCCACAGAGTTGAGGTTCAGACCTCTGAGGAGCGGGTGCTGGCCAGCATGCTGTGAGTCTGCACATGTGGCCAGACTGGACTCAGTGGCTGTGCAGGAAGCACAGAAGGATAATGCTGCTGGTGTGAGGCCCAGAGGAAGCACAGCTGAGGGAGCAAGTTCCTTCTTGCTTCTCCCCCTCTGCACCCCCTCTAGTGCTTCTCACTGGCAGAACTAACAAGAAGCCAGCTGACTGTGCAGGAATGTGTTTCTCAGAGCCCCAGGCCTAGATCACAAACCAGGTTACAGAAAGAAGGGTTTGGAGATGAGAGATAATAATTTAGCAACTGGTACCATTATTAGTTCCTTTTCGTAGATGAGGAAACAGAGGCAGAGATGTGTTAAGCTCTGTTTGCCTGGTGTTGTGCTCTGAGTATTTGTGCCCCCCTCAGATTCAAATCGGAATTTGATGATATTAGGCGATGATATTAGGATGGGGGACCTTTGGGAAGTGCATGGGTCATGAGAGCTCTGCCCTCATGAGTAGGATTAATGCTCTTATAGAAGAGACCCCACAGAGCTTCCTTAGCCCCTCCTCACAGCAAGATGTGTGCAACACAGTGAGATGTGAGCACACGGGCACCCTGATGTCAAGCTTCCAGCCTCCAGAACCATGAGAAATAAATTTCTGTTGTTCATAAGCTACCCAGCCTGTGATATTTTGTTATAGCCACCTGAATGTACTAAGACACCCATCTAGAATGAGGCTGGTCAGAAATTAAACCTAGCCAACCTGGCTCCAAAATTTATGCTTTTTAAGTTCTTGTACAAGTAACCATGGGCAAAAACACTCCAAGTCTTATTTTTAAAATCTACAAAATGAGGGGCACCTGGGTGGCTCAGTCGGTTAAACGTCCAACTTCAGCTCAGGTCACGATCTCATGGTTCATGGGTCTGAGCCCCATGTCAGGCTCTGCACTGAGAGTGCGGACGGAGCCTGCTTGGGATTCTGTCTCTCCCTCTCGCTCTCTGCCCCTCCCCTGCTTGCACTCTGTCTCTTTCTCAAAAATAAATAAATGTTTGAAAAAAAAATCTACAAAATGAGAATTATAATTCCCAACTTCTGGGGTTGTTCTAGGGATTAAATAATATAAATGATGTGCTTATTGTATTTCTAGTACATAGTAGGTTCCTAATATTAGCTCTTGCTAAATATGGCATTTCTCTTGTTTTGAGTAGAGGGACCTCATTTTGCCTCAGTGACTCTATGTGCAGTTTCGAAAGGATTGCTCTTGGCCTTGGGGCGATCCCATCTACAGTGAGTTGTTCATTTAGTTGATTATCGCTCCAGGTTAGCATGTGTAAGTGTTTATGTCAGAAAGTGAACAGCAGAGAGAATTTAATACTGGAGCTTGACCAATGGAGGTTTTATTGATGATGTCCTTAAAAATCAGAATTTATTAGGGGTGCAACACGGCACTGAATTAGTCTTTCAATTCAGATTTTAAGAGGTGGGGGAAATCACTGAATTTATTTATTCATTCTTTGACACAACAGTTATTCATTGGGTACCTAATTGCACCAAACATTATCTAGGAGTGGTATCCAGGAGTGATATAAACAGAGAACAGACCCTGCCCTAGAGACTGTTTCTTCCAATCTGGGGGGGGGGGGGGGAGGGGGGAGGGGCATGTGATGCATCAACCCAGATGCTTATTCTCACTCCTTGTTTTTGACAGGTGTATATGGGTGTATCTTTCTTGTTATCATGCTATCATGTGGGTAAAATATCTATTGGGCCTACTACAGAGTTGACTAGTACCCAGTGGAGATTGTGTGGTGGTAGAGAGGTGTTAGGGAGGGCAACTGCCTCTTCCAAAGGACAGTCGTTCAATAACTGGGGAAGAGGTGAGTCTCAGAGCAGACTCAGGGGCTGAGTGGGAGAGGCCGGGAGGCAGCAGCACTGGAAAGCTCTTGGGCTTCTGGTGGGAGGTCATACAATGTTTGTGTGCAGGGATAGGAGAGTTAAGGGCTCCAGGCCTGGTGCTGTGATGCTGTATGGGCCCTTTTGTCCTTGCATGATTGATAGACTGGGGGACAGGACCTGGGAACAGGCAAGGCCTCAGAGCCCTGGAAGCAGCTGAGATAGTATCAGGAACCTCTCCCATAAAAATTGGGTTGTTTTTATGTTTTATTTCCTCTCTGTGTTTACTTTCTGTCTGCCTAAAAGTGCCATATATCCTGGTATCCCTAAGGAACTAAGGGAAGGGCTTTATATATGAGCTTTGGCCAGAATTTTAAGGCGAAGCTGTCGTGGAGGCTAGCATGGTAGCCATTCATTTGGCAAGTAAATACTCTGTTACCCCAGTGTGGAATGTCAGTGAGCGAGGCTGAAATAAATAGAAGACTCTTTTGTCTCTTTCCCACAAAACTTACTTTCCTACTCCCCAGTTATCTTTTCAAGATTAATAACAATATTAGTAATAGAAATAGCATACAATCAGTGTTCTGGTTGCTTTGCAAACATTCCGTGGTTGCACTGTTTTCATTCGATTTTAATCAGAAAGAAAATTGAACTGCCAAAGCCTAAGGTTAACAGAGTGTTTTAAATATTTTGTCTCCTGCCCAAACATTTCTCTGGTGTTCAGGGATCTTGAGTTTACTACATATATCCTTTTTTCTATTAAAACCATCTCTGCAGATCTGATAAATAAATTCACAGTAAGTTACACTTGAATTATGTGGTTTAAAGTCTAATCTCTCCTAAGAGTATTTGCATTTTAATAGGTGATAGAGCTAATGAAATGGAGTTGAAGGGGTAGAATTTTCTGGCATTAGCAAGGAGGGAACAATTTTGGGTTGGTAGAAAGATCTTATCCTTGCTTCTAAAATTACATCGTTTACCTGTAAGATGGATTCTGGAGGATATATTAACTGATTAGATGATCTAGGGTCACAAATGTATACAGTGGGTGGTGAGTCAGTCCTCTAATTTGGAGCATTGAGGTTGGCATTTTGTTGCTCAGCCCATGATCATCTCTTCCTCCCACCCCATTCCCCACCCACCTCCTTATTTATGAGCATAATGTCCATCCTTCCCACAGAACTATTACTTTCCTCCAAACAAAAATTGTGTTTTGTTAGTATTTGTACCTTTCCTCTACCTCCTCCTCTATGGTGCCTAGTGTCTGAGAGCTTTCTAAATGTTTATATCTGAGTAAACCTGAGTATATTTAAGTAAACCATGTTATGGACAATAATGGAGCCCTGTGTTAGTCTCAGGTCCCTGGAGAAGTAGCTTTTAGGTTTTCCTGGTAAAGACTAAAAAAGACTCTTGAACATTTCCTGTGGTATTATTTTCATTTTCTAATTCTATCTTTATGCTCCATCAGCAGTGTTCTTTTGCCCTTCTATGCCCTCCATTCAATCCCCACCCCTCACACACAGCATGGTACATTTGTTATGATGGATGACCCCACAGTGATGCTTCATTATCACCCAAAGCCCATAGTGTACATTAGGGTTCACTCTTGGTGTTGTACATTCTATGCATTTCAAAAAGTGTATGACGTGTATCTGCCATTATAGTGTTCTACAGAATAGTTTCCCTGCCCTAAGAGTCCTCTGTGCTTCACCTGTTCTGGTCTCCATCCCCAGCCTCTGGCAGCCGCTGATCTTTTTAGTCTCCACTGTTTTGCCCTTTCCAGAATATCATATTGTTGGAATCATACAATACGTAGCCTTTTCAGGCTGGCTTCTTTCACTTTATAATACGCATTTAATGTTCTTCCATGTCTTTTCACAGCTTGGTAGCTTATTTCATTTTAGTGCTGAACAGTAGTCTATTGTCTGGATGTACCACAGTTCGTTTATCCACTCACCTACTGAAGGACATCTTGGTTGCTTCCAAGGTTTGGCAATTATGAATAAAGCGTCTATAAATATTCATGTGTGGGTTTTTACGTGAACATACATCTTTCATTCGTTTGGGTAAATACCAAGGAGTGTGATTGCTGGATCAATTTTTCTTTTTTCTTTTCTTCCCCAAAATGACTCACAGCCTTTGCTCAATTGTCTTTGAGTACCTGCTTCAACTTGTGTATTTTCTCAAGTGTCCTTCCTGTTCCTGGCTGTGTATTTCATGCATGGAGCCTCTAGAGTCCCTGAGAATGATTTACACCCCACTTGGGAGAATATAAGGAAAGAGAGACACACTATGTAACAACAGTACAGAGAAATTTTTAATGAAGCAGCTAGATTTGGGCAAGTTAAGTAAAAACCAGAATATGAGCACCCAAGAGTTAAAATTCTGTCTGCTCATGTGTTCCCACTGGCATCAGAGAGAGTCATTTGGGCCTTTTACGTAGCTGCGAGGATCTGAACACTGAATCTAGCTTAAGGGAAATTGAAAGTCACTGCTTTCTGGTAGTGGCAATTCCCCTTGAAGGTCCTGACAGGAGATGGGAAGGAAATCAGAATCCCTGAAGTGGAGCCCATACTATCTTTCATCTGTGTTATCTTTCCATGGCCTATGAAAGATACCAAGTGGCTTTCTGGAAGATGCAGCCCAAATAAAAAATGACAAAACAAGCAAGATGAATTTAAAAGAGATGGAGATCATCTCTACAGACTCACAACAATGGGGAACTCTAGGAGAGCCTACTATTTTTTCCAGAAAAACAAAATTAAAAATAAAAGACACCTGAATTCGCATTTCTGTTTTGGTTTTTAAAAATGCTATTTTACTTTTCTAGAAAGAGGGAAGTTTTTCAGTTGAATATTGTTCAAAGGATCAGTAACTGTGTGTCAGACACACTGACAGTAACCTTTATAATTATCTCATTTGTGAATTGTATCCTTAAAAAACCCAGAAGGACAAACCAGGCATTTCAGCAATGTAGGTCAAATTCTATTGCCATGAGCTCCAGGGGACGGGCTGTCTAGTGCTTTCTTCCCCCCTCCTGAACTTGGGTTATACTGAATGGTATTTGGAAAATAGGAGCCTTAGGCTGAGGCTCGGGAAGAGTGTCGTGGGTTTTTAATGTGATGGCATTTATTAAATGGGTATTGGAGTCATTTCACTTTTCATTTTATTGCTATTCTTTTCCCTTGCCTTGGTGAAGAGCAATCTAAGTCTAACCAAAGCTTGTAGTCCCTCTGTGTCTCATTGTCCTGTGACTCAGGTCAAAGGTCTCCTTCATTCCTGTCTTCTCTTCCTTAATTTTCCAATACCCTGAGACATTCCAAAGACACAATGTATACTCAGACTTACTTAAGTTTAAGCCTAGTATCTCCAACTCAAAAGAGTTGGCTTCAAGGGTGGTGTAGGCCAGCAGTTCTAAGAATCCCTTTTATCGAAGAGCAAATGATATTCGTATAAATTCTGTGGGAGTGAGGCCTGAGCTGGATTGCTCAAAGCATCTGCCATATATATCTGGAGCAAATGAAAAATAATAATGCCTCTGAGTACAGCTCTCCTTATTAAATATTATATATGGTCACTACCCAATCCTCCTGTGGTATTTCTTCAAGCTGGTCCTTTAATGGGCTTTTCTAACCTGAATTCAATCCAGTGTTTCAGAATGACAGTCTGTCTACAAGGAGAGCTATTGAGCTTAAACCTGGTAGTAGGAGGAGATTAGGTGAGGTTATACCAGGAAATGTCACAAAGGGTCCATAAAGCAATCCAAGTGCAATACAATTTCTTCTCTCTTTCTGTCCTTTTAATGTTTATTTATTTTGAGAGAGATAGAGGAGGGAGCAGGGGCAGAGAGGGGGGAGAGAGAGAATCCCAAGCAGGCTCCATGCTGTTAACGTGAAGCCCGACATGGGACTCGATCTCATGACCGTGAGATCATGACCTGGGCTGAAATCAAGAGTCGGACACTTAACTGACTGAGCCGTTGAGGTGCCCCAATGCAATTTCTTCTTGTAATTGAAGGGAATATGAGCTCTGAAAAATTCATGGCACTTCAACTCAGAATTGATCTAGATACCCTTGTGTCAGACAGTTCTGAAGTCAAAACTTTGATTTTGTGTCCATAGCTTTCTCTAAGTGGCCTTTTATTTTAGGTTAACAAAAAGAAGGTATTTCAATTTACATAAATTAAAATCTTCCATCTTTCAGAAATGCTTTAGGTAGGATTTCAGAAGGAAAAATGAAAATATATACATTTCATTCATAGACAATCTCTATGCAGAGATTTGGCATTAACAGCTTAGTATGTTTTGCCCATTTGAGTGATTTTTTAAAATTTGAGCATAGTTGACACACTATGTTATATTAGTTTCAGGTGTACAATTTAGTGATTTGATAAGTTTATACATTATGCTGTGCTCACCACAAATATAGCTACCATCTGTCCCATTACATTGCTACTACACTATCATTGACTATATTCCTTATGCTCTGCTTTTTATTCCCATGACTTACTCATTCCATAACTGGATGCCTATACCTCCCTCTCTCTTTAACCAATTTTGCCCAACCCTCACCTCTGGTAACCATCAGTTCTCTGTATTTTTAGTTCTGATTTTGCTTTTTGTTTGTTTATTCATGTTTTAAGATTCCATTTATGAATGGAATCATATGGTATTTGTCATTCTCAGTCTGACTTATTTCACTTAGCATTATACCCTCTAGGTCCATTCATGTTGTTGCAAATAGTACAATCTCATCCTTTTTTTATGGCTCAGTAATATTCTATCGTGTATATATACCACATCTTCCTTATCCATTCATCTATTGATGGACACTTAGGTTGCTTCCATGTCTTGGCTACTGTAAATAACACTGAAATAAACATAAAGGTGCATGTATCTTTTTGAATTAGTGTTTTGATTTTCCCTGGGCAAATACCCAATTGTGGAATTATTGGATGATATGGTATTTCTATTTTTAAATTTTTGAGGTACCTTCATACTATGTTCCATAGTGGCTGCACCAGCTTCCATTCCCACCAACAGTGTACCAGGGTTTCCTCATGTCCACATCCTAACATTTGTTATTTTTTTCTTATTTTGATTGTAGCTATCCTAACAGGTATGAGGTGATATTTCATTGTGGTTTTGACTTGCATTTCCCTGATGATTCGTGATGTTGAGCATCTTTTCAGGTTGTTTGTTGGCCATCTGTGTGTCTTCTTTGGAAAAAATGTCTATTCACATCCTCTGCCCATTTTCAAATCAGGTTGTTTGCTTTTTTGGTGTTGAGTTGTAGAAGTCCTTTATATATTTTGGATATTAACCCCTTATCAGATATATCATTTATCACTTGCAAATATCTTCTCTCATGCAGCAGGTTGCCTTTGTGTTTTATTGATAGTTTTCTTTGCTGTGCAAAAGCTTTGTGTATGTGTATATATGTATGTCTGTGTGTGTATATATCTATATCTATATCTATATCTATATCTATATCTATATCTATATCTATATCTATATCTATATCTATATCTATATATAGAGAGACAGAGAGACAGAGACACCCAATAGTTTATTTTTGCTTTTGTTTCCCTTGCTTCAGGAAATATATCTAGAAAAATACTGCTATGACTGATGTCAGAGAAATTACTGCCTCTGTTTTCTCCTAGGGTTTTTGTGGTTTCATGTCTTACATTTAGGTCTTTTATCAATTTTGAGTTTATTTTTGTGTATGGTGTTAACAAGTAGTTCAGTTTCGTTCCTTTACAGTGAGCTGCCCAGTTTTCTCAGCACCATTTACTGAAGAGACTGTCTTCTCCCCATTGTATATTCTTGCCTCCTTTGTCATAGATTAATTGACCATGTAAATGTGGGTTTATTTCTGGGGTCTCTGGTTTGTTCTATTGATCTGTGTCTATTTTTGTGCCAGTACAATTCTGTTTTGATTACAACAGCTTTGTAGTGTATCTTCAAATCTGGAATTGTGGTATCTTCAGCTTTGTTCTTCTTTCTTAGGATTGCTTTGGCTATTCAAGGTTTTCCAGTTTTGTTCTTGTGATTTATTTATAGTTTAATACCATTGTGTTCAGAAAAAATGGCATAGTATTATTTTAGTCTTCTTAAGTTTATTGAGGCTTGTTTTATGGCCTAATACGTGATCTATTCTGGAGAGTTTTCCAGGTACTCTTGGAAAGAATGTGTATTCTGTTGTTTTGGATAGAATGTTCTATATATATCATTATGTCCATCTGGTCCAATGGGTCATTCAAATACATTGTTTCCTTACTGATTTTCTCTCTGGATAATCTATCCATTGATGTAAGTGGACTGTTAAAGTCCCCTATTGTATTATTATTACCATCATTTTCTCTCTTTATGTTTGTTAATATCTGCTTTTTGTATTTAGTTGCTCCAATGTTTGGTGCATAGATATTTACAATTGTTATATCCTCTTGTTGGATTGATACCTTTATCATTATGTGATGCTCATTTTTGTCTCTTGTTACAGCATTTATTTTAAAGTCTATTTTGTCTGATATAACTTTTACTACCCTGGCTTTTTTTTTTTTTTTTTTTTTTTCCCACTTCCATTTGTGTGGTGAATGTTTTTCTATCCTTTTACTTTCTGTCTGTGCCTTTTAGGTCTGAGGTGAGTCTCTTGTAGGCAGCATATGGATGGGTCTTGTTTTTTAATCCATTTTACTCCTATATGTCTTTTGATTGGAGCAATTAGGCCATTTATAGTCAAAGTAATTATGTATAGGTATGTACATATTGCCATTTAAAAATTTGTTTTCTGGTTGGTTTTTTTTAGTCCATCTTTGTTCCTTTCTTCTTCTCTTGGTCTCTTTCTTTGTGAGTGACAAGTATCTATACTGTTTTGTTTTACTTTCTTTCTCTTTATTTATTTATTTATTTATTTTAAAAACATGTTTATTCTTGAGAAAGGGAGAGAGAGTGTGAGTGGAGGAGCAGCAGAGAGAGAGGGAGACATAGAATCTGAAGCAGGCTCTAGGCCCTAAGCTGTCAACACAGAGCCTGACATGGGGCTTGAACCCACAAAGCACAGGATCATGACCTGGGCTGGAGTCAGCTGCCCAACCGAGTGAGCCACCCAGGTGCCCCCTTTCTCTTTATTTTTTTGTGTGCTGTCATAGGTTTTGGGTTTGTGGTTACCATGAAGTTCATATATAATATCCTAAGTAGCAGTGCATATTAATTTGATGACTGTTCAAGTGCAAATACATTCTTAAAAAAACAGAAATAGGGAAAAAATGTTCTTTCTTTCTTTTTACTTTTTTTAATTCCTTTTTACTCCCTTCTCCACACTTTATGTGTATATTGTCATATTTTATACCTTTTAATTCATATTTATGTTTAATTATGGCCATTTCTTTTCCCCTTAAGTGCCTTTAACATTCTTGTAATGCTGGTTTAGTGGTGATAAACTCCTTTATCTTTTGTTTATCTAGGAAATTCTTTACCTTTACTTCAAATCTGAATGATAACCTTGCTAGAGTATTTTTGATTGTAGGTGTTTTTGTTTCAGCACTTTGACTATATCATGCCACTCCCTTCTGGCTTGCAAAGTTTCTGCTGAGAAATCAGCTGATAGCCTTATAGGTGTTTCCATCTAGGTAACTTTTCGTTTGTCTTTTGTTGCTTCTAAGATTCTCTTCTTATCTGAACCTTTGACACTTATTTTGTGCCATGGTGTATCTCCTTGGGTTCATCTTGTTAGGAACTCTCTGTGCTTCTTGGACTTGGATGTCTGTTTTCCTGTCTAGGTTAGGAAGTTTTCAGTTATTTTTTTCTTCAAAAAAGTTTCCTACACATTTTACTCTCTCTCTTCTTCTTCTTCTGGGACCCCTATAATGTGAATGTTTGTTTAGTATTGTCCAAGAGATCTCTTAATCTATCCTCCTTAAAACAATTTCTTTATTCTTTTTGTTGTTCAGCTTATGTGCTTTCCATTACCCTGTTTTCCAGATGATTGATATGTTCTTCTGCATCCTCTAATCTATTGTTGATTCCCTCTGGTATTGTTTTTTTATTTCAGATATTGTATTTTTCAACTCTTGTTGGTTCTTTTTAATATTTTCTATCTCTTTATTAAAGGTCTCATTGAGTTTTTTTCATTCTTTTGTCTAGCCAAGTGAGTATCTTTATAATTATTACTTTAAATTCTTTATCAGGTATATTGCATATCTCTGTTTCATTTAGTTCTTTCTCTGAGGTTTTTTTTTTATTCTTTCCTTTGCAGCATATTTCTCTGTTTCCATATTTCGTTTGACTTCATGTATTTGTTTCAATGGAGTAAGCAAAACGGCTACTTCTCTTAAAGTTGAAGGAGTGGTGTCATGTATGGTCCCCTATGCAGACTGTGTGTGCTTGGTGACTTTTGCTGGCTGGTTGGAGCCATGGCTTATAGGCTAGTTACTGTTTTAAACAGTGGCTTTTTATAGAAAGAATAAAGAAAAAAATAATAAAATTAAAAAGATAATAAAAGAAAAGAACAAGAAAAGCACAAAACCAAAAAGAAAAAAAAAATTAAAAATTAAAAAAAATTAAAAACCAAAAACGAAAAAAGACCCACAAAAAAGTCCCATAAAACCATGGCTTGTTTTCTGTGTCCCAGCACCACAGTACAGCTGATGTGGGCTTCTGGACTCTGGGCTTTCTGAGGTCACAAACTTTCTGTGACAATCTGACCCACCAGTTGTGGCCTCAGGACCCTGAAATTATGGCACCTGTAACCTGCCCCTTATGGTGGCCAGATCCTGCTCCAGTCTGGGCTTTTGAGGTGGAAGGGGAGAGCATGTTCTCGGTTCCTTGACCCTTTTAAGCCATGGCCTTTTTTCTGTGCCTCAGCATGTTTAGGGCTGGTATGGGCTTGTGGACCCCAGGCTCACTGAAGTTGTAAGCTCACTGAGAGGACTGGACCCACCTGTTATGGTGTCAGGACCCTGCTCTGGTCTAGGCTTTTAAGGCAGGGGTGGGAACATAAACCATGTTGTTCTCCAGTCCTTTTGACCTGGAAAACTTTCCCGCAGCTCCTCCGTTCCTTGTCAGAGTTTGTGTTGTCTCTTATGTGCTAGTTGCTCTTTCAAATCATGGGTATTTTTTTCCTGTGCCTGAGGACAGAGGGATCTATTCCTGGTCCCTCAGTTCTGTCTCTCCTCATTGCCATTGGTAGTAGGGGTGGGGTTCCCTTTGTTATCGTGTCTCAGTCCCTCTTGCTATTCTCTTGCTGTTCTCTTTGTCTTTGGGTTGTTCAGTAGCTGTTCAGTCAGCCCTCTGTTCTTCTTCAGAAGGAATTGTTCTATTAATAGGTGTAATTTGTTGTGTTCCATGGAAGAGGTGAGTTTAGAATCTTCCTATGTTTCTATCTTGAACTGGAACTCCATTTGAGTGATTTTTAAAAATACTGAGCCAATGTATTTAAATGTGAGTGTTTTTACATAAATACCTAGATTTGGAGCTTGTCCTGAAATATTGGAATACCTGGAAAGTTAGCATGATTTCCAAATGACAATAATCAACCCTAGCTGAGCAGCCACTCTCCTCTGAACAGGGCAAGGCACCTCCAGTTCACCACATTCCTCCTCACTTTGTCCCATTGTCGTCCTGATACCCTCCAACTTATGCTCTTTATGTTTTCATGACCCTGAGAGATATTTGAGTTTTTGACCTCTAGTCTATTGGATATCATGCTTCTTCTATTCTTGAGGCATTTTAAGTCATATAGATATTTTAGTTGAGATCAACTCCAGATGTCTTCTTGCAAACACATTCTATTTGGCAATTAATTAGGGTTCAATTTGTTTTAGTAACATGCTAACCTTTAGTAAAGAATAATTTTAAACTTTTTTTTTGGTTGAAACAGATTTTCTTATGTATTATGATATTTAAGGCTTTCTGGTAAAAGATAATTTGGTTTCACAAGTCTTGCATTTCCCATCAGATCCTTGACTTACAGTAGTTCTGCATTCTGTTTAAACTAAGAATAATTATCCTTTAAAATGGAACCAAAGTTAGGAATCTGATACATGAATATCCTAGCTTCCTACATAATGATGGAAGTCCAAGTCCAGACATTATTCAAAACATGAATGCTGCAAACAAAAATATTCTCAAACATCAAAAATGTGATCACAAGACAAACCAACATAGGGATAAAACAGGAGGGAGAAATATGATAAGCCACAAAAGGAGGAGTGGCAAGGAAAATCTAGACATTAATATGCAAATTGTAGGGTTCCTGGGGGCTGCTGCCTGAGCTGATGGTTCCAGGACCACAGCATCACTGCCATGACCAGGTCTAGATCTAGGATGTGAGAGGTAAGGTAGATACAAAGTTTAAGAGGGTGCCAAAAAACTTAGCAATCATGATAAGTACTTTGATGCATGATTTAAAACATTTAATACAATATTTTATAAATAAAATTAATGCAAAAAAATTGATGATGTATAAAATGGTCTTGTTGGCCAACATGCTGAAATTTGGCCAGCACTTAGGAATACTTACCCAATGCCAGGTATGGAGCTAAGTACCTTTCATGCTTTTTAAAAAAGTTTAATATATAAAACAACTTTATGAGATAAATTCTATTATTTCCCATCCTTCTTCCCATTTTATAGGTGAGAAAACTGAGGCTTAAAGTTGAGTGACTTGTTCAAGTTAGAGCTATTAATGGATAGAGCCAGGATCCAGGCACTTGTATCCAGAAACTGCTTGTGTTCAGAGTACTATGGGATTGCTCAGCCTACAGTTAGATCATCAAGTTCTGTGGATGTTGAGATGACTCTACTATCCTGGTATTCCTACTGCATAGGGATAGGTTCATGACCTCAGAGTAGCCATGTGTAGACTGACTTGGGGGAGCTGAATTAATTTGAAGGCAAGATATAGCTTATTGGTTTTCCTATGCTACATGGTTTCTGTCCCAGCCAGTGTTAGGAGGAGGGGGAGAAGAAGGAAGAGTGTAGGCAGTGGGGAGAGAGAGAGAGAATCAGGAAATATGTATGCATACAGGGAGAGGCAGAAACCTAAAGACTGTGAGACCAGGATAATGAACTATTGTAGAGGTAAGAGTAAAGAGGAAGAGACTGTTTCTGCATGAAGTTCAAGCTCAGAATGGAGAGCAAGGGCTCCCTGCTGCTGAAGTGGACCCATGTATCTCAGTGCTAGAGCTGTAGTGAAATGCTGCTGCAGTCTCTGGGAGTTCATCTGAGGTCACTCCAGCCTGTTTTCTGCTTCCTTACTGTGTGTTCTTCCCCATAATTCTCTACACATCCGTAGCTTAACAGATAGCCTCAGGTGTACCCCATAACCTGAAATAGACTGACAGGCCCTTATTCCCAGTTTCGTGGGTCTCTCTTCCCAGCCTCAGTTGCCCTGTCCTCCTGTCCTTTCTCTGTTTTTACCCTTTTCCTGGCCATGTTGCCTCCTCTTGCTTTAATGGAAGGGTGCTCATCAGTGGAGCCATGTTTTTCCTTCTGTGATGTTTTATGAAACTGTAAAGACCCCAGTGGTCTGTGATCCTTCACTGACTCTCCAGTCAGTTTCTTCATGCCCCTGGGGCTGAAGGCAGAGGGTCAGGAGCCAAGAGGGTTGGCCGAGAAGTGTCCAGTGTCTGAGAGGTAAGAAAGAGAGGTAAGAATTGGTTAGATTTGCAGTACACTCTAAGCACATCTGCTTACTTTAGTGGCCTAATTCTGATGGAATATTACCTTCAGCTGCAGACTTGCTGCTAATGCTGCAACCAGACTTGTAATACAGCTGGTAGATTTTCCAGGAGCACTCAGTGCACTAAAAATAATGATCAACCCTCTAACTCAGGGGCTTTCAGTCCTACCAAATCCAATAACCCCCTCTGGCAGTAAATATTTAACATTTTGTAACGACTCCTTTACTATTTGTATGGACAATATGACCTACTTACACACACTTTAAATAAAATTCTCTAATTGTATAAGAAGAAATAAAAGGAAAGTGAATTAATAAATGAAGCAAATGTAAATTCTTGGGCAGGACCACACCAGACACATAAAAAGCTGTCGGATATGTTTACCTCTTTTTAGAATCATTGAGAATGGGATGGCGAATCGTGCAGTCTGATACAGAGCTTTTATATTAGCCACTCAAAACCCATGAAGAATGTTATTGTCAGTGACATGATTTCCCAAAATGGAAACTATGGTAAGCAGAGTAATGGCTTTTCCAAGGATGCTTATATCCCAATTTCTGGAAACTGAATATGTTACCTTACATGGCATAAAGATTTTGTGGATATGATTAAGTGAAGGATCTTGAGATGGAGAGGTTACACTATATTATCCTGGTGGGCCCAATGCGATCACCAATGTCCTTATAAGAGAGAGACAGCAGGGTCAGAGTCTGAGAAGATGTGACAATGGAAGAGGAGGTTGGAACGGTGCAGGGCCATGAGCCAGGGAATGTGGGCAGCCTCTGGAAGTCAGAAAAGTCAAGGAAAGGGATTCTCCCCAAAACCTTCAGAAAGCACATAAGCTTGATGACCCATTTCAGACTTCTGATCCCTGAAGTTGTCAGATAATAAATTGTATGGTTTTAAGCCACTAAGTTTGTGGTGATTTCTTACAGCAGCAAAAGAAAACTAACCTAGTGACTGACTCTTGCAACGTTCCAAATTACCGAAGTTCAGTCTTTATAAGATTTATATGATAGCTTTCTTCCTGGGAAATTTATTGAATAGTCAAGGTGGGTGACAGTATTTTGTGGTTATATGTAAAATGGAGCTCGCTTGTAGACTGAACTAATTATAAACAGGGTTTTCACTGTGTTGCCAGGTTTTCTGTTTTCTCACTCTTTAGGTCTCTGCTCTCACCCATTTGCAGTTTTGCTTCACCTTTTGTTCAGCTTCCACCTTGTTTTGAGTTTCCTTGCCTTGTGATTTCACCTTCCCTTTGCAGAGTAGCCCTTCAAGATGTTTCTGCAAACATGGTTCCCTCTCTTAGGCTGCCAGCTGTTAAAATTCTTATGTCAGGAACATACTCTTCCTTCAACCTAAAATGACCTTCAGCCTGCAGTTCCTAGGTTTGACTGATGCCTGGTGATCCTTCCAGAATTTGGTACCATCATTTCTAAGCAGCTTCTTTATCCTCCACTGTCATGGGTAGGTCCTTCTCTTGGGTCTTCATTGGTCCCTGAACGTATTTATCTTTTATCTATCATCTATTTTTAAATTTTAATATGTAGACACTGTGCTAAATACTTTAGAATATATTTTGTCATTTAAATCATGTATCAATCCCATGGGTTATTTTTTAATCCCTATTTTACAGGTGGGGAAACAGACTCAGTGAGTAAATATTTAAAACCTAAAGATTAAAAAATGATTCTTTTTCTTAGAATTCTTTATATTTACAAAACATTAAATTTCAGTGGATTATATTTAAAAAGATTAAAAGTTTACAGCTTTTTACTCATTGGTTATCATTTGTTAGGCTTGTATGTATATACAGAAGTTTCTAGACTATGCCCCAAGCTCTTCAGGATGCTTCCCTTTAGAGTGGATGAATGGTTTACTTTATACATTTGTGGTATTTGGGCTTTTTACAGTGGTCAGTTAATGGAGTCAAATTTATTTGGCTTTCATGTATAAAGCCTAAATAAAAATTAAAAAATAAAAGTTTGTATTATAGTTAAACCTTTGCGAAGCCAATTATATATATTTGTGTGTATGTGTGTGTATAGGTACAAATTTAATTCATTCACAAATTGTTCCATACTTACTTACTGAGTGTCACTATGAACCAGGTTGTGTTCTAGGCCCTGGGGATAAGAGAGTGAGTATTAAGAAAGACAGTGGAGCTCTCACTATAGTGGGGAGTATATTCAACACTGCATCAGGCAGTCACAGTACTAAGAAGAGAAAGAAATCAGGATAAGGTGATAGAAAGTGGTAGGAAGTTCTCTATTACGTAGTCAACGAAGGCTTCTCGGAGGGGCTGTTACATGTGCATGAGGCTGAATGAAATAAGGGAGAAAGCTGTGTGAATATCTGGTGAAATGTCTTCCAGAATGTAATTTGCAATTATTATCTAATAGTTTGGGTTTTATTTTGAAATCAGACTTAAATATATGAATATTACTTTTTTTTTTAATGGTGAAATACTTTAGATTTAACCACCTGGACTTAGTTTAGATGATCCCAATTTTGTTGGCAACATCCAAAGCATCATAGTCAGGAGCTGATCAAACATATGCCTTCTTCTTTCCATTGGGCCTGATCAGTGTGTTGACCTTGGCCATGTCAACATCTTAGGGCTTCTTCACAAACTGTTTGATCTGGTGTTTGTTGGCCTTGACATCTACAATGAACACAAGAGTGTTTTTGTCTTTTATTTTCTTCATGGCTGACTTGGTAGTCAAGGGGAACTGGATGATGGCATAATGGTCAAGCTTGTTTCACCTGGGGGTGCTCTTTTGAAGATATTTGGACTGCCTTTGGAGATTCATTGTCTTGGGCCTTCAGAATGTAGATGATGCATGGATTTTTCTTTTCTTTTTTTTTTTTTTTTTTGGTGACTGTGGACACTTTTCAGCACTGCTTTCTTGGCTTTCAAAACCTTTGCTTTGGCTTCAGCTTTGGGAGGGTCAAGGGCTTCCTTCCTCACTATTGGAGCCATCATTATGAAAGGGCTGAATGAAAAGTACTTATTGAGCATGTGCTAGGTGCTTGGTGGGTGAGGTGGGTTGTTGGATAGCAGGGAAATGTGAGATCTGATGGTGGCTACCTAGTTTACAATCTTGATGGAAACTGAGAACACCACATATAAAAGTATCAAATGGAAACAGTATACAGTTATCTGGTGCTAAATTGTGTGGTACAGATTCTAGGTTTGAGGGGACCCTGTTGGGTCTTACAGTTTCAGCAGTAAGAGTTTAATTTTGCTACATTTGAATATTTAAAAAAATGTTTATTATTTTTTTTTTGAGAGGGAGTGTATGTGAGTGGGGGAGGGGCAGAGAGAGAGGGGGGCAGAAGATACAAAGAGGACTCTGTGCTGACAGCAGAAAGCCTGATGTGGGGCTCAAACTCATGAATTGTGAGATCATGACCTGAACCAAAGTCTGACCCTAGATTTAAACATTTTTAAGGACAAGTCTGTAGACTGAGGCAAGGTGAGAAAAATGTTCTTTAATGGAACTTTAGTTTTCATTCCTTTGGAATTTTCTTCTCTTAAGGAGCTATTTATGGAGTCTGTGAAATGTGATTCTAACTGGGGATAGGAAATGATTGGGAATCCAGAAAATCGGTTTGCATCCTGTGATATTTTGAGTAGTGGTAGCTTTCCACGGACCCAGACTCCTGAGTCACTGAATATGGTGGGAAGGGTAACAAATGCATTCTTTTTCCTACTTCTCTTCCCGATCACTTCTCTGTGCTATGAACAAGTGAAAGTTGTGATCTTGATTTAGACTTGTAATCAAATGGATATCATCCATTGTCTAGCACAGAGCTCTTGATAATGCCTCCCATTTGGAGCTCTCAATAAATGATTCATGACTCAGATAGGAATATGCTAACAGTATTTGTGCTGGTGGGATTATGACATTTTTGGCATTTTCCAAGTTTTCTGCTTTCCGCAAATCCCACTCACTCATAGTATGGCTTCTGATTATACTTTGGTTTCTGATTATATTACCTTTGAAATAAAAAAAAAATGAAAAAATAATTCAAAGAAATCATTGGATTTATTACATTATTGAGTGCTTGTTCAGTTTGCACAATAGATTTTCTTTGTTAAATTTAATTTTTTGCTTCAAAGATTTTATGCTCGAATCAACTTTTTCTTTTATTTAATGATGAGTATTATTGCAAGCATTAATTATAATACCTAGTTTTCACATTATAATTCTCATCCTAAAATGTAGAAACATATTTTTTAAATTCAGTAATCCCTTAAGTTCAAGCCTGCATAGAAGATAGGCTTCAAGTATTTACATTTTATAGAAGGGCTTGAAGGCTAGGTGACTAAAACAACAACAACAAACCAGTTACATTTGCAACGCTGCCTGGTCTGTTCCTAAAGCTACTCCACAGGATGCTAGTGAGAACGTTTCTGAAATATATGTAAGGGCTGCTACAAAACTGAATTGGAAGGCTTTCCCTGTGGTTTTGATGAATAATTTGATTAGCTGAAAAATCAAAGACTATATTCCCCCTTGTTTTGTTCTCTGGTGTTAGAATTCCAGGCAATGATCTTGACGAGCTGCTTCTCACATGGGGGCCTTTGATTGTTTTGGAAGAACTTTGTTGCGATGTGTGCATGTCAATGTCCTGGCCCCGGAACTGTTGTCTGTGTGTACCTTCCTTGCTCATCTTCTGCTTTGCTCCCTGTGACAGGGGATCGGACCTGCCACGCTGGATTGATTCCCAGGCTCCTCCTTGTCTGTTGGTCTTTGGCAAGGGTCAACTTATGGGGAACATTAGGGTTAGAGGGTGGTAGAAGCCAGGACCCCAGATCCTGCAGGAGACCCCAAGTCCTGCCTTCTTTTGTGATTCCTCCAGCTTTAGGGCTGGTGGTGGCTTTCTGCTATTGCCAGTCTCTGGGCTGTCTTGCTTTTCTGTTGGGTTTCTCAGCCTCTCTTCCATTAACTGTGCTATCAATTCTCTGTTACTAAAGTCTCTGATGTAGATATATAGGTGGTTTCTGATTTCCAGTTAGACCTTGAGTTATACAGTTACCAGTTCTCAGGGATGATTGCCAACAGAACGAACCATTGTCTTTGTGAGAATTTTCAGACAGTTAAAGTCCATGAAATTTACCTCATTTTAGACCTTAAAGAAGAGAATAAAGTGGGAAAATGGAGATAATAGTCTTATCATTTTCTAGACAGGTCCTTCTGAGCTAATGGTTTATTTTATATACTGCTATAAAATGAGACGTGTTAATTATGTTGACCTGTGAGGTTCTTTATTGTCCACCTTAGATTAGTAACATTTCATAATTAGCAAATGATATAATGTAGTATAAAATGAAACTGCTGTAATATAGCGATTGAGTTGTTTCAAAGTTTATCCCTAAAAATACAATATCTTTGTCGTTATGTGAGAAAGACATTCTCCTTATTAGCATACTACAAGATAGGCTGGGTTATGAGTTTATGTGATTTTTCTAAGACAGAGGGAAAATATCTATCCCGCATTAACAAGTATGTAGTGATAAGTAAGGAGCTATCATTTCTTTATATATTTTTAAATGTTTATTTACTTTTGAGAGACAGAGACAGAGCACGAGTGGGGAAGGAGCAGAGAGAGAGGGAAACACAGAATCCGAAGCAGGCCCAGGCTCTGAGCTGTCAGCACAGAGCCCATTTCGGGCTCGAACCCACAAACTGCAAAATCACGACCTGTGCTGCAGTTGGTGCTTAACGCTTAACCGACTGAGCCACCCAGGCGCCCCTAGAGATTATCGTTTCTTTAACCGTGTGGAGTTCTGCAATGGGGAATACAGTGGACTAGCAATTATAAAACACAAATCTTGCCCTAGGTGAGGGTCACTAGAGACAAGAATGGGCAAGTGATGTATTGAGCAAGGGCTCTATAAGAAGTGAGGGCACAGGTCAGGGCAGAGGGAGAAGATAAGCATAGATGTGTTTTAGCTCACCTCTAGCCATGACCTGATTGCCTGGGGAACTCTGGAGCATGAATGACACCACAGAGAAGCCCCATGTTGAGACAGGGTGGCTGAACTTTGGTTCATTCAGTCATTGACTGTGGTGGCCCCTGCATGGGGTATAAGTATGTAACCTCCACAGAGGGCATTCTCTGGAGAAAGGTTGTAGCTGTGAGCTCCTAGCAGCAGCACTGCAGCCTCTGAGGGATGGGTAAACTGACCTATAAAGGAGCTTTGTACAGACACCCACAATAGCTACTATGGGTATCAATACACAGCACCCTGTCTCCACCACTTAAACCCTTCGGCAGTGGGCAAGACATATAATCTCTCCAAGTCTCCTGCATTTGTTTAAAAAATGAAAAATACAATAATAACCACTCTATCACTTTTCCTATTACTCATAAATGTGCTTTGAAAGAAATGAAGTACTCTGGAATATTTATTTTTTAAGTGTTTTTTTGAGAGAGGGAGAGAGAGAGAGAGAGAGAAAGAGAAAAGATCACAAGCAGGCTCCATCCTGTTAGTGTAGAGCCTGATGCAGGGCTTGAACTCATGAACCACGAGATCATGACCTGAGCCAAAGTTGGAGCCTTAACTGACTGAGCCGCTCAGGCGCCTCTGGAATATTTTCCTAAGTAGCTAGTCTATTGGGGAGACAGTGCAGGGTTATAAAGCTGGTTTGAAAATGCCAGTTTTAAACATGATCAGGATATTCCCTTGGATTCCTCTGAAAACATAGCCCCAAACGAGGACTTGGGTGAAGGTAGTTTATTCTGGAGATGATGCTAGCAGGCAGCAGTGAGGGGGTGGGGGTTGTGAGGCAGAGACGGAGGGTAATCCAATATACAGCTGTGCTACTGAGGTCCCTGCAGTGGTGTGGGCGGGCTCAGTCATGCACGCTGGGGGCAAGCTGTTAGCAGGCAGGGAGCGAAGGCACGAGTGGCACTGTTCACCCCAGTGCCCAAAGTCTTCTGTCTGCTACTACCACGCTCTTGGTGTTGCTCAGATCCACAAATCCGCTTCATGAATTCTATTCTGTCACTGATTCTTCAAAGACTAGGCTGTCCCTGTCTCTAAGAAAAGATTTATCAATACAACCAGCTACAGGCCCTTTTGCTGCAGCTGATTTTGAGGCTGCAATGGATAGCCATCATCTCTCTCCTCCACTATTCATTCTTGACTTCCCTCATCCACAACCAACACTTCTGAGGATGCTTGCTCAGTGGGTGACCCAGACCCTCACCCCTGGTGGGGAGGTCGAAGCCTGGGTTGACTGGCTTCCTACAATTGCTTGTTCTCTGTGATCAGTTGGTGTAGAAACACCCCAGTGTATCCCAAGATATCCAGACTTATTCCTCCTTTTTACCCATTGTGTAGCAGCGACTCTGTCTCCTTAGGATTGTCACAGCCAGTTTCTCTGCTAGTATGGGAACTCCATTCTGTACCTGTGATCCAGTGGCATGAAGAGCCTGAGTGACCAGCGGGTTTACAGCTTCAAGCTCAGCGTCTCATGGAGAAGTATTGGCTTCCAAGAACCAGAGCCTCTATTTTAGCAAAGGTTAAAGTTGTAGAAATGAGAAATCCCAGTTAAACAGTTGTATCACTGGGAATGATGACAAGAGTCAACCTTGCACTCCTTGGTGGCCAGACCTTTGTTTTCCAGCTTTGAGATACAGAGCACCAGCTTTGGGGTGCACTGTATTGTTTCAGTGCATATAACGAATCCTGGGGAATGGCATCCCAACCCTGCCAGTTGTAGACATGGACTGATGCCATATTTGAGCCAAAATGAGGCCATTCTCAATCCTAACAGACAGGGTCCTTCTAGGTGATGCAATATACAATAGGACCCGTGGATTCGGGGGTCAAGTATCCACTGTTGCATCTTCTCTAGGAGAGAGGTGGTCACCATAAAGCGAATCTAACTCACGTAACCAACTAACTCTGATATCAGAGGCAAGCCCAAAAGAAGGTCAGTCAGGGCACCAGGTATGTTTGCTACAGTTACTATCACAGATCTTTTGTGAGGTTCCTCCTTGCATGTGATGCTAGGCTAGCGACTATATCCAGGAAGTGCACTAACACTAGCTATCTCTTATCTTCTATCCTGTTCACACAGTCACTCAGGAAATACTGGGTAACTTTTCCAGAACTGTGCCAGGTTCTATGTTAGAGATAGAAATATGAGTAATTTTCTGTCCTTTGGAAACTCACCACCTAGTACAGGAAATAGATATATAAATAGTGAACTATATTTTGTAATTGATGCTTTTTAATATAGTGAATACAAGAAAGAGAGTAATTTTGCCTGAAGAAGTTTGGAAAGACTTCTTAGAGGAGGTGATACTTATGTTGATCATTATAAGATGAATATGAGTTTTCAAGAGACATTGGTAGACAGAAGGAATGCTGGGTAGAGAAACAAGCATGAACAAAGGCACTGAGACATGAGGGAACATGGCACGACATGGGAATGACAGGAGCTTTAGGTACTAAAGAAAAGGGTATGTGTTGTTGGGATGGGAAGGGGGTAGTCAGAGAGGCGCAGAATGTGAGGAGAAAGGAAAGGTTTAACCAGATCAAATGGAAAGGCCCTGTATTGTATTCGAAGGAATTTGGACCTGACATCTCCAATGTAGACATGTGTGTATAGGCCATAGAGTCAGCACAGTGGAAACATTAAACTGGGATGTGAATGGGTAGATAAGACAGTGTTGTAGTGAAGTTCTCAGAGCCTATGCCATAGCATTACCAGAAGGCTGGAGCTGGAAGGAACCTTTCCTGCCATTTTCGAAAGTGTTTCAAATGAAATCCTACAATGGACATCAACATAGTCCAGTACGGTCAGAGCTACTCTGAAGCAATGAAGATGATGGGGTCAGAGGAGTCTGAAGGGAAGGGGCCCTCAGACCTAACTAAATGCCCCCTTGCTCTTTTTGTTTACCAGGTAAAGAAATGAATAGTTGTATGAAATCATGTGTGATTTACCCTGGGCTAGAACAAGAATCTTTGAGAGTCTGAAACCCTTTCTCCTTATGGTTATTTTCTTCAGATATCAAAATGTTATGGACACGGAATCTCAAATGACATGTGCAAACTTTTTTTTTTCATAAAATATTGAGTGTTAATAAGAATCTAGCCAATGTTGGCTAGTCTTACTATTTCAATTAACCAAAGCACACAAACAAGTATGTTTTGTAAGCAGGTTAGGGGAAATGTGAGGGAGAAATGGGGTAAGAATGTGCTGAGTCCCTGCTTGGATGGCGACTGGGGAAGGGAAATATGGGCATCCCTAGTGATGGGAAGTTTGTCAGAAGTTGTCTCTGACACGCCCTGTTCCCTTTTTCTGAAATTATTCCAGTCTCAACATTAAGCCTAGAAAATCAACAAAGACTTGGAAAAGGGGGGGGGTCTGAGTGGTGTTGGAGGCAAGTTATAAATACTCTATCTCCTTGTTGCTTGGAGCTCTTATCTTTTGCCTTATGGTGACATCTATCTTCTTTTTAATTTGATCCCTAAACTAGATATCTCCATTGGATGAAAGGAGCAAAGTGGGGAGGAGAAAGAGAGAAGAGGAAACATGCCCATGAGTGGGGATAGAAGGACACAGGGCCCTGCTAGAATTACTTAGGGGGCATTTTTCAAACTACCCATGGCTCTTCTTCCACTAGTATAAATGTTAATAATACTTCCCTGTGGGAGAGGTGAGGTCACTAGTGAGCCACAATAGAATATGTCCTATCCCTTAAGCGTGCTAGGGAGAAAAGGGGCTCAGAACTCCTGAATTAACTGTTGTTTTCGCCTTACCCTTCTGATAAATTCTGGGAGAATCCTTTCTAATTTCATATTCTTCATGACATTAGAAAATGGATAGCTCCTGGTGTTTGTTTATTTATGACAGCCCTCAGTTTATAATCAATCCTAATTAATGATAGCATGATAAAAATCATAAATATCACTGCTAAGAGTCTTAGGCTCATATGCTAGATATTCAGGACAAATGTCTGCATTTGTTTCATGTTTTAGCAACGGAAAATGGAATAAGAGGGAGGATGTTTCCTATGTGTTTATTGTGATACTGTGTCATAAAAATATTCCCAGTGTTCTAAGTTGGTTTTAAACACCTACAAGTATGAGTGAGTAATAACGATGTGAAAAAAAAGATCACAAAGAGCTTTGTGTTTTGGTAATTTGTGGGCCGTAAGGACGGATGAGGGGGAAGATTTAATACTTTATAACCACATCTTTTAAATAAAATAAGTTTAGTACAATTGCGTTGCTTGCTTCCATGAATGGAAAAGGTTTTTTATTTCTCCAGTGTATTTTAGAAATATTTAAGTCGTGAAAAGAAAGGGCACAGGGTTAACTGTATTGTAATTTTATCCTTTTTTTTTTTGCTTTAAAAAATTCATCACAGAAATACATGCACATGGTTTTAAAAGTCAAGTAATGCTAAAAGGCTTACATATAAAAAAATAGCAGTCATTTGTGCCCTCCCTCAATGCCATTCTCCAGAGGCAGTTAACGGTTTGCAACTCTTTTCATGTACTCTGACTTCCTATTTTATGAAGCCAGAATTTTCAGTCTCATACCCTGTCTTCTTACCTTCTATATCTTTTCAAGACTGCTATTTCACAAGTTTGGGTTAACTTCGTGTTCCTGGTTTTTTTATTATTTTTACTAAGTAAATATTATTTTTTACTGAGCCAAATAGGCTATGATTCCATTTGCTTTACTTTATAACCTTTTTTCTTTAAAAAAAAAAAATTTTAAGTTTATTTATTTTTGAGAGACAGAGAGCACAAGCAGGGGAGAGGCAGAGAGAGAGGGAGACACAGAATCGGAAGCAGGCTCCAGGCTCTGCACTGTCAGCACAGAGCCCGATGCGGGGCTTGAACTCACAGACTCTGTGATCATGACCTGAGCCGAAGTCGGACGCTCAATTGACTGAGCCACCCAGACGCCCCACCTTTTCTCCTTTTTTAAAAAAAGGGAACTATAATTAACATGCAGTATTATATTAGTTTCAGGTGTACAATATCATGATTCAGCAATTCTCTACACAGTGCTCAACAAGATAAGTGTTCTCTTACTCCTCTTCTCCTCTTCACCTATTTATTTTATAACCTTTTATTTTTCCTGAAATTAGTAATTGCCTCATTCATTATTTTTATCTGTTTCACTGCCTTCGGATCTTTGGTTAAACTCTTCCGATACCCTCCAGCAGCTTTGTAAAATGTCTTTCCTGAGATTTTTCTCAGAGTCAAACCTATCTAACAATCTGTTATATTCTGTCCTCTTTAAAAAAATTTTGTTTTTAATGTTTATTTATTTTTGAGAGAGAGAGAGAGAGAGAGAGAGCGAGCTGGGGAGGGGCAGAGCGAGAGGGAGACAGAATCCAAAGCAGGCTCCAGGCTCTGAGCTGTCAGTACAGAGCCCACCGCTGGGCTGGAACTCACGAACCAGGAGATCATGACCTGAGCCTAAGTCGGAAGCTTAACCAACTGAGCCACACACACGTCCCCTGTCCTCTGTTTTTATTTTTTTTTTTAATTTTTTTTTTAACGTTTATTTATTTTTGAGACAGAGACAGAGCATGAACGGGGCAGGGGCAGAGAGAGAGGGAGACACAGAATCAGAAGCAGGCTCCAGGCTCTGAGCCATCAACACAGAGCCCGACGCGGGGCTCAAACTCACGGACCGCAAGATAGTGACCTGAGTTGAAGTCGGAGGCTTAACTGACTGAGCCACCCAGGCGCCCCTGTCCTCTGTTTTTAAAGAGGTCAGTTACTCTGCTCCGCCCTGGAGTGGTTGCTCCCCGGACCTGCTGTAGGACTGCTGTCCTTTGCCTAATTCACTTTGCTTCTCTCTCCTGTGACCAGGACGTATGTCATTTTTCTTAGTTTGTTTTTTAATCCTCCTTGGCTTCCTGAAAAGCTATCGGAGGTCAATTTTCTGAGACTTTAATATTTGACAATATTTGCTGGACTTTGACACTTGATAGTTTGGGTAAATCTAGAATCCTTGGTTTCAAATTATTTTCTTTTGAAACTTTGAAGCTATTACTATGCTGACTTCTAGTTTATAATGTTGCTTTTGAGAAGATGGATGCTTTTCTTATTTCTGATCCTTTTCCTGTGACCACTTTTTCCTTGCTACAAACCTTTAAGATCTCTTTATCTCTGGTATTCTCAAATTTTACAATGCTATCTTCAGTATGGGTTTCTTGTTGACTCATTTTTCTGTGTCTTTTAAGCAAGAAACCCATGTCCTTCAGTTCTGGCAAATTTCCTTGAATTGTTTTTTTGAGAATTTCTTCATTAATGGTTTCTCTGTTCTCTCTTTTTAGAATTCCTAGTGGCTAGATTAAACCTCTACCTTCTGAAGTTTTTTTTGTCCTATTTACCATCTTTTTGTCCTTTTGTCCTATTTTCTGGGTGAATTCCTTGACCTAATGTTACTGTTCTTTCACTGTTTTTTATTTGTAAACTTTAGCAATATTTTTAATATCTAGAAGAATTTTCTTTTTTATGTTTATTTTTACAGTATGTTTTCATTGCATGGCTCTAGTCTCTCCCTCCACTGGTAGAGATGCTAATATGTACCCTTGGAGGAGAGGAAGGCGCTTTTGAACCTCTTTGCCATGAATATGTCATATCCCTTGGGCATGTTGGGAGAAGAGTTTCAGAACCCCTGAGAATATTGAAAAAGTGTCTTTGTAGTTTTGATTTTCTTCCTGCGTTGTTTTAGTTTCTTCTTAGTTTTTTTTTTTTTTTTCCTCATTATTTGTTTGCTTGTTTCACTTAGTGTTACAGACTTTCCTCAAATGCCTGGAGTCTGTGGCTGTCCATTCATGTTTATGAGTGAATCTTTAGAAAGCTGATTGGAAGTTGTGTCTGTTCTTTGGACTTTTCAGATGATGGGCTTTGTTGCAGGGTCATTATGATGACATGGGTTTTTCACTGGGGACCTTCAAATGTCAGAATCTGTAGTGTTTCGTCTGGGGGTGGTTAAGATTTTCTAGAGAAGTTTTCTTCAGTCTTCTGGATGTTGCCTCTGTTTAGTCTGCAGACTTTCATTTAATCTCCCTGTTTTAATTTGCACACCTCAACTCCACTCTCCCTTTTGCCTCTTGTCTCTGAGTGTGGACCCTCACTTTCTTCCTGCAGCAGTGGTAGAGGGGTGGTCAGACGCAGCTCTATCCTACCTTCTGTGCTAGCCTGTCTGGATCCAGTAGGTATTTGTAATTTGCTTCTCTTCATTATCTTCCTTTGTAAGCATTTAGATGTGTTCTTCCTTCTTTCTGGCAAGTCATTTACTTCTCTATTGCTTTCTGCTGTCTTATAATTTAGTTCAGAATTAAAATTGTCTCAGTCTGATCAGAGATTCAATTCCTGTTTCTGATTTTTACTTCCTTGAGTATTAGGGTGATTTTTAAAATGGGAGAGCTTGGACCATCTTGAAACTGAAAATCCAGCAGTAATCACTTTAATTATAATGGAAAATAATTGGGGATGGCTAAATAAGTTGCTGAATGGAAAGACTTTTTTTTTTTCTCTTAAATTTCCCGTTTGCTAAAAGCTGAAACACTGATCTTATGAAAACATTTTTCTTAAATTTGTGAAAGTGGATGGGGAGACCATGAAAGTGATTGATTATGGCTGAAAAATCATATTGCAGCTTTTTCCCCATCATTGATAGTGTGAGAATTTCTTCCTTTCTTTTCATACAAATTCATATTTTCAGATCACACCAAGATTTGAATACAATGGAAGGAAATTGTGAATTGTCCAGGCTGTCTGTAGTGCTCTGCATCTTTGCACAGAAATCCCAAGTACAATCTTAACCTATGGGAAAAGTGCTCAGTATTCTGGTGTCATAGAACTGACGTATCATGTTTAAAGCAATGGAGAGAATTAGATGAAGAGTCTAATGGCTGGGTTAGTTTGGGAGAAGGATGCGAAATTGTCTCCTGAGAGAGTGGTTTTGTGGGAGTGATACAAACAGGAACTAGGTTATAGGTGGTCAGAGAAGGCGGTTGATGATAATTGCTATTGAACATTCACTTTGTGGCGGGGACTGTGCTTGGAAATGCTTTCCGTTCCATTCCATTTCCATCCTTATAATAGCCCTATGTGGAAAATACCGTTACCTTTATTTCACAGGTTGAGAAGCAGAGGATGAAGTGACTTGACTGAATTTACACAGACCCAGTATTCAATCCCTGGAAGCCTGCCCCTGGAGCCTCTGCTGCTAATGTAGTCTGCAGTGACAAAGAGGCCATGGAGACGATATATAAAAAAGGGATGCAGTGGGTATAGACAAAGGAGGCCTCTGGTATGGGCAAGGGAGGCAGCCTGTATTGACAACATTCAAGGAAACCGTGCCCCAGGGTCTTGCAAATATTGCTGGAATGAGGGCGTGAGGAAAGGAACTGGGTAAACATTTGCTTCTGTTTGAGTGCGTACCTCCCAGCGCCCCTCCACCAATTAGGAGAGCTGTCTTCAAGGATGCTGCCTCAGATTCTGAAAAGAAGACCCCAGGACACTCATTAATGAGAGGAGGGGAGTCACAGCTGACAGAAAAATAAAGCTCTCAGTGGGAGACCTGAGGCCCTGGTAAGGCCTGGAGCTTGTTGACTGAGCAGCAAGAGACCCCCTCTCCCCAGTACTGGGCTCCCCTCACTCAATAGCCTCCCTGCTGCATGTTCCAAGAGCCCTCTCCCCCTATGACTCGCCTTATATGGGACAATTAATGAGCAACGTGATGACAGGAGACACCTCTCCATATTGCTCAAGCTTGGGCTTGTGACCAGACAGTCTGCCATTGCCCTCCTGGTTCCATTAGAGAAGAAGTGCCTTTTCAGCAGTTTGCAAAATTAGGTTGTGAAAGCAAAGGGCACGGAGTTCACTGCATCACATCTTTCATTTATTTAGTCGATTGCTTATGGGAGAAGCATGGATTTAGAAGGGAGGGCTGTTTTGTTCTAAGATGTAATCCCTCTTTAATCAATATTAAGATACTTATTAGACTTACTTGGGACAAGAATGGCTGGATTCTGTTACCCTCTAATTTAATACAAAAGGAAGTCCCTTTGAGTTTTCAAAAGGTTTTCTTCTATGTAACCGATTTTGTTTCTAAGAGGAAGGTGTTATTTTTCCCTTTCTAAGATCAGGAGACTGAGGCTCAGAGATGTCTATGTAAGTGCTATGCCCAAGGCCATGCAGGGTTGAAACAGACATGGAACTAAGATTGACTTGCTCATAATCCTGGGTCTTTCCTCAGTGTCCTATTGAGTTGCGTGTTGTGTAACATTTGCTAAAGCCAATAGCTCTTCGAGGCTTTAAAATCATTCCTGTCACAAGGTCCCAGGAGATCATCCAGGAAGAGTCAGTCAGTTGCTCTTTAGACATTTCTTTTTTGATCACATGAGTCCTCACTACATTTCTAGGCACACGGAAAAAAAATCAGGTCATGTTTTAGGTCTTTAAGACATTTTCAGTCACGTTGGAAGGTAACTAAACAAAATACTTAGGGAACAATTAAGTTCTTAATTGCTACTAAATGGTAAACGTGGAGCTGCTCAAAAAAAGAGAAAGAGATGGCAGAGGCTCAACTACCTGGGGAATGGAGACAGTGGAGACATGTGAGTAGATGTGGAGGAATGGGTAAGGATAGAAAGATGGTTGAGGCCGAGAAGGGCAAGAAAAGGTTTTTCCTACCAAAGGAAACAGAATTAGAATACGCAAGGGCCAGCTTCAGAGTTTGAGGAATGTGTGAATGTGCAGATATACATCTCTTTGGTCTCTTTTCTTCTACTTGGTTTTCTTTCTCTCACAAGACTGCATAACTCATTGAGTATATTGTTTAACTTTAAATTCTAGCCACTTCCTTCCCCAGAATTGATTTGAAGGAGGTTTTTTTTTTCTTCATAACACTTCTCTATGTTTATCAGAATATCCATATGGAAACAATTTGTATTATTGTAATAAATTTAGAAAAGATAAACAAGAATAGGACTGTCATGCAAATGTCTCAGTGCCTACATAGGGGGAGAACCTCCATAAATGAGGCAGGCAGAACCAGTCATTGCCCTTCAGTATTTCCATAGTGTTGCAAATCATCTCTTTTCTTCACTACACCATGAGCCCCTAGAAGGAAGAGACTATGTCATATGCATCTTTATATCCCCAGTCTCTAGTATATACCTAGCTGGGAGAGGTTATTTAAACTTTACCATTCATTTATTTGAATGAATAAATGCACATAAAGGGAAGTCTAGCTTTCATCCTGTGTACTAATTAAGATAATGATAGCTGCTATAAGTAAGCCCCTAAACTTCAGTGACTTTGTACAACAGAACTCTAGTCATCACTCATAATAATGTCGAATGTGGTGTCCATGACTGATGGGTGGCCTTCCTCTACTTGGTGATTCAGGAGTCTGGGCTCCTTCCAGCTCATTGCTCTGCTTTCCACTGGGGCTTCAGAGCCCACTGTAGCTGGTGGGCAGACCGGGAAGAGAGTATAAGGAGGGCACAAACAACACACATCACTGTGTTCACATTCATTTAACTAGAATTAGCCACATGACCTTACCCAGGACATGTGGTCTGTGGCTGGGCAGCTTTCTCAAAGAGACTCAACACCCATCATCATGGATGAGAAAAATATGGATTTTAGTGGAGAGTTTGCCATCTCTACCACATCTGACCTTTAGCACTACCTGCTCTGTGACCTCAGGCAAGTTCATAGCCTCTCTAGATCTCAGTTCCTTACTTGTAAATGGGGATAATATATTTATCCTGTGTGATTGTTGTAAATATTACATGGTACACATATTTGAAGTAGTTAGTAGTAGTACTTAATATATAAGAGATGTTATAATATTGTTACATTTTGGGACACCTGGGGGACTCGGTTGGTGCCTGACTTTTGACTTCAGCTCTAGTCATGATCTTACAGTTCATGGGATCGAGCCCTTCATTGGACTTTGTGCTGACAGATCCCCTCTCTGCCCCTTCCCTGCTTGCACATGTGCACCCATGTACACATGTACTCTCTCTCTCAAAATAAATAAACATTAAAAAATGTTACTTTTTCATACTTCAATTCCAGTAAGATACTTACCGTGTTAACATTTTTCTTTAACCATGACCATAGCACATACAGAACTAGGAGGACAACCCAAGAGAATATGTAGTCTCATGTCTTAAGTTAGAGGAAGAGGTGGAGATTTTTAGATTAGTTAACTCCTACTGGGGCCATGACACACACTAAGGCTAGGGTAACATATGGTGCCTGTTTGGTACTGTGGACTCTAGATAAAAAGAGGATTTTTTTTTTCCTTCAAAACTTACTACAGATGTGCTAAGAGAAGTTAGATATTGTCAGTGTGAAAAAATGATTCTTTTGTAGATTCTCACTCCTTTCTACTGGAGCTAGATAGAATGAAATTATTACAAGTTTATCCCATAGACCAAGGAGAACAAAGGAATGTAAGGACTCAGGGCCATGGGGAAAGAAGAGAAGGGAAGGAGAGGGAAAAGTACAGAGAGTAAGAGAAGGGAAATAGAGCTGGGATGGGCCCCCTGGGTCTTCCTTTATTTCCTAGCTGTGGGAGTGTATTGGCTGCTGAAGGCTCATAGCCTAGCCGGGTCCTCTCCCAGAGATTGCCCTTGGTTGTAGGGAGGTGCCTACTCCAAAGTCAAACCCCTCCTAGTCAAGGTGGCATTACCAAGACCCATTGCAGAGTCTCTGAAGAGCCATCCCAGATTTGCACTTCCCAGCGGAGTTGGCTGAGGTTTTGGTTGCAACTGAGTTCAGCTTCTCCTTCTGCTCGGTTCTGCCAGGTTCCTACACCCTTAACAGCTGTAGTTCCCAGCCCAATTCCAGGAAGTTTCCTGCACAGGACTCCGCATCTCAGAATCTGTTTCCTGGGAACTGTACCTATGAGAGAAGAGAAGGGAAGGGAAAGGAAGTGTTATGCCCAGAATTTGTGATCCCCAAAGACCACCAGGGAGCCGAGTCCGATGCAAAAGCAAAGAGCCTTTATTCGAGCTAGCTCGAGCTCAGTCTCCTACCTGCACCGATGCAGCGGTGAGATGCCGGAGAGAGAGAGAGCGAGTTTCAAAAGCACAAAGGTTTTATAGGGATCTAGGGCGGTTGGTGGGGTAATGGTCGTGGCCTTAGCCGATTGGCTGGGGAAGGGTCAGAGACCCATTGCGCAGGTTGCCAGGCGTGGTTTGAACGGGAAGTTTGAATGGGTGAGCGGGAAGTTACTCAAGGGGAGGAGGCGTGGTCTGAGGTTTTAGCTGGAATTTCTTTCTGTGGTTTTCCTGGAAAGGGGGCCATGTCGGGGACATAGTCACTCAAGATGGAAGACACAGAACAAAATGGAGTCGGCCGGCCTGGGTCCACTCTTTCAGAAGGAGAGCAAAGGAAGAGGAGAGGACCCACAGGAGAGGGAACTTTTGCTTTTGGATGGTCTTAGGCAGCACTTCCTGAAGGTGCCAGTATAAAAGGCCTCCTTCCTGTTTACCTCCGGGAAAACTCAAGGTTAAACAATATGACTCTGGCTTCAAGTGGAGGGCTCTGTGTGTTCTTCTGGACACCCTTGATATGCATGCCCAGCTATCAGTGAGTTTGTTTAATGATGGATTGCTCTGCTCACCTTCCACTATTAAGGGCCAGTGCTGGTGTTATATAGTAATTCTGCACGCAGAATGTGCCTTTTACAAAATCTGTTTTCTCCCTGCTTTTCTGCTTGCCACCAAACATAGTCTAACTTACCAAGTTCTGCTCTGAACAGAACAACCATGTACCTTCCACGTTCATGTGTTAGAAGAAAAGAGGAAAATTTTATTTATGGCTTCTATGGTGAAAGGCTTTCACCCAGAGGGCTTATGTTGCTTTTCACTCCTGCCAACAGGCTATGAAAGTACGTTTTATGGTCTTCTGTGCCAAGCACACAGTGGGCCTGTAAAATACATTAAAAAAATTTTTTTTAATGTTTGCTTATTTTTGAGACAGAGAAAGACAGAGCATGAACGGGGGAGGGTCAGAGAGAAGGAGACATAGAATTTGAAGCAGGCTCCAGGCTCTGAGCTGTCAGCACAGAGCCTGACGCGGGGCTCGAACTCACAGACTGTGAGATCATTACCTGAACTGAAGTCGGATGCTTAAGGGATTGAGCCACCCAGGCGCCCCAGCATTTTAAAAAGAATTGCATGGAATCTGTAACCAGTGTGACCTCACTGGCTGCGGTGAAAAGGATTCCTGGGAAAGCTCAGGCCCTGAGGCTGCCATGCACCTTCAGGCATTCCCAGCCTTATCCATTTGCTATCTTTTTTATGGACTTATTCCATAACAGAGCTCCCACTTCAAGGATACTGTGAATATTCTAAAATTTTCCTCTGTTTTAAAGGGTTTTGTTTTCTTCATGGGTGGGTTTGCCACCATGAGATTCAATTTCCCTGATAGAAGTGTGTGCTCTGCCTCTCATGTGTGATTAATTCAGAGGAAGCATTTATCCGTTGTGATCTAAATGTGTATTTGTTTTACCCTCAGCCAACAAGACAATTACAAATGTTGTCTTTCCTGCAACTATAGGCTTGGAAATGTGGTTGTCACGGTGAAAGCTACAAAGCGTATGAGTTCCAGGCTCTGTGCTGACACTTGACTAGCTGAATACATGTAGGAGCCAGAAAGTGAAGCATTTTTCACTTGGAGATGATCAATGCTTTTCTGCCCCACAGAATTTGGCAATGTGCTTTACTTGGGTCTTAATTTGACCCAGAGCTGTCCCTGGAAGCATGCAGAGTGACATGTGCTTCTTCCTCCTGCCTTAGGGTCCTTGTTGACTCCAAAATCTCTGATGGGTCCCAGAATCTGGGACAGACTCTGTCTGCAACTTGAGCAAGTGGCTCATTCTGTATTCTCAAGGATGGAGCATCTCCATTGCTATCCTGGGGAAGGTGGAGCCCAATGGGACCATAAATCCACATCTCTCAGACCTATTTGCTTAAAACCCATTACTCCTCTGTTGTCACATGCTGAACATTCATTCATAATAAATACGTTTCTGCCCATAGTTCTAAAGACAGAGATGATGGTGAAAATAAGCTGATAACTGTGCCATCTTTGTTATTAAAACTGGAAAAAAAATATGACTGAGGTGGTGCCCTTCCTACTGACAAGCCTGAATATCTGATGCTATCCTGTGATGGTTCCTTAGGGAGTACTTTTATGTCATTGTCTTATAACTGTCACTCTACTGTGCCAAAGGGAAACTTTATTGTCATTTGCATATTCTGAAAGTTTATTGAATTTTAAGAGATGTGTGCCTGAAAAATAACTTGTCTGGATATATTTAGGAATTTGCATTTTTTTTTCCTGGTTGAAACTGCCAAGCCTGGCTCCTACTGTAATCATTTATTTAGTATAGCTTTATGTGGATTTAGTCCAAGTACTTGGGATTTAAAAAGGTATGAGCCATGATTCCTGTACATCGTAAAATGAGCAAGTAATACCTGTAAGCAAGTAGTTGGTGCCCTGAACCCTCACTGGAGCTATGTACCAAGCGCTCCGAGAGTAGACAGGAAGGAGGAGGGAAGAGCCAACCAAATCAAGCTGGGATACTACGGTCACAGTGGAAATGGCATTTGAACTGGGTTGTAAAGAGTAAGGAGGAGTTTGGAAGAGTTTGCAAAGATCACCCCAGACAAAGGGCAGAGCATGATAAGGCAAGGGTATACAACACAATGGGGCATGTTTGTGGATTTGAAAGGCATTCCGGGGGCAGAAAGGCACACAGAGATTGTCAAAAGCTCTGTATGATAGTTTGAGGGATTTGAAACTTAGGTGGAACCATGGAGGCTTTTAGGAAGGAGAATGAGGATAAGAGTGAACAGCAGTCAAATACTGCACAGAGGGTGAGTAAGATGAGAAGTAAGGTGAGGTGATAAACAGATCAGCCAAGGGCCCTGGTAACCCTGGAGGGAGCAGCTTCAGCCAAGTGGTGCCGGTGGAAGCAGGCAGAAAGGAATTAGAGTAGCTTGCAGGTCAGGGATGTCAGCTATAAAGGGAAGAGGAGAGTGTGGGATGGTAGATAGAGGATAAAGGATGGTATGGGAAGATGTATTTTTTAGAATGCTAAAGATTTGTGAGGATGGTTCACCACCTTTGTGAACTGTTTGCTATTTGTATGTTCTGCTGGACGTCTCTGATGTGTTTGACTCTCCTGAAATCCCCAGGTAGAAATGGGTGTTGCTTGGACTTTCTTCTTGGCTTTTGAAATACTCAAGGAAACCTGGCTGCTTACATATTTGCTTTTCCTTACTAGACCATAAGTGGCTTGAAGACTGGGATTGTGTCTCATACCTGACACTTAGTAGGTGTTCAACTGGGGTTTGTTGCAGAGTGACTGAATGATGATGTAAATGTTGCAGGTTGAAGAGAAGGAAACCATGGACACAGAGAGGTTGAAGATAAAGAGAGAAAGGAGACATTGATAAGAGGAATTTTCAGAAGGTAGAAGGGGATAGATCCTCCAAAACAGTGGTCAGCAAACTTTTCTGTACAGGGCTGGATAGCAAGTATTTTAGGCTTTGGGGGCCAGGTACTGTTACTAAACTCTGCCATCACAGTGTGAAAGCAGCTGTACATGATAGATAAAAGAATGAGTGTAGCTGTGTTCCAGTAAAGGTTTGCTTATAAAAAACAGACATTGACCCGTGCGCTTGAAGAACTAGAAGGGGAAGAGAAATTGGCACTAGCTAGGAAGGTGTAGGAAACTGAGCTAGAGAAAATGGGGGAGGGGAGGGAAGTTGAAGGAAGTAGTTTGCATAAGAAAGACTATGTTAAGAGAGGAATGGAGCAGAAGTGGGAACAGAGTTTTAAGAAGAATGGAGGGTGCTTGGGTGGCTCAGTTGGTTAAGCTTCTGACTTTGGCTCAGGTCATGATCTTGCGGTTCATGAGTTTGAGCCCCACATCAGGCTCTGTGCTGACAGCTCAGTCTGGAGCCTGCTTCAGATTCTGTCTCTGTTTCTCTCTGCCCCACCCCTGCTCACACACTGTCTGTCTGTCTCTCTCAAATATAAATAAACATTAAAAAAAAAAAAAGACTATTAAGATGAATGAAAGCATTCCAAAGAACTCTCTAAAGAATCTTATCAGAAATATACTGAGAAAATTTTAGGACAGCGGTGGAACCAGGTAGAGTTGATACCATGGTCTCAGTAAGCAGAGTTATGTGAATTTCATCACTTTCATAGGAGTATCAGCTTAGTGTACACCTGAGTGCTATGCCCTAGTGAGGGGATAGACATTTTTCCGGGTCTTGGGACATCCACAATGATCCCCATCTCATGAAGGCCAGGAGAATTAATGAATGGCCTTTCCTGCTGTGGGCAGGATGGCGAGTGCTGACATCAAGGTAGTAGCTTGCATGGGCTTGTCATTTCTTCCATTAGGGTTAGGAATCTACCATTTTATGAACCCCGAGTTCCCCTTCTTTCCCAGGCCCCTGGTACCTCCAATTTTTTGACCCTTAGACATAAGGGATTTCTGTATCCCATCTCAGGGAATAGAACATTCCACTTGCCCACTTTATCAAGGGGAGCTACTAGGATAGTCTTCAAGTGGTCCTGTACCTTCTCTTAGTTGACCAATAAATGTCCATTACATTTGCAATGCCAGGCATTAGTATTTTTCTACTGGTGATTACCTTGATTTTCTCTTCAGAGATACAAAGGTTCTCACCAAAACGACAACAACAACCAAAAACCAAAACCCAAAAACAAACAGTAATTATAATGAGAACCACAGAAATATAGTCCCTGGCAGGGAACCTATAGCGTTTTCTGTGGACTGCTACTTTGGACCTCTATTCCATGCTCCCTTTACTATGCTCTCCACTACAGGAGAGGCCAGAAGGTTATAACTTTGGAGATTCTCTCCCAGGTATGATCTGGATTTCTCCTCTGGGATCACTAGTAAGTGACTTGATGTAGAAAAGGAACAAGAGGCAAGGTGTGAGGTCTCACCTTCCTGATTACATTGGCTTCTGCAGCCCTTGGGCTCTCCCATGCTGATGGAGGAAGCTTGGTCCCATCAGCAGGTCTCTGATAGGCTGTGCTTCAGCACAGGTGACAGAAGTTTTTTAGATTGTAACAGGCTATGTGATTATGGGAGCTGTTCTTGGAAGCTTAACTTAGTCTATCTCTCCATTGCTTCTACTGAATTTGCTAAGCACCTAATACCTGGCAATGAAATATGTTTTTGCTTAAACAAGCTATAGCAGTATCTGTTGTCTGCAATAAGACCTAACCTGATGCAGTGTCCCATCAGGCCTGCAGGCTGAGCTAGGAAGTCAAGAAAGGGATGGCTGCATTTTGCAGGCATGATGGTGAGGGACTAGATTGAGAGGGAAGCAGAAGCCAGGACCCACATGCAGATTGAAATGGTGAAGCCAGGTGGAAACTGAGAGTTTGGGAGGGTGGGGAAGCCTCCCAGCACAGGGGGTCTTCATTGAGGTAAGGGCTGCTTTCACTGGGTGTAAACAGGTGAGGTACATCTTCGTATCCATGAGGAAAACACTAATGCTTATATAAATCTCCCAATGTGCTGTTAATGGAGTGACATTTAAATTTGATCACCGAGCGCAATAAAGTATGACTGAAAAATTAAATGAACCCCTTTTAGACGCTTAGTAAAGATTTTTTTTGTGTGATTATGATGCAGTAAACTGCAGTGAGATGCCCATGCTAGGCCATTGCTGGGTCCACTCACCATGTTCATTGTCAATGAGCTGATGGATCTCTGCATGCCATGGCCCTTTAGGAGTTATTTGCAAATAGCGAAACCACAAATACTTATATGTTTTATATGTTAGTTGTAAGCTTGTTTCTTAGTCAAACCATCAGATTAGATAGTAAGTAGGCCAGCCACATCTTTATTTTGCTTTTTAAGTGCTTCATATGTTAATCAGAATCTGGTGATTATTTAACGAATACCTGATAACTGAATTATGTCATTCAAATGTGATTGAGACCTTAAGAGTCTGTGGATAAAAATGAAATCATTTTATCACTAATGTCTCATTTATAAATCCCTCACTTGCTATCTCATGCGAGACTCTCAGATTTCCCTCAAAGTTTCCCTCACTTAAAACTAACAAAGACCTGGGTTTGTGTTGACAGCAAATATTTTTATGGAATTTGGTCAGATGGCTGGAAAGTAGATATATTATATCTGTTCTTCCAGTTGTTTTTAATATTTGAATAATTCATCAGGGATCACACACTGAAGCCTGCAAATGTGTTTTGTGTGCATGGCTTTTATAAAATGTATGAATTCATTGCCAACAATAAAAATCAAGAAATGCTCCCGGAAAATCCAGGTCTCCCAACAACACAGGTGCTCACCTTGGCTAAAACAGAGTAGCTGCTGTCCCATCAGGAGGCACGTGGCAGGCCATCTCTGGGAAGTCCCAGCCAGACTTCCTCCTTTACACTGGCTGCCCGACTCCTGTGAGCATTTAAATTTATGACCACATAATAGCTTATGATTGAATAAATAAAAGTTGTCGCTTAGAACTGGAACATGGGGTCCTCTGAAAAGAATCAATGATGTTAAGAATATTTAGCCATCAGTCATGAAAATTGTATTTGTAGTGTAATCGTCCTTGTGAAAAAAATTATTTGGATTTCTGTTTTGGGCTATATAGATTATGAAGATTGACCAAGTAATTCCTATCCTACGCTATCACTAGCCTCTTCATCTAACATCCACTGAGCGCTTCCTCTTGCTAAGTTATTATTTATGCAACTTGGAAAACATTTTTGCAACCGTGGTATTCATTTGTCTTGTCCCTCTTGGTGATCCTCTTAGGTTGCTTATTTAGTCTATTGTTTCAGATTATCTATCTTGGCTACATTCCTGGGGGAACTGGTTCTGCTCTATTTTCTTCTCTTTCTTCCAGTGTGTTGTTTTGTGCGCTAATATCTGTATCATCTTTTTTCTCTTTTAGTTTGAAAAACGTATCAGTCAATGAAGGAAGCGTATGCTTGGAGAGTGAACATAGACCCGCAGTCACTATTTTGATAAAACATACACAGAAATCCAGTGTAGTATGTATCAAGGAATTAAGTTTATTCATTTATTCATTCAGTTGTTCACTCATCACATACTTCTTGGATAACAAATGTGTGCCTGGTGTTTCTAGATCCTAAGGATGCTCTAGAACCAACATCCAGCCACATTCCATGGGGGAGTCAGGCAGTAAACAAATATCTGGTAATATCTTATGCCAGTGGCATGAGGAACAATGAAGGAGGGGGATGATGGAGTCATGTGGGTTCTATCCTAGATAGCAAGGCAAGTATGGCCTCTCTGAAGAGGTGACGTTTGAACATGGAGCAAGGGAATGAGCCCTGTGGATGTTTGTTGGAAGCTTGGCTGACTGTTGGAACAGCTTTTGCAAAAGTCCTGAGGAAGGAATGTTCTTGGTTTGCTCCTAGAAAAGCCTGAGTCTAGTGTGACTGGAATGAAATACCTGAGGGAAAATGTGGGAAAGGTCCAGGTTCATGTCAGGTAGGCTTCTGAGGCTATGGAAAGGAATTTGGGTTTTATTTTAATTGTGATGGGAAACCAAGTAAAGAAGATTTTTTTTTTTTTAAGATGGGAGACCCTTGAGCATCTGTCTATACATAGATGAGATAATACCTGATCAGTGGTGGGCATCAAGTTCAAGTTCCACACAACTAAAGTGGTACACAGAACTTGGCTGTAACTATGGTCACCCTTTGCTCTTGTCCTGCCATTGCCCTGGGCTCCTTCTCTTCTCTTCTCTTGTCTTCTCTTGTCTTCTCTTGTCTTCTCTTGTCTTCTCTTGTCTTCTCTTGTCTTCTCTTCTCTTCTCTTCTCTTCTCTTCTCTTCTCTTCTCTTCTCTTCTCCTCTCCTCTCCCCTCCCCTCCCCTCCCCTCCCCTCCCCTCCCCTCCCCTCTCCTCCCCTCCCCTCCCCTCTCCTCCCCTCCCCTCCCCTCCCCTCCCCTCCCCTCCCCTCCCCTCCCCTCTCCTCTCTCCTCTCCTCTCCTCTCTTCTCCCTGACCCCCTCCTGTTGGTGCAGGCTGTTCCCTGGAGAGTGTAGCACAGTGCAGAAATGGTGCGGGCAGGCTTGTCATACATTTGCGATTTGTGGTATATCCACATTGGTATTCATTTGAGTCTTCTGGGAGAACGTGGATTCCAGGAACAGTGGTCCACATACTTTTTGAATATGCGATCTCACCAATATGAATATCTGAATGTTCACTCAGGGACACATCTGTGCTTATTGGAACTGACGGCGGAAGCTCTGGCTGCATAGCAAGCTTTCTGTTCACAATTCTCCAGGTGCACATTTGGATGGATATGCATTTAGTCAGGTGCATCCATTAGAAGGGATAATTTTGATAGACAAACTAATTTGTAATACCCCATTGACCAAATGACAAAAGCACTCACTTTCCCATACTCCAAAGTACCTCAGTAATTACCTAACCGTTTGGAATTATTCTCATGTTAAAGACCTTATTACTTTTCCTCTTGTAACCACTGTTGGGAGGGCACTGGTTTATCTGTTTTTCTAGTAGAGAGGGTGATCTACCATTGGGTTCTAACTAAAGCCCACTGATAATAAGTGTTCTCCTTGTCAAAAGTTAATTTTCATCATACGTTAGAAAAATTATTATAGTATTGTTTTGTTCCTGTTTTCACTTTGGTGTGATTTTAACTCAAAGTAATATGCAACACAACTCAAAACATTACGTCATCTACTACTCTGCCCCTTGTTTCTAATTCCCAGGATCTGACTCTTTTATTGCCAGCTTCAATTTTTGAACTTGCTGTTCCTGCCTTTTATGCTCTTCCCCAACATACCCACATAGTTCCATCACTCATTTCCTTAAGGTGTCTGTACAAATGCCAACTTACTATTGAGGCCTTTTCTGACTATCTTGTGTTAAATACATACCCTGCTATGGCAGTCATCTCTTTTGCTCTGTATTATTTTTCTCTATAGCATCATCACTCCCTGGCATGCTGTTTATTTACTTGGCTCCTTGTGTATTGCCTCCCTCACTAGAGTGCAAGTTCTGTGAGAGTAAGACCTTTGTTTTGAATATGGCTTCTTTCCTGAATTCCTGGAACAGCGTTGCACACAAAAGAGTCACTCAGTCAATATTTTAGAAAGTGGACTATAATGAGTAATGGCTGATGAAGTCAAGTTCAAGCCCTAGAGCCCCATTAGCAGTATATTCTCACCAAGTGAGCAACATTCCATACAAATATTGAAAGCCCAAAGTAAGCAATCTTTCTAGCCAAAGATTTATACAGGCCAGTTTTCTATGGGTATTGGTTGTTTTCTCTTAGGAAAGAAACTTGCAGGTGTGACTAAAAGACTATATTGGAGTGGGCCTTTGAATCTGTTCTTCTCAAAATTTGCTCTGCTGACCAGCAGCATTGGTATCACCCCAAGCTTGTTAGAAATGCAGGATCTCAAGGTCTACCCAATCTGCTTAATCAGAATCTATGTTTAATGCAGTAGAAGCCCATGTAAAATTAAGGTTTCAGAAGTACAGCTCTAAGTCACCTGACTTTGACCCAGAAATCAGAAGAGATCTTCTAGAACTTGGTCACTTAGTTTTGGAAATCGTCATTAGTAAAGGGGCCATTTTAAGTACTTCATATTTTTTTTCTCATTAAATTGAAAGAAATAGGGAATTTGGGTTGGTCACTTAATCTCTCTGTCTTCAAGTGCTTTCTCTCTAGGAGGAGGTATTTGGTCTAAATGTTATTTGTGTGTGTGTGTGTGTGTGTGTGTGTGTGTGTGTCAGAGAGAGAGAGAGAGAGAGAGAGAGAGAGAGAGAAATTGGAATATGCCTTTCAGTCAGAGAAGATCTGTGGATATCTTCAGTTTCACTTTCCACTCCCCGCTTCCTATTTCTATCCTCCTAGTGATCTGTAGGGCATCAGATGGAGACATTGACTTTCTGAGAAAGATGATGTCCATATTCTGTTTGAGGAAAACAGCCCAATGTTCTGGTCCCCAGAAAGAATACTACCCAATGTGTTAGTTAGATTGAAAACAGTAGTATTTGCACTCGTACTTTGGGTCAGGCCATTTGTGATTTACATCATAAACTGACATAATCCAACAACTTGATAAGGTGAAAATACTGTAGTTGTCTCCATTTACAGTCGTGAAAACCAAGGTCAGAAAGGGGTCAAATCTTTGTCAAGTTCACACACTTCACAGAGCGGAGAAGCCCAGATTCCAACCCAAGAAGTCTGGCCTTCAGGCCTGAGCACTTCACTTTTTCTGAAGAGGAATCTTGCAAATTAGTAATATCTATTAGAGAGAAATATGGATTAAATGTTGGTGAAAGGCAGTTGGGCACTTCATTGGGACTTGTTTGAAAGGCAAAAATATGACATACTGTATTTTGAGCTGAGTGATCAACCTTTTTTTGGAGGCTCCTATGTAAACCTTTTGTTATGCAAAACTGCTAATGGGATTTTCCAATGCGAAAGCCTTCTGGATGATGATGAACAAGTTGTATGTATTATTCACGGTAACTCCTAACAAGTAGAATAACTTGAGGTTGTTAAAACAGCTCTCAAGACACCTTCAGGCTGTCATTAGCATGCAAGTGCGGGCAGCTCAAGTGCAGTTCCACGACTTGGTGACGGGAAGGGAAGGAGGCAGTGAGAAGCGACCCACATGTGTGTTTAACACCTTCTATGTGAGGCCTGCGCTGGATGTCTTACATACGTTCTCCTACTCAATCTTCACAACATACCAATGAGATAGTATCATTCCCTCCCATTGTACAAGAGGGAATACCAAGGTTTTTGGCCTTATAAGTACTTGCTTGCTCTGAATCTCACCACTAACTGCTAACTGATGGAGGCAGGATTCAAACCTGGTTTAGTTGATCTCAAAGCTCATCCCCATTTAGCCCTTTGGAGAATAACTGGGAGATGCATATGGTGATATGTTTAAAATATTAGAAGTATGGATTTCAGATCTGTTTATTTATTTAAAAGACTTTATTTATTTTGAGAGAGCGAGAGAGAGTGTGTGAGTGAGCAGGGGAGGGGCAGAGAGAGAAGGAGAGAGAGAGAGAATCCCAAGCAGGCTTCATGCTGTCAGTGCAGAGCCTGATGCGGGGCCCCATCTCATGAACTGTGAGATCATGACCTGAGCCAAAATCAAGAGTCGGCCGCTCAACCGACTGAGCCACCCAGGTGCCCCGAGGTCACCATATTTATTTAAAAAATAGATATTTCCCCATCTTAGTAAAATGATGCTATTCCCACTGCCTTCCAGCATAGATTAATTGACAACAGTAATATCAGTAAATTAAAAAAAAAAGATAAGTGGTTTCTGAAGACATCACTGAGTCTCTAAAAACAAGAGTAGTGAACAACTGGTTTTTGTGTAGTCAGACACATTATCTACTGCATCTCAGTCCTGCTAAATTATCCATTCGTTTACTTTATTTGGGGGGAGAGGTTGACTTTGCTCGGAGGTAGCTGAAGTTATAAATACGTACATATGTCTCCAGCCATCTTAACATGCCACTCCACAGTTGGTGTGCATTGATCTGTGCTGTAAACACGCTTGGCAGGAAATCCACCCTAGTCTTCATTCTAGTGATTTGATTCACTGGATGCAGTTACCCTAATGCTGGCAGAGTCTTCAAATTAAAAACCCATGCTGATTTTACCTATCCTTGTTCTTAGCTCCTACTAAGATATGAGAGACTTTGATTCAAACAGGTCAGCCCAGCCATCCCTGTGAGGTGGAATTTCTTGACATATTTCTAGACATGTTGAAGGCAAAGTCTGCAAAGGAGAGGTGAATCTCTTTTTGCTCAAAATGCAGAGTATTTTTCACATTGTAAAAGGAATGCAGCCGAACCTCTCAGTCACCATGGAAGCATGTGGCTTTCTGCATTTTGCAAAGTGGCTTTCGTAGCCTTTAATGAGGCAGCAGCCCCAGAAATTGCTAGGGAATCAGCAGATTTCCCCCATTCCCAATTTAAGTGGTTTCTCTCTTTTAAAATTAAGGGCTTTCTGGAAATCCTCAAAACAACCCATTGTTATGCTGCATCTTCTGGTGGCCTTTCTTAAATAGGGGGTCTTAAGTTTAGTAATTTGGGAAATCATTTTTGAATGTAGAGTTATCAAAGCTTACGGGGTGATCATTCTAATTTGAATAACCCTTGCAGTGTCTGGTGCAGAATGAAAAGGAAGGCCAGTCGCATCTCCCACATCTTTCCTTAGCTGGGGCTTCTTAAAATCCTCCAGTTATTCTCTGGTGACAGTATTTTTTCAGCTTCCTGAGGCAGCCAGCAAAACTCCAATGTAAAAGGATTTGTCATTTTGATTCTAGTCGAAAGGAAGCATTTTGTACAGTACGCGAAAAAATATAGAAGTCTTTTCAGTGGATGAACAGCCTATTATCCATAGCGAAACTACTGTGTTTTATGTCTGTCTGAGAATTAGTGATTACAGCGACAGCCCAGGCAGGAAGCAGCTAAGCCACTGCTGAATCGTTGTGGCCTGAAAATGGATGGGAGCTTTATTTTTTTTTAAGTACTTTCACTTGGTGCCATAGTCTCCCTTTTCTAAAGTACAAATGAGCTCTTTGGTTAGAAATCCTGAGGGTAAAAGGCAGCTACATAAATGGAGGAGACATTCTCTGACTGCCCGGTCAGTTTTGCAGTTGGACAGGAATGATGGATAACCGATTCATTCCACTGGTGACAAAGCCTACCTCTTTGAAACCTGTTTACTCCTGTTGGATGATCCATCACCATTTCCCCACTGCGTCTGTGATGACCAATTGAAGAGGAAGATCAGTACCTTCTATGACTAAGGTGTCTCAATTTTAGCAAGCACATAAAACAGTCTTTTGTGGAGCCTTACGGCAGCTTCGGTATTTAGACACCATGACCACTAAGGTTTGAACTCACCTTTTCTGCTTTTTGGGTATAAAAACGCTCCAGGAGGGGGAGACAGGAAAAAGAATGTGGCCACAGAAAGGGCTGTTGGATTAGTTGAGGAACTCGTAGTCATCCTAATTAGATCGAGCACTTTTTGTTCTTGGACTCTGTGCCCACGGTGTGGGTGTGCGACTTGTGTGGTCACACAGTATGGGGTCTCAGAAGAGCCCTGGGCTTGCTTCAGGGCCCTGCTGTCACCTTCTTGAAGTTCTTAGTAATGTTTGAGCAAGGAATACTTTTTGTTTATTTTGCACCAAGCTCTGCGAATTATGTAGCCAGTCCTGCTCATAGTTTAATCTTAAAAAGTGGTAGAGCAGGGACTCTGCCCAAATATTTCTGTCTCTTGTTTGTTACCAATTGGGATTGCTTTCCTTTTTGATTTTTTTTTTTTGTTCTGTTTTTCTCCTTCTGTTTCTTCTACACAGAAAGGAAATTTCTATAATGTACAGTTAAGAGAAGGCCTGAGCTGGGGTCCTTCTTCATTTACTTGCTATGTGACCTTGGGCAAGTAACTTTATTTCTTTACTACTTAGTTTAATTACTAGTAAAATGAAATTGATAACGGCATCTAACTTACAGGATTAGATGATGCTTATAAAGCTTTTAGCATAGCACTTGGCCATGGCAAACACTCAGTAAATAAGAACTGTAAATTTTATCTTTTACTGATTTTCTCCAATATTTTATTATGAAAATTTTCAAACACATAGAACGGTTAAAGAATTTTGTAGTGAACACCCATGCCCATGTTTTAGATTCTCCCATTAACATTTCATTATATTTCTTTATTGTATTTCTACCCATCTCTCTATCCCTCTAACCTCTGTATCTGTCCACTGATCTTATTCTTGTGATGAATTTCAAAGTCAGTTGCAGCCGTGACTTCCCCTAAACATTTCAGCAAGTAAATCATAAAATTCATTATTTGTTTACATATTTTTCTTTTGAGGTAATGGGCGTAGAGTGAAATGCCCAAATCTTAAGTATATAGTCACTGAGTTTTGACAAAGGCTTGTACTTGTTTAACCCAAATCCTTATTAAATTATGGAACATTATCATGACCCAAAAAGTACCCTCAAGCTCCTTCCTAGTCAGTCCTTGCCCACACCCCCACCCCCACCCCACCTCTGTTTTTTTTTTCAAACCTTAGATAAGTTTGCCTGTAATGTAACTTTATATAAAGGTAATCATACAGCATATACTCTTGTATAAGACTTGAGGCACTCAACATCATGTTTTTGAGATTCATTCATGTTAGTGTTCTTTTGTTTGTCTTGTTGAGAACTAGTCTATGTATGACTATACCATAGTTTGTCCATTCTCCTATTAAGGGACACCTGGACTATTTGTAGGTTTTAGCTATTATGAATAAAGCTGCTATGAACATTCCTGTAGAGATTTTATTTTTATTTTGGTGGAATTGTTAGGTCAGAGAGGAGTTATAGATTTAGTTTTATAGGAAACTGCCATAAATCATCCCCAAATGGCTGTATCTAGTAGTGTGCTCTATCAACTGGCTCTCCAAAAAAGAAAAATGAGAAAGAGGAGGGGGAGAAGAAGGAGAAAGAGAAGACGAAGAAGAGGAACAAGAAGAAAAAAGAGGAAGAGGAGGGAGAGGGAGAGGAGGAGGAGGAAGAGGAGGGGGAGAAAGGATCACTCATAACACTAAGTGCAAAACTGCCAATTCCATGGTGTAAATACTTCCACCATGGCCAATTGTAAGCTGCCAATGTGAAGTTGTTGAGGGATAAGATGGGAAGAGTGTACACGATTGATTCTTGGGGCCAGTGCAAGCCCGCTCCTGCACACCGCTGGAAGTACCATTTTATATTCCCACCAGCACTGTAGAAGAGTTTTGGTTGTTTCATATCCAGGTCAACATTTGGTGTTTTCAGTCTTTTTAGTTTCAGTCGTCTTGATGGATGTAAAATGGCAATTCATTGGGATTTTAAATTTGTATTTCTCTAATGAGAATGCAGACGTGTTTACTGGCCTTTCATAAAACTGCTTTAATGATGGATCTGTTGAAATCTTACCCATTTTTTATTGGAAAGATTTGCCTAAGAAACCTCGAGTTACCTCCAAGTGTTGAAGATATTTCCTACCTTTTGTTGTAAAAGCTTTATTATTTAACTTTTATGATAAGCATGCAATCCGTTTCAAATTAGTTTTTGTATTTGGTGTGAAGTAGAGGTCAAAGTGCATTTTTTTTTGCATATGGATATCCAGTTATTATAGCAACATTTGCTCTGACATTTCTTTCCCTATTAGATTGTCTTTATCAAAAATTAAGGGAGGGGCGCCTGGGTGGCTTAGTCAGTTAAGCGTCCAACTCGGCTCAGGTCATGATCTCACGGTTTGTGAGTTCGAGCCCTGCATCGGGCCCTGTGCTGACAGCTCAGAGCCTGGAGCCTGCTTTGGATTCTGTGTCTCCCTCTCTCTGCTCTTTCCCCACTCATGCTCTCTCTCTCTCCTTCAAAAATAAATAAACATTAAAAAAATTAAAGGAATGTTTCTGTTTCTTTTCTCTATTCTGTTCCAGTGATTAATTGGTTGATTACCATGCCAGTTAGGTATTGTCTTGATTGCCGTAGCTTAATAGTCTTGAAGTCAGGTACTGTAAATCCTCCTAATTTATTCTTCTTTTTAAGATTACTTTGGATAGTCTAGATCCGTTGCATGCATCATATTTTCCCCGAATTTAGTCTGAGAACATAGCAAATCATTTTTTAATAATAACCTGTCCACTTTTAGAAGTTAAAAATTCCTATTAAGCATTTAACATATTATGAATATTTTATAAATACTAAGCACCCAATCAGCAATTCTCCAACACTGTAGTAAAACATTGTCATTATTACTTTATTTCATGCAAAGGGTAAGTAGAGCACAGGGTTACTTGATAACTGCCGTATGGCTGTTAGGTAAGGTAGGAATCAGGTTTTCTGCATTCAGAGACAGTGAATTCCATTAAATCATGCTGCCTGCAGCAAATAGTGTCAGTTCTTAATAAAAGAAGGATGTTAGATTTTCTAGTGGTCTGTCCTCAGGTAGAAGTCTTAGACTATTTTTGAGTAATAAATATGTGCCAATAATGTTGGTTATTTCAGTGACCTTTCTTGACTTCTATAAGAGTAGAAGGAATTCTACTGATGTCAAACAACATCCCCCTTCCAAAACCATTCCTAGTCCATGTTGGAATCCCTTCTGAGAAATGTTAGAATTTAAGGGAGCCAATTAATCACATTCCCCTTCCTTTGGTTTTTAATTTAATTTAAAAATTTTAAGGTTTATTTATTTATTTTGAGAGAGAGAGTGGGAGAACGAATGGGGGAGGGGCAGAGAGAGAAGGGGGGAGAGAATCCTAAGCAGGCTTCATGCTGTCAGCATGGAGCCTAATGTGGGGCTTGATTTCATGAACTATGGGTCACAACCTGAGCCCAAATCAAGAGTTAGATACTTAACTGACTGAGCCATCCAGGAGCCCCACATTCCTCTTCCTTTTAAATTCTGAAACACTTGAGAAAGATATATAGAAGTCAGAGAAGAATCAAACTCTAATACTGGCAAAGTTGGTTCAGAATCATGTGATCAAAGTGGGCTTCCTGTTTCTTATCTCCTGGATTGAGCTTACTTCCCAGATGCAGTCTATGTAATCAGGTAACTGTACTTCTTCTCACCCCATAGGGTCAGCAGCTATCCTGGGAGCACTCCCACAGAGAAGCAGGAGTAGGGAGAAGAATGCATGCCATCTGTGTATAGGCAGCTCTGAAAGAGAGTCTAGAGACAGCCTTGGCTAAACATGAGCATTGAATCTGTCCTCTGTCCGTGGGGAAGAACATAAAAGGGTGAGAAGAGAAGGCAGAGCAAAGATTTCCCTCTAAGTCGAGAGAGATGGGGTCAAGGCCCTTGGAGGAAGCATCTCTGCTTGGCCCTTTCAGCATGGGAAACCCACTTCTCAGGTCAGCCTACTTATTTTTAAACACCTCTTGTGATAAATTTCCTCCTTATCTTAAGTTGAAGCTGCCTCTTTAAAGTGCCACCTTTTGGCCCTAGTTCTGTTCTCCTGACACTCATGGGATAAATCTACATGTTGTTTCAGCAGACTTGAAGTACCTGAGGTGCTTGTTGTTATTTCCTTGTTCCTTGGCCCATGTTTAGCAGTTCTTAACTTTCTCAGATTGTGAAACGTACACTGTGTGTTTTCACCTGCCCAACATCCTTTCATCCATTCTCTCTTCTGGTAACAGCCCTCTAATTTTTCTTCAGGAAACCCCCTATTTCCTGCCTGAGCTATTTAATGGGATGGGTTTGAACACTGCCTCTCTCTAGTCCCCTTGTCCTTAGCTCTAGGAGTGGGTAAGTGATCCCATGACCAGTCAGTGGGTTTGAAATCACCAAAGTCAAGAACCCATAAGAACTTTCACTTCAGGAGTATAACTACATGCCTAGAATATTATCTTCCGGTATACTGTATCACCAAAGCAATATGGATACTTACAAATATTTTATTTATTTGTCAAATTTAACGTCCCATCCATTTTCAGGAAGAATTAAGCACTAGCTAGATATTTCTTTAGCTCCATTGACTTGCTATCATTGGAGTGACCTCCAGAATGGCTGGAGAGAGTTGTTGGCAGATTATGTCTGGATCCTCTGCCCCTTGATTGCACACAGATTTTAATGAATATGCAGACAGGGCCCTTTCTGCTGGGTGAGATTGCCTCTGTGAAACTGACTGTTCTGTTCCATAAAATAAAATGAAGTAATCTATACTTCCCTTTGGATTCCTATAATGTACAATGAATGATGAAGTTTTTATTTTACCCTTCTTATTTTCCATAATTAAGAATGAAATTTATTTAGTGAACTGTACTGGCTACTTAGTGTTCTTGCATTACCTGAGGTAATTGTTACTCAGAACCATTTCTTTATTGCCGGCATTTAAAGGTCTATTTTTCTTTTGTGGTGGTTTCTTGGCTTTGCTCCTGGCAGGGATGACAAATTAATAGGCATCAGGTACTAAAAGTATTTGCAATTAGAGCAAAGTGGTAATAAAGGTCACCTGTTCCAAGAAAGGTTTTCTTTCAAAAAAAACAAAAAACAAAAACAACACAACTGCTTAAATCAATGCACATTGTATATAGATTGTTGTCTTTGCTGCAACCCCTTTTCCACAAATCAGGTCTTAAATATTTTTTCTGCTGATTTAAAATGGACAATAATTGCAAATGTTAATCTTTAGCTTGATCGTTGTCATTTGTATTTTGTACTAGATCTCTCTGTTATAGACAAAAAGAAATAATGACACCTGTTTTAGCCTCATCCCATTTATTTATTCAAGAAATATTAATTGAACACTTCTTATGTGCTTGCATCTGGGGATGTAAAGACTCAAGGCTACAGGCTGTCCCCTTGAGGCATCACAGTCCATAAGAGAGAGAGATGGAGAGAGGATAATTGCTAAGCAATGTGATTAGTTTAACAACACAGAATGTTGGAAGTACAAGGGAGGCTGTGATTAATTCCATTTTGAAAGGTTAGAATGGATAGTCTTTAGGAAAGAGATGTTTTAAGGGATGAGTAGAAGCTCTTTCTGAAAGCTTCAGAGAAGTGAGAGAAGTGGGAGAAGAGCATGTCAGGTGGGGGGAGGAGCCTGTGCAAAGCAAGGCAGTGTCAAACAATCTTTTTCATTTTGAGAATACAAGCAATTTGATGTTTTTGAAATATAAAGTCTAAGGTAGGAGATCTGGAAGTCTAGGCTTGGGGGTCATGCATGAAAGAACCTGTGTTTGTCCTGTGTTAAATTTTCTTTTTTTGGAGATAAGAGGATTTTTAAAGCAGGGGAATAGCATGATTAGCATTATGTTTGGTAAGATCTCTCTGGAAGCCATCTATGAGTAGATATTACTTGCTAATTTTAATGAAACATGCAGTTAGCAGCCAACTGTTTATGATAATATGAGTCTAGGAAAAGTGAATAATTGAAGCCCTTGGATGAAAATTTTTTGGCATAAGTAAAAAAATAGGTATTAGTCCCTTCCACTGTTACTAAATAACGATGTGACTTTGAGAAAGTCATTTAACTTCTCTTGGTCTTGGTTTCCTTCTGTTTCTTCATATAGCCAATGAGGTAGCTGAATAGATTCTCTGAAGTATCCTCCAGTGCTAGTATTTTATGGGTATCACCCAGTGGATTTAGTTTCCTTCCTTACCAGGCCAAGTAAGAGAGTTTAAGTGGCAAAGGAAACCAGATATCTCTTGCCCTGCTCTACCAACAGAAGACAGGGCATGCTATATTTTCTGGGGAGAGGAGAGCTTGCTTTGATTAATGGACAATTGCCAGGCGTCTTTTAGGATGGTTTGCACTTTGATAAATAGGAAACTTCATTTCCAGATAAAAGTTTAAAAATCTGTGAAGATTGAAGGCAGAAATCATGTTTTATTTATCTTTGTATCTCTGCTATCCTGTAGTAAATTTTCCTTCTAAAGCACTAACTGGAAGAAATTTCCAGGGGCCCTTTTAATTGGCTTCTCTTTGCTCATTATATTTTCTATGCATCTACTTTTCTATTCTTAGTTTGAAGCATTCTTTTTCATTTGTCTCAAGGCATATAGATTCAACAGAAAATGCAGGAAAATAGCTGTTTCGTGTCACCAGAATACGTTGAAGAGTAGGCTTTTCATTATAATATTCTTCATTCAAATTCAGAATAATATGGTGGCAAAATAGTTGTTCCTAAGTAAAGGAATTATCCAGTGCAAAGGACCGCAGAGAACTAAATCTTAGAAATATTTTATCCTGTGTTTTAGAGTTTGTAATAATTCAGTTATTGGCATTTGGATTAGAATATATTCATGGTCAGATTGAGTCTTTTCACCTTTATGATACCAATTCCGATGTAACATACTTGACTTTTGATGTAAGTGATACTTGTACCTTTCAGTACCAGTGCAAAAGGAAGATGATATACTGTATGAAGGCAGATGTCTGGAAATCAAGAGTTCTAGAAAGTACTTATTTTTAAAAATAGAATTTATTGTCAAATTGGCTTATGTACAACACCCAGTGCTCATCCCAATAAGTGCCCTCCTCAATGCCCATCACCCATTTTACCCTCTCCACCACCCCCGCATCCACCCTCGGCTTGTTACCTGTATTTAAGAGTCTCTTGTGGTTTGCCTCCCTCCTTCCCTCTTTGTAACTATTTTTTCCCCTTCCCTTCCCCGATGGTATTATGTTAGTTTCTTAAGATCCACATATGAGTGAAAACATATGATGTCTGTCCTTCTCTGACTGACTTATTTCACTCAGCAGAATACCTTCCAGTTCCATCCACATTACTGCAAATGGCATGATTTCATTCTTTCTCATTGCCAAGTAGTATTCCATTGTGTATATAAACCACATCTTCTTTATCCATTTATCAGTTGATGGACATTTAGTCTCTTTCCATAATTTGGCTATTGTTTAAAGTGCTGCTGTAAACATTGGGGTACATGTGCCCCTATGCATCAGCACTCCTATATCTCTTGGGTAAATTCCTAGTAATGCTATTGCAGGGCCATAGGGTAGATCTATTGTTAATTTTGGGGGGAACCTCCACACTGTTTTCCAGAGAGATTGCACCAGTTTGCATTCCCACCAGCAGTGCAAGAGGGTTCCTGTTTCTCCACATCATCACCAGCTTCTATAGTTTCCTGATTTGTTCATTTTAGCCACTCTGACCGGTGTGAGATGGTGTCTCAGTGTGGCTTTGATTTGTATTTCCCTGATGAGGAGTGACGTTGAGCATCTTTTCATGTGTCTGTTGGCCATCTGGATGTCTTCTTTGGAGAAGTGTCTATTCATGTCTTTTGCCCATTCCTTCACTGGAATATTTGTTTTTTGGGAGTGGAGTTTGGTGAGTTCTTTATAGATTTTGGATAGTAGGCCTTTGTCTGATATGTCATTTGCAAACATCTTTTCCCATTCTGTCAGTTGCCTTTTAGTTTTGTTGATTGTTTCCTTTGCAGTGCAGAAGCTTTTTATCTTGATGAGGTCCCAATAGTTCATTTTTGCTTTTAATTCCCTTGCCGTTGGAGATGTGCCAGGTAAGAAATTTCTGTGGCTGAGGTCAAAGAGGTTGTTGCCTGCTTTTTCCTCTAGGGTTTTGATGGTTTCCTGTCTCATGTTTAGGTCTTTCATCCATTTTGAGTTTATTTTTGTGTGTGATGTAAGAAAGTGGTCTAGTTTTATTCTTCTGCATGTTGCTGTCCAGTTCTCCTAGCACCATTTGCTAAAGAGACTGTCTTTTTTTCCATTGGATATTCTTTCCTGCTTTGTCAAAGATTAGTTGACTATACATTTGTGGGTCCAATTCTGGGTTCTCTATTCTATTCCATTGGTCTATGTGTCTGTTTTTGTGCCAATACCATACTGCCTTGATTACAGCTTTGTAGCAGAGGCTAAAGTCTGGGATTGTGATGCCTCTGCTGTGGTTTTCTTCTTCAATATTACTTTGGCTATTCAGGGTCTTTTGTGGTTCCATACAAATCTTAGGATTGTTTGTTCTAGCTTTGAGAAGAATGCTGGTGCAATGTTTATTGGGATTGCATTGAATGTGTAGATTTCTTTGGTAGTATTGGTATTTTAACAATATTTATTCTTCCAATCCATGACATGGAATATTTTTCCATTTCTTTGTGTCTTCTTCAATTTCCTCATAAGCTTTCTATAGTTTCCAGCATACATATCTTTTACATCTTTGGTTAGATTTATTCCTAGATATTTTATGGTTCTTGGTGAAATTGTAAATGGGATCGATTCCTTGTTTTCCCCTTCTGTTGCTTCATTATTGGTGTATAAAAATGCAACCGATTTTTGTACATTGATTTTGTACCCAGCTACTGGTGAAATCATGTATCAGTTCTAGGAGTCTTTTGGTGGAGTCTCAGGTTTTCCATGTAGGGTATTATGTCGTCTGTGAAGAGTGAAAGTATGACTTCTTTTTTGCCAATTTTGATGCCTTTTATTTCATTTTGTTGTCTCATTGCTGATGCTAGGACTTCCAACACTGTGTTAAACAACAGTGGTGAGAGTGGACATCCCTGTCCTGTTCCTGATCCCAGGGGGAAAGCTCTCAGTTTTTCCCCATTGAGGATGATATTAGCTGTGGGCTTTTCACATATAGCTTTTATGATGTTTATGTTCCTTCTAACCTGACTTTCTTGAGAGTTTTTATTAAGAAAGAATGTTGTATTTTGTCAAATGCTTTTTCTGCATCTATTGAGAGGATCATGTGGTTCTTGTCCTTTCTTTTATTAATGTGATGTATCACATTGAGTGATTTGTGAATATTGAACCAGCCCTGTAGCCCAGGAAGGAATCCCATTTGATCATGTTGAATAAATCTTTTTAAATGCTGTTGGGTTTGATTTGCTAGTATCTTGTTGAGAATTTTTACATCCATGTTCATCAGGGATATTGGTCTGTAGCTCTCCTTTTTTTTTGGGGGGGGTCTCTGTCTGGGTTGGGAATCAAGGTAATACTGGCTTCATAGAGTGAGTCGAAAGTTTTCCTTCCATTTCTATTTTTTGGAACAGCTTGAGAAGGATAGGTATTAACTCTGCTTTAAATATCTGGTAGAATTCCCAAGGGAAGCCATTTGGTCCAGGACTCTTACTTGTTGGGAGAGTTTTGATAACTGATTCAATTTATTCACTAGTTATGGGTCTGTTCAAATTTTCTATTCTTCCCATTTGAGTTTTGGTAGCGTGGGGGTGTTTAAGAATTTGTCCACTTCTTCCAGGTTGTCCAATTTATTGGCATATAGTTTTTCATAGTATTCTCTGATAATTGTTTGTATTTCTGAGGGAATGGTTATGATAAATCCATTTTCATTCATGAATTTATCTCTTTGGGTTCTCTCTCTTTTCTTTTGAGAAGTCTGGCTAGATGTTTATCAATTTTTTTTCAAAAACCAACTCTTAGTTTCATTGATATGTTCTACTGTTTTTTTTTTTTATTCTATATTTTTTATTTCTGCTCTGATCTTTATTATTTCTCTTCTTCTGCTGGGTTTGGGGTTTCTTTGTTGTTCTGCTTCTAGTTCCTTTAGGTGTGCTGTTAGATTTTTAGTTGGGATTTTTCTTGTTTCTTCTTCTGTTTTTTAATTTTTAACGTTTATTTATTATTGAGAGACAGAGAGAAACAGAGCATGAGCATGGGAGGGGCAGAGAGAGGAGGAGACGGGGAATCTGAAGCAGGCTCCAGGCTCTGAGCTGTTAGCACAGAGCCCGATGCGGGGCTCAAACTCACAAACCATGAGATCATGACCTGAGCCAAAGTCGGATGCTTAACTGACTAAGCCACCCAGGGGCCCCTCTTATTTCTTGAGATAGGCCGGGACTGCAATGTATTTTCCTCTTAGGACTGCCTTTGCTGCATCCCAAGGGGTTGGATTGTTGTGTTTTTGTTTTCATTTGTTTCCATATATTTTAAAATTTCTTCTTTAATTGCCTGGTTGACCCATTCATTATTTAGTAGGATGTTCTTTAACCTCCATGCATTTGGAGGTTTTCTTAAGATTGATTTCAATGTTCATAGCATTGTAATCTGAAAGTGTGCATCGTATGATCTCAGTTCTTTTTTATATTTATTGAGGGCTGTTTTGTGACCCAGTATGTGATCTATCTTGGAGAATGTTCCACGGGCACTTGAGAAGAATGTATATTCTGCTGCTTTAGGATGAAAAGTTCTAAATATATCTGTCAAGTCTATCTGATCCAGGGAATCATTCAAGGCCATTGTTTTCTTTCTTTTTTAAAAATAATTTATTTAAGTTTACATCCAAGTTAGTTAGCATGTAGTGCAACAATGATTTCAGGAGTAGATTCTTAGTGCCCCTTACCCATTTAGCCCTTCCGCCTTCCAGCAACCCTCTGTTTGTTCTCCATATTTAAGAGTTTCTTATGTTTTGTCCCCTCTCTGTTTTTATATTAGTTTTTCTTCCTTTCCCTTATGTTCATCTGTTTTGTATCTTAGAGTCCTCAGTGAGTGAGGTCATATGATATTTGCCTTTTCTGACTGACTAATTTCTCTGAGCATAATATCCTCTAGTTCCATTCATGTAGTTGCAAATGGCAAGATTTCATTCTTCTTGATTGCCGAGTAATACTCCATTGTATATATATATACCACCTCTTCTTTATCCATTCATCCATTGATGGACATTTGGGCTCTTTCCATACTTGGGCTATTGTCAATAGTGCTGCTATAAACATTGGGGCGCATGTGCCCCTTTGAAACAGCATACCTGTACCCCTTGGATGAATACCTAGCAGTGCATTTGCTGGGTATTAGGGTAGTTCTGTTTTATTTTTTTTGAGGAACCTCCATACTGTGTTCCAGAGTAGCTGCATCAGTTTGCATTCCCACCAGCAGTGCATAAGAAATCTTCCTTCACATCCTTGCCAACATCTGTTGTTGCTTGAGTTGTTAATTTTAGCCATTCTGACAGGTATGAGGTGGTATCTCTTTGTGGTTTTGATTTGTATTTGATGATGAGTGATGTTGAGCATTTTTTCATGTGTCAGTTGGCCATCTGGATGTCTTCTTTGGAGAAGTGTCTATTCATGTCTTCTGCCTATTTCTTCACTGGATTATTTGTTTTTTGGTGTTGAGTTTGATAAGTTCTTTATAGATTTTGGAGACTAACCCTTTATCTGATATGTCATTTGCAAATATCTTCTCCAATTCTGTTGGTTGCCTTTTAGTTTTGCTGATTGTTTCCTTCACTGTGCAGAAGAATTTGAAAAATTTACAAAAAAATAATAATATAATAGATAACATTAAAGAAAAATAGTATGAATTGAAAATAAAAATAATTTTTTTCTCTTTCTGTATTCAAGAATAAGAAAACAAAAAGAAAAAAAAATGAATAGATGGACCAGTGAACATACTGAAATACGATTGAAATTACATCGGTTTCCCCTAGAAGTCAAACTATGAAGCACTTTATAGTCCCTGAACTAAGCAGGCTGAGAGAATACTGGTGTTCCTGAAGATTGAGGTTTGCCCAGTCGGGCAAGGCTTAGTGTAATGGCTCCGTTCTCCACTAGATGGCGCTGCTAGGTGTGTTGTGCGTGAGTGGGAGGGGTGGAAATGGCATCACCCAGCTACCCAAGTCTCTAGTATTGGATCTCTATTCTCCCTGACAAGCAATTGCACACCTGTCCTTTGTCTCTGGCTTCTTCCCACTCCCCATTTTTACACTGTTCATGACCAATTCGTCAGGTTGCCAGGTAGAACCTCCCTCCTGAGTTTTGTCTCAGATTTGGCTGTGTTTCCCAACCCCTCACTTCTGAGGAACTGTGGCTTTGACCCCCTCAGACCTTCTGGGCGAGGGTCTCACCAAGCAATGGCCGGGTGCTCGCCCACCCCCAGGAATGTTTGCAGGACCATGTTGCTGCTGATGCCCAGAGACTGTGCCTGGGTGCCAGCCCACCCCAGAAAAAGTTCATACGATCATGTAGCAGCAGTGTTTCAGGGATTATGGAAAATCACAACACATATCTGGCACCAGGCTTCCCACTTAATGTCCTTGTTCCAGCACCAGCAAATGTGGTTGTTCTCTGGGGTCCACTGGGATCTTTGCCTGTGGGGTGGCCACACAGTCTCTACCAAATGTCCTCCCAGCAGGAGAACTGCCTCTCCCCATTTGTCCTGAGGACCCCTCGGACCTCTCTCACTGCTCCTGGGGATTCACCTTTCCCACCAGAGCACTCCCAGGTATTGAGCTATGGAGTTTCAGACTCTGCGCTCCCCCTGCTTATAGAGTCTTAATGGAATTTAAACCCTCTCCTTTTTCCTTTCTCCCTTTTTTGTTCAGTCCCTGTGGCTGTTTCCACTTTTCCACTTTCTCTCCAGCTGCTTTTGGGCGGGTGCTTTTCTCACGTTCTCCCCCCATCTCCTTCCTCTCTCTGCAAGCAAAAACAGCTCCCTGCCCTCCGCAGCTTCTCTCTCTCCCAGTTCACCTCTCTGCGCTACATACCTGCTGAGTTTCTGTGGTTCAGGTTGTGCAGATTGTTGTGTGAATCCTCAAAGCAGTTTTCTAGGTGTGCAGGATGGTTTAGTGTTGATCTGGCTGCATTTCAGGGATGAAAGATGCAAAAAAACAACAACAAAAAAAAAACCCAAAAAACTTCCATGCTGTACTGCCACCTTGGCCCCTCCCTCATGGCAGTTGTTTATTGATTTTCTGTCTAGATGATCTGTCCATTGTTGTAAGTGGAGTATTAAAGTCCCCTGCAATTACCACATTGTTAGCAATAAGGTTACTTAGGTTTGGGACTAATTGTTTTATATATTTCGGTGCTATCAAATTCGGTGCATAGACATTTATATTTGCTAGCTCTTCTTGATGGATAGACCCCATAATTATTATATAATGACCTTCTTTATCTCTTGTTTAAAATCTAGTTTGGCTGATATAAGTATGGCTACTCCAGCTTTCTTTTGACTTCCAGTAGCATGATAAAGTTTTCCATCCCCTCACTTTTAATCTGAAGGTGTCCTCCGTTCTAAAACGGGTGTGTTGTAGACAGCAAGTAGATGGGTCTTATTTTTTTTTTTTTTTATCCATTCTGATACCCTATTCTTTTGATTGGAGCATATAGTCCATTTACATTCAGTGTTACTATTGAAAGATATGGATTTAGTTAGAGTCATTGTGTTATCTGTAGGTTTCATGCTTGTAGTGATGTCTCTGGTCCTTTGTGGTCCTTGCAACATTTCATTCACAGAGTCCCCCTTAGGATCTCTTGTAGGGCTGGTTTAGTGGTGATGAATTCCTGCAGTTTTTGTTTTTCTGGGAAAACCTTTATCTCTCCTTCTATTCTGAATGACAGGCTTGCTAGATAAAGGATTCTTGGCTGCATATTTTTCCTGTTCATCATATTGAAAATTTCCTGTCACTCCTTTCTGGCCTGCCAAGTTGCAGTAGATAGGCCTGCTACTACCCTTATGTGTCTACCCTTGTAGTTTAAGGCCCCTTTATTACTAGCTGATTTCAGAATTCTCTCTTTATCTTTGTATTTTGCCAATTTCACTATCATATGTCATGCAAAAGATCAATTCAAGTTACGTCTGAAGGAAATTCTCTGTGCCTCCTGGATTTCAATGTCTGTTTCCTTCCCCAGACTGGAGAAGTTCTCAGCTATTGTTTGTTCAAGCACACATTTGGCCCTTTTCTCTCTCTCTTCTTCTGGAACTCCTGTGATACAGATATTGTTCTGTTTCATTGAATCACTTAGTTCTCTAATTATCCCCTCATGATCCAGAATTTTTTTTTACCTCTCTTTTTCTCAGCTTCCTATTTTTCCATAATTTCATCTTCTTTTTCACCTATTCTCCCCTCTGCCTCTTCATTCCTTGCTGTTACCACCTCTATTTTATTTTGCGCCTGATTTATAGCATTTTTAAATTCATGATTACTATTTTCTAGTTCCTTGCTCTCTGTAGCAATAAAATCTCTGCTGTCTTCTATGCTATCTTCAAGGCCAGCAATTAATCTTATGACTATTCTAAATTCTTGTTCAGTTGTATTGTTTATATCTGTTTTGAGCAATTCTTTGGCTGTCATTTCTTCTTGGAATTTCTTTGAGGAGATTTCTTCCTTTTCATCATTTTGGCTAGTTTTCTGTCCCTTGTGTGTTTTAAAAGCTTGTTATATGCCCTGCACTTGTGAGCACTACTATATTAAAGAGGAGTCATGCACTGTCCAGGGCCTGACCCTTCAGGAGGTATTTATTGGAGTGTTACTTGCTCTCTGTTGTGACTTTGGTTACTTTATCTTCCTACTCATAGTGATGTTTTGGACCCTCCACCAGGTGTGCTGTGATTTGTTCATTGAAGTAGACCTATGGCCTGTCAGGTTGTCCTGGTGGGTCCCTCGAAGTGACTCTGTCTCTTTTCCTCCTGGACTCTTGGGGTTCAAAGTCCTTTGGCTTCAACACTTCTTTGAGAGATGAGGGAACTTTGATCCCCCTACTTTCAGCCATGTTGGCCCCTCTTTCCCTAGAAGGTACTTAAATACCATTTTAAAATGACCATAATGATAAAAGAATCACAGCATTTTCTATCATATTTACTTTGTTTTTGAATATGTGGTTAATTCAGTTTTCTGAAAGTAGCTAGAAAATCGTTGTGAAATTCACATTCAGTACCCTTACTTTTATTTTCTGAAGGTGTTTACATAATGCTTAAAGAAAGAGAAAATAATCACAACTTCTCTCTCTCTGTCTTTATGCAGACCTACATAGTTTGCATATTTGCCAAATTTAATGTTAAAATGAAAAGCATCTTCAATCTTTCTCACCAGAGTCTTTAAGTCTTTACTTTTTCCTCTGAATTATTTAAACTGTGTTTCTTAACTCCATTTACTTGCTCTTTTGTTTCTTGGATAAAATACCTATAGTTGCAGGAAATTCAGTCCTCACTTTGTCTGAGAGTATTCTGTTTATCTGTGGAAGTTTCAGTGATCAGTTGGCTTTGGAGTGACTAGTTTTCTCATTATCATAGGGATTCAGGTATATATCTGCTAACGGAAGTATACTACATAAAGACATAGTGTGATTGGCTTCATTCATGTGGAAGAATAATGGGTTCCATTTAGGGAAAACATGTACTGTATCTTAACAGCATGAGTCAGCAGAATATGGCAGTTAACAACATGGGCACTGGATTCCAGCCGACTGGATATGAACCTCAGCTCTGCCACTCATTGGTTATGTGAGCTTAGGCAATTATTTAATCCTTCTTTGCCTCACTAGTGATAATAAACTGTATCTATTAAAATAGATATCTACTTGGATAATAAACTATATCAAATAGAGTGTGTTGTGAAAATGAAATAAATTAATTCATTTGGAAAACATAGATCAAAGAATTAAAAAAAAATTAGCTATTATTTGAGGTCCTGCTCATTCCTTTTCAATTTGGTACCAGAAAGGGATGTAGGAAGAGGAATCTGAAAAGTCTTTATTTTTTAATGTTTAGAAGGGCTCAGGGCACCTGGGTGGCTCAGTCACTTGAGTATCTGACTTCCACCCAGGTCATGATCTTGCAGTTTGTGAGATGAAGCTCTGTCCTGACAGCTCAGAGCCTGGAGCCTGCTTTGGATTCTGTCTCTCTCTCTCTCTCTCTCTCTCTCTGCCCCTTCCCCACTCATTCTCTGTCTCACCCCCCCTCAAAAATAAATAAACATTAAAAAATTAAAAAAAAAAGAAGGCCTCTCCACAGTCAAATGTCTGAGCTGTTTTTAAGTTAATCTCTCCACTTCGTCACTTAAAAAACAAACAAACAAAAACCCACAAAAAACCCCAACAAAGCAAAACCCCCAAAATACCTGCACTGTAAAGGGCCAAAACAATTTAAAATTTTAAGTGTCTCAAAAATGCCTTAAAGATGCCCATAGCCTCCTTTATATGGTGCAAAGCAGGAAATAAATAAGAAGTTTGGTTATGTGAAGCACGGGGTTCAAGGAGAAGGCAGGGGTCATAGAGAAAAGTGATATTTAATTTAGACATGGTGAGTCTGTATTCTGTAAATCATTCAGGTGAAAAGATTTAAGAGGATTTTATATGAATTTGGAATAATAGTCTATGAATGGAAATATGTATTTGAGAGTTTTGGACAACTGAAAGAGCAGAAGTTGTTTGGAGAAATGGAATAATAATTAGTGGGCAGATGATTGTGGTCATAGAGCATGATATAACAGTTTAGGATTTTAGAAGTAGAGCAGTCCTGGCTTATGACAAACTGTAGTATGAGAAAATTGAAATTAAGAGGATGTAAAAGAGGGTAAATTTTCACTTTTATAATCACATTGGAAAATGACTTTGCTGTTTGCAGAATTCTTTTTAAATAAAATAATGAGGGGCATTAAGGGAACTGGATTAGAGGTCTGAATGTCTTCTTTTCTAGCTGCCCTGCCTAATTTCTCCTACAACTTAGTCCCTGGTAGAAAGTAGCTATTCTTAGACTCATGATAAGCTTTGGCTTTTTAAAAAGACTTCTTTAAAGGAAAGATTGAGGTTAAATAATTTGACACCTATAAAACCTATTTCTGTGCAAAATAAGTTGCCAACAGTGATGTAATGAAAATACTTGATATTAGCTGTCAATAGTGAATGTTAAGTGTCCCAATGTAGGGAAGGTAATTGACCAAGGCAGGTGTGAACATGGCTTAACTATAGATAAGATTGAGGTCTTCTGAAGAGTTCTCCTAAGTTCTGCTCCCACTCATAGTGAAGTTCACTTGGGTCATATAGATGACTTGGGTACCTTATTGTGAAGGAACTTTATGCTACTGGGCTTGTTCACAGACTATGTGCTGTTGTTTTCTTCTCAGGCCTCACACAGGGTCTGGCTTTCACCCTCTTCCCTACTTCACTAAGCACAGTTTTACAGTAATGCCCCATAGATGTTATATTGTATTCACCACTTTGAAGTCTTTTGGAGCAGTAATGGTTTAATCCTATTTTTGAAAGCAATTCTTGATGATCTATAAATTTATGTGTTGATTATATCAAGATGATTTTGACAATGATCACCACTTTAAATCCTTAACCAGCCATTTATAAAAAATTAAAGAGCTGTAAAGATACATATATACATATAAATGCATTCTCCAGACAAATGCATTCTCCTTGTTATTCCCTGAGGCTTTAGGTCACAAACCATCTTGTAATCTCCAGGTCTACTGGATGGGAGTATGTCTGACACCTTTTCCCAAAGTAGATCTGACTGAAAACATGGTCTATTACTTCCCCAGCCTCCTTTTTGAGTTTTATTCTGTACTATTGCATCCCTCCTGATGGTCAGGGGAAGCAAGGAAAAAGGAGGACATGCCTCTGGCTGGTTAGCACAGAAGAACTAAGGCAGCTTTTATAGAACTCATTTATCCTGGATTTAACACTACTTTATGCTTGCTTTTCTGAAGAGGAGATGTGAAGGTGAGGGAGGAAGAGAAGTAAACGAAGGAGGAGAAGAATGGTACCCCTGCTGTGAGACAAGCCTCGGGAATCTAACAGGAAGAAGGCAGGAGAGAGAATCCTAAAAGAAGTTAGGATTCCAAATTACCATAGCACCTTGAAGGCAGAGCTTTAACCTTTGTCATACACAAAACTTCACCTTGTATGACCCAATACTATCGTTGTCTCCACCACCGCCATCACATGCTCTTCTTGGAGTGGAAGTAAGAAAATGGAGGAGAGACTTGGGCTCCTTCTGGGAGATCAACATTTGTTTATTTGTTCACTCAACACATTTTGATGTTCACTGAGTACTTATTTATATAGTCATTGTTCTACACACTGTGTGGCTAGTGGGAAAGAGATTTAGAGAAATTGGAATTTTGATTGTTTCTGGATTTATACAGAATAAAAAATAATCTCAATCACTCTTATAATCTCCCTGATGGACAAATGTTATGTACATATGGATTGGTAGTTTCTATACCACCAACCTATGAAATGTTAGAGTCTTTTACTCCTTTTCTTCTATATATTTTAAAATAATTTATTAATATATTTAATTACTAAAGATTGGGAAATTATCCAGGTCTATTTTCATTCCAAGGTAAGAAGTTGTTTGGAGACATACCAATTTATTGTCTTGGCAGTTTGCTTAAACTGGCTCTATGGTTTTTAGTCTTCTGAAAGCCAGGGTGAAGAGTGCCAGGTTATTTGGCAAGATTTCTGTTCCACTGTGCAGTCAGACAGACATATGCTGAGCTGTGGAATAAACCCAAACCTTTTCTTAGACTAGGGACTTATGAGGCCTCTGAGGATGTAGGTCATGGTCACTACCATATACTGAAGAACTTTATATTGAAGATCTGCCAGTGCATAGCTGAGATGGTAAACTTGTGGCTTTCTGTTGAGAGCAGACATGAGCCATTCTGACTGAATGTGGAGTTTCTGGACTGCTGGTAAATTGGCTAGAGATTACCAACACAGGGATGTCCCCATGCTGACATTTGGCCAGAGAATTTGGCACCAAAGAAGGCCTTCTTGGCCAGCTCCTGTGAACAAACTGGCCTAGAGTCTGACAATGAGAGTTGATAGTAATCCAAGGCTAAGGTGCTTCTTTGGAGAACATCTAAAGTTCCGTTTTTACTTATCTTGTTTTTGTATCTTTTCATAATTATAATTCAATAATTTATATATTTCTCTGTTAATAATTGCACTTGAATTCAGCTCATCTGATCTGCTTTTCTATTATACTAAGTGAAATTATCAGTTATTTCTAAAGAGAGAATTGGTATTGTGTTCTTTTTGTTTTCAGTTAAGTTTAAGAAGTTAAACTGTATCTTTGGGCAGTTTAGGACGTTACATACACTTCTGATGGTGGGGTTTGGAAACCTCTTCCTAAGTTACTAGGAGTGAAGAATGTGGTAGGAGTAACTGGATGTGAAAATGTGAAATTAATGACCAAATCTGCCATCTTATAACAAGTTTCTTGCCCCCGTGGTGAACTTCTCTGTACAAGTGGAAAACTGGAACAGCAACAGGTTGGTCCCTTTACTTAAGTAATTAATTAAAAAGTCTTGATCCTTCCTTGGTGAAATGGAGGAGATTTCCAACAAGAGAATAAAGTTTGCAGTGTTGGCGTGGAATGTTGGAAGCTGGACAGCTCCATCACCGGGATCAACCTGGTCCAATCTTTTTGCTACTTGTTCCATGTTTTAATGGGTTAGTGTCTCTCTTGAGTGCATATTTATTTAATCTTTTGCTCACATTTGGCTTTCTCTCTTTAAGTCTTCATTTTTGTCTTGTTTATTTCAGGTTTTCATGTAGTTGCGATATATGGAGACATGACTCTCATGTGTCTTATTTAATTTTTTTCTCTAGTTACAAATTCTGTTCTCTCAAGCAGAGATCAATGAATTTTGCTCTACATTTCAAATAACAGTAGCTATTATTTTTAAATAACTAGCCATGAGCTTTATGACATAGGTGTATTCTTTTAAATTATGCCCTCATTTGAATATCTGCCTGTACTGCTATGTTGAAATACAGTTATCTCTGATTTAGTATGATTGCCTATTTTCAGACAATGCATTCTTGAAAATGTGCATGCAAGATGATCAATGGACTTCAAAATTTTAAGATGCCATGGGGTGGGATGGAGAGCTAGTGCTAGAGAGCTGAAATCTATTCCAAAATCCTGATTACTCCTACCCTTTTAGATACTATCTTCATTGATCTATTTATCTTATTTCATGTTACATTCTTTAATTATTTTCTTTCCTATAGACCATACAATTGACAAGCTTAAGTCTCATCATTTCCTGACTGAAGTTGGGGTTTGTCATATTTGATAAAGCTAAAGTTTGCTTTTTTTTTAAATCCAAAAGCATAATCTTTATCTCCATTGATTCTTCTTTTATGAATTTCATTGAAGTTTAGTAGTATTATTTATATAGGTTGGACACATTTCTTGTTAAGCTTATTGTTAGGAATTTATTCATTTAATTTCTGGGCTATAAAGAATCTATTGACTTTCTTACTTTGATTTTTCTAAGCAGACAATCATGTGATCTGCAAACAATGACATTTTTGTCTTTGTTTCTAATATTTATTGTTCTGATTTCTTTTCATATTGCATTGGCTTTTAATATAACATTTTTTTGGGCTTTTAATATAACATTAAACAGTAGTTGCAGTGGGCACTTTGTCTTTGTCTTTTATATCATGATTTTGATGAGATCTTTATTACTTGTTACTAATTTTAGCATATGAATGAATTGATTTTTGTTGCATTTTGGTTCAAAATGGGGTAAAAAATAGAACATAATTGCACGTAGAACATAATGGCAAATAATTGCACATAAAAGATACTATGACAGAGGTAAAGATGGTGTCACTTCTGGAATTGAACTAGTGGTCAGCTAAAAGCATTGCCATACAATGGCCTGAAATGATCCCTAGGCAGTTTATGTTCAAAAGTCTACTTTAGGATAGAAACAATTTTTTGGATATATTTATGGAAATGTGAGGTGTATCAAGGTTCAAAGTTATAAATATGACATCTTCATATAAGAAATGTGGCTGTGACTATTAAAAACATGGTCTGAAATTTAAAAAAAAACATTATTTTCTGAGATTAGACCACCAGTGATCAGAAACTGTAGAGGGTACGACCCTCTTCCTCATTACCTCATAAACAAAAATTGGAACATGGATTTCTGATTGTCCCTGAATTTAGACCAAAGTAAGTAGAATTATAAAATGAGAAGGGCACCTAATAAGAAGCATATGCATACCTAGAGAATTAAACTGCTTTCGTGCAGTTAATTTGTGGGCATGTTTAAATTAGTCTTAATTACTTGGAAATACAGATAAACAAGCATCAAAGTACTCTCTATTAAAAAAAAGCATTTCATGATAGCAAAAAACCAAAGTCTAGAAATACTAAAAGATAACTTTGTAAAACTTTAGTTGAAGAAGTTTAAAACATTTTTCTCCCTGAAGAGGCTATAGGTTTTGTTTTGTTTTTATTTTTTGGTAAATTATAGTGCAATAGTATATTAAAAGTAACTCTTTGGAAGAGGTTTGACTGAGAATCCCTCTGGGATGTCTTTAGTGGATCAATGGAAAAACAAATGCATCTGTAGTAGCTCGAGGCTTCATGGCTGCCTAGTTGGCCTGGAGCCCAAAGGGCAGTCACCAGCATTCTTTATGACATCTCCAAAGATGTGTGATGATCTCTGGTGTGGTTAAAGCCACTTTTCTTCTCTTGTCTGAATTGGAGGGTGTGACAGAATAAGAAGATATGTTTACAGGTAGGTTCCCCCCTCCAACATGGACTTCATTAATTCTTTTTGTACATCCAGTGCTCCAGTCAAACTAGATTGGTAGCTGTATCCCAACACTGCCACCATTCTTTGCACCTCTGAGCCTTTACTCTTGTCTGTTACATCTGTCCAAAATTCCTTTTCTAACTTTTTCATCTGTTCTACTCCAACCCAGTGTTGAAAGGCTAGCTGATCTTGAGTAGGTAAAAAAGAAAATTGTAACATTGCCTCATTTGTCTCCTCTTCTCCCAGTGTTGAAAAGCTAGCTGATCTTGAGTAGGTAAAAAAGAAAATTGTAACATTGCCTCATTTGTCTCCTCTTCTCTCTTGTCACTCCTCTGCCACCAACCAAACACAAAACCAACAAAATCAAATTCTCTCTGAGCTTCCATAGCACTGTTTACTTGTTTGTTACATTCTAGTTTGTACAGCAATTATTGTGCATTTTGATCTCTACCAAATTATCAACTCATAAAGGAAGAAAAAAGTATTTTATTCATTTGCCTCTTCGTTATGTATTCTCTGCTTTCTCTCTCCTCACTTTTCACTGTACTTTGCATATAGTGGATATTATAACAAATACTAAAGTATCTTAAAGATAAATTCTGTCATTACAATGAGATGAGATCAATGTACATGGCATGCACCATCTAAAACTCTCTGAAAAGGGCAGTTAAATAAAAAGGTAAAAGAATCAAGGGAATTTTTCTTTTTTTTTTAATTAAGTTTTAAATTTTAATTCTAGTATAGTTAACATACAGTGTTATATTAGTTTCAGGTGTACAATATAATGAGTGATTCAACTATTCTATACATTATTCAGTGCTCATCATGATAACTGTACTCTTATTAAAAATTTTTTTAATGTTTTATTTTTGAGAAAGAGAGCATGAGCGGGGGAGGGGCAGAGAGAGAGAGAGAGAGAGAGAGAGAATGAGACACAGAATCTGAAGCAGGCTCCAGGCTCTGAGCTGTCAGCACAGAGCCCAATGCGGGGCTCGAACTCACAAACCACGAGATCATGACCTGAGCCGAAGTCGGATGCTTAACTGACTGAGCCACCCAGATGCCCTATCTTTTTTTTTAATTTTTAAATTTATTTTGAGAGAGAGAGAGAGAGAGAAAGAGAGAGAAAACAGTGGGGGAGGGGCAGAGAGAGAGAGAGAGAGAGAGAGAGAGAGAGAGAGAATCCCAGCAGGCTCCATGCTGTCAGCACAAAGCCTGACCCAGGGCTTGATCCCACGAACTCTGAGACCATGATCTGAGCTAAAATCAAGAGTCTGATGCTTAACCAACTGAGCCACATAGGTGGCTAGGGTACCATTCCTCCACTCACCACCCCTCTGGTAGCCACCAATTTGTTCTCTATAGTTAAGAGTCTGTTTCCTGATTTGTCTTTCTTTTTCCCCTTTGCTCATTTGTATTGTTTCTTAAGTTCCACATATGAGTGAAATCATACGGTATTTGTCTTTTTCTGACTGACTTATTTTGCTTAGCATTTTACTCTCTAGCTTCATCCATGTTGTTGCAAAAGACAAGATTAAAAAAAATTTGTTTAGTGTTTATTTATTTTAGAGACAGCATGAGTGAGGGGAAGGGCAGAAAGAGAGGGAGACACAGAATCTGAAGCAGCTCCAGGCTCTGAGCTGTTAGCACAGAGCCTGATGCGGGGCTTGAACTCATGGACTTTGAGATCATGACCTGAGCTGAAGTCAGACGCTTAACCTACTGAGCTACCCAGGCGCCCTGCAAATGGCAAGATTTTTTGTTTTGGCTAAATAATATTCTTGTGTGTGAGTGTGTGTGTGTGTGTGTGTGTGTATACATATACATACATACACATACATACATACATACATACATACCACACCTTCTTTGTCCCTTCATATGGACAATTGGGCTGTTCCTGTAACTTGGCTTTTGTAAATAATGATATAATAAGCAGGGTTGCATATATCTTTTTGAATTAGTGTTTTTGTATTCTTTGGGTAAATATCCAGTAGTGGAATTACTGGATCATATGGTAATTCAGCCTTTTAATTGTATGATGACCCTCCATACTGTTTTCCACAGTGGCTGCACTAGTTTGCATCCCCACCAACAGTGAATGAGGGTTGCTTTTTCTTTACATCCTTGCCAACACTGTTGTTTCTTGCGTTTTTGATTTTAGCCATTCTGACAGGTATAAGGTGATATCTCATTGAAGTTTTGATTTGCATTTCCCCGATGATTAGTGCTGTTGAGCATCTTGTCATATGTCTGTTGGCTATCTGTATGTCCTTTTTGGAGAAATGTCTGTTCATGTCTTCTGCCCATTTTTTAATTGGATTCTTTGTTTTTTGGGTGCTGAGAAGGGACTTTTTCTTGAAAGTATTTTAAGTCAAAATTATGATGGTAATGTACCTAGAGCAAGATGGCTCTCATTTAGCTAGATCATGTCACATTCCCTGGAGACACACTCTGACGTGGAGATTTGTGTAGAGGGAATTTACTGGGGAGTGTGGGATGGGACCAGAACCTGTGGAAGGGAGGCAGGATGGAAGCAGGACTGGGCAGTTCCAACATAGGCCTCAGCTGGTCTCCTGGAGAGCTCTGGAGTGAGCTCAAAGTTCTTCCGTCTTGATTTTGAGTCAAAAAGGTCAAGTCTTTATACCACCATGTTGACCTTTATTGGAAAAGGTGACCTTGGGCTAGATGACCCTTTTTTTGCTGAAGGCAGTGACTAGATGGTGACTTGGCTGAGAGCTATCAGCTGCCAGCATTCCCAGAAGCTGGGGGAGTGAATGCCTCAGTTTTAAAGAGGGGATCTGAATGACATATCTTGGCACTATTTCTATACTAACAGGGTTAGGACACTGGTTGGTTAATTTAAGAACTCAGCTAAAGAGGAGAATCATAAAAACAATACATATATATCCACAAATACTTTATTTCAATTTAAAGCATATCAATGTATATTTATTTGCCAATCTTTTAATTATAGGAATAAGGCCTTTATTTGAGTAGACTGTCTGGTTGATGTTATATATCTTTTACAAGTGACATAAAATCATTGTGTAAAAAATTTAGATACTTGTGAAACATATTTTTATACATATTTTGAAAGCAGTATTTTTACTGATTTGCCTTTATTACGTCTTTGTTTTAAAATTTGCTTTATATTTTATCATTGCATAAATGCACATCTATTTTAAAATATCACATAGTTCTATAAACCTTATAATTAAAACAGCAATACTCTATCCCACCCCTTCTCACCTCTGAGCCTACTCTCCATAGGCAGCTATTTCAACTTTTTTGGTCTGGATTTACCTCCATACACATATCTCTATTTTAAATTGTTGTTATTGTCTTGATTTTTCAGTTTAGGTAGTTTGCGTTGATGTCTGCTATACAAACTAATTATTTAGTTTTCTTATATCTCCTGTATTTGTCTCCCTGGCCCCTTTCTTCAACACACACTCTCCCCTTGGCTTCCAAGTGTGGTTATGTTCTAAAGTTGTGGTTGATATTATTGAGCCTATGTTACTATCATTTACAGCTAAACCATGTAGTATGTTATGATTGCATTTACTTTTCTATGTAACTTTTATGTGTGTTTTTTTTTTTTTTTTAAGAGTTAGTGATTATCAGAAACTCTCTCTGTTTCAATCTCTTCAACTGTAAAATGGGAATAATAACTGTACCCACTTCTTTGGGTAGTCAGAGCCATATAAGTGTTAATTACTAATTTTCATTGACTTTTTAAAAGTTTATTTATTTGAGAGATACAAAGACAGTGTGAGTAAGGGTGGGGCAGAGAGAGGGAGAGAGAGGGAGAGAGGGAGAGAGAGAGAGCGAGCGAGAGAGAAAATACCAAGCAGGTTCTACACTGTCAGTGCAGAGCCTGGTGTGGGGCTGGAACTTATAAAACCGTGAGTTCATGACCTGAGGTGAAACCTAGAGTAGGATGCTTAACCGACTGAGCCACCCATGTGCCCCTATTGACTTTGTTTTTTATCTTTCAGTCCCTAACTCATCTCACACTTCTGACCATTATAAATCTCCTTTTAATACACTTCACCACATATTAAGTGCTCAATGAATAACTGTTGAAAGATATGCACAACCAATACTTTAATTGTACTTTATGAACAGCAGAGTAATTTAATTGAGAGGACAATGCATTCAGAATTGGGAGGCCTGGTTTAGGGCCTGGATCTGCCTCTACCTAACTGTATGACCTTGGGCTGGCATATTTGATCACAGCTTTATCATCTGCAAATGAGAGAATTGAATTAGGTAATCCCTAGGGTATTGTTTAGCTCTGTAATTCTATTAATGAAATGAAGGATATGCAGAGAATACCAAAGTGTATACAATATAAGATTGTAATGATATTAACGGCCACCACTTCTAGCAGAAGACCTCCCGAAGACCTCTTAATAACCTGTCAGGCAAGATTATGAAGACATCACTCACACTGAGATAAAGGAGAATTTTGCTTAGTCATTCTGTGCCAGCAATTGTCCTGCCCCTTTGGGACACCTGGTTGTAATTTGAGGGAGCCACCACTAAATGTCGCTATAGGTTACTTAACAGTGGTCAGGAGAGCTCTAAGTGTCAGCCTACAAGCCAAAGAGCTACCGTGTAGTTTCCTTATAGATTTGGAACCATGTACTTGAAATACTTAAATTCAAACATAAGGAAACACTAAGACGGAAATTATGATTTTAAAAAGCAGATGGTAAAACCATCTAAAATGCCCTTTACTTCTTCCATTTGCCTTTTCCCTCAAAGGCTGTTTCTGCGTATCTAGTTACTGGTGTAAACTGGGTAAACTGGTATTTAAAGGAACTCCCAACTGAGGAATTGCTTGACACTTTGGCCTATATGTTCATGATTTCTTTCTTCTCAAGATAAAGACAGCAAGCTACAGAAGGAACTATGGAATTTTCTGTTTCCTGCTTCTCGCTTCTGTTATATCTCCAAGCTTATCTACAATCCTAGGCACTTTATTTCATTAATTTTATGAAAATATGGCATATTTTAACATTAATATTTACTTATTTTAACATTTCTCAAATTGTAATGCTTTATATAATCAATGGGAACATATAATTAGTTTTTTTTTCTTTTTTAGTGATGTCTTATAATCAATGATGTCTTACGTGATAAAATACCATATCTGCTATTATGGGATACCCATTTTTTTTTAACGTTTATTTATTTTTGAGAAAAAGAGAGACAGAACATGAACGGGGGAGGAGCAGAGAGAGAGGGAGACAGAATCAGAAGCAGGCTCCAGGCTCCGAGCCATCAGCCCAGAGCCCGACGCGGGGCTTGAACTCACGGACCGCGAGATCGTGACCTGAGCTGAAGTCGGACGCTCAACCGCCTGAGCCACCCAGGTGCCCTAATGGGATACCCATTTTAATTTATTAGATTTTAGTGCTATGTCAAAAGTTGTTTGATAGATAAACTTCCTTTTCTAGTCTGATTTTTTTTTAAACAGTCTCAGAGTGGAAGAAAGCACAATATTTATTGAATGTCCACCATTCAATAAAGTGCATATATGATTGTATTTAATCTTCATCATGCTGTGAAGTGGGGTTTTTTGTTTGTTTTCATTATATAGTCAAGTAAACTTTACACTTTATAGTCAAAGAGGCCCAGAAAGTTCAGTAACTTGTACAAAGTCATACTGCTACAATGGATCACTAATCAAAACAGTGCATTTTTATGTATTTTGGCTACAAATCTTATACCTTTTTTAACAATATTAATTACACTGATATTTTGTGGTGCACAGCTTCTCTTTAGCAGCCCATACAACTCAGCCCTCTTTGAACAACGTACAGCTGTCTTCTGAGAGCCCTTTAAAAATGTTGAGGTGTCCAATTAAACAATATAGGAATGTTTTTTCTGAACTTTAGCCTCAATCTTTGTGATCAGAAGTATGCAGTGAGACTTGATGTCCCTGAGATATGAATTGTTTGTTGTTCCATGGGCTTCCCAGAGTAAACAGTGTCCCTGCAACATGGGGCACAAGACAGCTCAGCTCGTTCAGGGCATTTGGATTTCCTTCGTCTTCTGGCAGACCATTCTAGGAAACCATTTTCATTATACCTTGAATTAAAAAAAAAGTTTCTAACTTATAGAAAGCTGGTTTATCTACTTTAGGATATGGTTTCAATCAGAGTTTACAAGCCTCACGGAGGGCCAGTCTGTATGTTGTTAATGGGAAGGATTTAGTTGTTCTTCCTTAAGCGCCCAAGGGGCAAGGCTGAGAAACAGAGCAAATTTCTTTCAAAGGTCTTTGTTGTGACCATCCCTTGTATGCAAATGGCACTTACGGGTAAAGTCAAAAAGGATGAGAGAACAGAAGGCAGTTTTCTGGTCATCATTGTGTTTGCGTAGGCCTGGGGTAGCTAAATTTTTAATTCCCTGCAACTCTCAGAAATTGCTGGAAAACATTCTCTTCTAATTACTCACCTCATGTCCTGAAGGCCATTTGTTGTCTATAGCCTGTACTTACGTTTTCTGTTTATAATCCTCTTTATTTCAAATTCTCTTATTTCTAAATCTAAAAACAAAACATTAGCAATCTGTTGGAGGTACCGTTCCATTCATCTGTCTAGGGATTTATCGTCAAAATACTTCTTTTATATCAGCAACTTGAGGTCTTACGATGATAAATAATCTTCTGTCCTGTTTTACAATGATTTCCCAAATAGAGGGCCCAAGATAGCATGTATAGTGTATAATAGCCAAAAATTCAAGATTGCTAAGAAATGAGTTGATCACAATTGCTTAAAATTCCCTTGACTTAAAGAGAATACTGTTTGCATGGGGCACCTGAGTGGCTCAGTTGGTTAAGTGTCGGATTTCAGCTCCGGTTATGATCTCATGGTTCATGAGTTTGAGCCCCGCATCAGGCTCTGCATTGATGGTGTGGACCCTGCTGGAGATTCTTTCTCTGCCCACTCCCACATGCTTGTGCATGCACATGCTTTCTCTCAAAATAAATAAACCTTAAAAAAAAAGAAGCAAGAAAACCATTTGCTGACGCAATTTTGAAATGATGTATTTAACTTTCCATCTCTCAAAGGAAGTAATGACTCTATTATATGTTATCTGGGTAACATTGGATAAAACCTGTTTTCACCTATTCAGAGCCATCTGTCCGTGTTTGCAGTGATTGCTCTGGGAAGGAAGGCCAAGTGATAGCTATGAGGCTTTTCATTTTATCTGAGATTCTTGAATCCTCCCATGTGAAATTGATGAGTTATATGATATATGTGGCAAAACGCAAGGAATTCAACAAATACTTATTGAGCACCAGCTATGTGTCATGCATGGTACCATATGCTGTCACTGACATAGTTCCTGCCTTTGGGGGAACTAATATTCTATGAGGGGTGCAGACAAGTAGACAGTTACAGTTCACTGTGATAAGCAGTCTGACAGGGATTAGTGTGGTATGAGGTGAGAGCACATAGCATGGTTCTGATTTGGAAGATCAGGGAGAATTTCTTTGAGGAAGTGCTATCTCCTAGGTTTCTTCTAGGAAGTGCTTTTCTGTGACATTCTGGTGTTTCTACTCTTCTGACTGTTTTTTGTTAATTTCTTTAGCTGGTTCTTTCTCTTCATCTTAATAAATATTAGTGCTCCCTAGTGGTTTGTCCCAGTTCCTTATTTCTTATAATCACACATTTTCCTAGGCACTCTCAATTATAACTGTGGCTTCAACTACCCTTATACACAGTTGGTGCCTAACTATAGCAAGTCTTAGGCTATTAAAAAGAGCTTTATGACTTGAGAGTTTTCTGTAGTTGAATCAATAGGTTGTGATGAGTAAGGAAGAGAGAAGAATCAAAAAAGACATTGAGATTTGTGGTCGAAAGAGGGAATACAATGGTCTCACCAGTAAATAAGATGTGAACAATTGGAGACAGTTTTTCAGTAGGGGAATGCAATGTGTTCAGTTTTGGACAAGTTGGAGATGCCTATGGGACATTCCAGTGCAGATATTTAATAGACAAAGATATTTAATAAAATAATGAATCTGAAGCTTGGGAGGGAGGTCGGGGATGAACATCCATATTTAGAATGATCATCATATACTAATAGTTGAAGCCATAGAATAGATGGATTATGTTCATATTCAATAAATTAAAAGAAAATCTATGTACCAGCCATTGTGACATTTAGAATAGGAATATGAATATGGCTTGGCCTCTGCTTCCAAAGACTGCTCTGGGGTAAGGGGCATAATCAAATAAATGCAATATAGTGTGGCAAAGGTTATTGTAGAAATATGTGCAAAGCACAGAAGTGGCACAAAGTAAAAAGAGATCACACAGGAAGGATGGAAGACGTGTAAGAGAAGCAAACTAGGATCGAAACAACTCCTAGCACTTCTCCAAAGAATATGGGAAGCTTCACAGATTTGCTTGTCGTCTCCCAAGGCACATGTCACATCTCATTCATCAATATCCTCCCAGCAGAACCCAGCCTAATGCTTGCAACATAAGTGCTCTGTAATGTTTGTTGAATAAATGGGCCCAGGGCAGTTGGAAATAAATGAAAAAAAAAAAAAAAAAAAGCATGGGATTTCCTCAAGCCCTAGGGAACACTTTAATCATCTCTTATTAGCCTTTCACGTTGGGGGAACTTGTGCAGGTGCAACTCAAATTCTCTGAAGAAATGAAGATGTAGCAATTTACAATGAGGACAAGGGCTGCGTCTGGCAGTGGTCTAATTATGAAATGTGCTTATGGCAAGCTAGATCTTTTATTTTTGTTTCTGGTGCACAGTAAAGTTGTGGAGCCATTGTTTTTTTGTTGTTGTTGTCAAACTGTCACTTACAGTGTCTGAGATAATATGGTGCGTCACCATTCATTTAAATTTTTTTTTTTTAACATTTATTCATTCTTGAGAGTGAGAGAGACAGAGCATGAGCGGGGCAGGGGCAGAGAGAGAGGGAGACACAGAATCTGAAGCAGGCTCCAGGCTCTGAGCTGTCAGCACAGAGACTGACGCGGGGCTCGAACTCACAGACCGCGAGATTGTGACCTGAACCGAAGTCAGACACTCAACCGACTGAGCCACCCAGGCGCCCCATCACCATTCATTTATTAATGACAGCATCAGGCTTTTAAACAGGAACCATCACATTGGGCCTTGCAACCTCCATGCTTGTTGTGTGTCCATTTAAATGATTTGTAATCATCAGTAATTATGAAAATGTCTTTCTTTCTTGACCTTCTCCCTCCCCTCCTACCCCACCCTCTAAGTTTACATGTTAGTATTTTATCAGCTTGGATTACAAATTAACATCCTTGACTTTCTTTTCTTTGTTTTTTCCTAAAGATATATTTAGTTATATCTTAGTAAACAAAATACTATGAAAAAGAGAAAGACATTGTGTTAAAGCCTTATGATAGAAGATATTCCCACCACTTCATTAGTCAGATCCCCTCCAAGAGTTAAGCACCTGCAACGTCATTGTTCAAGGCTGGTACCAGTTTCAACCCCATCTTTCCTGTGAAGTTTGAAGGAAGGACTCATATCATTAAGCACCTACAACTAAGCTTGAGATGAATATACTTCATACCATAAGTCATTATCCATGTAGTTTAGCCAAGAGCATGAAGATTTTCCAGTTTATAATAACTTGAAGATCATTCAAAGGAGGCCAATCCCTCCTCCCTGCTCCCAGCTACTTGCTCTTCTTGAGCCCAGGCTTCAAGTAAATTTGTAACTTTTTCCTTGCCTCCCCATTCACCATAATGGGCTTAGTGGCACAGATATAGCCCGTGGGTATTGGCGAAGTCCGTAGAGTAAGTGTGGCTGGAGACAGAGCTGGAGAAGAAGTCTAGAGTTCCCAGAAATAATAGTAATAGTTACTTTTTTAAAAAAATGTTTATTTTTGAGAGAGATAGACACAGATTGCAAGTGGGGGAAGGGCAGAGAGAGAGAGAAAGAATCTGAAGAAGCTCCAGGCTCCAAGCTGTCAGCACAGAGCCTGACATGGGGCTCGAATTCACGAACTGCGAGATCATGAGCTGAGCCAAAGTCAGACGTTCAACCGACTGAGCCACCCAGGCGCCCCAAAGATAGTTACTTTTTATTGAGCACACATCCTCGTAAATTCTTGCAAAATAGTCTAAGGTAAATGGTCTTGTTCTGATTTTACAGATAAGGAATTGAAGCTCAGAGAATTTAAGTGATGAACCCCAGTCCACATAACAACGGGGCAGAGCTGGGATTTTGGCCCATTCCCTTTCCATTAAGTTGCCCTGCCTCCTCGGAAGCACACTTTAGGCCTAGCCATGCTTTTATGTGAGTGTCTTTTAGAAAAAGGTGTCAGGTTGCTAAGAGATACATAACAACAGTGACTTTCTTCTCTGTTCTTGGGAAGGCAAGTGGTGATGTGCCAGGGCGAGGTGGGAATGAGGAGGAATGCAACAGGGAGGATGAGAGTATAGATATTGGTAGCAGCCAGTAGTTGGCTGAAGATGTGGATTCTCTTCTGTTTACTTCAAACATGAGTATGAGTAGGCAGGAAATGAGAATAAGTTTAGTGACAACACTTCTCTCTACATTAAGGAAATGCAGTCTTAGAGATGAAGGATAATTGGAATAATTAATTTGGAGTAAAGATCCCGACTTTCTAAAGATTCATGACCATGGTGAATTATGCTAGTAATTTGGAAGGATACACTCCCAGCTCCTCAAGGGCATAACAGTTCCAGGGAAGTCCACAGACCTATGCAGCGTGAGCAAAATGGTATTTCCTTCTGTGAATTTCTTTGTTCCTTGGTGCTCTCTTTGGCTTTACCTAGTGGCAGATCTGGAAATCTGGAGCTGTCAGCTCAAGTCCAGTCCCTGCAGAGCACAGTGGCAATGTTCCAATTCCTTATGGTGGTGAGTGTGAAGACGATTCTGCATGCAGGGTAATATTTATGGCTTGTCAGCTGTTGGCACTATAGAAATGGGCTCAAGATGGCTAGAGCAGCTTTAGTGGATGATGAATGTTTAGAATGATGATCTAGGGAACTGAGTTACAGCACAGCCTCCTAGCGTCAGAACGTTCTAGTCCAGAACATTCCCTAGAAGAAGAAATTCTTGATTCAGCAGTAACCCAGGGCCAAATATGACCAGAGATGTTGAACATTTGCCTTGGACTTGCTGTTTACCTCAGAAAGTCCATTTGCTCATAGCTTTGTGTGTGGTATGTGTCTCCTTGTCCACTTCCCTGATACATCTGAAGATGTGGGTGATTGAAGGGGCTTATGTCTGTTTCCACCCTGCCCTTGTCCCATGACTCAGTCAGTTGATCATCACCCTGAGCTTAGTGTTAATATTTATTTCTGAAGAGTAAGACAGAATAAATCTATCCACGTATCAATGCCGTTATGTGTACAAAGTATTTTAAAGTATATGGTTTTCATTTCATCTGCATAATAACCTTCTATGTGGGTAGGAAAAAGTCTATTATGTTCTCTTGAAGATGGGAGCCCATGATTTAATCACAGTTATGAAAATAGTAATTAGTGGAATCAGGACTAAAGTCAGGTGTTTTTGATTCCTAGGTCCATACCCAGAGGCAGACAAACTATAGCTTAGGGGATGAATCTGGCCCACTGCCTGTTTTTGTACAGCCTGCAAGCTAAAAGTGGTTTTCACGTTTTTAAATAGTTGGGAAAAAAAGTAAAAGAAGAATAATATTTTCTGACATATGAAAATTACATGTAATTCAAATTTCAGTGTCTGTAAAATAAAGTTGTGTTGGAATACAGCCACACTTATTGATTTATATATTGTCTATGACTTTTTCATGCCGAGTTGTGACAGAGACCTTATGGCTCACAAAGTCTAAAATATTTACTATCTGTCCTTCTATAGGAAAGGCTTGTCAACCATGGTGATAGATGATTAGTGAATAGAGATCCCGGTACATATTATGGTATTAGATTGCTAGGGTTACCATAAAAAGCATAAACTGGGTGGCTTAAAACAACAGAATTTCATTGTCTCACAGTTCTGGAGGCTAGAAGTTCAAAATCAAGGTGGCAGCAGGACCATGATCTCTCTGAGACTAGGTAGAATCCTTCCTTGCCTCTCCCTGCCTTCCGGTGGTGGCCACGAATCCTTGGTGTGCCTTTGTTTGCATCTGCATCCATCCAGTCTCTGCCTCCATCATCACATGGCTGTCTTCACTTCATCATCCTTCTGTGTGTGTCTGTGTCCGTGTCCAAATTTTCCCCTTTCTATAAGGATAGCAGTAATATTGGATTAGGACTCACCCTAATGGCTTTATCTTAACTGGATCGTCTGTAAAGACCCTATTTCCAAATAAATTCACATTCATAGATCCCAGGGGTTAGGACATTAGCATCTCTTTTTGGGGGACACAATTCAACTGATAACACTTTTTTCACTATAATGGATTGTCCCCACATTAGCATTAGTCTTCTTCTTTCCCTACCTCAATCCCTTTGTTCCTCCTTCCCTGCTTCTTCCTTTTCCTCCCTCTTGCCTCCCTTACCTCAGTCACTATACATTCAGCAAACGTTTATGATGTCCCTACTGTGTCCTCATCCTTACACCCATCACTATGCTAAAGCATAGGGTACAAACTTGATGAAGAGTTGGCCTCTGATAAGCAGTGTGGGTCAACTTCTATCAAGGGGTTTGTATAAGGGACAGTAGATATTACAGTCAAGATTTGGAGGGATCTTAAGCATCTAAATTCCCCAATATTGAGTAATAATATTTCAAAATAATTGATTTAAAGTATTTAAATTTAAATAATTGATTTAAAGTATTTAAAGTATCACAGCTTACTGACTCAAAAATTATAGATGCTAATAGACATAGAATTTTAATGTAGACTTCCCTTACTGTTCTTTTAAAATCAAAATGTACTGAAATATTCTGCTCCTCTCATTTGCTTCAGTTCCTTCTATCTTTCTTCCTTTCAGCAGGTATCAGGTCCGATTAGGATATTCTGCTCCAGGAAGAACAATGGAATGACCCTGAGTAGGGTCATTTGGCCTTGTTATATTAAGTTGATGGCTTTAGAGAGATTTGGTCTGCAGCCTTGAGAAATGAAGCTCGACATCACTCAGTGGGTGTCATTTGCCCCAATATGTTGTATTTTGTTGTGTCTTCATTGAGGCTCTTTGTTGTTCTGCTCTCTCCTCCTGGCACTAATTGGCTATGTTCAAATACTGTCATGAAGTGCATGAAATGTGTTCTGACAGCTTCTCCTCCCTTTGCCCCAGAGCATACCATCTTGTTGGTCTCACAGGATCTTCCTGGCCAGGGTCAGGGGTATGAGGGTGCAGCCAAGGGAGTCTGGCCTCTTCATGGTGATTCTAGTGGGGGCTATTTGTGGACAACAGCCTCGGGTGCCATCATTTTACCTCTATGTTATTTGTAAGCCATGGAATTCCTTCTGCTTGCTGTATATTCAGAGCTTCCTACTGGTTATCTACCTCAAAGATACTAACCTGGTGGAAATATCGAAGGTCCGCTCCCTGCAGGAAGGGGGGGAGCTGGTACTAAAAATGTAATACCTCTTCTCCCAACGGTATTCTCTTCCTAGAGTTCCTAGAGTTCCTAGAGTTCACAGTTGCTGTCAACCTTAACTTTATTTTTGGACTTTATATATACATTTCTCAGTTTATGTTCCACCTAGCCCTTTTAAGGGAGCTTAAAAAAATCTCGTATATAATTCACTATGAATGCAAAGGGTCATTAGCTTTTATAAATGATGCTGAGTAAGAAGAAATTAGTGTTTATCAGTAAAGAACCTTTGATATTGGTATTGTCGGACTGGAGCAACCTCACTTTGTTAGTTTTTAAATGAATTTCTTATTGTACTCTGAAGGTTACAGAGTACGATTCTCATAGCACAGTTCTACCCTAGAAATACTTCTGAAGGTCAGTGACCTGAATCTCGATTTGACTACTTACTAGTTAAGAACACCCGGGCAAGTCACTTAACCTTTCTGTTTCTTGGTGTCTCACAATGAGATTAATAACACTACTTTATAGTGTTGTTTGGAAGTTGAAGTGAAACGATGTGTGTCAAGGTGCTTTAGAGATTGGAATTTTTATGTAAATGTCAGAAGGCATTGGTATTGCCACTAATTAAAATTATACTTATGGAAATTCAAAGACACTTTTTCCTTTTTGTGAAGTCAAAAAAGGCATAGTTATCATTGTTGCTAACTTGCTGTGGGTATAGCTGAGACCACTGATTCTCAAGGAATGGTTCCCAGACCAGGAGCATCAATCTAACCTGAGAATGTGTTAGAAATGCAAATTCTTGGGCCCTTTCCCATACCTTCCACATCAGAACCTCTGGGAGGTGCAACCTGTTTAACAAGACCTCTGGGTGATTCTCATGCCACTAACACTTGAGACCCACGGACTTAGATAAGTTATGCCCAATTGGGTATGTGTAGGTTCTGAATTTGCTGATTTTTTTCTTAATATGGCTTTCCTCTCAGACATGGGAGGGATCTGAAAAATACAAATGTGTGCACCTAAGATTGAGTTACCACCATTAGTTGACTTCCTGCAACATGCCTACTGGGTGTCCCATTTTCAGCATTGACAGAGATCCTAGGATTGGAGGTTCTGGAAGCATTACCTTTGTTAAACACAAACTTGTCAGATTATGACGGGGACCCAGTGAGGGATTTAAGGTGGCATAGTAACAGTTGAATGAGAGGGCTGTAAACTATTCAGTGAGATTCAATAAAGCTGCACTGAGCTTGATTCCTGTTTTGGCTACCTCTGAATATCAAGTGTTGTCGTCCCTCAAACAGTCTTTAGTCTTCCTCACATGAACACTCACCTATTAATGAGTCTGAGCCCTACCCCTGAGATGCTCTGCCAGGTCTCAGAAAAAGCCAAGTGCCCTATTGTACACCCTGTATTTTCCCATCATGTCCCTGGATTGCAGCTATAGCGTGGCGGTCATGACAGGTGGTCGGTAGTTACTTGGGTGAAGTGAAAAACAGAGCTATAAACTTAATTAAGCTGGAGGAGGGGAAGGTGGTGGGGAAAACATTAGGGAAATCACGGTGCTATTGTGTTGATCCACAAGGGCAGAGGTACATGGAAGGTGTTTAATAAGTATTGAATGAATGAATGAGGAATGAATTTTGTGTTTTGGAGCTAACCTGCCTATTTAACTTAAGAGCATCTATCTTATCCCAAATGAACAGACATTATGCCTTGATTGAGTGAACTATTAGATATGTTTAGTTTTAAATGCAGACATAAATAGATTTGATCTTTCCATGGTTCGAATTTCCTCCCATCAGCTTTCCCTTAATTATCCACAAGTGTTCCAAACCTTCATTAGCTAAATAGGATGCAGATGATGGTCATTAGTCTGGGATATAAATCCTGCTGGCACATTCAATGGCTTTTCACTTGGTTAATTGAAATTTTCAGTATTCATGGACTACAAGAAAACACTGTAATTTTATCATTTATTCAGGGGTATAATTTTTTTCCTTCAGCTGGTCGTGTTTTATAATTATGCACTTAAAAATATGAATGCCACACTTTGCCTGGGGGCATGCCACTATTTTCAGCGTACATGTATCAATACTAGTTTACTAAAGCATGAAGGCCAAATGGAAATTTATGCTTTGTCTAGAAATCCTAAAATTGGCCGACTGTAATGTCTAAGAAAGCATCCAAGTAGTGTGTACTTTGGGGACCCATCAATTCACGTGTAAATGACTTCCAACTTGTTAGCAATATGAGTAGGTCTAGTCCTGACATCTATCACTGAGTAAGAAGTCATCCAGTGTGCCTGTGTGGTACAAATGGCAGGTTTCAAATGGAGATGCTTTACGCAGGCGTCATTCCTTTAAATGGTGCTTAGCTTTCAACTGTTTTTGACCATTTATCAAAACTAGCTGGCCTGTTTTGTAGTGCCTGGCTGAGTGGGAAACACACGTACACACACACACAGGAACAACTGGCACTTGGAATAAAATTTTGTAACATTACCATCTATCTCAGAGATTCGGTTTCTGAGTTCCTTAACTTTTATAATCCAATGCTTAAGCCATTCTCTTGCACCTGGCTTTGTGCCAGTTTAATCAAGTAAGCATCATATGTTTGCTGTTTTTAAAATATAAATCTTAGTTACAGACATTACATGGCAGAAATCAGCTCGGTAGAGTTACAGTGTATCTGTTTGTTTGTTTTTTCTAAACCTACTTTAGTGGGACTGAGACAACGTTGTAATAACTCTCAGAGGTAAACTCTCTCTTAAAAAAGAGTGTAGAACATATGGAGTCTCTTTTCAGTGCTCATTTTGCAAACTGGAGACTCCCATCAGTGAGAATGGGGTGAACAGCTGCCCTTCCCGCGTGTTTTTGTAGGCTGGACTGGATGAGCCATCAATCGCTGATTCTCCGTTTGGGTTCTTGGACCAAGGCCTTACGAGGGCCAGTTTTTCATCACAAGTCACTCTTCCTTCTGCGTTGCTTTTGCCTTTCTGCCCATTTGGAATATTTCTATAAATGGTTGTTAATGTTAATTTAAGGAAGATGTGTTTAGCCACCTCAGTCTTCTAAATTGACCATTTTATAAAATGTTGTGTTATGCTTTTGTGGATCACCTGTAAAACTCTCTCTACCTCTGTTAGGTAATCAAGAACTGACCATGTTATTCAGTCAAATGTTCTTTCCTCAGAGGATGGAGGGAAGAAGTAGGCAGTATATTCATCGATTTCTAAATGATGTGCCTAATGAAATCAGGCCCATTTTCTTTAAATTAGCCAGGGTTCCCATGACCTAAAAGGACATGAATATGGGTTTCCTCATTTCAAAATGAAGAATTCAAGACCTTATGGTCAGCCATCCATCTTAAGCTCACAAGGAGGTCTTTTAAGGAGGGACACTAGAATAAATGCCTAGATTCCTGAGCAATGGCCCATTGGTTTATCTGTCTAGTGATTCTATCATAAAAGGCCAGCAAACTTCTAAGTCCTAATAAGGGGTCATGTTCAACTAGAATAAGTCAGTCACAACCAGTATCTGCCCTTGGCAAAGTGTATCAAAGTAAAGTATATTATAGTGGACACCACAGGGCTCTGCACAGATGTCCCGGTTGCTAGGGGAGCAGCTGGCTGACTACTGTCAGCTGTCGGCCCTCTCAGGAAATTGCCCTTGGCTAAAAATAGTCATCTTGTCCAGGGTCATGCCTCCTTTCCAGGGCAGCTCTTAGCTCCTCCCAAGATGGGGACCAGTCTACCGCAGTTCAGGGCTCCCCGTTTGGTGGGCTGAGACCTTCGTTGAGTTTGTACCGGGGCCTGACTCCCTCCTCTGCTTGGCCCCGCACCCTTCCCTTTCCTTCCACAAGTGGAGTTCCCGAGAGCATCCTCTTAAGTAAACCTCCTGTGTGCTAATCTCCATCTCACAGCCTGCTTTTTAGAGAGCCTGATGTGACCTATGTTTTTTATATCTTTTCCCAATGCCGTGAGTGTCCAGTGTCCTCATTATGTAAGTCTTCATTTCTCTCCTATCAAAATCTGCTTTTGAAATTTATAGGAAAATTAAAAAAAACCTATCATCAAAAATCTGCTCATAGGAAAGAATCTGGTGAACTCATTCCCTCTAAGGTATAACAGACAAACAATTATAATACATGAAATTTTTAATTTGCCCCTTTGCATTGACACTTACACCCTAGCATCCCTTGAGAGTTTGTCTATGATGATTCAAAGCCTGATTGGAAAAACAGAGCTCTAATAAGTGAGATTTCAGGTATCAGTATATAAATGGATAACAAGTAGGGCCTCATCTTTCTAGATTCATTTGGCGAATTGCTACAACTTCTATGTATAATACTGTTCACCCCATGCTGGTCACCTTGCCAACAGGGTTAGAAGCCAGTGCTCTAAAAAGTCATTGTGTACCATTGTGCTTGTGCTCCTGTGACAAACGCAGCATCATGCACACTTTGGTGGAGGAGACTCATTAGCGGTTTCCTCTTTAGTACAAAAATATTGATGCAATAGTCAAGAAGGTCACAGTGTGGGTAAGTCACCATGTTTTGAGCCTTTCATTTCCAGTAATTAAAGTGAACATGTTATTGGAAGGTTTAGAAAGCCCACCCAAAGTCATTTACAATAGCTGTAATTAGGAAACTGGAATGCCAGTTCAAGTCTTTCGAGGGGAACAAAATGAGACCAACCGAGCGTGTAAGTAAAATCCCCTTAGAAAATGGCCAAATTAAGGATACAGACTCTCATTGACCCATGCCCTACCTCTTCCACACTCATTCCAGGTACTGAGATTTCACTGTACATTTGTCCTTTAGTTCAAGTGGTTCCTTTCTATAAATGTAGCATTTCTATAAATGTAGAGCTATTTGTATTTTTTTTTTTTTTTTTTTTTTTAGTGAAGCCAATTTCACCCATCTCTGACTCTCATTTCTCCTCCAAACATGTTTCCCAGGTCACCTGAGTCTATTCTCGAAGGTTGAATGGCATTGTTTAATTTCAAAGATCATTTCCCCTGGGGCTAGCATACTAATGTCTGAGTTCTTAGACATGTTCTTTAATTTATTTTCCCCACTGGTATATCTTAAACTTACTTAAAAATGCAATTAGAGTGTCTCAAGTTGCCTCCACATGGAAGCTAGAATTTGGGTTCTCCAGATTTTGACCATTAGACTGTTTCCTGGAAAAAAATAAGTTACCCCAGCCAGGGAATCAGGGTCATTTCAATGACTAGCTCCCTTTGAGTTTAGACCACTGCTTCTCAACTGGGGGTGAGTTTCTTACCCCTCTCCCCCAGGGGACACCTGGAAATGTCTGGATACATGTTTTGGTTGTCACGACTGAGGTTGAGGGGATGTGCTGCTGAAATCTGGTGGGTAGAGGCCAGGGATGCTGCCTAGCACAGCATGCCCCCACCTTCACAACAAAGAATTATCCAGCCCAAAATGTTCATAGAAAAATCAATAGCCAAGCCAAGTGGATAATAGACGATAGAAATATACAAAATAGAAAATGTATTTTACTACTATCTGGGAGTCTTTTATCTCTTTTTCTCCTTTCTCCCTCGGCTTCACTTTGTAATGTTTTTATATGTGAGGCTGCTTTTCCAGCACTGTGCTTCCAAAATAGTGTTTTGGGATAGGGACTGCAGTTTTTTGTTTTTTGTTTTTTGGTTTTTTTTGCATCCATTCAGTGCATATTATTGGATACCTTTTTTTGTGCCAGGCACTGGGCTAGTGATTGGGCTATAGCAATGACCAAGTCTTGTTGGGTCTTTACCTTCCTGGACCAGGCATTTGAGAGTAAATATTGGGCCCTCTTTCATAACGTGGTGCTTATGTATACAAGTACATAAAGATGAAGGAGGATCATTAGGAAAACATTTGATGGGAAGATTACAGGTGGGGTGGTTCAGTGTAGCATGTTGAGAGCTGTTTCTTTGGCTTTTCTCTCTGTCTCTTTACTGGCTCAATCTTTGAATGACAAGCAAGAATCTTTCCATCCAAAAAAGAATACTGAAACAAAAGAAACTAAAATACACCTTTCAGCAGCAAAGGACAAGATGGCATGGAACTTCCATAGTATATCCAGTCCTGTCAACATGGGCTGCTATTTGTCAGGGTTGTAATTAGGTCAGTGGGTTTAATTATGGTAAGAAGAATGAGTCACATGATCTTATTCTCTTTGAGCAAAGATGGCTGTTTCTTTTAGGGGAGCCATTATTTTTTTTTCATTTTCTTGATAATTCTGTTGTGTCTGTTTTTATAAACTTTTCATCTTGCCCTTCTTTTTTGAAATTTGCTTTTCTTCTTTTCTTTTACCACTAACATTCTTCCTTTCTTTTCTTTTTCCACTTTTAACTCAAACTTTCTAGATAACTTTTATACCTTCCCTCCCAAACAAAGCAAAAACACAAAAACTGCCAGCAAACCATGTATCAAGATCATACCAATCTAAACCTTGAACTTATTTTTTTCATTAAAGATGCTTTTTTGTATAGGTATCCACATCTGTGTTTTTGATCTTTTAATGCTGCATATTATTTTGGGCTAGAATATATGCTGGCTCAGATCTTAATTATCTTTAGGGCTTGTCCCAAAACAAAGCAAAATCATAGGTGAGGTGGGAGATATTTTTATGTTATGCAAGGAAAGAATGTGAGAAAGTTTATGTATATTAGATCTGTAAGCCATACCAAAGTCTTTATTTGTTTTACATTTCTTTTTTCTTTGACTCTCCAACCAAGATAAAATTGTCGGCATAAATGTGTATATGTGTGTATACATATGTATATACATTCATATTATATCTATATGAATGTTTACTGTAACATAGTTTGTAACAGCAAACAAAAATAAGCAAAAAGCAACAACAAAAGGTCCAAAACCTGGAAATTACCAAATATCCATCCAGAAAGGAAAGTATACATAAATATGGCATATCTCTATTATGGAATATGATGAGGCTATTGAGAAGAATGAGCCAATCTATATGAACTGACCTGGAAAGGTGCTGATACTATATCCATTCATTCATTCATTTATTTATAGAGGGGGAGAGAGTGTGAGTGGGAGAGGGGCAGAGGGAGAGAGAGAATCTTAAGCAGGCTTCATACTCAGCGTGGAGCCCAAATGGGGCTTAATCCCATGACCCTGGGATCATGACCTGAGCTGAAATCAAGAGTCAGCCATTCAACTGACTGAGCCACGCAGGTGCCCTACTGATACTGTGTTCTTAAGTAGGATGATATCTCAAGAAAGAAAGAAATTTCTGTACGTGTGTATGTAACATACAGATAATTAATATGTAATTCATGTAATTACATATAATGTAATATGTATTTGGATAAATGGGGAAAGTGTGTAAGGATTTTGTGTTCACAATTTTTATTATTGAGTACCTCAAGAGACTAGGTTTGAAAGGAGATGGACTCATTATGAATATATGTTTTGTAATTAAAGAAAAAGTAGAAAGGTTTACTGAAAAATATTTCTGTACCATTTATGTGGTTGACCACAAAATCTTTTAACTCTTCACAAAACAGTCCAAAAGGAGCAAGCTTGCATATAAATCCCAATTGGCCTTGCATGCTAAAGTGCTTTTTTAGTGGCTCATGAGGCCAGGAAAATAAAAACATATAGCTAGAAAGTAAATCACGGGGAGAACAAATGTGCTAAAGAAAGTAGAGATGTGATGGCAAGACCTGGTACTGCTGTTCAGATTCACAAATCTCTTCAATGGGGAGAAGCTCCACTTCATCACTCAGGCTCATAATAGGTTTCATCTGAAAGATTGGGCATTTGACATTTTGCACATCTTTAAGATAGAGTACCAAGGTGGGTTCTAGAGTCAGACTTCTTGGCTTTGATTCCTCACCTTTTTCCAAGGTATGTGATTTTTGACAATTAACCAAATTGTGCTGCAGCTACCTTGTTTGTGAAATAAAGGTATATAAGAGTCTTATCTCACCCTATTGTTGTTGGCCCATAATCGATGTTCCAACTTGGGTAAGGTGGCAGTGGGAACAGTGAAGGGCAGGCAGTTTTTAAAATCCAGAGAAATCAATGGGGTCATAAGAAGTGGTGCCCACTATGGATTGCAAATGAACAGGGCAGGGTCAATATCATTACACTTTGATGATTCTAATGTGTCACCCGCTTTCCTGTTTTGTAGACCTCCATTTTCAGCACATTGGCCAGCGAAAAGTCCTTATCTGACTGCAAAAAGGTAAGTTGGCCTCCAAGATTTCTAACCTGCTGTCAGAGTCCTAAAAGGCTTCAGAGTTGATGACATTCAATGGAAAAGCTATGGGATCAATGAGAATGTCCTGGTGACATGTTGTAGCTCCCTTTCTTCAGAGATGGCAATTTGAATGGTTCTCTTTAAGGATGTGGAAAACTCTGTTATCATTTGACAGCATTTTGTTATAAAGCAGCTCTGGTTGCATATATTTCTATATTGCTATTATCTGACATTTCATTCTGCAAGATGAGCATCAAGGGAGTCCAGGACAAGCTGCATTGCAGGCATCTATATCTTTGTTTCCAAATTTAAATGTAATAAACATAAACTCAACACAGTATAAAAATGATTTTGCATTTTGAAAGCTGATCATATAGCATAAAAATCTGGTTTGGATTCACCACAGTCAAGTTTGAGAAGCTGTCATGCTTTGCAAAAGGATTAGCCTCGCTAGCATCTGATGGAAGACGTTCCTGTAATGGATCACGTCTGGAGACTGACTGCTATTGCAGTAGCAGTGTGTCTAATTCCTGGCCTTCGCAGTCCAGGGGGCACTTTTATCCGCCTCTTTAATCTCAGGTTTAACTAGATCTTCTCCTTCTTGAGGGGAAAGAAGCGATTTCACAGTCTGAACAACTCAAATAAATTCTTTGACACTATCTATTGATATGGAAAACCAGGTGCATAAAGAGTTGACCTGTGCCTCATATATTAGTAACTTGGCATTTCTTAGGGTTTTATATCATGACGTTGTTTTGCTGTGCTGGTTTTGCTTATGAATTTACTTGATATGGAAATAGGTAGCTGGGATCTTCATCTTTAAAGCTGATGTGAGGATCCACTATTCTGAATGCCATCCATTTCATTATCTTGATAGTTATTTATTGCCTATTAAATCTCCATCTTGATTGAGTTCTGCTGTGTTCGTCTTGGTCTGGCTGTCTGAGAGTAAGGTCCGTGTCATATTCTTAACATTATGGATCCTAGAGGATGAAGGGACTTCGGGGCTTCTCTAGTCTCCCCTTTCTCCCAGAGTGGGACTGCCATTAATATCATATAAAGATGGACTTAGCCTCTACCTTGATACTCTATTGACAGGGAACCCAATGACTCTGACTGTTCACTTGTGAGACAAATCAAACTATTAGAGGATTCTTCATTTTACTGAACCATTATCTGTCTCCTTTTGATTTCTAAGTTTTAAAGTATGAAGGCAGTTAATATGCTTTCTTCTGAATCTTCCCTTCAGCTCACCTATGGGTTAATGATTTTCCTTCTTTATTTCTAGTAGAATATTGTTATAATTGATTTCCAAAATCATGGACTGCTGGGATCTGTCTATCTGGTTTCAAAACTTGGCTCTGCTACGTACCATTTATGTGACGATGGGTTAGTTACACAAGCTATCTGTGCCTCACTTTTATCATCTGTAGAATAAGGATAATAATTATATCTACTTCACATGATAGATGAGTAATATACATAAAGTGTTTAGAACAGTGTTCAACACATAATCAATGCTCTATTAGGTATTATTATTATTATTATTATTTCTAGACCAGGTAATCCTTTTTTGTTTTGCATACTCTTTGTTACCAATGTCAAAAATTATGTATTGTTCTTCAGTTGTGGTCAGTTTGGCAAAAGCACTTTGGGACTTTTCACTCTTCATTCAGCAGCTTTGTTTACATACTTGGTGTATACCAGGTACATCATCAGACATGGGCTATGATGCAAGGACAATCTACAGGCTTTCTTTAGTGTAGCACTAATGATCTAGTAACACAGCGTAAGATGGCATCAGTTTCTATTTATCAGTCATATCCCTCTGTGGGCCTTTTGAAGGGTGAAGTCCTTGCTCATGCTCTTAAGATATTTTCACATGAGATACATTAAAACATGACTCTCTTATAAATTTATATAGATGAGTCTTTGAGTATGAATATAGGCCATTATGTTTATTTTATTCATTTTTATAATTTTGATCAATCCAGATAATTTTAAAACCCAGTTCTGTTATCCAACTTATTTACTACCTCTCTCAGTTCTGTGTCATGCACAAAGTAGCATAGTCTCTGTGACTGTGCTTTCATTCATCCAGCCAGTCAGTTACCAAGTGTTCATTGAGAACCTGCTATATGTTTTGAACTGGAATATCATGGTGAACAAGTTACATATGATCTTTTCCCTCATAGAATATATGCATAGTTGTTGGACAAGTAAAATTGTGATGGATGATATGATTCTCTTTTTCAGTTGGGAGGTTACAAGATCTTATACCAAGAGAACCTAACCTAATCTAGGAGTCAGGGAAAACTTTCCTGAAGAAGTGGACTTCTTGCAGATACCCAAAGTATAAGACCCCCCCCCCAAAAAAAAAATAAATAAATAAAAGCCTGATAATGGAGGGCCTTGTAAACCCAGAGTTTGGATTTATTGATTTATTAAATCTTGGATTTACTGATTTATTGATATACTGATTCAGGTAACAGGGCCCGGGAGGAAGTTGATGAGTTCAGATTGGTATATGTCAGGTTTGTAGTGTTTGTAAGATCTCCAAGCAAAGATGACCAGCAGGCATTTGGGTATGTTGGTTTATAATTCAGGAAAACATTCTAAGAGATGTGAATATGGGAGGAATATGCATATATAGAACGATTGAGAGAGGAGGAAAGGACAAGATTGCCTGGGGAATGTGTGAAGAAGAATTGAAGAATGTTTATAAGAATCCAGGAGCATTGGTATATAAGGGCTGGGAGAGGACTATTTCCTGTGAAGTAAAGTGAGAAGATAGGGCCAGAGAAGCTGGAAGAAATCAGAAGAATGTGATGTCGCAGAAATCAAATCAATAAAAATAGAAAGTCGTTAAAAATGAGGTAGTCACTAGTATAAAAACTGTTGCTGGGAGGTTAAGTAAAATAAGGACTGAAAAACATCCCCTAGGTTTATCGATATCCTAGGTCATTGTTGGTTTTAGTGATATCCAAGTGATGGGTGTAGAAGACAGGTTACAGTGAGTTTAGGAAGGAGATAGAAATGGTAGAATGGTCTTCTTTAAAGGAAAGTGTTGGAAAAGGAAGGAAAGAGGTGAGTAGTTAGTGGGGAGTTACTGGGTTGAGGAAGCGTCTCTTCAGATGGGATAGATTTGAGCAAGCATGGTTAAGTGCTAGGAAGAAGACAATAGAAAGGCAAAGAGATGCTAAAGCACAGCATTAACCTTAGATACATGAAGGGATGCCTCTTGCTGTAAAGTAGCAGGGAAGGAAGAAAGGATAGAACTCATATGGATAGGAGTTATGAAAGCAGGGAGACAGAATGGGGCCATGTCATTAGACAACTCTGGTCAATTCATCTACTTTTTTGTTGAATTTTTTGGTGAGAAGGTGGTATTATTATCAACCAACTTTGAGTCTACACAACTATACTGCTTCAACAGTATTTATTTAACCTACAGATATTCCTCTACCATATTTTACATAGTACCATGCACATGATCAGCAATCTCTGGCTGTCTTGCCTATTCAGTTGGGGTCTGTTTTAATAAAATTACTCCCAAATCTGTGTCTCAAGTAATGAAAGCTCTTCTGAACCCTAGATCTGTGTTGTTGATTAACTAGAGGTCTTTTTCACCATGGTGCCCCATAGACCATGTTTTAATGTAAACAAATTTTTTACACATATTCTCTCTCATGCTGAACTTTTCTCTCTTCTAGTCACCACTCCAGTTAATGGCTTTACCATTCCAAGCTAGAAACCTCAGTGTCATCCTTGATTTCTCCTGTTCCTTTATTTTCCACATCCAACTAGTTATCAAATTCTGTAAATTCCATTTTTAGATGCCCCTAGAATCTATCATCTCTGTCCTTTCCTTCTTATTCCTCCTTTGGAAGGTTGTAATAACTCCTTCTTTGCTCTTTTCTTACACCAAGTCTTCTCTTCTTCATTCCATTTTCCAAAACACTGCCAGAGTTACTTTCTAGAAAACAAACAACAAACACAATTATTCATGTCAAACCTCATTTAAAAACATCTAAGTGCTAGGGGCACCTGGGTGGCTCAGTCGGTTGGGCGGCCGACTTCGGCTCGGGTCATGATCTCGCGGTCCGTGAGTTCGAGCCCCGCATCGGGCTCTGTGCTGACAGCTCAGAGCCTGGAGCCTGTTTCAGATTCTGTGTCTCCCTCTCTCTGACCCTCCCCCATTCATGCTCTGTCTCTCTCTGTCTCAAAAATAAATAAACCTCAATATGGGACATTAAAAAAAAACAAAACAAAACATCTAAGTGCTTCAAATTTTATTCAAAATAGACCCCATACTCTTCTGTATAACTTGACAAGTCATTCCCATTATCTTCAGCCCCATCTCCTGGTATTCTACTAGGTGCTGGGATCTAGAGGCCTTGAGCAGACTGCTTCTGAATACAAAACTTTTTGATAACCTTGTGTCTATGTACAAATTGTTTCCTCTTCTTGAATGCTGTCTTCCCTTTCTTGTTTGCTTAAAAACTTAGTCTTCTACGGAGAGACCCCTCACAGTATCATTTCCTTTTCAAAGACTTTCTTGGTTTCTCCAGGAAAGATGAGTGGTTTTACCTCCTGAGTTCATAACATTTTGTACTTACACCAAAGTATAACACCTAACAACAACCACAAAGCTTGTCAAATGTTTACCATATTCTCGGCCCTGTGAGAAGTGTTTTACATGGATTCTATCATTTGATTTTTATAACAGTCCTCTGAGGTAGGTAAAATTATTACTACCGTTTACAGATAAAGAAATTGAAGCCTAATGACATTAAAGACCTTGTGTGAGAATATTCCAGTAGTGGGTGTTGGAGCCAGGATGTGAATCCAGGCAGTTTGATGCCAGGACCATTGCTTTAGTGTTTTGCTACTTCCTTCTGCCATTGGATTCTAAATACTTATCTATGGGTTCAGCTTTCCTCTGAACTATCTTCTCTTAGAGGGGAGGAACAATGACTGATTCTGTTAGGATGAATAATACCCTGCTGGTAGTAAGAGCTAATAAAGTTTTATTGAGTGAATGGATTTGCTGGATACATGATTGTCCATTAGTGTAATATTCTGGGACTAGTTTGTTAAAAACAACACAAAAGTTTTTTCCCCCTTTTCCTAGGAGTTGAGAAAAGAATATTTACACTCAGAGTTTATTTTTGAAGGCAATTTCTGTACTAAAATAAGGTATTAATGGATAGCTGGGCAGCAGGATGTGATTGAAGTGTTTCGTGAAAGATAGCAAATACCCTACTTCCTAACCACTACCACTCTTTAATTTGGAAAACCTAAAAACATTTAGGGAATATATATGAATCCATTCATTCATTCATGATTATTTATTGAGTTCCTCCTGTTGCAAGGCTGTTGTTATTGTTAAACATGTTATAGAGGAAAAATGAATATGCCAAGATATGAAGAGACATAACTCTAGGGAATGTATTAAATCAAAGTAGACTCTTATAAGATAGGCATAATTTATATCTTCTGATTTCTTTCTTCTATAACCTCTCTACCCCACACTATTTAACTAAAGTAGACACATGGGGGGATGTGTACTGTGGAACAAGCAGCAGAGAATGATCCTCAAGCATGTTCCATGTCTCCTGCTACCTGTTTTATGTTCATTGATATTTATATCTTTGTGTCTTGATACTTTTAAGTCTCTCAGTGCAAGATATTTGGACCCAGATATGTCAACTCAGCTATTTTTGTATAGGGACATTCTGTCACTGGACTATTGAACTTCCAATACTTTAATTTGAAATAATGGGAAAAACATATTATCTTCACCCCTTCTCGGAGGCTTTTTGCTCTGACCCTGACTCCCACCCCTGGTGTACAGGTCAGAGATAGGTTAGGGGTGATGGACGGGTGAGGGTGATGGATGGGGCGAGGAAGGGGTAAAATGAATCCCAGGGATGAGTTAAAATATTAGAGATTTCCATTCACAAATTACTTGGAAATGAAAAATAGGGGTTTTCCGGTTTGGTGTCACAATGACCTGCTTTATCCTGTTGTAATGTTTATCTATATATGGTAACCTAGAATCCCAGCCACAATCCTTGTCTGTATTCGTACAATAGGTTCCTCTGGTTAGAGAGTTTATTTTAAAAATTCAGCTACCATTTTGATAGTTTGTTGTACCATGGGTAGGGTAAAGCTCCATTTCTCTCTCTGTATGTCCCTCTGTTCTCTCTCCCTGGACTTCTGATATCTTAACCCATATCAATGACAACTTTTAAAAAATAGTATATTTAGGAAATGTATCCCTATCATATAGAAAATATTGTTTTTAGAATATGTGGGAACCTGAAGGAAACCTATCTGTTGGTGGCAGCAATTTGTGGGATTATATGTGGTTGTGTTGACTGTGCTAACTATGCGCCCTTGGCTTTGACTTGGGCCCATCCACTATTACTAATGATATGTGAATGTGCAGAGCATGTACCCGTATTGTCTCTTAGCCCACTGTGTGATATTTTTATTTTTAATAGACATAAGTGATGCTTCTCTCACATAGGCAAGGTAATTTTACTTCAGGAAGAGATAATTAAGAATATAGAATATATGTTGGAAAATTCGAGTTTTTCATCAGTGTTGATGAATCGGTCTCTGGGTAAACACTGCCCAAGATAATAATATCAGTAGTTAAGATATTTACTCACAGTTGGTTCCTCAGCTTTGTGAAACTATACTGTATCTGGCTTCCTCTTTCAAAGACTAAGACTTAATATCTAGACAGTGTTCATTGACTTCTACAAAGCTGGCTGCCAAAGTCTCAGCTTTTTGGCAGAATTTCTGGGCTGGTAGGTCATGGTGGCTTTTCCCCATGCCCCTGAGAAAGGGCATAAGACCAAATCAACCCTGTCAGCATCAAGGAAATTCCTCTGTCCTCCCCTCTCCACCCCCTGAAAGACAGAATCCCATGTTCTGGAGCAGTCACAATGAAGGGTATCATTTCAAATAAATTTAAATGCTGTTTACTTAAAAAAAAATTTTTTTTTTAATGTTTAGTTTTGAGAGAGAGAGAGAGACAGACAGACAGAGTGTGAGTTGGGGGGGTGGGCAGAAAGAGAGGGCAGGCCAGAGAGGGAGACACAGACTCCAAAGCAGGCTCCAGGCTCTGAGCTGTCAGCACAGAGCCTGACACAGGGTATGAATCCATGAACCGTGAGATCACGACCTGAATTAAAGTTGGACACTTAACTAAGTGAGCCACCCAGGCACCCCTGTTTACTTTTTAAATAGATTTTTTTGGGAAGCTAGGAAGGTTCATTTTTGGAAGAGTCTGTTTTTGCTGACTTGATGTAGTGCTCTCTGTTGGGTAAGGGATGATATATGTATATTTGCAAAGTTCTATCCCTTTTTCAATGTGCCAACACAGGCCACTAATTTATGGAAAGGACAGGTGTATCTCCTTGAACAGAGGGAAGCACTTTACCCCTTCCTCCTTTTTTGCCTCCTTGCCTCTCCCCAGCCTTACTCTCCTAGCAAAGAAAGAGTTCTTAGCATTCATTTGCAATATTTAGGATATGATAGGTGATTCTGGATTCCATGCACTCTTCTTTCATCTCTTATTATCTGATTCTGGTTTTTATTGTTTCATTTTTCCAATCCCACTCTCCCGAGATGCAACATGGTGCAGGGGTTAAGAACACAGGATCTGGAGACCAATTTCTGTAACTGGAGTCCCAGCTCTATCATCCATCAGCTCTATAACTTTGCCCACAGTTACTCAGCCTCTCTGTACCTCACTTGTCTCATGTATAAAATGAGACAAATCATGGTATAAACCTATAGAACTGTTGTAAGGATTGAATAGGTAGATCCATGTAAAATTCTTAGAACAGTGTCTCAGTATGAGATGTTCATTATTCCACCCCTGTGCTTGCAGAGAATAATTTGAGCCTTGGTATTTTGAGTCCCTTTGTCTTTTTGCTCTAAAAGAGTAGCAGCATCAAAGAAAATATATCAATAGACTTGAGCTAAAATGCACATTTGCAAAATGTAAACTAGTTGCACTGGAGAAATACCCTTGTATGGGTCTCTAATTCTTAGTAATTCTAATTCTTAATAATGAGAATGCACTCAAGTTCAATATTATTATGGGTTTCAACTCTGTAGGAGCAAAGCATTTCTTAATAAATGAAACATAAAGCCTTTCTAATAGTACAGTGAGTACATTTTTCTGTATCTCTAGCATCTTTCACAACTTTGAGTCCGTAGTAGACATTTAATAATGTTTGTAAATTCGTAAACTTGGCATAGTATCATTCCACCAAAAGCTTCCAACAGAGGGCTCAAGGTGGAAAAGGAAGGAATGGGGAGAACCCACTCTTTGTATGTCCTCTTATGCCAGCACCTAGAATATTCACAGGTAGGTAAAAATACCTTATCACTTGCTTGGAGGTACAGAATAAAATATAAAATATCCCTGTCCCTCAAATAAATATATATCCATTGCCTTTTCTAAATGTTGAGATATGAGTTCCTTTTGCCCATTAGCCTATATTTGTCTCCTTTTTGTAGGTATAACATACACCAGGCATTTTTGCAACCATAATTTCTAGCCTATGCATCTCAATAACTTTTACAAATTTCTTTTTCTTTTTTATTTATTCTTCTTTTTCATCTTCTTCATTTCTCTATTTAGCTTTCTCTACTCCCTCCCTCCTTACTTCCTTTTTTCTTCCCTTGACCTAATATATCAGGTAACAAGGTATAGGTTATAAACTGTGTCCATCTCCCCATCCTACTCCCCATGGACACATCAAGTTTATTCAAATCTTCTTTAGGCCCTGACTGAGAGGGTAGTTTGGATTCACCTAATAAATTCCCCAATTTATTAATTAGTACATATTGAAAGTCTTTCATGATTATTTGGAGGATAAAAGACAAATAAGAGCGTCTGGGTAGCTCAGTCGATCAAGCATCCGATTTTGGTTCAGGTCATGATCTTGTGGTTTGTGAGTTCGAGCCCCACATCGGGCTCTGTGCTGACAGCTCAGAGCCTGGAGCCTGCTTTGGATTCTGTGTCTCCCCCTCTCTCTGCCCCTCCCATGCTCATGCTCTGTCTCTCTCTTTCTCAATAATAAATACATGTTAAAAAATTAAAAAAAAAAGACAAATGAGTCCCTGTCATGAATGAACTCATAGTTTAGGGGGGTGGGCAATACTATACTTGGATAAATCACAACAGGGTAAGTTCCATAATGACTGTATAAACAAAATACTTTGATAGCAGAGAAGAGGTTGTGATAACTTTCCCTGGGAGAGCCACTAATTTGGTCAGTCTCCCCCTCCTGTTCTTCTCTTACCAGGACAACATCTAAATGCCCTTCTGGGTTCTCTCTGCTTGGTGGCCAGGACTATTTATGTTTTGAGTCAGAGGCTGGAGGGTGGCCTTCTCAAAGACTTGCCTGCCCCATTGGAATTAGTAGGATAACTCCACTGTTGCTAACATTTTAAATATTGTTATAGGAGATCATGTGCTCTGTCCTGCTTCTGGGGTTGAGCCTAAATTTAATGATCTTTAAAACCACAGACTGTGTGGGCTTGTGGACTGCCTACATGTGTTGAAAAAAAATGATGCTGCTGGTATGGAATTGCAAGATAAGCAGAGAACCCGGTAAATGACTCAGTGGGAGTTTTCCCCAAGGGAAGGATAAAGAAAAGAGTGTACTGTTTTTTGGCAAGGAAACTGGCACTTAACATGATTATTGCAACTCTGGGCACTTGGGTTTTCCCACCGGGGAGATCAAATGTGATAACAGCAGAGCTGCTCTTCCAAAGCAGAACCTTCGTGAGCTCCAGTCTCCAACTGAGATGTCAAATGGCCAATATCCCTGGCAAGAAGAGCAGTTTAATTAATTAGAGCCTTGAGCTGGCAGCTTGCCGCAAAAGCACCTGAACTTGGTTGCCTGTGAAGAGAACTGCAGAAGGCTGCTTCCAGGGACTCGCCGCTCCCCCAGAAGCCTGCCTCAAGTGTCCACCTGTCTCCATGGAAAGACTCCTGATGAGGGATCTGTTTCCACTTGATTTTCTTTATAGAGAGGTTTCTGGCAAGTCTTTTCCTCTCCTGAAGTCCTAGAGGTGGATGACAAAAAGGAAAGTGTTGTTTTCAGTTTCTGTTTGGAGAGCCACAAAGGCCGGCATCTGGAGTAAGCAGAAGGTGTCTAATGAAAGGTTGCACTCTGGTGAATCCGAGCTTGTGATCTTGCATTATGGAAAGCTGGAAATCCTAAGGTTATTCAAGCAGGAAGAGGTCTTGCGGCTGGTCTAGAGTCATCAAGGTAATCTGGCATTTTGAGAACCATCCCCCTGTTACCTCTTAAGGGACTTTGAGACTCAGGTGTCAAAAGCAATGCTGCCAGGTGTCTCAGAGGAAGCATCCTGCAGCTTTGCAAATGTTTTGTGTGCCCTTGTTGTGCCTCCATGCAGCACCTTCTGCTCAGGGTTGCTATAGGGATGCCCTCTGGAAGACTGTCTTCAGTTTACTTCTAAAGGACAGAGATAGGCTGGAGGACAGAGCTATGCTTACCCTTCCTTGCAGAGATATGCTGAGGTGCAAATCACATGATTGCAATGAGGACCACTGATGGTGCAGCTTCCGGTCCTGCTCCAACCAGGGCATCTGGCTTTCTTCCTTTGGTTTCAGTCTTAATCATGACAGGGGAAATTACTCTGTGTGATCATTTCCTCAGTGCTCCTCGTAGCTCTCTAAAGTTTTCCAAAAATCTTGTAGGGCTCTAAAAGAATGTGGTAATGTACTTTTACTCATCAAGTGGAGTTATTTCATTTGTTGGTAAACATAGGCCATGTAATATGTAGAATATTTATAGCATCAAGTGATATAATCTATAGTTGTATATAAGTACTAAATGACTCTGGAGCCAAACTGCCTGAATAAAATGCTGCCTCCAGCATTCATTAGCTCTGTGATGCTCAGCAAGTTACTAAGCCTCTCTGTGCCACCATTATTATTATTATTTATTATTTCTTCTTCTTCCTTTTCTTCTTCTTCTTCTTCTTCTTCTTCTTCTTCTTCTTCTTCTTTCTTCTTCTTCCTCCTCCTCCTCCTTTTTCTTCTTCTCTTCCTCTTTCTCCTCTTCCTCCTCCACTTCCTCCTCCTCTTCCTCCTCCTCTTCCTCCTCTCCTCCTTCCCTTCCTCCTCCTCCTTCACTTCCTCCTTTTCCTCTCCTTCTCCTCTTCCTCCTCTCCTCCTTCTCCTCCCCCTCCTTTGTTTTCAAATGAGAAAATATAAAAACATAAATGTAAAATTAAGATATTGTGTTATGGAGTGCCTAAGTTAGCAAAGTACAGTATTACTTAAGAATGTGGGAATGACCAACTAAGGATATGGTGATCAAAGTCTGGAGACTAAATGGCCTTAGCCAGACTGAAAAGAGCAAGGTGAGAAACCAGGTGAAAGATGTTTGGGGAACACTACTTTTTGGGGGTGAAACTAAACAACAGACACAAAAGGAGACAAAGCTAATGAGCCAGGAGAGAGGGTCTGAGAGTTTGAAGATATTGAGAAAAGATGAATCAATTGGCACAGGAATGTTTTGGAGATGGAGAGGAAAGGATGCTGGCCATGGGAGCCAGAGCACAAGTATAGAAATTAACCTTGACTAGAAGGAGAAATACCTCACCTGCACAGAGAGCATTTCAGGATGAATGGATCTGGGTGGGGATAATAAAGTTACCTACCTCAAGGAGTTACCGCTCGGTGATGACATCAAACTCAAATCTCATCAGAGTCTACTTCATTTCTGGAACTGGCTTCTCTTGATCTAGAGACAGATCTATCTACCCCCTCCATGGCAAATTATCTCCCTCCCTCCACAGGCAACAGACAGTGGTAAGACACAAGTGAGATAAGCACATTACTTCCTATCACCAGAAAGGGGAAGCAGACTCAGGGCAGCTGCTGCGTGTGTAGGCTGGACATCTGTGCGTTACTTTGGGTAGCCTTCGCTTCTGTCTCTAGGGGAGACAGAGGCCCCTGGCTCTGCCTCTGAGAGGGTTTTTTTTTTTTTTTTTTTTTTACTGTTACCCTCTTTGGCCACAAATGAAGGTGGCATTACAGAATATGCCCTCACCAAGCTGTGAGCACAGACATCAACACTGAATACTATACCTTGCCCACTTCTAGCACCCACCTGCTGACGTAGACAACTTCATTCTTTTTTTTAATTAATTAATTTTTAATTTACATCCAAGTTAGTTGGCATATAGTGCAATAATGATTTCAGGAGTAGATTTCAGTGATTCATCCCCTATGTATAATACCCAGTGCTCATCCCAACAAATGTCTTCCTTTATTTTATTTTTTTAAATTAAATTAAATTAAATTAATTTATTAATATGAAATTTATTGTCAAATTGTGTCTTCCTTAATGCCCCTTACCCATTTAGCCCATTCCCCCACCCACAGCCCCTCCAGCAACTCTCAGTTTGTTCTCTGTATCTAAGAGTCTCTTACGTTTTTCCCCTTCCCTGTTTTTATATTATTTTTGCTTCCTTCCTTTTATGTTCATCATGTGTTTTTGGAAGTTCCTAATAGTTTTTCACATGGATTTCTCAGCCTTCCTTGTGGAAGTCTGCTAACTGGTTAGACGATGGAAGTTGGTCATTGCTTTGGCTGCTAGCTTTCCATGAAAACACTGCTTACCTGTCAGCCAGGTGGGCGGGCAGGCACCACTGCTGTGTAGCTCTGCTTCAGCCCCAGGCAGGGGGCTGCTATTCCTCAGTGATAAAACTGGAGAACGCCTCTCCCCCCCAGCTCTGCGAACAGCTTGGGCCCTCAGTACTGCTGTTCTCAGAGTTCCACAAAGTCTTGCATGAACACAGTGTCTTCAATTTAGGGTCTTACCACCTTCCCCACTGAGGCTCAGGACCCATTCCTGAATCTAGGAGGAAAGGTATATGCCACAGCATCCTCTCCATTATGCTCCTCATCCATATCTTTCCTTTCTCCTGAACACACTTGTACTGAATTTTCTGCCTTCTCTTTTCTTTTATCCAAGGACAGCTCCTACGTCTCAGTCCATTAACGTATGTGCTCAGATGGTCGCCAGCTCAGTTTCATAATAAACAGGGAATCTTAGAATCCCAATCTGGACAGCTAGGATGCTCTGATAATCTACTTCTTCAAGCTGGGAGTAGCTCAAAGTCTTTGCTCCCAAGACTCCTAGTTCTAGAAAAGCATGAAGGTTAATTAACCAAAATGTTGGTCTTTTTGTTCCTTCAGACACCAGTCATTGCTAGAGGAAATCTGTGTTTATGTTTCTAATGCTCTCTATCTCTGTAATGTGCATTTCAGCACTGTCTGGATTTAAAGGATTGAGAGAGTCAGAGTGTCTGTAGATTCTTATCTTGACCTCCATTCATAAACAAAGGAAGCTAGATCATTTATTGAGCCACCCATTCAACATCCTTAGAACCAAGCTTGCTACCTCAGCATTTTAAAAGTTAAATCACTATGTTGTGCACCTGAAACTAATGTAACTTTGTGTGTTTAGTATACTCAAAACAAACAAATAATAAATAAATAAATAAATAAATAAATAAATAAATAAATAAATAAAAGTTGGCTTTTGTATGCAGGCAAGCTATTTCTAGTGGAATCAGAGAGTACCCGGTAAGGTCATAACCTAGTCAGGAAAACCTGCCAGTTTAGCTTTAACTTAATGTCATTTTATTGCCATTTGTAAAGTTTTTTAAAAAAAGATTTTATATTCTTTTTAAGTCAGTCTCCTCCCTCCCTTCCTTCCTTCCCTCCTTCTTTCCTTCCAATTCCAGTATGGTTAACATACAATGTTATATTAGTTTCAGGTGTGCAATATAGTGATTCAGCAATTTTATACATTAGTGCTCTTCATGATGAGTGTACTCTTAATCCCCTTCACCTATTTATCCATCATCCCCCTATCCACCTCCCCTCTAGTAACCATAAGTTTGTCTTCTAAAGTTAAGAGTCTAGGGGTTCCTGGGTGGCTCAGTTTGTTAAGTGTCCAACTCTTGAATTGAGCTCTGGTCATGATTCCAGGATCATGGGATCGAACCCCGCCTTGGACTCTGCACTGAGCATGGAGACTGCTTGGGATTCTCCCTCTCTCTCTTTCTCTCTCCAGTGCTTGCACACTCTTTCCCTCTAAAAAAAAAAAAAAAGTCTGTTTTTTGGTTTGTCTCTTTTTTCTTTGTTTATTTTTTTAAATTCTGCATATGAGTGAAATCATATGGTATTTGTCTTTCTCTGACTCATGTCACTTGACATTATATCCTCTAGATCCCATTCATGTTGCAAATGGCAAGATTTCATTTTTTTTATAGCTGAGTAATATTCCATGCCCCCCCCCCCCCCCAACATACATCTTTATCCATTCATCTATTGATAGACACTTGGGCTGCTTCCATAATTTGGCTATCATAATAATGCTGAAATAAACAGGGATGCATATATCTTTTCCAATTAGTGTTTTTGTATTTTTTTTGCTAAACACCCAGTAGTGTGATTCCTGGATCATAGGGTAGTTCTATTTTTAATTTTTGAGGAACATCCATATTGTTTTTTACAGTGGCTGCACCAGTTTGCATTCCCACCAGCAGTGTAGGAAGGTTCCATTTTTTCTATATCCTCATCAACATTTTTTTGTGTGTGTGTTTTTGATTTTAGCCATACTGACAGGTATGAAGTGGTATCTCATTGTGGCTTTGATTTGCATTTCCCTGATGATGAGTGAAGTTGAGCATCTTTTCATGTGTCTGATGAAAAGGTATAGCCTTTAGGGTTTTCTAGAGCCTAGAAAACCTAGTCTGTTTGCTATCTGTATGTCTAGTTTGGAGAGATGTCTGTTCATGTCTTCTGCTCATTTGAATTGGATTATTTGTGTTTTTTGGGGTGTTGAGTTGTATCAGTTCTTTGTATATTTTGGATACTAATCCTTTATTGAATATGTCATTTGCAAATATCTTCCCCTATTCCATAGGGAGAAGTTTTGTTGATCGTTTCCTTTGTTTTATAGAAGCTTTTTATTTTGAGGAAGCCAATAGTTTATTTTTGCTTTTGTTTCCCTTGCCTCAGGAGACATATATAGAGAATGTTGCTGTGGCTGATGTCAGAGAAATTACTGCCTATGTTCTCTTTTAGGATTTTTATGGTTTCAGGTGTCATATTTAGGTCCTTAGTCCATTTTGAATTTGTTTTTGTGTATGTTGTAAGAAAGTGGTCCGGTTTAATTGTTTTGCATGTAGCCGTTAAGTTTCCCAGCACTGTTTGTTGAAGAGACTGTCTTTTTCCCATTGAGTGGTTTTGCCTCCTTTATTGAAGATTAATTGACCATTTAATCATGGATTTATTTCTGGGTTCTCTAATCTGTTCTAATGATTTATGTGTCTAGTTCTGTACCTGTACTATACTGTCTTGATTACTATACCTTTGTAGTATATCTTGAAATCTGGGATTGTGATACCTCCAACTTGTTCTTCTCTTTCAGGATTGCTTTGGCTATTCAGAGTCTTTTGTGGTTCCATACAGATTTTAGGATTTTTTTTTTAGTTCAGTGAGAAATGCTTTTGGTATTTTGATAGGGATTGCATTAAATCTGTAGATTTCTTTGGATAGTATGGAAGTATAGACATTCTAATAATATTTGTTCTTCTAATCCATGAGCATGGAATATATTTCCATTTGTTTGTGTCATCACTTTCTTTCATCATGTTTTATAGTTTTTCAGAGTATGGTCTTTTACCTCTTGGCAAGTTTATTTCTAAGTATTTTATTATTTTTGGTGCAATTATGAATGGGATTGTTTTCTTAATTTCTTTCTGCTCTTTCATATTTAGTGTATAAAAATGCAACAAGTTTGGTATATTGATTTTTTTTTTTATCCTGTGACCTTACTGAATTCATTTATCAATTCTAGTAGTTTTTTGGTATAGCTTTTAGGGTTTTCTAATATAGTATCATGTCATTTGCAAATAGTGGCAGTTTTATTTCTTCCTTACCAATTTGGATGCTTTTTATTTCTTTTTCTTGTCTTTTTGCTGTGGCTAGGACTTCTGGTACTATGTTGAATAAAATTGGTGAGAGTGGACATCTTTCTCTTGTTCCTGATCTTAGAGGAAAAGCTCAGTTTTTCACCATTGAGGATGATATTAGCTGTGGGTTTTTCACATATAGCAAGCCTTGCCAGCAAGGTCCATGATGGTCTGATGTGGGAGTGAAAATTCGTGCTACCTGGGAAAATTCGTGCGGAGGCCAGCTGTGTTGGAGAAGTAAGATCCTGGGAAATGCATGGGGGCAGGGCAGGCTGTAAACAAGCTAGGTGGAGAGTGTTGGCATTGGTTCCTGCAGGTGTCCATGTATCTAGGCTGGGAGACTGCTCTTTTGTTCATTGAGAAATCTCCCAAAGATCCCTGCCCTTGCACTGTGGTTAGTAAATAAATCTCCTTCCTGTATATACCAGGTGTTTTTTAAACTGCTTCATCTATGCTGTATCTCTGAGAGGCTGTTTGTTGTGCTGTCTCTTTAAAGGCAGGATTCAGTTTCCTATTGCCCTCCTGGCTCTCCAGGAGCTGAGCCCACTGATTTTTAAAGTTCCAGGTATTAATCTCTGCTGATTATAAGAACTTGTGAAGTTTTCAAACTCTGGATTTCAAAGCTAAATGTTATGGGGCTTTGTCTTTTGCATGCTGGGTGCCTGGGATACTTGGTGTGGGGGTCTGTTCCTCTGCCCTCACCATGCCCACCAGATTCCTCCCTCCTGTGGACATTCTGGAGGGTCCATTTAGCACTCAACTTTGCCTCCACTCTTCCTACCCTCTTCGACATGGCCTCTTCTCTACACTTAGCGATGGAGAATCTGTTCTGCCAGTCTTTGGGTCATTTTCTGGGTTATTTACACTAATGTGGATGTTACCTAATTGTATCAGGTGGTGAGTTTAGGATCTTCCTACTCTGCCATCTTCCCCACACAAAAAAAGAAAAAAATATTTTATTATTTTTTTAAAATGTTTATTTATTTTGAGAGGGAGAGAGCACTCACTCACAAGTGGGGGGAGGGGCAAAAAGAAGAGAGAATCCCAAGTAGGCTCCATGCTGTCAGTATGTGGTGCCCAACATGAGGCTTGATCCCATGAACTGAGAGATTGTGGCCTGAGCTGAAATCAAGAGTCAGATCTTTAACCAACTGAGCCACCCAGGCACCCCCAAAAAATGTTAGATGAAAGAATAGTCATAAGTCCAGGAATAAAGGAAACTGAAATAAGATTGATTCTACAAAAATTAGCAATATATACTCTTAGAAAATAATATTGATTGATTCAAGGGAGATTATTGGAGTTAGCACAATGTTATGATAAGACCTAGATCTTAGATTTGATTTCATTATGGATTTGTGTGGTTTGGGGGCAATATCTTAATTTCAGCATCTATTTCCTCACTCACCAAATGGTTATAATAGCATTTAGGCCCAATATAAGAAGCGTTTTTGGGGATTAACTGTTCACCTGCTGCAGTGGCACGAACGTGGTTCCCTGGTGTGAGGGTGGAGAAGAGGAAAAGAGGGAGAGGTGAAGAAAGAAGACCATGTTTGCTTTCTGTAAAGTCCATGGGAGGATAGAAGGGGAAGATTTTTTTTTTTTTAATGTGCAGTTTTTATGAAGGGAAGAAGAGAGAGGAAAGGTCCACTTGGGGGAAATTTATTGTGCTGTTCCACGCTTTACTAATGAGAGAAGCTGGAGGGAGGGTGCCCCTCTTCATGAATCAAACTATGATGAACCCTATGTACTATTGGCTCTTCAAAGACAGGAACAATAATGCTATTGTTTCTCCCAGCACATTCAGACTGAGCAATGAAACAGAGCTCGTTTTTAATAAATGCCTGTTGAATGATGAATAAACGAATGAATGGATCCAAGGTATAAATTAACCATATGAGGGTACAAAAAAATCTTCAGATAAATGCTTTTTGCATGAATGAGTACGCGACCACACAACTCATACTTGATTGTACAATTAAAGTATAAAAACAGGTGGGCACAAAACAGTTAAAGTGTAAAACCCCAGGGAAACAGCAGGTACACTGCTGCTGCTGTTGCTACTAAGGACGTTTAGGAATTTATTCATATGATAAAGGAAATGACCATGTAGATGTAGTTTGGGGACTTCCAAATAATAAAGGAGTCTCTTTTGTACTTTCAGTATGCAGATTTATCTTCCAAAAACTAGAGCAATTTTTAAAACCCCTATTGCCACAGTGATACAGACAGTGTTTTCCAATTATGTATTGGGAAAGAGCAGTGGCCCCTGTAAAATCAGAGCTGTGTTAATAAGGTATTTAAGTCTGACCTGGAAGTATTTGCCAAACATTTAGACTTTAAGGAACTGTAAACCCACCAGGGCTGTGTTTGTTCACTGCTGATGCTCTGTTTACATTGGATGCATAAATGAGTGAATCAGGGGAAATTGGATAAGAATTTCTTGAACCTGTGGGGCACCTGGGTGGCTCAGTTGGTTAAGTGCCTGGCTTCGCTCAGGTCATGATTTCACAGTTTGTGAGTTCAAGCCCCGTGTTGGGCTCTGTGCTGATAGCTCAGAGCCTGGAGCTTGCTTTGGATTCTGTTTCTCCCTTCCTCTGCCCCTTACCTGCTCACGCTCTGTCTCTGTCTCTCAAAACAAAAAACAAAAAAAAAAAAAAAAAAGAATTTCTTGAACCTTCTATTCTTCTGTTAAGCTTGCTGAAACACTAACTCCTAGAGAGTATAGGACAAAGAGCAGATTGAGTAGATGGGAGATTGTGATATATAACAGCCCCATTCACAGGAATGTTTAGGACTTGGCACGGAAGAAATGGAAGAATGCAGTTATCTGCAAGCCTGGACAAGTTTTTTCTGACACTCTAAAGTTCGTGTTATGCCACTTTGCTTTTATGGAAGACCTACATTAGTGTCTTTTTATTTTTTTTTAATTTTTAATTTTTTTTTTTGCTAACCAAAGGAAATTAGAAGAGGATTTTTATTTTTACAAAATGGTAATTGCTTCTCTTTATAACATTTCGGGTTTAGGATAGGTTTTATAGTAATGTTCTACTTTTGGATAGTGGAGGAAAAGTATTTTTCATTTAAAAACAAAGAAGAATTTTAGCTGGCATAGGGAACAACCAAAGATAAGCAGGGTATAGATACGACTCAGGAAATAATATCAATAAGAATATACAGTTATGAGATGTACTTTAGGGATAAAGAATGAGAATATTTTTAATTTCTTGGATAACCTCTGGGGAAGGATTTTTTTTTTAATATAATTCATTGTCAAATTGGCTAACATACAGTGTGCTCTTGGTTTTGGGGGTAGATTCCCATGGTTCGTCACTTATATACAACACCCAGTGCTCATCCCAACAAGTGGCCAGGCCCTCCTCAATGCCCATCATGCATTTTCTCCTCTCCCTCACTGCCACCCATCCATCCTCAGTTTGTTCTCTGTATTTAAGAGTCTTTTATGGTTTGCCTCCCTCCCTCTTTGTCGTCCTCCCTATTTTTACCCTCTTCCTTTCCCCCATGGTCTTCTGTTAAGTTTCTCAAGTTCCACATATGAGTGAAAACTTATGATATCTGTCTTTCTCTGACTGACTTATTTCACTTAGCATAATACCTTCCAGTTCCATCCACATTGCTGCAAATGGCATGATTTCATTCTTTTTCATTGCCAAGTAGTATTCCATTGTATTTATAAACCACCTTCTTTATCCATTTATCAGAGACATTTAGTCTCTTTCCATAATTTGTCTATTGTTGAAAGCATTGCTGTAAGCATTGGGGTACATGTGCCCCTATGCATCAGCACTCCTGTATCCTTTGGATAAATTCCCAGTAGTGCTATTGTTGGGTTGTAGGGTAGTTAGTTCTATGTTGAAGTTTTTGAGGAAACTCCACACTGTTTTCAGGAGTGGATGCACCAGTTTGCATTCCCACCAACAGTGCAAGAGGGTTCCTGTTTCTGCACATCCTCACCAACATCTGTTGTTTCCTGAGTTGTTCATTTTAGCCACTCTGACTGATGTGAGGTAATACCTCAGTGTGGGTTTGATTTGTATTTCCTTGATGATGAGTAACATTGAGTATCTTTTTATGTGTCTGTGGGCCATCTGGATGTCTTCTTTGGAGAAGTGTCTATTCGTGTCTTCTGCCCATTTCTTCACTGGATTATTTGTTTTTTGGGTGTGGAGTTTGGTAGGTTCTTTATAGGTTTTGGATACTAACCTTTATCTGATATGTCATTTGCAAATATCTTTTCCCATTCTGTTGGTTGCCTTTTAGTTTTGTTGATGGTTTCCTTTGCAGTGCAGAAGCTTTTTTTTTCTTTCCTTGATGAGGTCCCAATAGTTCATTTTTGCTTTTAATTCCCTTGCGTTTGGAGATGTGTCAAGTAAGAAATTGCTGCGGCTGAGGTCAAAGAAGTTGTTTCCTAGGGGTTTGATGGATTCCTGTCTCATATTTAGGTCTTTCATCCATTTTGAGCTTATTTTTGTGTGTAGTGTAAGAAAGTTGTCTAGTTTCAATCTTCTGCATGTTGCTGTCCAGTTCTCCCAGTACCATTTGCTAAAGAGACTGTCTTTTTTCCATTGGAAAGTCTTTCCTGCTTTGACAAAGATTAGTTGGCCATACATTTTGTGGATCCAATTCTGGGTTCTCTATTCTATTCCATTGGTCTATGTGTCTGTTTTTGTGCCAATACCATACTGCCTTGATGATTACAGTTTTGTAGTAGAGGCTAAAGTCTGGGATTCTGATGCCTCCCACTTTGGTTTTCTTTTTCTTTTTAATGCAAATTGACAAGAGTTTGCCAACATAGGGTAGAGACAAATACCAAAAGTCTTGCTAACTTTAGGGTCTTTAGAATAAGAGAGAAAGAGGAGCAGTAACACTGGTAATGCCAAGCCACTTGAATTAGCTGAGCTTTCTTAACACTTCTGTATCCTTAGATATGCTGCTATTCCTTCTACTTTCCCTCTGACTCTACCAGGAAAGCACTTCATTAGGACCTTAATCACCTGTTACCTCTGTGTCAGAGCCTTCCGTGACTCTCCAGGTTGTTTCTGTTCTTCATTCCTAGCACACTGGACATTTGTTTTGTTTTTATAGTACTCATTCATATATGTTTATTGAGCACCTACAGTGTGCCAAGCACTGGAATGAACAAGATGAAATTGTTTGTCAGGGGTTCACAGTCCAGTGAAGGAAATAACATTTACAGTAGACTAATAAGAAAAAGGCTAAGAAGGATGTCCTGTGGAAGGCAACTTGGTGGAGAGTGGGGTGTATTCAGACCATTTCAGAAAGCTTAGGCAAAGAGAGATAGGCTAGAGGAACCTGTGGGTACATTTCTAGCATTGCCAGTAGTTCAGTGTGTAACTACCCCATGTCCAGTTCTTGGAATTAAACTGACTTGCCTGTAATGTAAACCACACACGACAGATGGCATTAAGGAAAACTGCATGGAACCCTGCCAGTTCCATCCCATTTGATTCCATGTTTGATCCAGACATGTTTGCTTTACTGCTCACTCTCATTTTTCCAGATTCTAAATTCCTGACTCTATCTGAGATAGAGATCTACCTCTAGAGTGTTCCTCAGATTCTTAACTCTTCCTGGCCCTCCTTTGTATACTGCTGCTGGTTTAGCTTTCTCACCCACCCCTGGTCTCTTCCAGGTGAATTCGCTCCTCTTTAGGTCCTAGTACCACAGGGAGCCACCCCTACCTGGTTCCTCAGCTGGTGCCACAATCCTCCTGGGAGGCTGGGCTTTCCATCATCCATCTGGATAGAGTCACTGCTGCTACCTTTTGCCTCCTGCACCTGAGAAATAGGCCTGGGTGAGAAGACATAGACATGGCCATGAGGGGCAGCAGATGACTGGGCTTATGGACAAGAGCCCAAAGAGGTAAATTAAGGAGGCAGAGTGTCTGTTTCTGCTTTTGAGGTTAGGAGCTTAGGCAGAGGTTATACCTGCTCACTATACCTTAGAAACACCCGAGGAGAATGAGCAAAACTAGAGATTCCTGAGTGCATCTCCCTTCCCTGAGATTCTGATTCAGTTGTTCTGGCAGGAGGCCTTGGAACTGACAAACTTTGAAGCTCTCTGGAGGATTCTACTGTGCAGTCATAGTTGAGAACCACTGAGCTAAGAGTGTGAGTAGTTTTCCATTCGAAGTCCTTTTTCTTATTAACTGGCCCTGGTTAAGTGGACTGAGTTTGCTATTTAACCTGATCTCCCCCATGCTGTGGACATTGTTCCCATGTGTCTACTAATGGGGGTCTGAAAAGCAGTGGCACTTCCCTCATTGATCTTTATTTTATACCACTCCTAATGTGGCCTCAGTGCTTTTACTTGATCTAGAACTAGAGCTTAAGCTAAATGTGGATGGCTTCCATATGTTCTAAGCTCAAGTCATAAGCTGTCTCTTGAAGACCATCCTCATATGGGTTTCAGAAATTGACAACTGGAAGTCCTCTGTCTAAATACTTGCACAAGTATTTTCCTGAGTAGGTGCTGCCATGTTCTGTGTGTGTGTGTGTGTGTGTGTGTGCGCGCGCACGCGTGTGTGTGTGTGTGTGTGTGTGTGTGTGTTTTAATGTAGTGCTTCTCAACAGAGACACATGTCAGTCACCCTGGGGGAATTTGTCTAGATATACATACCCATCCTAATCAGCTCTCCCAGGAAGAATATTTGGTCTGTGAGGAGATCCATGATAGCATTTGTGCATACATGGTTAGGAAAGACTTCCCAGATAAGTCTAATAGTTCAGACCCTGACTGATCCTCTGCTAAAGGTAAGTTGGAACCAATTATTTGAAGATTACCTGGAGAACATCATTATGTATTTGAACTCTCACCCTGAAAAGTGCAGCCATTTGTGATGGAAACTGCTAGGCTAGCTGCCTACCAAATCTGTTCCATCCCTTCTTCCAAGGGGAGAATAGATATGCTTTTAATTCACAAGGACTGATAGACTGCTATTATGAAGGATTTCACAATGGACCTGCTCCCCTCCCATGGCCACAATGAAGGTTGTTACCCTTACCAATATGGCAGAACACAGAGCACCTAACAGTTAGCTGTACTCTGTTCTTTAGGAGAATTCCTGCCCCTACAGTTAATATAAAGCCTGACCTCTAATTCCACATATCAATTTATGTCATGAATCTAGAAGACACAGTTCAAAGTCCTGCTTGTCCAGAACCATCTGTCCTCTGCTCCTTTCCTTATACTAATGGTCCAATGGAATGTATTATGGCTCCTTCTACATAGAAACTGACATTCCATGTATGTCAACATTGCTGAATTTTTGTATAATGATTTACAGCTTTCCTCCATACAAAAAACCCTACAGCTTCCCTTGCTATTTTTTTTTTTTTTTTGCTTCACCTCAATTGTTACTACAACTTCTGGCAGTTACCTAGAAAAGTTACCAGTTACTTGAGATCTGTAAGACATCATTTTCTATGTCAAGAAGTAATTAATTGCTAATTCTTGTAGGCTCTGGGAATCAGAAAAACAATCTGGATGAAAGAAACCTTACATTCCCAGTACAAATACAGAGCCTGTCCCAGACAAAATATGGAGGACTACTTTCTGGAATTATTTAAAATCAACAGAAATAATGGAATTTCACTATCCTGTGCCTGTGGACCTAGCCTGGCTTTCAGTGTTTCCTGTCACATTTGCCCCTCAGAAACTGCTTCCTCCCGGACCCCCCTTCTTAGTGTAGCTCCTAGAGACTAAGGTAGGGAAGCAGAATATATGGGTGTGGACTTTCTACGACAGAGAGCAAGAATGCCTTACAATACCCGATTCCAGGGTATATGGGTATATGGGTTGGGCCTCAGCCCACCATTCATCTCAGCAATTCCTCAGTCATACCAGTGTGTGCGATGTGGCAAATCCAGGATGGCCTGAAGACCTACTGGTTAGGGACAGGCCAGGGGAGAATAGCATGCACTTTCGCCTAGCCTTTAAAAATGGAGTCAGCTATGAACAAAAGCTGCAAAGACTAGCTGGTAGTGTTCATTACTACTGGCAGTCTCCCCTTTGATTCTGACTGCTTGCCCTCACTCTTTTTCTAAAAATTCAGATTTCAACAACCACCTGCACCTCTTTCCATATTGGTCATGCTTTCTACCTCTCCCACCAGTATTTTGGACTTCTACTCTCCTCTAAGTCTTCTTGCTCAGCTTATCCCCACCCCACTTGTCTTAGTCCATCAAGGCTGGTATAATGAAAATATCATAGACTAGGTGGCTTCAAAAACAAATATTTGTTTCTCACAGTTCTGGAGGCTGGAAAATTCAAAATCAAGGCACTGGCAGATTGGTGTCTGGCGGAGGCTGCTTCCTGGTTCATAGACAGCCATCTTCATGTATATGTTTCTTAAAATATATATAAAATAGAATAATTATTTAAGGGCCTACATCTTTCTGCATTGTAACAATAATTTGGAGGAAGAATTTAAGCTACATCTTGAGAAAAAATGGTGGGGCTCAAAGCAACCAATGTCTGATATATGAAGCTGACTACTTATAAATTGTCCAGAATATGGGATTGAAGCACAACATTCCAATGGAGTTTATAATTTGGACATAAAATGGGGGAAGCTGATTAATGCAATCAGTACTAGTAATATGCTGCAGCAAATAACGATAGATGTTAAAGGTAAAGTGAATACCTTTTGAAAATGTAGCCACAATAACAACTGAATTATTTTTTTCCCAAAAGGCTAGGGAGAGTTGGCAGGTAATAATTTGAAGATATTCAAATTCCTATTAGAACAATGAAGAGAAGAGGAAATTTGCTTATAAAATGAAAGTGGACAAGTCAGGTGACACTGAGGCAAAACTGTGAAGCTAGAAAGTTTCATTGTGGAGCTCTCTCATAGGCACAAAAAGTGATTAAAAGTGGGAAAAGTGCAAACAGAGCTAAGGTGTCAAAAATGAAGAAACAAAACATTTAACAGCAAACATGGTAGCTCAGGAAGTGAAGAGCACAGTCAAGTGTTGAAGAGTGTGAGTGAACGTCTAGGGCTCACAGATTTGCTGTTGTGCTACGTAAAACTTTTTGAAGACTGTATGGGAGGAAAATCTTTGGCAAATAGGATGAAGGAGGGAAGAAAAGAATGTCAAAGGCTAAGAAAGATATTAGAAGTTGGAGGCCACCACCATTTCTGAAAGTATATTATAGTAGACTTTAGCTGTAGGACTACCTGCAGTGGTCAGCTAGGTCCACGAAGGGCACATCACAGTGTGTTGTAATAGAGCATATGTGGTGGGGAAAACACGAAGGAAAATCACAGAACATTCCAAAGGAAAAGGTGAAGAGAAGGTATGTTATATTTGAATTAGTGATAGGATTTTGTTTGTTCCAACATACCATGATTATTTTTAAGACTATGCAAAAATATACAGTGCTAATGAGATGTGTTGAAAGATCTTTAAATTATTCCTAGGCCATGTGGCCAGTATATGTGACCATTTCTAAAATCATTGATTAGAAAGGATAGAAAATGAAAGCACTAGGTAAAATGGTAGCCAATACATGACTTTGTGCATAGTCTGTTGATAATCTATTAGTAAGGTTCACCCAGAGAAGCAGAACAAGTAGAAGACCTATATCAAGAGATGTATTTCAAGGAATTGGTATACGGTTGTGGGGCTAGCTAGGAAAGTCCAAAATTCCTAGAGCAAGCTCTCAGGAAAGAAAAGCTAGAACTCCCAGGCAGGGGCTGAAGCTGCTGTCCATGGGCAGATTTTCTTCTTCTGAGAAGACTTTAGTCCTGCTCTTAAGGCAGTTCTGAATGATTCAGGTCCACCCAGATTATCTAGGATGGTCTCCTTTAAAGTCAACTGATTATGGATTTTAATCACATCTACAAAATATCTCCATGGTAATAGCTAGATTTGTGTTTGGTTGAATGATTGGAATTTTAGCCTGGCCAACTTGACCCATCAGGAGACTATCAAACTATCAAATTTTCTTAAGAAAATTTGGTAAGAATGGGGTGTTAAATGGAAAAGGAGAAAATTATAGGAACTCAGCCAGGGAATATCCTGGTCACTTATTCTGACAATAAGAGAAAGGGAGATTGCATTTAAAATATAAGAGTGGAATTGAGAAATCTGGATGGTGTAAGTCATTAATTCACTCACTTCATCATTCACCTATCCATGTACATGCTCATTCATCAAATATTTGTTTCTAGTTAATGTAGAGATACTGAGATTATAGCAATATGACACAGCTTCTTCCAGTAAGTATGTCCCAGGCTGGTGAGAGAGATACATATGTAGAAAGACATTTTCAAGATGTATGTTTTAGAATACAATATTATAGCAGTGTATATATGCGATGGTTACAGCAAGGCAGAGCAATGATGATAGTAGACAAATCAAAATGGACTTGCACTGAATGTGTAAAATGGTGATAGGCCAGTGAGAATTCTAGATGTATATGAGGAGAGGATGAATAAAGAAAATGGGAATAAAATAAAGGGGATAGAAAAGTTACAAGCATGGGAGGGTAACACTTCTTATGCTAATTTTCCTCTTACATATTCATGATGGGTGGCACCCCGAAAGAGTATGTGTGATCCCACCAGTGGTAATGAAGCTCCTTTTATGGCCTGTGGAAAAGTAGCACAATCTCAGAGGGCAGCTGTGCATCTGCTAGACTAGAGGGAAAAAAACACACTGTATAGAATTTTTTCTCACCTCAGGGTTACGGAATTTCATCTTTAAGAAACCTTAAGATAAGAGTGATGGTTGAGTGTATGGGTAACTGAAATGCCAGATGTCTGCATTGGCTCAAAAGACTCTACTGGAAAGAAATGATTTTTAAGGAGAACATATCTATCCCAAAAGACACCAGTTTATGTTTCCTCCTTTTCCCTTCTGCCCTTGCAAAATAGACCCCCCTGTATTAATTTGGACTGTTGGCTGCAAGTAACAGAAATCAATTCAAACAGGATGAACAAAAATTGATTATTTGTGAGAATGCAGGAATAGATCATAGAACCAAGGGGTGGGCAGGTAGCCAGATTTCAGAAAGGGGCTGGGCCTGGGATCTTCACCCTGTCTCTCCTCTCTTTTCTCCTTATTAATTTCATTCTCTCTGGGGAGCAGTGGTCTTTGGTCTCATCCACAGGGTGAAATATCTGCCACGTCGTGGAATATTTGCTCCAGACTTAACAATTATAGATGCAACCACACATAGAGATTTTCCCAGTTCCAAATTGGATTGGCTTAGTTTGGATCAGGTATCTGCCCTGTTTAATCAGGTATAGCCCAGGGCTTTGCCTAGAGAGGCCATGAGGTCTGTTGTAGGAGGGATGGATCGTGCACTAGTTAAACCTCTCCAGGGAACCACAGGGAAAGAGAAAGGAAAAGTGAAGGACATTGTGGACCTTTAGTCTCACCTGTGAACTTGATTCCTCTCTTTATTCGTTTTCATCCTGACCTATGGGTGGGCCTTATTTTCATAGCCCTAGAAAATTATGATGTCCAAGATCCATAGTGAAATCTTGAGGAAACCAACAGCCAGTGTGCTTCATTTGTGTTTCCATTTTAGTAAGGCTGTAGTAACTCAGTGAATTAATCAGCTACCCTTCCTTTTCTTCACTTCAATCTACCTATGCCAGGAATTAAGAAACAAAAATTCAGTAGATCATTCTGTTTTCACCTAGCTCCTCTTATGTGCTTAGTTTTGTGGAGATCAATATCAGAGATACAGAGGGAGCAGAAGACATGGATCTTGCAAGAAAGAAAGAAAGAAAGAAAGAAAGAAAGAAAGAAAGAAAGAAAGAGAAAGAAAGAGAGGAAGGAAGGAAGGAAGGAAGGAAGGAAGGAAGGAAGGAAGGAAGGAAGAAAGAAAGAAAAAGGGCTTATCTATTGGAACAATAAAAGAGAAGATTGAGAATAAAGCTGCATTATATCAGTGTGTTCCAATAGAACACATTACTATGATATATATAATATCAGAAAGAACTAGAGGAATAAAATACTTGGGACACTGTCTTCCCTGTGACTCATGTTACCTGCCAGGCCAGTCTTCTAGGTTTAGAGTGGGGAAAAGCATCCCCTGCCCCTTGCACCCTATCTCCTTCCTCAGGGAGAGAAGAGAAAGGCTACTGAGATTGGGGTTAGAAGCCCCAAGAAATGCCTGGATGGGGAGAAGGTGAATATGAATATTGAAATATTTCTGAACTTGACTAGTAGTTTTTGAAATCAAATTTATTAGACTTCTCTCTCCATTAGGCCATACTGCCTCTCTCTAGATGTGTAAGTGATGGTAATTACTCTATTTTTCTGAGCTTTAGTCCTAGTAATAGTATTATAATGATAATATATTTTACATGGTTAATACCCTAATAAGAATACTACATATAAGATTAAGTGAATTGTATTTGACAAACTTCATTTTAGAAAGCCAACAGGAAAAACCACATCCCAATGAGATTAAACGCTGACTTAAGTCCTCAAAGCGGGAAATTGCTAAGTTAATTTTGCCTTTATCACTGCTCCATTCCCTATTCCTAGAGGGCTTTGCAGCTGCTCTTGGAACCTGTACCCCAGAGCCTCTGAAGCACCTGTTGGCTCCTGGGTGAATGGTGGTGAACTTCAAAGTGAGTTTTTCCTAGTTACTGTTATTACCTATCTCTCAATGAACCCTATAAAGAGCAGTTAAGCAGATGAAATTTAAGTGAAAGAATTTAGAGATTTGTGAGGAAAGACTATCAATAGGTTTAAAAATAATTTAGTATCTCCTAGCCCTGGATAATTTTCTCCTTCTTTAATAAACAGTTCAACAGAGTGAAATATTTGTTTTTGGCAGAAAGGGGCTATGTAATTTCTCAGTGTATCAGTAGTTTCAGAAGCTTGGTTTTATAAAAATAAATGATCTCAAAAGTACCAGAAATTACCCCTCCCTTACTCCCTCCCTCCCTCCCTCCCTTCCTTCCTTCCTTCCTTCCTCTCTCTTTTTTTTTTTTCTCTTTCTTTCTTTCTTTCTTTCTTTCTTTCTTTCTTTCTTTCTTTCTTTCCTTCTCCCTCTCTCTCTCTCTCTCTCTCTCTCTCTCTCTTTCTCTCTCTCTTTCTCTCTCTCTGTCTCTCTTTTGAGCACAGGAAGGGCAGAGGCAGAGAGAGAATCCCAAGCAGGCTCTGCGCCATCAGTGCAGAGCCCAATGTGGGGTGCAATCCCATGAACCGTGAGATCATGGCCTGAAGCAAGATCAAGAGTCAGATGCTTAACTGACTGAGCCACCAAGGTGTCCCTAAAATTCTTAAAGCTAAATTTGAATTTTAAAAACAAACCTGTCACATCATACTTTTAGGGAGATGCAATGGAATCTCGCTCAGAAATTATACCACAAAGGGAAATGCCTCTGATTGTGGTTGCTTCCTAAGGTGTGAGTAAGGACTCAGGAAAGCAGCCACAATTTTATTGTAACAAATATAAATAGGAAATATAATATTTCCCCTCTTCTCTATAGTTATACTTAGTGTAGTAGTACATAGGATATTCTTTCAAGGTTATAATGGTTAATTTTATGTGTCAACTTGGTTGGGCCCTGGTGCCCAGATATATGGTCAAACGTTCTGGATGTCTGTGTGAGGGTGATTTTGGATGAGATTAATTTAAATTGGGGGACTGTGAGTAAAGCAGATTGCCCTCCACAATGTGGGTGGGCCTGATCCAATCATTTCAAGGCCTGACTAGAGAAAAAGACTAACCTGACCCTAGCAACAGGGAATTCTGACAGTAAATGGCCTTTGGACTTGAACTGCAATGTGGCTATTCCTCGGGTCTCTAGCCTGTAGGTACCACCTGCAGATTTTGGACTTGTCAGTCTCCATTATCGTATGTACCAAATCCTTAAAATAAATCTCTGTCTGTCTCAAGTGTGTGCATGTGCGTGCACATGCACGCATACATGCACACACCCTTCCTATTGAATACAGAGGTTGAGTTCCATTATTTAAAGAAAAAAATAAAATGAAAAAGAAAAGGGCAGCGCCCTTTAAGAGTAGCTCCCTTTAAGAAATTATTTAAATTTTTTTTAATGTTTATTTATTTTTGAGAGAGAGAGAGACAGACAAAGTGTGGCAGGAGAGGGGCAGAGCGAGAGGAGACACAGAATCCAAAGCAGGCTCCAGGCTCTGAGCTGTCAGCACAGAGCCTGATTCGGGGCTCGAACTCACAGACTGTGAGATCATGACCTGAGCCAAAGTTGGATGCTTAACCGACTGAGCCACGCAGGTGCCCCAAGAATTTATTTAAATGGTGTAGACTCTATTAATTCCTTCAAAACACTCCCTCTTGAATGTATAAGTTTATTAATCATTTAAAAGGTGCTTTATTTAAGCAAGCACTTAATGAGTTGGAACAAAAGCTGTAATAAGTACATTATGTGGGACACATTTTAACAAGTATTAGAGTGTGAACTCATGGAAGACAGGGTCATTTGCATCATATTGAGTTCAATCTCTGATCTATTGTATTGAACCTTATGAAATTGCCAATATTAGAGTGTGTCTGACTTATTAAAAGAAGTAATTGTATATGGTTCAATCTAATAAAAGTATATCACATATTTTTATATGATAATGGCCAGAAAGAATACTTCCAGGTTCTTTCTTCATATACATAGTTTCCTTCGTTTAGGATCAGTCATTTATTTATTTATTTTTAGGGCCAGCAAGGTAAATATAAGTTGGAGGTAATCAAATACTGTATGTGAAGAATACACAAACTTGGGCAGGATGATAGGTTCTTTTAAGTATTTTTCATCAACTCTTGAGATTTCAGCTCTTTTGTGAGTATACTGCAACAGCCCTGAGATCACAGATACAATCTCTCCCCCCACCAATGTACAGCTTCTTGCCTCAGTCACTACCATTCCATGCAAGTGAACTGGTTATGTGCCAGGTATTCATGCTGTTGCTATTGAAGTGCTAGCTGATATTCAGTGTATCTCTTAAATGGTGTTGATAAATCTGCGCAAGAATAACGTATGACATTTCCAGTGATCCCTAGCAGGGCAAGATCCATAGCTGTAAAATACCTTACCAGTTTAGAAAGCTCATTCTCCTTTCATCTTCACACAAACGTCATGGAATGCATTGTCTTTCCCATATTTATAATGGACAAGATGCAGCCTAGAGAGCCAAACTCACTTGCCGAGGTTACATAACTTAATGGAAGGAGCCGGAACTGTAAATTACTCCAGACACCGGTGCTTTGCCACCTAGAGATTGATTTCCAGCTTTCCTGCAACTTGCTCTTCTTCTGATTCAGTTCTTCCCATTTTGTGGATTAGCTCAACACTGGACCTCAAGCTGCTTATGCAGCAGGATTCTGTGAACATTTTCAAGGCCATTTCCAAGGAAAATCTTAGCAGCTCCCTGCTGCATTCTGGTGAATGGTCTCGGCTGTGTCTGGGCTTGCTCTTGTTCCAAAATGCAGTGCTGTCTTAGCAAACTTTCTGTAAAGCGTGTGCACTTTGAAAGCGTAGCCATCTGCATGCAGTAGAGCTGAAAATGTGGCATCAGAACAGCTGGCTGGTTAAAATACAACGTCCTTGTGGAGTGCATTCCAAAAAAGACGACATCAGGATACCCATGTAGCTGCTGTATAGTAAGCTGAATTCAGAAACAGTGGAAAATGTGAGAGGAAAAATTTGTGAGGGATTTTTCGAGGCTCTGCCTCAAGTGCCAGAGAACAACAGGGAGTAAGTGGGAATTATGTGACCATAGACCAGCCTGGCTGTTAACTACTGTGAACTGAAGAGTCCTTTACCAGTGAAGGTGCAGAGGGATGATTAGTCTCAGACAACATGCCCTGGAGGACAAGGGCTGTTCCTAACTCTGATTTGTGTCTAACTAAGGACTGTGCATTGGACCCAGACACTTGCATTAGAAGAGAAAAATTGTCAAAGTCAACAGAATGTTCTTTGTGGTCACAGAATAACACCGACTCTCTAGTTAAGGCAAAATTACCCATCTCTTTCAATATGTTTTTGCACCCTTGCTGGTATCTTTTATTCTTTGAAGGAAAAAAATTGCAGTTCTCTTTTGCTATTTGGGTTATCTGAATAGTAGACTGTCTCCACTACTGCATAAACTCACAGAGTTTGTGAATATATCTTCAAATTTAGTTCACAATTTCCCTAATTATAGATTTTCTTTCCTGTGAATTTATTTTTCAGTCTTTTGCCTAGATATTTATAGTTGCTTCATGCTTTCTGGCTTAGTGCCACAGGGGCAATTCTGGCATGAAACATACATTAGCAGACTAGAATACAAGATCAATCTCTTATCTTACTAATTAGTACCCGTTCCTGCTGACAAAATCTTCAGGTCTTAAAAGGAAAACAAACAAGTTACCTGAAAAGCTGAGGTAAGATATGTATGTAATTTCACTTGGCTGGCAGAGGAATTACCTCTGTCAGAGGAATTTCCAGTGCTGACTTTCTGGTTGGTACAACTTAAACAGCAGCCAAGGTAACAAAGCTGCCTCTGGCCTTGAGTCTCACAGCTAGTGAATTGAGCCTCACTTTCCCCACTGTAAAATTGGGACAATCAGGGCTACTCTGTAGTGTTTGAAGATCAAATGAGATGATGAATAAGAAATGCTTTGTTTGGTTTTTAAAAATTTTTTTTGCTTATTTATTTTAGAGAGAGAGAGACAGAGACAGAGCTCAAGTGGGGGAGGGGCAGACAGAGAGGGAGACACAGAATCCGAAGCAGGCTCCAGGCTCCAAGCTGTCAGCACAGAGCCCGACGTGGGGATTTGAACCCACAAACCGTGAGATCATGACCTGAGCCAATGTCGGATGCTTAACCTACTGAGCCACTCAGGTGCCCCTGAATAAGAAATGCTTTGTAAGCTGTAAAGTGCTGTAAGAGCTTTAGCTGTGGTGGTGATGATGATGATGATGATGACAATGGGATATGATTTTGGGAAGTCAGTTTCTACACTGTCAATTTTAAGTTGCCCTTTTATTTTCTTGTTCTCTTTAGATTAATGAACTTGTTTGTAGGTATCATATTAAGAACACAGACACACACACACACACACACACACACGCACATCACACAATTCTCTGTATATTTCTTCTAAGAATTACCAAAAGATTAGCTTTAAAAATGGCTACACGGAGTTTTGAGACAGGCTGGCAAACTATGGCCCACAGATGAAATCTGGCCAGCTGCCTGTTTTTGTAAATAAAGTTTTATTGGAACACAGTCTGTCCATTTGTTTACAAATTGGCTATGGCTCCTATGCTGCAGCAGCAGAGTTGGTTTCTTGCACTAGAGCAGCCCAAGAAGCTACAATATTCACTGTCTGGCCCTTTACAGAACATATTTGGTGACACCTGAATTAGATCAAAGGGTTTGGCATAATAAAAGAAATGTTAACATTGTAGTATGAGCATATCCTTTAATATCCCCAGTGGTTCATTGAAATGGACATTTTGATACATTGGTGGTGAGAAAGTAAATTGGGATAACCTTTTGGAAGAGCGATTTGGCAATACGTATCAAGAGTTTGAAAAATTCTCATCCAATTTTAGTCACTGAATACAAATACTATGAATATTAACAGTGCTTACTGTTGAGATATGGTACTTCAAATGATTTTAAAAGCGAACAAAGGCTCTTCTGATTTTAAAATTCCCTGCTGTTGGGGCACCTGGGTGCCTTAGTGGGTTGAGTGGCTAACTTTGGCTCAGGTCATGATCTCACGGTTCGTGAGTTCAAGCCCCGCGTGGGGCTCTGTGCCATCATCTCAGAATCTGTAGCCTGCTTTGGATTCTGTGTCTCTCTTTCTCCCTGTCCTTCTCCCGCTCGTTCTGTCTGTCAAAAAAGGAATAAGTGTTAAAAAATAATTAAAATTCCTTGCTGTCACTTGGGAATCTTCATAAGAACCAAATAAAAATACAAACATACCAATGTACATGATGTTGTGGGGGGAAAAAAGCCCCTGGTTCAATGTCATTTTAGTGGTTGTTGCTTATGGAGCTATGGAGTGAAGCCCTTTGATATGTATAGAAGCATCTTGCATTTTATTTTGCAAGTTTAGAAACATTTTAGATTTCCTTTAAGTTGAACAGATCCTGGGCTCCAAGTCCCTCTAGTACTTTTTAATCCAATGTTTCTGCTTCTCTTGTAATTGATACACATGCACATTCACACAAACACACATACCCAAAAGGACAATTAAGTATTACAACAAAAATATTGTTGTTTCAACGTCTCTTTTTCTAGAGCAATTAATTTCATGTGGAAAGTCTTTGTGTTCAGGGTGCCTGGGTGGCTCAGTTGGTTAAGCGTCCGACTTCGGCTCAGGTCGTGATCTCGCGGTCGGTGAGTTCAAGCCCCGCGTCGGGCTCTGTGCTGACAGCTCAGAACCTGGAGCCTGCTTCTGATTCTGTGTCTCCCTCTCTCACTGACCCTTCCCCCGTTCATGCTCTGTCTCTCTCTGTCCCAAAAATAAATAAAAATTAAAAAAAAAAAGTAGAGAGGGAAAGATGGAAGACACAAAAAGAGGGATTAAAAAAAAAAGAGTCTTTGTGTTCAACCAACAATCTCTTTTCATTGGTGGAAAAGAATTATAGTGGCTAAATACATTTCTGTAAAGATTCAGGAAAACAAAAACAAAAACCTGTCTCTTGTAGAACAACTAAAGCTGCAATAGCAAAATTTTGCCCTCAAAAAGAAAAAAGTAAAATAAATAAAATACAAGTTTAGTGTCCTAGCTGTGGTTTAAAAATGACTTTACAGTGGAATCTATTTGCATTTATTATTCTTCTATCATTGGTAGTAATAGTAGTTCCTTCTCACATTCTTCCTCCAGTGAGGAATGCATCAGAGAAAGTGGTAACTCATGGCAACCAGACGCTGTGTGAGAGGGGCAAACTAACTTGAAGTGTACTTAATACTTTTTTGGCAAGAAAACCTCATGGAAGCAATTTTTCTTTTCCCAATTTTCATAATTCGCAAATAGCGCCCTGTGGAATGTCCTAATGAAGGTGCTGTGGGATACGTTACTAGTGGTTGGAACCTAGTTAACAACTTCTGGAGTTCACTTTCAAAGCTCTATAACTGTCGTAGAAAGTCTGGGGGCTTCTAAGGGCATTCGCAAAAGCTGAACGAGGGCTTATGAAAAGCGTGTTGTTTTTTTTTCACACCTAGAGGTGCGATTTTGGTGATTACAAAGTGACTTTTGTTTCAAGAAAGAGTCAAGAGCCAGACTCGTGAAAAAAAATAGACTGTGTATGCTGTGTATTTATTGATTAAAATAAGAATGTGTGGACAAATATGATTTATAGGTAACCATGCCCCTGGGTATCAGTAGAGTGCTACTTGTTTGGAAGGACTAGACACCCTGATGAAAAATTCTAAGAGACCTGTTTTTTTTTTCCCCACTTAAATACACAGGCACACCACAAAGTGTTATTTCAATGTGGAAATAGGATGAGTATTGTTTCTATTTTTACTGTTAATATTTTCACCTGCAAAATAGAAAAACTTGACAAACTGATTATTAAGTCTAAGAATATAGACAAAAACATGAAAAAGTTAGGACATGGGGGAAAGTGCTCATTGTACTTATCTCCCTAAAACAAGACTTGGTGACAGTTCTCAAAGAAAAAGAAACCATCAAATCTTTTTTTTTTTTTAATTTTTTTTTCAACGTTTTTTATTTATTTTTGGGACAGAGAGAGACAGAGCATGAACGGGGGAGGGGCAGAGAGAGAGGGAGACACAGAATCGGAAACAGGCTCCAGGCTCCGAGCCATCAGCCCAGAGCCTGACGCGGGGCTCGAACTCACAGACCGCGAGATCGTGACCTGGCTGAAGTCGGACGCTTAACCTACTGCGCCACCCAGGCGCCCCGAAACCATCAAATCTTAAAGATGAGAATTAATGGAGATTCTCTGCATTTGCAGAATGGACTGCCTTCGTTCTGAAGACCATTAGCCCATGGTGACTGTGTTAATTGTACTTTGCCCTATAAATTAAGTTGCAGAGTAGATTTTACCACAGGGGGAAAAGATTTTACCTGGAAAGTTATATTTGTGATGTGTGTGTGTGTGTGTGTGTGTGTGTGTGTGTGCACGCATGTGTGTGTTACGATATATACATATGTGTGTATACAAATGCGTGTATCTATCGTATGTCTATACATTCACATACATGCTACAGCATTATTTGCAATAGCAGAAAACCCCAGAAACAAGAAACTCCAATGTGTATCAATAGGGAACAGACTAAATAAACCATGGTTCTATAAAGCAGCTTTTAAAAGGAATGAAATAAATCTCGAGGTGTTGCTATGTTCTCCAAGACATAAAATCAAGTAAAAAGAAAAATGCTAAGCAGTATGAATGATTTTATATATATGTATGTATAAATTTATATGTATGTGTGTATATATATACATATATATATATACATATATATGTATATATATATGTATGTATATAGAAATGCACACAGGTACACATAGGCTAATGAATGATAACTTGTTTTGGAAGCATGCGTAAAAACTATTGTGAACACTTAGACTTGGAGAGGAGTGGGCTTTGGAGGAGAGAGAATTTTACATTTCATATGTCTTTCTGAACTGGATACAGGTTTTACTATGTTTATGTAATAATTTTCTCATCTCAAAGTGTCAAGGTTTATCCAAGGGGTAGTAGGAGGTTTGTTTTGTTCCATATGCTTTTCAGCATTTGAAAATATCTACGTTATTAAAAACAACATTTGTTAGCTAGAATGACAGTTGAAAGACTTTTTACCTATCCAGAATAGTAAGGGAATTTTAAAATTTTAAATTTTTCGTTGCTTTCTGTGCTACAGTTAATAATGAAGTCAGGTGGTACCTAGTGCCATCCCTAGCCTGTTACCACTTCTGTTATCCATGCTGCTTCCTGCAGAGAGGAAACTCGGCAGAGGACGCTCTTTGCAGCTGTATGTGACACATGTATTTAACCACCACAGTTGCAGTTATAATTTCACATCCTGACAATGCACAAAGTTGACCAGATCTAACAGCCAGTAGTTTGATAATGGAAAACACGGGGGCTTACAGTTCAGGGTTTAAATTTTCTCGTGACTTCAAATTCCATAATCAAGAGAGCCCAGCTTTCTGAACTGTCACCTTTCTCACACGGAAGAAACCAGAGAAAGAAGTGAAGAGATCAAGGAAAATCCAGTGGGAGCCATATATCTGTATTATCACCTGTAGTATCTGATTTCTAAATTTGATGTAGATAGTATGTCTTCAGTAAGTATATAAGTACAGCTTTCATCAGTATATCAACATTTATTTGAAATTATGTTGTGAGACAAATTGGGGAAATATCAGTAGTACCTCTAACTTAGGGGTTTGTGATTTAGATTGCTTTGGAGTTAGCTCTCTTTTGGTTCATCCATGGAACCAATATTGTCAGAGAGAATGACCCTAAATCCACTCACATCAGATAAAAGGAGGGATTATTGTTGAAGGGGAAAAAAAATATGAGGATGCATTGGAGGGAGTAAGAGATGCAGAGATAAATTTCCCAGCATCCCCCACTTCCCCCAAGGCAGCATATTTCAGTACCAAGAGAGGTCTTCTTTTTTTAATTTTTTATATTTACATCCAAGTTAGTTAGCATATAGTCCATCCACATTATTGCAAATGGCAAGATTTCATTCTTTTTGATTGCCGAGTAATACTCCAGTGTGTGTGTGTGTGTGTGTGTGTGTGTGTGTGTGTGTGTGTGTGCCCATTCATCTGTCGATAGACATTTGGGCTCTTTCCATACTGTGGCTATTTTCAATAGTGCTGCTATAAACATTGGAGTGCATGTACCCCTTTGAAACAGCACACCTGTATCCTTTGGATAAATACCTAGTAGTGCAATTGCTGGATCATAGGGTAATTCTATTTTTAATTTTTTGAGGAACCTTCATACTGTTTTCCACAGTCGCTGTACCAGTTTGCATTCCCACCAGCAGTGCAGAAGAGAACTCTTTCTCCGCATCCTCGCCAGCGTCTGTCATTGCCTGAGTTGTTAATTTTAGCCATTCTGGCAGGTGTGAGGTGGCATCTCATTGTGGTTTTGATTTGTATTTCTGCCAAGAGAGATCTTCTTTGCCATGATTTCTTCTGCTGGGGGAAAGTGAGAGGGTGTCCGTGAGTGCCTGGCTTCTCCAGCTGTGTGGGATGCTGCCAAAGAGGATCATTTTCTCTCTTGCCTCATCCAGAATACTAGGTCATGTGCTGAATGACTGGGGGTGGGGGGTGGGAATGGGAAAAGGCTGGGAGAGTGGCAGATAGGATTCTCAGAGGGCATTAAAGGGATGTGGATCCTACTAATTGCATCATGGACTCCATCAAGAAGCCCTCCCACAAGCTGCTGGCCATATCTCGCCCACAGCTCCCCCTAATTGGCCATGAGGCACCCCAGCACTCCATGCGCCCCCTTCATACATACCCTTACCCTGTGGCCAGCTTTCTGTGCATGCTCCTGATCATGGCGAGTGAGCTTATGCAGATGGCTAGTGAGCATGCACAGACACAGATGGCCAACAGGTACATGACAACATCTCTAATCATCAGGGAAATGCAAATCAAAATCACAATGAGATATCTATCACCTCACACCTGTTATAATGGCTATCATCAAAAGAAGTGAAAGATAAGTGTTGGCAAGGATGTGGAGAAAAGGAAACCTTTGTGCGTTGTTGATGGGAATATAAATTAGTACAGTCACTATAGAAAACAGTATGGAGGTTTCTCAAAAATTAAAAATAGAACTGTCATGTGATCCAGCAGTCATACTTCTGGGTATTTATCTAAAGAAAATGAAATCAGACTGTTGAAGACATATCTGCACCCCCATGTTCATTGCAGCACGTTATTCACCACATCCAAAATATGGAAACAACCTAAGAATCCATTGATGGATAGATGGATAAAGAAAATGTGGCATATATAGCAAATGGAATATTATTTACCCATGGGAAAGAAGGAAATCCTACCATTGCAACAACATGGATGGACCTTGAGGGCATTATACATTTTTATAGACAGAGAAAGACAATGCTGTATGGTATCACTTATTGTGGAATTTGAAAAAGCCAAACACACAGAAACAAGTAAAATGGTGATTACTGGAGTCTGGAGGGTGGGAGATATTGGTCAAAGAGTACAAATTTCCAGTTATATGATAGATAAGTTCTGGATATCTAATGTGCAGCATGGTAATTATAATTAATAATACTGTGTTATGTACCTGCAAGTTACTAATAGAGTAGATCATAAATGTGCTCGCCACTAAAAAGAAATAGTATTCATTTGAAATGATAGGTTTTTTTAATGTTTATTTATTTTTGAGAGAGAGAGAGAGAGACAGAGACAGAGTGTGAATAGGGGAGGGGCTGAGAGAGACACACACAGAATCTGAAGTGGGCTCCAGGTTCTGGGCTGTCAGCACAGAGTCAGATGTGGAGTTCGAACTCATGAGCCATGAATCATGACCTGAGCTGAAGCTGGACGCTTAACTGACTGAGCCACCCAGGCACTGTTGAGGTGATAGTTTTGTTAGCTAACCCTACTATAGTACCCATTTCACAACAGATAAGTGTATCAAATCAACACATTGTACACCTTAAACCTACACAGTATTAAATGTCAATTATATCTTAATAAAGTTGGAAAAAAACTTGTTAATCATGCATATAGAGGTTATATCTTACTATGCATACTCATTACTTTGGGGAAGAGAAGAAATCCCAAACTGTAGTATAGTTTATCCCAGTAGGAGATTTGACTTTTAAGACCAATACTGACGTAATCAGGGGACCAACATTACTTTAAAGCATGGTATTGGTTAGAGACTGGAGGACATCTGTAATGTCTATTTCTTATCAGATAAATGATGAAAATCTTATAGACACTGGGTGCTTTTCTGAATGGAACTTTATAATCAGCCCTTTGCATAGCAGTTCAACTAATAAGCTGCCTAGGACTCTAGGTGAATTTTTTTCTTTTCCAAAATTGTTTCAAAGCTCACTCTAGCTAAGAAGCTCTGATATATGACAATTTCCTTCAAGTGATTTTTCAGGTATGATGTTCTCTAAATAGACTCAATGTTTAGTTTAGATGGGAAATTATACAATATTAAAGCTATAGAATCATCACTTTTCTAAATATACTTTCAAAATGTTATTCCATCTTCCCTCTTAAAAAATGCATATTTGAATCTGTTGGTCCAGTATTTTACAGGAAGAAACAAGTGGGTTTCAGGCATAACTGTGTTACTAAAGGAAGCAGGAAGGCACAGAGCCTATGATTACAATAGTTTGGGGTCAAGGAATTCTTGAGATTTAATTATGATTTTGCTACATGACCAAGTTTCTTTACTTTTCTGAGTCTTGGTTTTCTTCTTACTGAACATCAGAAGTACTTACTAATTAGTGTTGTTGCCAATGCTGATGAGATAATATTGATAGAGGACATATTCCAGAATCAGGTATACAGCAAATGTGTATAAATGTGTCTTTAAATGTTGTTACTTTTAACTATTATTATACATTTTTACTATTAACACAAAAAAATCTGTCACATTCTATGCAGGATTGTGTATCTCCTTTATTGATTTCTGATTCTGTCTATTTATTTATGGACCAAGCTATGTGAACCTAAATTTTTTCTTGGTAAGTAAAGTGACTGTTTTAACTGTTGCTTAAACCTCATCAGGTGCTATCTTTTCAGATGTTTCTGCATTTACCCTAAAATTGAAAAGACGATATTATCCATTATGTCACTGAGTGATCCCTACTCCCTCCTTGCATGGGAATTTTCCCCTCGAGTGGTTCTAGGAACAGCTTTATCTCCCTTGGGAAAGTAGTGTGTTTCCTCTTCTCAGATCAAGATGATTTATGTGACTTATCATGTTTTCCTCTTAGTCTTGTTTGTCAGGAAGATTATAGTTGTTCTTTTTCACTCAATTGCAACCACTTGACTTATTGTTATATTTTGAGTATTTTTCTTCTCCTCTTTACCATTAAAAATATTTGCTTATTTGTTTGTCTTCCTTTTATCCAGTGTCTCATATCCTTTCAGGAAAGAGGAGAGGCAGAAATGTATGTATTTATATGTGTATATATGTATATGCAGACCTACATATGTATACACATATCTTCGTACAGAAATACTTCCATATGAATTTTTATCTGAAAGTTTGACACCCAAGTTTAAATTTTGATATTAGCAACTTCTTTAATCCAACTACTGCTTTCTTTCCCTGTGTTCACTTCCTTCACATGTTTTTCTAACCCATTTTCTTGGTGCCCAAGATGCTACATTTCTAAGTGGGGAAGACTCAATGAAAATGAATAAAATGGTCATCAATGAGTATGTCCTACTAGGGGGTTTGAACTCTTGAGAAGAAGACTGGGCATAATGAGGTCAGAGTTGCTTTGCATAAAAAAGTTGAAATTTGAGCCTTGAATATTATGCTAATTCTTTAAAAAAAATTTTTTAATATATATTAATTTTTGAGAGAGAGAGACAGATAGACAGACACAAGATCCGAAGCAGGTTCCAGGCTCTAAACTGTCAGCCCAGAGCCCAACGCAGAGCTCGAACTCATGAACTGTGAGATCATGACCTGAGTCAAAGTCACACGTTTAACCCACTGAGCCATTCAGGTGCCCCTATGCTAATTCTGATGTAAAAAAAGCTAGGGTAAGGGTGGGCTGTTTTCAGATATTATTACTGAATTTAATGGGATTGCACTAGTTTGCCCATAGCCTCAGGTGAAATTGCTGTTCTTTATCTTGGTACTTGTTTTTTTTTCACCCTAGCTACACATAAGATGTCTTTTCATATCTGCAGGGTAAGAGAATGAGTTTTGTTTTGTCACATGCCTGACTCTGCTCTTAGAGACAGGGAGAAAATATGGCTTAAGAGCCCCTGGTTGTTGAATCCCATTTTCTTGTCATTTTGTAGTACACTTGTAAGATATTTCTCAGGACAACTTAACTATCCTTGCTTAATGTTGTCATATTTTCCTCCTTGTGGTTGTTTAAGACGACAAGAGGCCTTTTATCCTGTTTCGTGAGGAAATGCAATGTATTATTAATCATGATTACTTTATTCATAAGTCAACACTGCCTCAGCAGAGCCAGGATCACACCAAGGATAACTCTTCCTGTGTGAAAGAATGCTTTCAGGTCATGGACCTCTTCAGGGATGTTTCTTTTCATCTCATAGAATGTTTTTTGACTTTAACATAATGGTGGATTTTATATAGGAAAGCTGTTCCCCTTTTGGTACTCATTTTGGACTTATTTTTTCAATGCCTATTGAACTACCATTGTGAGTTTTATGCCATGTTGGGGTCTGGACTGAATATAACCAACACTTGGTACCTTAAAACTGTAGTGAAGGCTGAAGTAAGAATATAAGGTGGTTGGAAGGTAATTTTTGTTGGTCGTCTTTCAAATTTTGATTCTAAGATCAAACACTGGATATGGGAAGGGTTTTTTATAAATTTGGCATAGATTCTGTTATTGAAATTGGGGTGACCAGTTGTCTCATTTTTAGCACTGAAAGTCCTAGGTCCCAGAAACCCCTCAGTCTCAGGAAAACTAGGCTAGTTGGTCACACTAAATTTGAAGCTCAGATAGAAACTATACCATAATTTGGCCACAAAGTGGTTTGGACTCTAGGATCTTAATTTCTAGTAAGGCTATCTTAAACACAAAATTCTGTTTTCAAGGAAATTACACCTACTTATTAGCTTAAGTAAACATGCCTTATTATAAGGAGTGTTATGAAAATCAAAGAAAAATTGAGCAACCAGGCTCCAGGAGAAGTGATATTGGGTGGCTCTGAGGATCTCAGCAGCTTAAGTTCAAGGAGTTTTAATCTGGTATTCTGCCATTAACATAGTCCCTTAGGCTCTATGCCCCATAGTTCAAATATTTGAGAACAAGAATCTCAATGGCTCAACAGTGTCTAAGGATTAGATTGTCTCCTTTTAGTTCTTGTATCCAGACCTGGTGTATTTAGCAGTGGCTCAGGGCCCAGATAGAGATCATTGCAATTGACTGTTTAGCATCCATCCTATCCCAGCTGATCATTGTAATTTCATTCCCCTTGGCTGTGGTTTGATTAGGAATGGATATGTTACCCAATTCTGGTCAATGATACCTAAGGGGAATCTTTTAGAGGGCTTCTGGAAATGGTTCATAAATCTTCAGAATGAGACACAAGTCCCCTGCGTACTGCTCTGTCTACTTTTGTTGCCTGGAATGGTGGCAGCCATCTTGCTGGTGGCCTGATGATGAGAATCACACAAGAAGGGCAGAAAACAGAGAGAAATCCTAAGTCTTTGATGACATCTTTGAGTCAGTAAACCAACCCAGAGTGAGCCCTAACTCTGGACTTGCTGTAATTTGAGAGTTAAGAAATTCTTTGTTTAAGGCATTTGACAACTATATAATGTATCTAGGATGTATAATATATGCTAGTGGAATAATGCATCCTCCTCCTTCTCCTCATCATCATATGTCCTAACAAACACCAACTGGGTCAGCTGGTAAGAGTTGGTAGGGCTTCTCCTATGGGTGGGATATGTTCTTTCTTAAAAAAAATTTTTTTTAACGTGTATTTATTTTTGAGAGAGAGAGAGAGAGAGAGAGAGAGTGCAAGGTGGGGAGGGGCGGGGGGGGGGGGGTGGGACAAAGAATCTGAAGCAGGCTCCAGGCTCCGAGCTGTCAGCACAGAGCCCAACACCCACGAGCTATAAGATCATGACTTGAGCTGAAGTCAGACGGTTAACCACCCAGGTGCTGGGTGGGATATGTTTTTTAAGAAAGCATGAGAGGAAAGAAAATGAGGGGTACTACTTCTATATGGGTAAACCAGAGATACACTGCATCTTCTCTTCTTTTATTATTAAATTTTTTAATGCTCATTTAATTTTTGAGAGAGAGAGAGAGAGAGCGAGCGCTGGGGAGGGGCAGAGAGAAAGAAAGGGAGAGAGAAATCCCAAGCAGCCTCCATGCTGTCGGCACAGAGCTCCATCTCACAAACCATGAGATCATGACCTGAGCTGAAACCAAGGATTGGACATTTAACCAACTGAGCCATCCAGGTGCCCCATTTCTCTTTTAAATCCCTGTCCAAATGACTTGATTCCTGTCGTGAGTGTGCTGGATATATACTCCCTTTCTCCTTAAAGAAAATAAAAGATCCTGTGTCCTCTTACTTACCAATCAGTGGTGCTAGTCACATTTTGAGAATGACTTCAATAAGTGATGAGCTCTGCTATTAGTTTCTAGAAGGGAGGAATGAAAGATAACTAAAAAATAGAGCTATCATGGTAAGGTAGACATCTTCTAATATTAATTGGACCAATTAACTTATTCAGGGAAGTATTTTGTTTGGTTACCCAGAATATACTGTGTAAGCACTTCATTTTGGAGTATGTACAGGAAGTTTCATTGCTCAAGGGCAAATATTTTACAGGTGCTTATACCTATACATAAATATTTTTAAAATGGCAAAGCTAGGCATTTGAATAATATTTATTTTTATAATTGTTCAGGCTTAAAATTTGCCATGTTTGTGTCACTGAGCTCTGCATATTATGATTGTTGTTTCGTGTGTGAGTTAGATTGGGAGAATCTTGGATTTTCCCATGGTAAGAGGGAAGCTTCTTTGGAAGGAAGGTTTTCTTTCCAGCCCATCTAAAGGTATTAAGAGTAATCTGACTGGCTGCTAAAGCATATGGACAGAGCTGGCTTGACAGGTATGTGGGCTATACAATCACACAGGACCCCACCTTCAGAAGGGCCTTGTGCTTGATTTAATCTGCTATAGCCATCTTGCAATTCTTAGTAATTTTTTTTCATTTTTTTCATTTTTTCCCTACTATATTTTCTGTTTCATTTTTTTCATCATGACAAATGTACTCATGAATCCCGATGCCTTAATTCTCCCACCCCCTACCCACCTCTCCTCTGGTAACCATCAGTTTGTTCTCTATAGTTAAGAGTCTGTTTCTTGGTCCCCTTTGTTCATTTATTTCTTAAATTTCACATATGAGTGAGATCATATGGTATTTGTCTTTTTCTGACTGACTCATTTTGCTTAGCATTATATTCTCTAGTTTCATCCATGTTGTTGCAAATGGCAAGATTTCATTCTTTTTTTATGGCTAATATTCCAATACACACATGCACACATAGATACATACATACATACACACATACCATATCTTCTTTATCCATTCATCTATTGATGGACACTTGGACTGCTTCCATAGTTTGGCTATTGTAACTAGTGCTTCCATAAACGTAGGGGTGAGTGTATCCATTTGGATTAGTGTTTTTGTACTTTTTGGGTAAATACCCAGTAGTACAATTCCTGGATCATAGGGTAGTTGTATTTTTAATGTTTTGAGGAACCTCCATACTATCTTCCACCGTGGCTGCACTAGTTTGCATTCCCACCAACAGTGCATGAGGATTCCTTTTTCTACACATCCTTGCCAACACTTGTTTCTTGTGATTTTGATTCTAGTCATTCTGACAGGTATGAGGTGATATTTCATTGTGGTTTTGATTTGCATTTCCCTGATGATATGTGATGTTGAGATCTTTTCATGTGTCTGTTGCTGCTTGGATGTCTTCTTTGAAGAAGTATCTGCACTTACTGGAAAGATGTTGTTGAAGCTTATTGTTTATAACATTATACACTATCTTTATTATAGGGATCAACGAAAGATACTTCTTTTTGTTCTTAGTACCAAGAAAGCTTTTCCTGGCCAGTTTAACTGCTTTATCTCTAGGATATAGAATGGTATGGTTGTGTTTTCCTGGTTGTCTTGGTTGCTAGAAAGCTTTGAAACAAGTAGCAAATGACTAAATGCACAAACCTCATTGTTTGCATATTGGTTTTTTTTTTTTGTTTTTTTTTAAATTTTAACGTTTATTTATTTTTGAGACAGAGAGAGACGGAGCATGAACAGGGGAGGGGCAGAGAAAGAGGGAGACACAGAATCTGAAACAGGCTCCAGGCTCTGAGCAGTCAGCACAGAGCCCGACGTGGGGCTCGAACTCACGGACCGTGAGATCATGACCTGAGCCGAAGTCGGATGCTTAACCGACCGAGCCACCCAGGCGCCCCTTTTGCATATTGTATAGTAACTTCATTTTTGCTTTCATCTTCCACACCTCATTTTCTTTCTACCTTCATTTTCTCACCCACTTATTTTTTTAATAGCAATCTATTTTTGTGGTGGCATGTGCAATATGCTTTAAATTTCTCTGGAATATGGAGTATAATAATAACTGTATAACAAAAATTATTTTTTGCATATGTTTCCTATGTTGCATATGCACTATGTTTTCACCTGGGAGCATATAAGGAAAACATTTTTAAAGGGTGGCAAGATTTGAGGGGCAAAGGACAATGACAGAGTTTTTTTTACCATGTGAGATACAAAGAATTCATTTATTTTATTTTCTATTTTTTGAGAGAGAACATGTGAACGAGCTGGGGAGGAATGGGGTGGAGAGAGAGAGAGAGAGAGAGAGAGAGAAAGACAGAGAGAGAGAGAGACAGAGAGAGAGAGAGAGAGAGAGAGAGAGAGAGAGAGAGAATCTTAAGCAGGCTCAATGCCCAGCACAAAGCCCACACTCCCATGAGTGTGAGATGATGACCTGAGCTGAAATCAAGAGTCGGATGCTTAACTGACTAAGCCACCCAGGAGCTCCCAAAGAAATCATTTTAAAATGGTGTGAACGCAAGGAATAAGGAAAATATTCGATGATAATAAAATTGACTTTGAAATAGATGCTTTCTCTGAAATTCAATTGTATTTGAGTTTTTTTTTCATGGTGACTCTTGAAAATCTCTCCATCTTTTCGTGCCTCATTCTCATCTCTGAAAAGTAGATAATAACATACCATATGTTTCCAAATATTTAGGAGAAGTATTTATTATTACCAGAGTTAAAAAAAAGCAGAATTACTCTTACTATAGGTATTTTTTTTTTAAATGTTTATTTATTTTTGAGAGAGGGAGGGAGGGGCAGACAGAGAGGGAAACACAGAATCCAAAGCAGGCTCCAGGCTCTGAAGTGTATGCACAGAGCCCGACGTGGGGCTTGAACTCACAAACTGTGAGATCATGACCTGAGCTGAAGTCAGATGCTTAACTGAATGAGCCACCCAGGTGCCCCTACTATAGGTATTTTTATAAGCACGAAGAATTCATTATTGTTGATATATTTAATAAAGCCACTTTTATTTCAGTGCTGTTTCTTATAGGGCTTTTTTTTTTTTTTTTGGCAGAGAGTGGAAGATTGCTAATATACTGGATATAAAGTAAGTTTAGGAAGAAATATGTGAAATTGTAATATGTGGCTTTGTTTTCTCATTTCAAAGTTGCATTGTCATGCTTTCCCATGAAATTTTTGACCCAATAATGAATTTAATATTCATTCACTAATGTTTATTGAGAACCTATTGTGTACCAGGCATTGTCCAAAGTGATAAGAATACCCTTCTTCCGTGGTGTTCACATTGTAGCGATTTCCTCCAAATTGTCTTCATGTATTTCTCACACATATGTCCCTTTTCCAATACTGTATTTTATTCTCTTATTGGCACGTTAAAATCAAATTTACCTGAGATATAACATCTACCAATGTTCTGAGTTTTCCTCCTCTTTCTATTTTTACTGATCAAATAGCTGGAAGTTTCATTTGATTTGCTAGTGAACTACGTATTTTACTGATTATAGGGGTTATGTGATGTTCTTGATTTGGGCTAATTTACATAATTTCCTGATTAAGCTACATATTAGCCTTTTGACCTTTGCACTTCTTCAAAGTGCAGAGAATAATCAGGCTGCACAATTTGATAGACGGAATTTACATCTGCTAAAAATTTTTTTTTACCTCAATTAGCAGACATTTCTGATAATATACAGAGTTTCTTTCAGGCTAAATGTGAATAAGTTATTTTCATTCTGTCAGGAACTGCACCATTGAGCATTGCCCATATTTAAAACAGAACAAAACAAAACAAAACAAAACAATGCCACTACTTCTAAGCAAGGAAGAAAAATAATCAGAGCATTTGCCAATGGAGGACAGCAATTTCCTAGTACCGACAGTGTCCTTGCTTTACCACTTGGAAGCAAAAGGGGGTGAAGCTGTTTGTAAAAGCACATGAGTTTGCAGTTAGCACTCAAATAAAAATGTAGTACAATGCCTAGTTAGGTGAAGACTTGAAATTTCTTCTCTAGAAGGAATGCCATTTAAATATTCAAATCACTTCTCTGACTAGATGGAGAAAAGCCACCTTGAAATAGCTTTGTCCTGAGGATAATTATCCTGGAGGAAAGTAATAATGTGACCTTTTTTTGTAAGGCTTGGCAAAGGCCAAGGAGACTTTAAGCCATGATTCTATGGTTTTTTGAGGCTCACTGTTATCAGCAGCTCTCTGGTGGTTTTGATAACTCTAGGATGTCAGTCTCCTTTCCTAGTTCAAAGAAACTCATCGTGAAGAAAAGAGAAGTCTCACCTTCTCGTTGCTGCTTCAACATCAGGACATTTAAGTCTGTGGTGGCATTGCTTTAGGAACACAGGCTACAGCTATGTTACTGTAGCTAAAGAACAAAGACATTGGAAGTCAAGGGGGTTAACCTTGTGGAAACAGAATTTCGTTTCCTTGGTAGATCAGCTTGGCCTGCATAAGGATCCAAGCCAGCCCAGGAGCCATGAAACAATGGACAGAATCCTTTCGGGCTGTGTGAATTTTTTGTAGTGATTTCGTGTGACAGTCACAAGAACAACTGAGAAATGAAAATGGCAAGTGGGCTGAAGAGACTTACCAGTTTTGTCAATGTGAAGGATCTGCGATAAGGACTTTTAGTAAACTTCCAAGGATCTTGAACAACTCTGGGGAGGGGGAGAAACCTCCGAAAAGGGGAAACTCTTAATCTGCATGTTAGAGTGGGGGTGGGTGGGTGTTAGAGGTGGATATTTTTAAATATGAAGAATAAGAGAAATGAAGCGGAATAATCTAATTATATACATAATATTAGCCCATGTCAAGATGTTTGCAAGTGGATCAACTGTGACTGTTTTTCTACAGCAACGCAGGAGAGTGGCTGACACTCTAACAAGGAGTACTGCACTGAAGCAGCCCTTGCGGCTGCTTGGTGAAATAGCTAGTGGGGTTTTTCCAGTGGTTAATGTGAGTGGTATCATTTCAGTTTAAAGTGTTCCCACTTGACTATGTCTGTGAATCTTTAAGTAGGCCTCTTGCTACTGGAGAAAGACTGTGCAGAGTTTTAAATCCAAGACTGTTCTATAATCTTACAATCCCTCTTACAATCCCTTACAATCCCTCTATAATCTTACAAGCAGGGCAAAAGGAGTGCTACCTCAAATCACTTCAGTCTCTTTTCTGTTTCTCTCAACACATGGAAATAGTTTTCTTATGATCTGACAGGGACTTTATTTGGTTCTCTTGGCCAAAGTAGTGTCATCATGGGGCTTTAGAATGGACTTTGGTTTTGGGTGCCTTGGTGGCTCAGTTGGTTAAGCTACTGACTCTTGGTTTTGGCTCAGGTCATGATCTCACGGTTTGTGAGTTCCATTCCTGCATTGGGCTCTGCACTGATAGTGCAGAGTCTGCTTGGGATTCTCTCTCTCCACCTCTCTCTCTCTCTCTCTCTCTCTCTCTCTCTCTCTACCTCTCTCTCTCTCTCTCTCTGCCCCTCCTCCACTTGTGCTTGCTTGCTCTCTCTCTCTCTTTCAAAATAAATAAACTTTAAAAAGAAAAAGAATGGAGTTTCACTTTTATCTTCCCACTACCCCAGTAGACAGTCCGATTATTTTTCCTGTGTTAAGACTGGTGGTAATGCCCATGGGCCCCTGCAAAACTCTCCAAGGGCACATTGCACAATAGTACTTCAGCAGAGTATAAGGGTGAGTTTCTCATAGATCTAAAATATGTCCTAGGGGTGCCTGGGTGGCGTAGTCAGTTGGCCATCCATCTCTTGATTTCAGCTCAGTTCATGATCTCATGGTTCATGAGATTGAGCCCTGCATCGGGCTCTGTGCTGGCAACTTGGAGCCTGCTTGGGGTTCTCTCTCTCTCTCTCTCTCTGCCCCTCCTGCCTTCCCTCCCTCTCTCTCAAATGAATAAATAAACTTAAAAAAATATAATATGTCCCAGAGTACTTTCTCTTTTCCACTTCAGGAACTATATATAGTATTTTAAATATTCAACATTTAATGGTCATGAAAAGCTATGTCAGGAATAACAGGTCTGATATTGCCTGGCACAGGATCTGGCACATAGCAGATAGACAATAAATGCCTGTTGAAAAAAATAAATGAAAAATTGCATATTAAGAAAATATCTATTTGGAAGGGGAGGAACAAATTAGCAATAAACTGGTAAATCACTGTCACATTTACTAACTTACAAAAAGTCTGCATAAAATCCCAAGGAATAACTAAAAGAATCCCAATTAGTGATACTTAGAAAAAGCACATGGCCTGTTAACATCCCTGCTATCTGTCTGATTGGTGAACATAAGCAAAGTTATCTAATCAAAGAAACTAATCACAGCCATCGCTAAGGAGAAGGAGGTAACTCTTTTGGATTTTTAGTAAATTTTGAAGGCTCTTGAACAAGTCAGGGAGCAACAGAAACCTGAAATTTATATTGCAATTTTGGTAACTCCAATGTACAAGATTAAATTAAATGATCTCAGTAGGCTCTAAAAAACCCCAGGTCACCCATACACATTACTCATATAACCACATTTTGTTTTTCATGTAACTACTTTATGATGTATAAGAAGATACAAAGAGAATCTCTCAAGGTACCAGTTAATTGTAAGCACAATAGCTTTGGTTGGAAAGTGGTAATGTTGAGCCAGAGATAATAAATATACAAGCATTTAATGCCTTCAAAAAGGTATAGACTATACTGTATTACACCTTCTCTGTATAAAAAAAGGCATGACTAAGCTTTCTCCTTAAATTAGAAGATTCACTGTGAATAAAAAGGCACCCAACTCAGGTAATGATTCCAAACCACTCATACATTTTATAAGTAGCTGAGCTGGAGGCAGAATAATGGAATTCTTTGAGTTCAGGTGTGATAGGAAGTTTGACCTCACAGAACTAAGCAAAGTGCCAAACCTGGCACCCACCTGGGGTATCTATAGATCGCAGGTTGTCTGAAGCCTGGGTTTGAATAGACCACATGTGCACTAAAGGAGGAAGCAAAGCCTAGAGCTGCAAGCAGATTAGGAAGTCAGGACAGAGTTTGCATGCAAACACAGAGCAGTATGCTCAGTGGTATGCCAGAAAATTTTCTGCCCCCAAGATGATGTGGCTATGCACCTGGTTCCTTTTTTTACAATTAAAAAAAAATGTTCATTTATTTTTGAGAGAGTGTGAGTGGGGGAGGGACAGAGAGAGAGAGAGGGAGACACAGAATCCAAAGTAGACTCTAGGCTCCAAGCTGTCAGCACATAGTCTGACGTGGGGCTCAAACCCACGAACCATGAGATCATGACCTGAGCCAAAGTTGAACACTTAACCAACTGAGCCACATAGGCACCCCTATGCACCTGTTTTTAGCTTTGTCTCTGGGTAGCACAAGGAAATAAAGAAAACTGCCTCCTCTGATAATCCCTGAGCATAAGCTTACACTCACACTGGATTGTGCCTTGAATTCACACTGTCTTGTTGGGGCCCAAACATTCCAAGCTGTATGTGAGATGGCCCTGGCTGATGTGGGCTCAGGTGGCAAGCAGAAGCCAAACAAACTTCCCTGAAGGTATGTGCTTTAAATAGGGCCTCCAAAAATCCCACAGATGAGGTTCCAAGTCAAATGCACTCATAATTAAAAAAAAAAAATCCCTATATACATGAGGAAATAAACTACCACAAGTGAGAAATAGCAGTAACAAAGAACTATAGAAACAGATATGCAGGAGCTACCAGCATTGGAATGATCAACTATCAAATGTAATATGTAATAATAAAAAATGGAAGGTAATCATTTCACCATTGAGAATAAGAAGATGCCCACTATCATTGCTCTATATTCTCGACTGGGGCAGGAATGAATCAATGGCCCACGGTTTCTATTTGTATTTTCTTGACTAATAAATAAAACTCTAATATGTCTATATTATCTTGCTGTGCTACCATAACATAGCACCCCAGAATGGATAGCTTAAACAACATAAGTTGATTTCCTCCCAGTTCTTAAGGCCTGAAGTCTGGATTCAGGCTGTCAGCAGGGTTGGTTTCTTCTGAGACAGTTTTCCTAGGCTTGTAGACAACCATTTTCTCCCTGTGTCTCTGCTTGGTGGTCCCTCTGTACATCTGTGTCCAAATTTCCTCTTCTTATAAGGACATCACTCAGATTCAACAAGGCCCATCCTAATGACCTAATGGTAACCATCTCTTTAAAGATTCTTTCCAAATACAGTCACATTCTGAGGTATGAGTGGGTTGGAACTTAAGCATATGAATTTTTGGAGGACATAACACAGCACATAACAGTGTACAAGGGTGATAAGTGCAATAGGGAAAAGTAAGGTGGCTCAGTTGGTTAAGCATCCAATTCTTGATTTCGACTTGGGTCATGATCTCATGGTTCATGGGTTCGAGCCCTGTGCTGGGCTCTGTGCTGACAGTGCAGAGCCTGCTTGGGATCCTTTCTCTCTCCCTCTGTCTCTGCCCCTCCCTTGCTTGTGCTGTCTCCCCTTCCCCCTCCCCCCAAATAAATACATAAACTTAAAAAAAAATAAGGTGGGAAAAGGGATTGGAAATATCTAGAGGCTGCAGTTTGAAATTGGGTTGTCAGGTATAGTTTCACTGAGAAAGTGACACAAGCAAAGACCTCAAGGAAGTGTGGAAGCAGGCCATACATGTGTCTGGGAGTATTGGTGTATTCCAGAAAAAAGTAACAAAATACCATTTTATATTTATGATATCAGCAATAACTAACAGGTCTAAGGACACCAGGTTTTGGCAAGGATATTGAGAAATGGGAACTCTAATACACTGCTGGTCATAGGGATATAAATTGCTGTAAACATTTTGGTAGACATTGAGTCATTTCCAAGTAAGACTGAAGATGCTTATGTACTATCGCTTGGCTATTTCAATCCTAGGTATACTCACAAAGAAACCTGTACCTAAATATTAGGACAGAAGTATAAGAATATTCATGGCAACATGGCAATATTCATAGCAGCAAAAGAATTGGGAACAATACAATGTCCATCTAGCAGAAGAATTAATAAGTAAATTTGATGTATAAATGAATGAAATATTCTATGGCAGGAGAACTGGATAAAATATAGCTCTGTGTGTCCACATGGATGGCTATAAAAATAATGTGAAGCATATATACAGTATTCTTCTGCATAAGTAAAGTTCAGAAACAAGCAAATTAAATTATTTCTTTTAGGGACACACACACATGGTAAAACCACCAAAAGCAGCAAGGGGATAGTTAAGGGGATGATTAGGTAGGATGGACATAACTGATAGATCAGATATGGGTTCAGGGGAAAAGGATAATCCAAGACAACGCTGGTGGTTTGTCTTGAGCATATGGTAGCATTTACAAAGGTGGGGAAGCCCAGGAGAGAGCAGATTTGGCAGAGAGAGGGGTAACTGGGAGCTCATTTTTGGACAAGTTAGTTTTGTCTGTTATATATCCAGGTGAAGATGTCAAGTAGGCAGTTATATCTATGGACCTGGATTACAGGGCAGATATGAAGGCTGAGACAAAAATTTCAGAGTTATAAGCATGTAGATGATTGTATCAGTTAGAATATTTCCTGTTACAGGATACCTGGGTGGGGGGGCTCAGTTGGTTGAGCATCTGACTCTTGATTTCGGCTCTGGTCATGATCTTACAGTTAGTGAGTTCAAGCCCCACGTTGGGCTCTGCTGACGGTGAGAAGCCTTCTTGGAATTCTCTCTCTTTCTCTCTCTCACTCTCTCTCTCTCTCTCTCTCTCTCTCTCCCTCTCTCCCCCTCTCTCCCCCTCCCTCCCCCTCTCTCCCTCTTTCCCTCTCTCTCTGCCCCTGCCCTGCTTGCACTCTCTCTTTCTCAAAAAAACAAAACATAACAAAAAGAATATTTCCTGTTACACATAACGGGAAACCCAAATAGAAATAGGTTAAATGATAATTATACATAAGAGGAAACCCACGTATAGATCTGGTTTGGTTTATATAGCACTTTGATGATGTTTTCAAAGATCCAAATGTTTCTTTCTTTCTGTTGTACTGCTCTAGTGTCTGCTGCATCCCAAAGTTGGTTTTTGTGTATTTGATATCAGAGCAGTGGGCTTTCTTATTCATATGTGAAAGGAGGAGAGAGAGGCAAAGAGAGACAGACACACACACTGACTAACTGTGGCTCTCAATATAAAAAGGTCCTGGCCAAGAAACCCCTAACAAGCCTTTGCTCACATCTTATTGGTCCAAACTGGCTTATGTTTGCTCATCCCTGAACCAGTCACTGGCAGAAGTCATGCTATTTCTACTACTGACTTGGACAGAGTGCCTGGAGTGGAATCAATCCGTGAAGTCAACCTCAATGTCAATTATTTAAACCCAGGAACTCAAGTAGGGAAAAGGTAAAGATACAGGATAGAAAAGAATCCAGGTTTGTATCCACTGGAATTCTAATATTTAGAAGCTGACCTGAGGAGGAGGAAGAAACAGCAAAGTAGATGAATGAACTGTGGCCAGTGAAGGAAGGAGAAAACCAAGAGAGTGTCATGTCACAGGTAGATAGAAGAAAGTGTTTGTTGGGGGAGGGGGCCGCCCAAGTGGCTCAGTTGGTTAAATGTTTGACTTTGGCTCAGGTTGTGATCTCATGGTTCATGAATTTGTGCTTCTCCCTCACTCATGCTCTTACTCTAAAAAATAAAATGGACATTGAAAAGTAAAAAGAAAGTGTGGGAAACTGCAAAATGCTTCAAGGGACAATACAATGAGGCAGAAAAGTGATCTTTGGATTTTATTAGAGTCAGGTAAGGCCATTGTACTGTAAAGCATTCATTCTCCATTGGGGTGGGGCTGGAGGCAGGCTACTAACTCCAAATGCATGAAATCCTAGTATAGGTAAGTTATTGTTTCTGGAGGAAGAGTAGGAGTGGTAAGAGTTTATAGTTCTTTTTTCCATTTACTAATTATAAATTGATAATCATTATGAATAGTAGTTGTCCATAATTGGCCTTATTATGCAGGTAAAAATATCCCTTTTTTGGAACTTTACAGATAGACCAAAGATCATCTAGGAAGAAAAAAAGCAAAATGAATATGAAAGTATTAAAATCTGATCTCTTTATCCTCCTTCTTGTTGGATTCCTATACATTCTTTTTTATTTGTGCATGCCTGAGTAGACCACAGGTGTGCAGAGGGCAGGTATGTCAAAATTACCTGACTACACATGTGAAATTTGCATGGATGTCAGTGACAAGTCCATAGTCCCTTATGTTGAGAAATAAAATCATAGAGGGATGGAATGCTGTAATGCTGCATGTTCAAAGCTCAGGAGAGACAAAGTCAAAAGTCATATAGAGGAGGTAAGGGCCAAAAGAAAAGGGAATATGAAAGAATGATAATATAGCAAGTTTTGCAGGCCATTTGGACTTTCTTATATCATTCCTTCAAAGTCTGTTTCTCCCTTGAATTCTGAGCTTCTTCAGGTAAAGTACTGTGTGTTTTTACATTTGTGTTTTCAGGGCTTAAATAGAGTGCTTTGCCTATAAAGATGCTAAGTAAATGTAAGGACAGAGGTTGAATGGAATGGGCCAGGTTGGCATAAGACTTAAGTTTCCTAAAGGAAACCAAGAGTTTTGCTTTATTGTGTGAAGCTATTTGTTATGTTGTAAAACCTGAAAAGAGGACCCCCATGTTAAGAAATTAAATGTTTCCTAAAAGGCTCCATTGATTCTATTAAGCCAGTGGTTCGACCAGGGACAATTTTGCTCCCCAGGGGATATTTGGGAGCATCTGGAGACATTCAGTGCAGTTTTCCACACAGTAAACTGTGCATTCACTTCCTGTTTCCTTGTAGAATAGAGCCTATAGTGATTTAGGTAACGATACCTGGAGAAGAGCAGAACCAATCCTTGATTTGCTGGTTATGTGGAGCTTTTAAAAATATTCCATGTGGTGTTTTTGTCTAGAATTTACAGACAGACACCTTGGGGTGACAGAAGTTGAACTTCACCTGTTTATATCACTTTTCTGGATAGAAACTTCATCATTCTTCACATGAGGACATAACCTAGCACACCTGGAATGCACAACAAAGAGAAAACAGCGATCAAATGAATGGTAGGGTGTGTGATGAAATGTACCATTTTGCCTCTCTCCACTCCCCACTTTGTACTCAAATGGCACAATGCTTAACCATGTAACAATGCTGCTGTGTCCACTTGGGCTTCCCATTTGAAAATGAACAGCAGTTGGTGTCTGACAAGCTGAAGGATGTTGAATAAAGGTTTGACACAGCTGTAAATGGTAGGGAGCTCCCCAGGATAAGGCAGAGAGTGTTTGGATCATTTCAGATTTGCCAGGCTTCTGTGCAATCACTTCTGCACACATAGTTGCAGTGTCTCTCATTATAATTTTAAATGCTGAGCTTATTTTTTAATGCACATAAATTGCCTTCAATAGACTTGGTGATTGAACACAGTAAATATTTTTCTGTGACACTAAAAATAGTAAGAACTCTGGAAAGCGTTTCTCTTTCCTTTCTGGCAAAGGCTTATCTTCCTGTAGAGCGTGAGCTCTTGAACCTGATCATTTACACACACTCTTCTCACTGCGTCTTTTGCCATCTTCACTAAGGTGAGCTCTGTCAGGGCTTGGTCAAATCCCACTGCCCTTAATAAAACTGAATGGGGCTGGGCCATCTGTCGCCCTTGCATGTGTGGTGGGGGAGTGGGGTAATGCCTTTGGGAAAGGTGGTGGATTTGGGACAGAAAGGACCTTCCTCCATCCAGATACCTTGTCACATAGCTGGGCTACTGCACCTTGATTCCTTATGGCAAAAAATCAGCTTGCTCCTTCTGCACATTTTCAAGGGCCTGCCATCCCCTGAGGAGCCATTCATGCAAATTATATGTGGCAAAGCTTGTCTTTCTGTGTTTTCTGTGAGCACCCACCTTTACATTGCTGTGTTAGCAATCTGGTGTCAGACTAAGGGGCCCCACCATCTGGGCCCCAAGAATGCATTCCTGGAAAATGATCTTGATGGGTGGTGGAGGGAACTTACATTAAAAAAAAAAATCCATGTTTATGGTTCCAAGTATGATTATCTAGCATTGCCCTAAATAAAATAGCTTTTCTTCCAATTCATACAAAGGACAAGTGGATTGAAAATGAGAAATAAAAATGTATAGCCCAGGACAGAGTTCACAGATATTCAGAGGGATAGCCCTTCAGACATTTCACTTTAATGTCTCTCCATATTTTCAGAAGCTGGTGCATTTCTATCTTGCCTAATAGTTTTATAAAAGTAAAATAAGTTATTGTGCAGGAAGAATGAATGGGGTTCTATTGATTCTGCCATTTTGTTTTCTCACATTGTTGCCTTAAGTCAATACTTTTATATTTCAGTAATTTTATAGAGAAAAAGGTATAGAGAAAATATCGCTAATGTCTTCTAACATTTGGGAAAGTTCTCATTATGTTGATAAATCTCCTTTTGGGGAGTGAGAAGGCGGCCACTAGAATGAGTCATCTCAGGTCAACAGCATGAATTCAGCACAGGAATTGGATACTTCGGTCTCTGTGTGTCAATCTCTCTTTTGACCCCTGATACTCTGCTGAGATTTTTCAGCTGTAAAACAAGGGAATTGTGATCTGTTCCACTACCTCTCCTACTGCTAGGTCTAGGATCCCTGAACTGTTCATTGTCAAAGATGTAGTAGGCCTGTGTTCCTGATAACACTGTGATTATTGGCCTCAGCTGACTCCATACAAAAATGAGAAGATGCTTTTATTTTTTTATTTTAATTTTTAAAAAAATTTTAATGTTTATTTTTGAGAGAGAGAGAGGGAGGAAGTGGGGGAGGGGCAGAGAGAGGGAGACACAGAATCCGAAGCAGGCTCCAGGCTCTGAGCTGTCAGCACAGAGCCTGACGTGGGGCTCGAGCCCATGAACCAGGAGATCATGACCTGAGCTGAAGTTGGCCGTCCAGATGACTGAGCCAGCCAGGCTGGGTCAGCCAGAAGATGCTTTTGAAGTTCCAGAGAAATTGAGTGTCTGTTCCTTGAAGGCAAAACACTGGCTGAGCATCCTTTCTGGTCTGGTATGTGTGTGCATTTGTGTGTGCAGAGGTCACCGAAAGCTGCTGCTGATGGGGATCAGGTCCTGGGCGCTAGTGCCAAGTGGACCCTAGGAGCAGGGAAAGGTCTTTGGGGCTTTGCGGCCCACTGTTGTTACGATGCCAGCAGGAAGGGATAGCCTCAAATACGCTGCTGAGACAGCAAAGAGGCTTCTTGCCAGAGAGGCTGCTGCTTGGCAAGGCGAGAAGAAGAGCTGTGAATCTATCACCCAGTTGGCAACAGGCCTGGTGGTTACAAAGGGTTGACACACAAATCAAAGGAGCTCTGGCTGTGATTTTTGAGTAGACCCCTTCTGGCAGTTCTTCCCTGGAGCTCAATCGGCAGGAATGAATAGATGACATAGACTCGCATGTCTTTTGTAAAAACAGGCCAGTCATCAGTACATCCATGAATAAAATACATTTACTGATAGGATTGCTAAGAAAATGACATCCACAGAGTTATCTTTTATTTTTCAGTAAATGTGTAAAATACCTCATGGTATTTTTTTAAATTTTAGGATGTTGTAGAATGTTAAATGAAGACCTCAGGTTTGGAAGCTAGCTCACTTGAAATGTGATCTTCAGGTATTATTGTGAGGAATACAAATAAGGGTGCTTCTCAAGAAAAGGGAAAAGATGGAATATGCTGAATCCTAGCATAAAACTCTACATGTTGACCTCTGTTGTGGGTTGAAGTGTGTCTCCCACCCCCCCATGCCCCCCAATTTGTAGGTTGAAGTCCTAACCCTCGGTACCTTAGAATGTGCCTGTATTTGGAGATAGGGTCTTAAAGAGGTAATTAAGTTAAAATGAAGTTATTAGGGTGGGCCAATATGAATGGTGCCCTTAAAAGAAGAGGAAATTTGGACACAGAGACGCATAGAGGGAAGACCATGTGAAGACACAGGGAAAAGACAGCCATACACAAGCCCAAGAGAAAGGCCTCAGAAGAGACCAGCCCTGCAGGCACGTTGGTTGCAGACTCCTGGCCTCCAGAACTGGGAGAGAATAGATTTCTATTGTTTAAGCCCTTCAGTCTGTGGTATTTTGTTAAGGCAGCCACAACAAACTAATATACCGACCAATTTCATTGGGAGTCATGTGAAATGGGCTACAAATCTTATCAGAAAGAGTCTTCCTTCATCTGATATGTAAAAAAAAAAAAAATGTCTAAGACGTATTCTTTCCAGCTCAGTCCACACAGTGAAACAAAGAAGCAGGTTGAGAAATTGTAGCCAAAAGAGAGTATTGCTCTCTATAGAGAAGAACAAGCAATCTATAATCTGTTAGCTAGTCCTCCAGACGTTGCCTTCTCCCTCTCCCTCTTTCTTTTCTATCCTTCTCTCTCCCCTTCATACCCTCACTCATATACAACCACATCCATGATCTTTAGGCCTGTGTGAGAAGTACCATTCCACATTCATTGGAGAACTGAAGGTGGCCTGTGTGGCTGGAGGACCGAGAGCAAAGGAAACTGACATGCAGTGAGGTTGGAGAGGTGCACAGGGACTAGATGACCACAGACTATGACAAGAATTTTTATCCTAGTCCTCACAGCAACAAGAAACCGTCCAAGGATCTTAACTGGGGAGATAACAGTAATCAAATTTTTATTTGAAAGGATCGCTCTACCTATAATATAGATAATGGATTGAAGGATGCCTATAGTAGGTCCAGGAGTATCAGCTTCAATGGTATTCTTACAGCCCAGGCTTGTGGCACTGGAGATGGAAAAAATGGATTTAAGAATTAAGAGGTTCACCTAACTCCCATTAGGATGACTACTATCAAATAATTAGAAAATTGTAAGTGTTGGAGAGGATACGAAGAAATTGGAACCCTGTGCACTGTTGGTGGGAGTGTAAAATGGGGCAATCGCTATGGGAAGCAGTACAGTTATTCTTCAAGAAATTGAAAATAGAATTACTGTACGATTTAGCATTTCTACATCTGGGTGTACACCTCAAAGAATTGAAAGCTGGGCCTCAAAGAGAGATTTGTGCACCCATGGTCATAGCATCATTATTCTCAATAGCCAAAAGGGAGAAGCAACCCAGGCATCCAGCAACAGATCAATGGATAAACAAAATGTAGTATATACACACAATGGAATATTACTGGGCCTTAAAAAGGAAGGGAATTATGACACATGCCACTATACAGTTGAACCATGAGGACGTTATGCTAAGTGAAATAAACCAGTCACAAAAGGACAAATACTGTATGATTCTGCTTATATGAGGTACCTAGAGTAGTCAAATTCATAGAGATGGTAGAAGAATGGCTGCCAGTGCTAGGGGAGGGAAGGAATGGGGAGTTATTGTTTAATGGGAACAGAGTTTTCGTTTGGCAAGATAAAAGTGTTCTGGGGATTGGTTGCATAACAATGTGGATATTCTTACTAGTGAACTGAAAAAAAAGAAGTTGGCAAGTTTCGTGTTATATATACTCAACCACAATTTAAAAATTTCATTAAAAAAAAGAATTAAGAGATATAATGGAAATAATCTGATCATGGGTTGGATATAAGTAATTAAGAGGAACATCGAGGATAGCTCTTAGGTTTCTGACTTGCAAAATGGCTAAAAAGTGGTGTTACTCACTGATTTAGCAGACAAGATTATGGGACCCAAATAATAAGTGCTGTCTTACACATTTTTTTAATTAAAAAAAATTTTTTTTAACATTTATTTATTTTTGAGAGACAGAGGCAGAGCATGAGCAGGGGAGGGGGAGAGAGAGAGAGAGATACAAAATCCAAAGCAGGCTCCAGGCTCCAAGCTGTCAGCACAGAGCCTGACTCAGGGCTTGAACTCACAAACGTGAGATCATGACCTGAGCCAAAGTCGGACGCTCAACTGGCTGAGCCACCTAGTTGCCCCTTACACATTTTTGCTTTGAGATAGAGTTGAGACGTTCACATGGTAACATGGAGTAGGCATCTGGATCTATGTTGGATCTATGCTGCTTAGAGGAGCAGCATAGGGTTGAGTCACCAAAGTACACATGAATGAGAATGTGGGCAGGAGGTTAAAGGAATGGAAGCCAATCCGCATCAATTAATATGGAGGTTATTTAAAGGTTGGGTAGGAACAAACTGGGGGTTGATGGAGGGAGGAAGATGGGTGGGACATGGGCTAGATGGGTTATGGATACTAAGGAGGCACTGGATTGTGATGAGCATTGGATGTTGTATGTAAGTGATGAATCACTGAATTCTACTCCTGAAACTCCTGAAACTCTACTCCTGAAACATACTGCACTGTATGTTAACTAAAATAAATAAAGAAAACAACAACAACAGAAATAAAGGTTGCGGGGTGGGGGGGAGATGAAAGATGAGCTACGTAAAGAGAGAAAAGGATTCCAGAGATATTTGTGAGGTAGAATTACACAAATATATGGACTGATTGGTGAGGGGGGTATCTATTAGAGGGTCATGGTTAACCCCTTCAGGTTCTTAATTTTGGGAATTGGGTAGATGGTGATGTCATTAATGAAACCTAGAATATTTAGGAGATATAAAGGAAGTATAAAGACATCCTAAGTTTTCAACCTGTCGAACATGAGGTATTTATGGACAAAATCAAAGTTGAGCATGTAATAGGCAGCCCAATAATGAGTCTGGATCTCTGTCACAAGCTCTGTCCTAGGGAGCTAGATCTGGAAATCAACAGCATAGAGGTGATAGTGGAAGCTGTAAGAATGAGCAGAAAAGACCAAGGAACAGGCATAATAGAAAATAAGAAGGCTGAATACAGATCAGTCAGAGAAAGATGAAACCCAAAAGGAACGTCAAAGTAGAGGAGAAGGGGGAAAATACTGTTACAGAATCCAAGTTTAAGAAGGCAGGAGGTATGAACTATGACACTTTGTACAGCAAGGCTACTGAGATTAGGGCTGAGAAATACCACTGGACTGGTCAGTAGAGAAGTCCTTGATTGACCTGAATAATAGTTTCTGGAAAGTGGTTGAAAGACAGGAAGAATTTTGAGTGGAGTGAATTGGCAGTAAAGAAATGGATTATACTTTCTAAAGGTTGGCCAGAAGAAGAGGGGAGAGTGAAGGAATTGGCTAAAGGAAGACGGTGAACTGAAGGAAGGTTTTTATTAACTGGAAAGTGGTGAGAAAATCTATAGACTGGAAGGAAGAAAGTACTGAAAACAAAGGTTAAAAAATACAGGAGGAAAAGGCATGGGAGACCCCCAAAGAATATGAAAAAAGACAAAATTGATGCACAGAAAAAGAAATGTCTAGTTCTTAAGCATGTGAGGGAATGAGGTCAGAATAAGCATGGCTATGGACATATTTGGTGACAGTGAGGAGGAGAGAGGGGGAGGTTGAGGAGGTTCATGCCTGATTGCCTCTATTTTACTGTAAAATGAGAGACAGCTTCATTTCCTGAGAGCAGCAAATAGGGAATGGAGTCAGGGACTCTAAGATAGTGATGAAATCTTGAAATATGAAGGCAAAGAGGAAGTTCACTAGCTTAGGCTGAATAATTGCTGGGTGGTACGAACAGAGTTTGGGAACCATAAGTACAGTTGATATGATAGTGTAATCTCTTTTGAAAGTGATCCCTGGTCTGGGTAGAAGAACATGGAAGGCAGATGGTGCATGAATTAAGGAAGTTGAAGGGCAAGTGCAAAGAAAAAGGTTAAGTGGTGAATGTGCTAGTAAATGAGGGGTTGAAGTGATGATTTGTTGAATCAATCCTGGAAGAAGGAAATGAAGCCAAGTGGGTTGAAAATGAGAAGTCAAGCCACATGAGATCTGAATCAAATCTAAAAGCAAAGATATTCAGAGTTAGAGATTTGAGAGTACCAGGCAAAGAAAAAGATCATGGCTAGGAGAAGGCATTGAGTAAAGCATGGTTAAAAGTCATTGAAAGTTAAAAAAAAAAATAAGACATGGGCTTATTTTTATCATGATTTACCATGACAAATAAAATGAGGTGAAATCTTTGTCAGTAGTGACCAGCCAGGGCTGGGGTAGCAGAAGATATGCTTAATGATGATTGATTATGAGAAATTTTCCCCTTAGTAAAGAGCATTTGCTCGCTCATTTATTTTTGTGCATGCTTATTTACATAAAGGGAATGGGCTGTCTGGGTTTTTCCATTTCCAAAGTCAAATAAATCCCCAGGAGCTGGAGAAAAAGCAACACAGATGTGATTGCTGCTTTAAATAATGATTTTTCCCTCAATGCCACCAAATTGCAAATGAGTCACAATACACTCATGATTATTTCCTTAATGAAAATGTGACCTTAAGACATTCCCAGCAACATAGTAAACTTCTGTTTGTTGGTACAACAGGCTTTTCATTAACTTTTTCACACATGCCACAGGATCCATTTTCTGTTTATCAAAGCTTTATATTTGAATCTCTCCTAAGTTTTATATATGGACTTGGAGAGTTTTCCTTTTCAGCGTCTAAGAGAGTGGAAGGCTCTCCCTTCCAGTTCTCCAAGCACCAAAGCCACTAAAAGCAAGATGGATGACTGGAACAATTTGCAACCTTGGATGACAGTTGTCCTGGAAAATTTAAAATCCCTGTAAAGTTCTCTTAGTGAAATACTATTACCTAACTAGCTCAGATTTAGTCTTTATGGTTTGTGTTATCCCTGTTTGCTTACATTGAGAACAAAGTTGATAGAGGTGGAGAAAAGAGGTTAGAGGACTTAAAAAGTTTATGTAGCTTAGGCAAAGTCCATGAGGCTGAGCTGCGTGGTTTCTATGACTCAGTTCTTTCACTTCTAGGTGATTTGTTAAGCATATCGGGTGTCGGGCTGTGCCTTGTAAATTATCCATCGAGAGTGTTCCGAATTATTTATGGTGCAGTTTTATTCTTCGTAGCTGTGTCTTAAATGGCTGCATAGAAAAAGCCACAGCAAATTTACGTGAGCATGACTTCTGTCACCTGGTGAGGCACTGAGATGGCCAGGGCACTGTGAAACATGCATTTCTCAGGCTTCACTTTCACGGGCCAGAAAATAGCCTGCTATTGTTTTCTTCTGTCTGGTTGTCAGTGATGCTTCTGTCAGAAAGTTAATTGTTCTGGTCTGGATCAAAGGGTTTGGTCAAACAGTATGGGTAGAAGAGACACTTAAGAGTCACGGAAATGTTGTTTGACAGAGCCAGAAGTGGGTAATGGGCGGGAATCAAGGTCGCTCAGCTGACTCAGGGCTACCAAGGGGGCAGGTTAGCTCAGCACAGTCCGAGGGAAACTGTCCTTCTCCATGTCTCCCTAGGTATCAGTGGATCACGAATCTTTTCAAATGCATTCGTATTCCTTACAGACATACCAGTATTTCCTGAAACTGGCTACTGCTCTTACCTGACCCCAGGCCACTGTTCAATGTCAAAGCATTTGGATCTGCTTTTAACCAACAACACAGATTGTCTAAACCTTGAGTTCCTGACCTTTTTCCAGTGAAGTCCCTATCAAAATTTTTGCTGTGAGAAATCACAATTACAAAGGAGATTTGCAGATGTTAGAGTCCACCCACTGCTCTAGATATAAAAAGTTTTCCCTTGGTTGAAGAAGGTCATCAGAGAACTGTCTACCTCAATCCTTATTATTGGGGTCTTGTCAAAGTGTTTTAACTGAATTGCACTTTGGGGTTGGAACTGCTCGTGGCTCCCAGTGCAGGTTGACATCAGCAACAGCTATTGACTATTGCCTTCACCATGGGATGTGTTTGAGGGCATTGCTCATCACATCCCACAAGGTCCCCTTTATGAGGTCCCACAGGGGACATTGCTTTTAGGTCTCAGTACCAGAAAAAAACCATGTTACTCCCGGGTAGTTGGTTTGTTTTCCTCTTAAAGTTGCAATTCATCTTGTAATATTATGTGTTTCCTCTTTGTCCTAACCATTAGAAAGTTAGAGCTGAATTGGGGACATAGTTCTAAAAAGTACAATGCTAATTTTATCCTTAGCTTTATTACATTCCCATCCAGTGTACCTTTTTTTATACTGACTCCTTCAAGCAGTTTATATCCTTTTGTGATTGAGGTGTTAAGAACTAAGTGAAATTCTCTCTAATGTGAAGAAATTATGGTACACGGTCTCAAGTGTTTGCAAGTAAAATAGAAAAAAGTAAAAAACAGCTGCTGATGTTCAAAGAAAACGAAAGAACGCACAAGTGGAATTGGCTTAGTTCAAAGTGTTTGTCTCTTGGAAAGAATGTGTGCTGTACAGCTTTGTGTTATTTATTTATTTATTTATTTATTTATTGTCATTTAAGTCAAGAAAAAATGGCTAGATTCTGTACTCCTTGGAGTGTGTTCTATAGGGCATTAGTTCTTAAAGGATTCTATGTTCAAATATGCTTGGGGCCCTCAAGGAATATACTTATTTAGCTTTTTAAAAGCCTAAACTGCAGAATTTCTAGAAGTTCTTAGCATACATTCATTATGGATCTTCAGGAGGCAGCTTATGTGATGCAGAGTTCTAAATTTACTTCACCCTTTATTTTTCTTGGAGCCTCTTCAAGAGCTTATCTTCTCTGAGAAATGCTACAGTGGAATAATATCATTATTATCATCATCATCATCATTATTATTATTAGGAAGGACTTTGTTTTCTCTTAAAAGTATAGGGCATGTTTATTTAATTTTGAATGAGTGAGAGAGAGGGACACAGAGTGTGAGCAGGGGAGGGGCAGAGAAGGAGGAAGACACAGAATCCAAAGCAGGCTCCAGGGTCTGAGGTGTCAGCACAGAGACCGACACAGGGCTTGAACCCAGGACCATGAGATCATGACCTGAGCCAAAGTCAGACACTTAACCAACTGAGCCATCCAGGCACCCCTCCTTGCTTGTATTCTTAATTTCTTATTTAAAATTTAAAGTGACAGTGCTCTAAGAACATAAGCAACGCAGACATTTATAAACCATGTATGGTACTTTGTGGGCATATTTAGCAGGGTCTTTCATATTTAGGTTATTCCTTCTTAATGTTTAAGATTCTTAACTATAGAATCATGTGATGTTGAGGTGGAGTCCTTAGCAACATTCTGATTTAATGACATAGTTACACTTCAGGAAGGCACAGTAGTGAAGTGGTTGGAATTTGGAATGAGACATAGTTTCAGTTATGTCTCTATTACTTAGTAGATATGTGACTTTCTAGATCTGTGACCCTGGAAAAGTTACTTAAATTCTATCAGCCTTAGTGTCTTTGTCTGTAATGTGGGGGTTACAGTGTACCCATCTCATAGATTTGCTGTGGGGATTAAATTGTGTGTTTGTGCCTGTGTATAGTGTCTAGCACAGTGGTTTTCATGTAATAACTACCTAATAAACAATAACTATTATAATTTTTCTTTAGTTAGCAAATATTTATTGAGCAACTGCCAGGTAATGGGTACTGTGTTGTATATATGGTTGTAAATACAAATGAGGCACAGTCCCTGCCTTTGAAGAACATAGGCGAGTAGACAAATAACAGTTACATAAAGGTGTAGAGTGAAGAGGTTGTGAATTAATGATAAATATAAACATAGAGTGGAGTCATAGAAGAGAGAACTGTCAGTTCTTTTGGGACAAGGTGGAAAGGTGGCTTACATGAGGATCCCTAGTAAATGCTACACTGGAAATTAAAAGGTGATGAGGTGTTTTCCAGGGAGAGGACAGCGAGGCCAGGGCTGCTGGTGAGAGGGCTTCCAAACTGACTTATGAGAATGAACAGAGGAAGAGTAAATTCGGGAAACTACAGGGAGCTCAGAATAGATGTGAATGACACCTGTAGGCAGAGGTGTGAAACAGCGTGGCCAAGGTTGGCAGTGGCTAGATCATGAGGATCTTGGATCCCAAACGGAAGTGTTTGCAAATTATACTGTGAGATTGAGGCATTGAGGCATTTCAGCAGGGGAGTCACCGTATCAGGATTGTTTTAGGTCAGTACTAGTCCATTTGCAGTCAGTGTACTTGCTGCGTTAATATCACCTGGGAGCTTTACTAGAAATGTCAATTCTCAGGGCCCACACAGAGCTACTGAATCAGTCTCAGCAATTTATGTTCTGGCAAGCTCTTGTAACATTAAAGTTGGAGAAGCACTGTTTTAGATGGATCACTCTCTGTACTTTATAGAGGATAGACTGGACAGTCTCCAGTTAGAAGCAGAGAGATTAATGAGTGAAGAGCCATTGTCTTCAGTGGAATGATGGCAAGGTCTGAACTTAATCAGGCGTGGAGAAAAAAGAGGAAGAAACAAATAGTAGAAATATTAATAAAGTTTATTTTATGGAACCTTAGTCATTGCCTGGGTATTGTATTAGGAAAAGGGATGATTCAGGGATAACTCCAGGTTTCTTGTTTTATTTAGGATGTGATATTATGCATGGAAATAGAGAATATAGGAAGAGTATAAGGGGTTTTTGTTTGTTTTGTTTTGTTTTTGGCAGTGAGAGGGCTGAATTATAATGAGTTTTGTTTCTAGTATATTAGAAATACCTGTAAGACATCCAGACAAAAGTGTACTATTGGCTTTTAGACACGAGGGCCCAGTGCTGAGGGATGATGTCTTGACCAGTGTCAAGACTTTTGTGTTAATGGATTTGGGGCTCACAAATATCAAAGGATGGCTGAAGAAGCAGGAATGAATGAAATTGGAAAGTACAGAAATTGGGTAACAGCAGATGTATTAGTGGGCTTTTCTTGTAAGGCTGTTTATCTCTCTGATCTCATCTCACACCATTTGCTGTCAGCAAGGTACATACCAGTCAAACTAAAGCACTTGATGTTCACTGAACACACGTGCTATCTTAACCTCTAGGCTTTTGTGCATACTGTTCCCTCTGTTATGAACATTCCTTGCCTCATTCCTTGTTTAGCTCTCTGCATCTAGCAAATGCCTACTGATCCTTCAAGACCCACCTCCAGAATGATCCTCTATCCAGGAAAAGTACCCCTTCTAGATGTTTGCTTAGGGTTACTACATGAGTAAAATGGATTCTTTGCTTGTTTCTTTTGTGCTTAAGTCCTGATGTTAATGTCTATGTCTGTTAAACATTTCACCCGTCCCTGGCAGGATGCCTGACACGTAGCAGGTGCTCAATAGCTAAGTGTTGGATGAATAGTGAAAGAATGATCAGAGAGAGAAGAGTTTTCAGAGAGCCAAGAAAGCAAAGTGTTAGAGGTAGTAGTGTAAGGAGGGAGTGATGGCATAGAAACCAGTGATGGAAGTTTCTAGAATGGAGGGGTCAGTAGTCTTAAAAACTTCCAGGCAATCTTGTAACATTAAGACTGAAATGGCCATGGGATTTAACAATCAGGTCAGTAGTGCCCTTTTCCAGAATAGTCTGATGGAGTGAGCTCTCATAAGAAATCAGACTGCAGGGGTGCCTGGGTGGCTTAGGCAGTTAAACATCAGACTCTTGGTTTTGGCTCAGGTCATGATCTCACAGTTTGTGAGTTCGAGCCCTACATCTGTCTCTGCACTGACAGCACAGAGCCTGCTTGCAATTCTCTCTATCCTTCTCTTTCTGCCCCTCCCCCACTTTCAAAATAAATGCTCCCTCTCTCTTTCAAAATAAATAAATAGGGGCGCCTGGGTGGCTCAGTCGGTTGAGCGTCCGACTTCGGCTCAGGTCATGATCTCGCGGTCCGTGAGTTCGAGCCCCGCATTGGGCTCTGTGCTGACAGCTCAGAGCCTGTAGCCTGTTTTGGATTCTGTGTCTCCCTCTCTCTCTGACCCTCCCTTGTTCATGCTCTGTCTCTCTCTGTCTCAAAAATAGATAAACATTAAAAAAAATTCAAAATAAATAAATAAACTAAAAAAAAGAAAAAAGAAATAAGTTTGTAGTATGTGAGGAACAGCTGGTAAGTAAAAAAGAGGAACCCAAGACTATAAGTAACTGGCCCAGGATAGAAAGGATGGAAGGAGAAGACATGTGGCCAAAAGAAGATTCTTTGAAATGACAGATGATTTAACATATATGTGCTGTTGAATAAAGGTCTGGTGTAATTAGGAATCTAAAGTAAAGGAGGAAGGGAAAGAATGATAAGGGAACCAGATTCCAGTTTGAGGAAGGGATCAAGCTTCACAAAGAAGGATTAATCTTAAGCTGGAAGAGGGCCTGGAAAGGAGTGGAGACGGGTGTGGACACAGACAAGTATATAGGGGTGGGGAAGGGAGTTTGGAGAGTTGAGGATTGATAGCTTAATTTTCTCAGTGGAATAGGGGACAAACTAGAAGTTCCTGTTTATGAACTCTGTGTGTGTGTGTGTGTGTGTGTGTGTGTGTGTGTGTGTGTGTGTGTTTAGGGTTGGTTTGGACAAGCTGGGGTGTGCTCATAAAGGTTCTAAGTAGCCCTGTAAGACCTGACAGAGGGCCCTGACCAGGGCCCTTTTTTCTCAGAAAAGGAAGTCCTATCATTTTAAGGGTAATACTCTTTATGAATTGTAAGAGTTTATTGATTTTGATGAGAACTTTCCATTGAGTATGTAGGGAGTGCCATAAGGTCATTATTGATTTATGATATGATGCTCAAGAGACTATCACTGAGGAAAAAATAGGTATCCTTCCATAATTCAAGAAATGTTATTTGTCTCACTGTCAAGATATTTATATGCTATGTAAATGATCTGAACATTTAATAACAATGTAATCAATGTAAGCTTCCCACATTACAAGAGGAAGAGGGAAGAATCCAACCATGTTATTACTTTGGTTGAGTTTGTCATATCCTGTAGTTAAATGTATTAGCAACCCATGCAGTGCTGCTTTGAATAAACTATTAATCAGTATAAAAGTATAAATATATGCACCTTGAAATCATGATTTTTTTGGTCCCAAGTGGCATCATAATATTAATCACTAACATCTTCCATAATGCCATAAATTATGCTATAAGCTTTCCTAAGGTAATCCCACTTAAATGTCATAATAACAAAAGGAAACATTTAAGGCAGGAAATATTTAAGGCATATTTTATAGATGAGGAAATGGAGGCTTAAAAATAGGTAGCTTTCTTCTCTCTTGGCTTGCTATTCAAAGGAGGAGATGTAAAGTTCAGAAGGCCTGATATTTAGTAAGCTTAGAGTTCTGCATCTGAACTACAGTTTCACAGCTTTCCCAGTTTTCCAATTTTACAACATTGAATAACCTAGTTATAGAAGTTTAAATGTCCAGGCTAGCCTAGACTAGCCCCTGTGCTCATGTTGGACAAATACATGGCATAGTGCCTTCCCATTCCCCCTCTGTGTATGCTGCAGACATTGATGATCAGTCGTAGCCTGATTTTCTTGGAGCCCAGAGTTGGCCTCAAAGATCTTCATGAGATACTGCTCCAAGCAACCACTACTAATTGATTTAACATCTCAGGCTAAAATACCCAATTATTTTGTGAGTCACAGCTGGTAGACTGGAATATAGGTTTGGAACCTCTGAGAAGCAGCAAGGATGGGATAAGACCAACAAGAGCTTTAATGGCGGAAACGCCTGTGAAGATAAAGAGGAAGGGAGAAGTTGTAGGCAGGGAGAGCCTTCAGTCCACACTACAGGCTTGACATCTGCGAAAGGATGGAGGGAACAAAGGATAAGTAGGGTCTCATATTGTAGCATAGTTCGGAGAAAGTCTCAGCCAGGATGATGAGTTTCTTGAGCCAATGTGTCTCTTAGAAGACTCCTCCATTGGCAGGAATGGGCTGGCTCTCATACTTGCCCCCCTTACCATACTCGGTCACTGGCTATGAGGCTGGAGAAAGCATGGCCTCGAAGCTAGAAGCCACAGATCAACTATGCTCTCTAAGACAGGGTCCCTTGATAGAGATCTGAGTGCATACCTCCATGGCAGCCATAGCAAGTATCCCTACAAATGTCTTAGCTGATTCTTTATAGATCTGTTAGCAACTGTGATTTTGCTGCCAAAGCTGACAATTCACAAAGCCACTGAAGATTTCTGAGCAGGTAGAAGATGAGAACTTCAATTCTCTTTCTTGAAGCTGTGGCTCACGTCTCTTGAGTTTTCAGGAGTTGTATGTGGGAGAAGTTCCTGTGTGTTTTTGAAGTCCTTGTCTCCTCCCCTCTGCGTTAGAGTCTGAGGAAGAAGGTTAAGTGCCAGCCACTTTTTTCTTCTTTTTCATTTGGCAACTAATCATTGGTCTTATCACTTCATTCAGTTGGAAATTATGTTTCACTTCCACTTAGCAAAAGCCATCCTCTTTGTTACAAGGATTGTAAGATACTAACTCAATTTTTAAAGTAAAACATTGTTATGTACAGGGAATGTGTTTAAGATCTCCAAATGTTCCCTAAAATTACAAATATAGAAATGTTTACACTGCTCATTGGCTTTCTCCCAAGTTATATTTTCACTGAAAGACATATGCATTTATTTTTCTTATGTGACAGGCATTTTTTTTTTCTGAACAAGGAATCAAAGATTCTGCCACATCAAGAGTCACTAAGAATAAGTAGCAACTCAGCAAAGCTGCTTGGCTGGCAAATAGGTTTATTCACTAGCTAAGTGAATTGGTCCTGTGTAGTGCTCTCAGAGCATGTGGGACTCGATGTACTCCTGTAAAATGACACCTTACCACACTTTTAACAATGACAACAACCGCAGCTATTACCTACCATTTATTTATTGCACATTGCCAAGGCACTGCATCTGAAATATATTGATGCCAGCTATTTACAACAACCCTGTGAGAAAGATGGTACTATCTACCCCCTTTTACAGAGAAGTAGAAGAAGAAAAAGGATCAGAGAGAGATTAATGAGGTTACAGTTAGTGAGGGGTAGAACTAATATTTAAAGCAACCCACTCCTTGGCTCCAGATTCCAAATTCCTCTTTTTAAAAATATTTATTTATTATTTTTGAGAGAAAGAGAGAGCACGTGTGTGGGGGAAGGACTTAGAGAGACAGAGACAGAAGATCTGAAGCAGGACCAGCACTGACAGCAGAGAACCTGATGCGGGGCTCAAACTCACAAACCATGAGATCATGACCTGAACTAAAGTTGGATGCTTAATGGACTGAGCCACCGAGGTGCCCTCCAAGCTCTTAACTATTATTTAGGTTATTCATAATGAGCCAGAAGTTGTAGGTCAGATCACTTCAGACTAGCCATCTGCTACATACAATATTATATCCCCCTCTCCCCAGTTTGATCAGATTTGCCTTTAGGGCTGGATGCAAACATCATATAGAACACATAAAGTTAGTAAGGCAGCCTCTATCTAAATATTGTAATTGTGCCTCACAACTTAAGGTTAGCCCAAGAAAAAGGAGCTTTGTAAAGGACTTTTCTAAGGCACATTAAAAATAGAGAACAGTTTCTTGTTTACCTCTTCTCATAGTTTTCTTGGGGCTGAGGATTGTGTTATATAAGCTATAAGTGAGCAGAGGCCATGTCTAGCTCATCCCCAGCTCCTAGCACCATGCCTGGAATATAAAGGAAGCTCCATTCAGATAATGCACCGAGAATTGCTGGCACACTGCTGAGAAAATGTGATTGTTCATTTAATAGAAGATCATAGGCAGGAAAAGAATATTGTAAGTTCATTTAAATGAAGATGGAAAAATATCTAGAATGACTGTATCCTAAGTCGCATCCATAGTCTACTCTTCTTTGAGGTCAAGGGTGGTGCTTTGTGGATCTTATTTTCCTAAAGGACACAAAAAGGGGCAATTGGCTTAGCCATTGAGAAGGGAAAATGAAAAGGAACATCTGACTGCTATTTTTTTAATGCCTTATTACAAGTCCTGGAAAAATGTGTATAGCAGATCAAAACAGCCAGGTGTTTGGATAACAGCCCTCTGGGGCCAGCTGGCAGAGGGCAACTGGTCATCAGAGTAAATGGAAAAAACATCCTCTAAAAAATGAAGAGTTAGCCCAAGAGAGGGCACAGAAAAGCACCCAGTGTGGGGGAGGCTATAAACAGATCATAAATTATGTGGATGAAAGAGCATTGAAGGAGCACATTTTAGAAGGTGCTGGGGTCTAATAAAAGGTCTCTAATCAGCAGAGGCAACCGTCAAGCTAGGGATGTCAATTGAACCTTCAGATGTTGGTGGATCAGAAGACATGTAAAGCATTCAAGAGGGAGAGCAACTCACTTCAGTGCATGCTCTGATGACAACCACCAACCCCAGTGGTCTAAATTACAAGGCAGGTCTCTCCACCTTGAGTGCAGGGGATGAAAACTACTAAATTTCAACAAATACAATGTAACTAATGGCCTTATGAGGAAGTAATTCAACAAATATGTCTTGGATTTTGAACTTGTCGTTTAGTAAAATTATGGACTATATTTAAAAGGAAGAAATTCAAATTGTTGCTGTGGTCTCCCTATTCTCCACCCCCTTCAGTCTTCTCTGACCCCACTTATGTCTGTGTTATCATAGAAGACAACTAACATTGCTTGGCACTTGCTACTTATAAACACTGTTATAAGTATTTTCCCATAAATTGTTCATTTTCACAGTAGCTCTCTAAGGTGACACTGTTATTATCCCTATTTTATAGATGAGGAAACTGAGTCATAGAGAGGTAATTGATAAAGGAAAAAAGGACACCTAAACCCAATAGGGTAAGAGAACATAGTCCCACCATTGTTAAAATAAGCTTCTGGTTATGGTAACCGAGAGCTGGAGATGAAAGGTAAGAAGGGCAGACAGGAATGGGAGAAGATTTTTGCAAATGGCATAATGGATAAAGGGTTAGTATCCAAAATCTATAAAGAACTTATCAAACTCAACACCCAAAAACCAAATAATCCAGTGAAGAAATGGGCAGAAAACATGGATAGATACTTTTCCAAAGAAGACATCCAGATGGCTAACAGACATGTGAAAAGATGCTCCACATCACTCATCATCAGGGAAATACAAATCAAGATCACAATGAGATACCACCTCACCTGTCAGAATGACGAAAATTAATTCAGGAAAAAAACAGATGTTGGTGAGGATGCGGAGAAAAGGGAACCCTTTTGGTGGGAATGCAAACTGGTCCAGGCACTCTGGAAAACAGTATGGAGGTTCCTCAAAAAATTAAAAACAGAACTACCCTACAACCCAGCAATTGCACCGCATGGTATTCTTCCAAGCGATACAAAAATTCTGATGCCAAGGGGCACATGCACCCCAATTTTTATAGCAGGGCTATCAACTAATTGAATGGATAAAGAAGAGGTGGTGTGTGTATATATGTGTGTGTACACATACACACACACACACGCACACACACACAATGGAGTATTACCCAGCTATCAAAAAGAATGAAATCTGGCCATTTGTGACAACATGGATAGAAGTAGAGTGCATTATCCTAAGTGAAATAAGTCAGTCAGAGGAAGATACATATCATATGATATCAGCGCTATGTGGAATTTAAGAAACAAAACAGATGAATATAGGGGAAGGGAAGGAAAAATAAGGTAAAAACAGGGAGGCAAACCGTAAGAGACTCTTAAATACAGAGAACAAAGAGGATTGCTGGAGGGGAGGTGGGCCAAGGGGATGGGCTAAATGGGTGATGAGCATTAAGGAGAGCACATGTTGGGATGAGCATTGGGCATTACATGTAACTGATGAATCACTGGGTTCTACTGAAACCAATACTATATGTTAACTAACTTCAATTTAAATAAATTAAAAATTATAACATTTGAAAATTTATAAAATCATAAATATAAAGTAAGTATATATATATATATATATATATATATATATATATATATATGAAAGAAAAGGTCAGACAGGAGAAATTGGCAAGAAACTAGAGAAACAATCTTTAAAAAATTTTTTTTTAAAACAACGTTTGTGTGTTTTCAGAGAGAGTGAGCATACACCAGTGGGGAAGGGGCAGAGAGAGAGAGGGAGAGAGAATCTCAAGCAGGCTCTGCACTGTCAGCACAGAGCCCAATGTGGGGCTTGAACTCATGACCCGTGAGATCAGGACCTGAGCTGAGATGAAGAGTTAGATGCTTAACAGGCTAAGCACCCAGGCGCCCTGAGAAACCACCTTTTTAAGGGGCAAGAAGACCAGTCTTAAAAGAAGAAAGGTAAGAACTAGGCCCAAAGTCTATAAAATGAGACCAATATTTACTTACTAAAGGGACTTGAAAGCTGAAGGAAAATCACTAAATTTTAGAAATAAAACCCATCTGGTCATGCTCAAGTCAGCCCAGTAATTACAAACCTTGGAAAGGCATTGGGGAGAAGGGAGTGCAAGAGAGGGCAAGAGAGCACAGGCGGGGGTGTGCAGAAGGCAGAAGAGCTGTGCTGTTGCCTGTATAGTGCTGGCCATCTGTCACCGTCCTTAAACCCTAAGGGCTTTGGCTTCCACACCCTCTCTCATCTTCTGTGGGGTCCTTGGAGAGAAATTAACCGGGCTCCCACTCCCCTGGCACAGCAGTCTGTTGTTACACATATGTTCAAATTGAGACCCTGTCTTCTATGAGAAGCTGTTTTTCATTTATGCATATGTAAGCCGAATCAGCTTAACCAACCACTAGAGGTCCAAGGCCATTCCTAGCAGGTGTCTTTCTCCACCCCCGCCCTCCCCTGTCCACCTCCCCGGCTTCTGCTGTTGCCTTCAAAGCAGGTGCCCTACCCTGAGTCTTATAAATGGAAAGTGTCCACATATAAGGCCTCTCTCTGCCTCACGACTCTTCACCTCAGTCACAGCAAGAGTCGCTACGGCCAAGAACTGGGCCAGCAAAAATACAAAGATGTTTTTCAATGAGGCAAAAATATGCAAACAAACTGGTTTGAAGGGAGGTGCAAGGCAAATCGAGAGTCTGAGCTCTTGACCTAGGGCAGAGGGAGGAAGCTCAGAAATCAACGTGCTTGTGGCTCAGAAGTAGGCATGTAGGGACTCCACTGATTTCAGTATCCTATGTGAGTCTAAAAGGAAAAAAATAAAACATGAATACTCCAAACTTTATCAGATTGCACTCCTCACAACAAAAGTTTGGATTAAAATTTCTCTCATTTCATCAGATGTCTGATATTGTTTATTTGAAGTCTTCATGTAATAAATATGGAAGAAGTTATCTCTTCTTCTAATTTCCTCTGCTTTGGTTGCAACTTTGGGTGTGCCTAGTTCCTGGGGACGCAGCCCCTCTTCTACTGTGGTGAGACAGTTGCCTCCTGGCCTATGTTTCTACATCTCAAGGGTTACTATCTCTTTTGTGAGGAGCTAATCTCCCAAACTGTCATGTTGAGGGTATGAGATGGGTGCAGACAGTAAACTTCCTGAGAAGAGACAGGGTCAAAAATACCTCACCCAGTTGGAAACCGTAGCCAACTGGGGCAGGCAGAAGTGTGTGTGTGTGTGTGTGTGTGTGTGTGTGTGTGCGCGCGCGCGCGCCTGCCTGTGTGTGTGTGCCTGTGCGTATCTATGTTTGTGTGTGTTTATGCATGTGCACATCAATCTGCTGGCAACATCTATCTTGTCAGTTTATCAGGCAAATCTTCAGGATTAACTGACTGGAGACCTCTTTTTAGAGTAGACTTGCTTCTTTGTTTTTTTTTTAATGTATTGTTAGACACAGGTGTATGTACAGGGTTTGGTCCGACAGTGGTTCTCTGCACTGGCTGTATAGTGCCAATACCTGGGGAGCTTTCAAACTACCAGAATGTGTGGGAAAGTCTGCTTCAATTGGTCTGGGTGTGGTTTGTGCAGCAGGACTTTTAAAAACTCTCCAGATGATTCTAATTTGCAGACAAGACAGCACCAAAAGTGTAGAGCTCCTTCCTAATGAGAACCTTAAAGAGGATTCCTTAGGCTAAGGGGCCAGATGAAAGGACATGTTATGATGATATCATTAGTTGTAAAGAGGAAAAGATACTGCAAGTAAATATTTAAATGCAGGTCTTTCTGTTTACAAAACAGCAGGACCAAAAGCTCTGAAGTAGTAGGGGAAGCCACAGAAAACACTCGATCTCTTCCAGTTGTATTCTTGCAAATGCATTTATGTCAAAGTATATTATGGCCCCCTTCTCTTAAATACTAGGAGAGGCTCAGGAAGCCTGGAGTCCAGAGGTACAGCTCTATTAGCAACATGTCCACTTATTCTCCCTGGAGTTCAAGCAACAGAATAATCTCTACAAACAAAACCACTGCTTTCAGCGCACATCAAGATAGACACCCAAGCCAAGCTGTCTAGATCTGTCACCCCCAATTTCCAGGTGAACAGACTGTGAAACCAGAAAATTATGCCACAGGGGGTTTGGAAAAGAGAATGGCAGTCAGGTTTGCATTGTCTTTCTGCATCGCAGACACTCAGGCAACTTTCCATGACATGATTAGATTTCAGTCAAGGAATTTCCTTCCTTATAATTTTATCAGTGTCAAGGATAACACACCTTTGCTGAGCACAGCTGTGTACCAGGCATTCTGCTAAGGACATTAAATGGATTATCTATCTCATTTCTTTCACATCCTCTACAGGAAGTAGATGGCTGTTTTCTTCATTTTACGGGTGAAGAAACTGAGACTTAATGTGGCCTTATGACATGGTCATTATCTTGTGTCTAGTAAATGATAGAGCAAGGATTTAAATCTAGATCTGTGACTTCAAAAGTCATGCTTTTATTATTGAGTTACTGCCCTTGGTTTATAGACTTCCAGAATAAAGCATTCCAATTTTCCTTGTTTTTCAGTCCCTTGGCTTATCCCTTTCTAAATCTGAATCCTAGTAATTGTACGGATGAGCAATTTTTTGTTGTTGACTTATTTAAAAATGAATCTTTCTCTAAGAGTTTGCCGATGCATACGTGTACTCAAACAATAGCTGACTTTATCACTGGGGATTGAGATGTTTCTGTATGCAATCTGATTAATCACAAGAAGGGAACAACAGCAATAAAAATTAAAGAGCTGCTGAATATGCTCATGTGCTGATTCATGCCATTGGTGCTGCTATTTTGTCAACATTGAAACTGGATTTTATCTTTATACCGTTCCTTTTCTGTTTGAGCTAATGGTTGTGATAGCATTTTGCTCAATCTGCCAGAGATACTTGAAAATCTTCACAAAGCTATCATTAGTAAGTAATGCAAAACAGAGCCAGTCAGGGTTTCTCTGTCATGGATTCATCGAGTGAAGTTATGAGGCATGAGGATACCTGACTTTTTCTAACATTGGCTGTATACCACAAAGTAATAAACAGAGAGGACAGGAGGACAGCAAATGAAGGTTCTGTTAAATTGCATTTGATGTGTCTATATAAGGGTCCCCATGTACATGTCTTCTACTAACTTCTATCCTGCACATTAATGTAATGCCTAGCCTCTGAGAAATCTTGTCATTTCAGTGTAGGCTGAGCCTTGGGTTTACTGCCTAAGCTTGCCATGTTTTTCTGAGGGCCTAGATGGGATGGCTCTTCTGTCACAGTGGTGTGTATCTGGCCATTATAGAATGGTCAGGGACTCTTGCCTGGGTCTCTGCACTTGAACTCACAGTGTCAGCAGGTGAAGGCTGTCCATGTGAATTTGTGGAATCTCTAGCACATCTAAAATCCATTTCAGGGGCGCCTGGGTGGCTCAGTCGGTTAAGCGTCCGACTTCAGCTCAGGTCAGATCTCGCGGTCCGTGAGTTCGAGCGCCGCGTGGGGCTCTGGGCTGATGGCTCAGAGCCTGGAGCTTGCTTCCGGTTCTGTGTCTCCCTCTCTCTCTGCCCCTCCCCCGTTCATACTCTGTCTCTCTCTGTCTCAAAAATAAATAAACGTTAAAAAAAAGTTTAAAAAAAATAAAAAAAAATAAAATCCGTTTCAACCTTCTCAGGGTCTTTTGAGGCCAGAAAGCCTAGAATAAATAAATCTGAAAGATCAGTTTATTTCCTTTTGAGGCTTGTATTCCTCTGATGCCAAGATCAATTTTTTTTTTACCTCCTCAAATAAAGCAGGTGGCAGAAAGTCTTTTTATGCTGTTGGGCTCTTCTAATTTCTGGGCTCAAGATTCGACCGGACTTGAGAAGGTGAGGGGAAGAGGCGATGCTCAGTCTCATTCATTGGTTGGCAGAGCACCCGTGTGCCGCTCCCCGTGAACCATGGGCAGGAAGCATGTGGCTGAATGCTGGAGATGTCCTTTGATGGGGAGACCAGGTTTTGTTTCCTTCTGGTTATAATATATATCATAATGTATATAATGATATCTGTATAATTATATATATTATGCTATACTATAATTTATCACTAAAATGAATTTTGGAAATAATGCAAAGATATGAGCAAAACCTAGAAAGAGGCTGTAGTGGTCAGAAGGACATTGTAGTGTTCGCAGGGCACTCCACAGCTTGCTTGCCCTCCAGACACTTGTTGGAATTGCACTTCCCCACAATTCCCTTGAATTAGGCGTGGTCTTATGACTCTTTGGCCAGCCAGGTGCACATGGACAGGAAGCTGAAGCTCTGAAGGCCAAGTGTTGCAAGGCTTGCCTTTCTGCTCGCATGATGGGTGCTGCTCCATTAACCCCGGTCCCTGAGGAAATCTTCTTATGGTTCTGCTTGGGCTATGTAGAGAGAACAAGAAGTAATCCTTTGTTATTTGAAGCTACTGAATTTTGGGGTTATTTGGATTGGCAGCATAGTCTGGTTGATAAGGAAATCATCATGTTAAAGCCTCCATTTTTTTAAAAATATGAAATTTATTGTCAAATTGGTTTCCATACAACACCCAGTGCTCACCCCAAAAGGTGCCCTCCTCAATACCCATCACCCACCCTCCCTTCCCTCCCACCCCCCATCAACCCTCCGTTCTCAGTTTTTAAGAGTCTTTTATGCTTTGGCTCTCTCCCTCTCTAACCTCTTTTTTTTTCTTCCCCTCCCCCATGGACTTCTATTAAGTTTCTCAGGATCCACATAAGAGTGAAAACATATGGTATCTGTCTTTCTCTGTATGGCTTATTTCACTTAGCATCACACTCTCCAGTTCCATCCACGTTGCTACAAAAGGCCAGATTTCATTCTTTCTCATTGCCACATAGTATTCCATTGTGTATATAAACCACAATTTCTATATCCATTCATCAGTTGATAGACAGTTAGGCTCTTTCCATAATTTGGCTATTGTTGAGAGTGCTGCTATAAACATTGGGGTACAAGTGCCCCTATGCATCAGTACTCCTGTATCCCTTGGGTAAATTCCTAGCAGTGCTATTGCTGGATCATAGGGTAGATCTATTTTTAATTTTTTGAGGACCCTCCACACTGTTTTCCAGAGGGGCTGCACCAGTTTGCATTCCCACCAACAGTGCAAGAGGGTTCCCGTTTCTCCACATCCTCTCCAGTATCTATAGTCTCCTGATTTGTTCATTTTGGCCACTCTGACTGGCATGAGGTGATATCTGAGTGTGGTTTTGATTTGTATTTCCCTGATGAGGAGTGACATTGAGCATCTTTTCAAGTGCCTGTTGGCCATCTGTATGTCTTCCTTAGAGAAGTGTCTATTCATGTTTTCTGCCCATTTCTTCACTGGATTATTTGTTTTTTGGGTGTGGAGTTTGGTGAGCTCTTTATAGATTTTGGATAGTAGGCCTTTGTCTGATATGTCATTTGCAAATATGTTTTCCCATTCTGTTGGTTGCCTTTTAGTTTTGTTGATTGTTTCCTTTGCAGTGCAGAAGCTTTTTATCTTCATGAGGTCCCAATAATTCATTTTTGTAAAGCCTCCATGTTGAGAGGTAGTAGAAATATGACAAAGGAAATCGCTCAAGAGGAAAGGTCTTACAAATTTCTTGTTTGCTTGTTTTAACCTTAGGAATTGCTGGCCAGAAAATAGAGGAAAGGATTGAAAGGTATTAAAATGTCCAGGCCAAGCCCTATAAAGCTCCTGTTTTTTTTTTTTAATGGAGTAAAATATATATAACATAACATTTCCATTTTTTATATGTACAGTTTAATGGCATTAAGTATATTCACACTGTTGTGCAGCTATAACCACCATCCATCTCTAGAACTTTCATCATCCCAAACTGAAACTTTGTACCCATTAACCAATAACTCTGTTTCCCGTTTTAACCTCCTGGCAACTACCACTTTACTTTCTGTCTCTATGAAGTTGACTATTTAGGTACCTCATATAAGTAGAATCATATAGTATGATTTTTGTATCTGGCTTATTTAAAGGGTCTTTTTTTTGTAAAAAGATTGCCTTCTAGATTTTGCTAGCAATTCCTTTATCTGTCTAGCTATTTCCAAGACAGTCTTAGCTCAGAGAAGAGAGGAGTGACAGGAATCTGCCATAATCACTGACTCTGGCAGTGGGTTGAGGCGGCTGCATGCTTTCCAGGCCAGAGGTCAGTAACCTTTCCAGACTGGAATGCCAGAGTTCTAAGACCTGTGCTTCCCTTGGGTCAGGGGTCAGGGATGGTTTCCAACCCTGAGTGACCAAGTTCTGCCTCCTACTGATATGGGAAGGCAGGTTGCCATATCCTAAAATCGAGGTAGAGAGCTTTGATTTCTTTCAGTTGTAATGATTGAGCGCATTGACAGCAGGTGATTATAGCTTTCAAAAGGGGCTATGACAATGATGACAGGTCCCAAAGCCATGGAAAACCATCCTATGGACCATCAGAGAGAAAGAGGAGGGAGGCTTCTTCATCATTCTTTTCACTTAAAGAAACGTTATGTTGTGGGAAGTTGTCTGGGTCAGTCTTTTTGCTTTTTGGCAATTGCTCTCCCCCACCCTGCCCCAAGAATTGTACTTGTTAGAAATACATGAGCAGTCCAGGGTGAACATTGGAGGGGCGAGGGATGGCCATGGGAGTAGACTCAGTGGCACTGATTTGAGGGCACATGGGCAGAGTGGTGAAATCTCTGTATTCTGGCCATCTTGAGGTTTGGAAATCATCACAATCAAAGGTTTATTTTTTTTAAAAAAGGGTCATAGGAAATTTCAATAATTGCCATAAAGATAATAAAATTGTTCTCTAGTTTACATATCTCCCCAGAGGTATCATCTATGTGCCAGGCATTTAACTGGGTGCTGAGGATTCAGCAGAAGCATAAACACACATGGTTTCCTCCTTCATGGAGCTCCCAGTCTAGGGAGCAGACAAATTTTAATCAATAAGTCAGTCAATAAGTATTTATTGAACCTGCATTATGTTCCAGACACTGGGGATACTCTAGGAAGCTAAGCAGACACAAATCATGTAAACAAAATGTCAAATTGTAACTCTAATAGGGGCTAGGAAAGAGATGCGTTCTGTACTGTGGGAGCCTATAATCCGAGTTTAAAGTAGCCAGGGAGAGCTTGCTTGGAGATCCAGGGCACAAAAGAGCTTCACCAGCTGAAACGGGACAAATGTGCACTTGAGGCAGAGGGAATGGCACTGCAAGGGCCTTGCCGGTGGGAGCTTGGGGAGATTGAGTATGAATGGAAGCCTTTTGTGGTTGGAGTGGGAAGAAGGGATTGGTGGACAAGGTAAGGCGGGGAGGGTAGGTGGGAGCCAGTCCAGAAAGGTGTCCTTATAAAAGTGAAAGGAGAATGACCTGTTATTTTCCTTGTTAGGATGTGTGCATCTTTTCTTGGGACGCCTGGGTGGCTCAGTCATTTGAGCATCCGACTTAGGCTCAGATCATGATCTCGCAGTTTGTGAGCTCGAGCCCCACATTGGGCTCTCTATTGTTGGTGCAGAGCCTGCCTTGGTTCCTCTGTTCCCCCTTCTCTGCTCCTCCCCCACTTGTACTCTCTGTCTCTCTCTCAAAAATTGATACACATTAAAAAAAAAAAGAATGTGGGTATCCTTTCTTTTCTTCTCAGTATGCCATCATGATTAACAAAGAGCGTAGTTTCTGGAGCTAGACTGCCAGGGCTGGATCTCTGCTTTCCCACGTATAAGCTTTGTGACCAGAGAAAGGTGTAACATCTCTGCATCAGTTTCCTTATCTGTAAAATGGCAACTATAACAGTACCTACATCATAAATTTGTCAGGAACATTAAATGAGTCTATATATGTAAAGTGTTTAGAACAATACCAGGCATGAATTAAAAGCACCACGTGAATAAGACCTATTATTAGGCCCTGTATTGTAGAGAACATCACTAGTCACCAACTGTTGTTCCCCAGTTACTTCACGAAGGAGAAACTCAAACCGAATTATATCCAGAACACATAAATGTTTGCATGAACAGAAAAAAACCTAAAACAAACTGTAGGTCTCTTCAGTGTCCATTTATAGTATAGAAAAGTGCATTTCTCAAGTAAATCACCTTAGAAAAGTGCTCTTTCAAAGCTGAGAGAATTAAAATACCTTCTCCTTTGCCCAGTGTGTATTTGAGATTTTTGGAAGAACATATATTCCTGATACTGATTCAGATGACACTTGGAACTGACTCAGGGCAGAACTTACCTCAAATCCTTTCATCATTTTGCCATCGATGTAAATGAGTAATCTTAGACGGTAGAGTCAGAAGCAACCTTAGAGATCAGCTAGTCATTTGTTCTGATTTAATTGGCTGTTGGTTTCTGCATGAAGTGATCACATTAGAAAATAAGAGCTGCCAGTTTAAGAATTTAATAGACAAGTAATTAATTAATTTATTTATTTAAAAAAAATTTTTTTTAACGTTTATTTATTTTTGAGACAGGGAGAGACAGAGCATGAACGGGGGAGGGGCAGAGAGAGAGGGAGACACAGAATCGGAAGCAGGCTCCAGGCTCTGAGCCATCAGCCCAGAGCCCGACGCGGGGCTCGAACTCACGGACCGCGAGATCTTGACCTGAGCCGAAGTCGGACGCTTAACCGACTGAGCCACCCAGGCGCCCCGACAAGTAATTAATTTAACTGAGATGCTTCAGTGAAAATCATAAATACCATCTGCAGCTTCTCCTTTGGAAAGTGGTGATACATTTTTGCTGAAGTTTCCTTTCTCTTTTAAAAATCTATTTCTGAAAAATAAAAATAATAAGCAGCCTTTGTACCTATAGGTTTGGTAACATTGTGAGTCATCAGGCCCTCCATGTGGACAATGCTGTATTATTAAACAAAATTTTATTGAAAGCTCACTATGTCTGAGGCTTGTGATGGATGCTTTTATATGATGCCTCGTTTAATCCTCATGGTAATTATGTGGAGTCCTGGGTAGGTCTCGGGCCCCACTGGCCTTGGATCCCATCTCACCCTTCCTGTGTTGTGTTCTGTATTGCAGAAGACTGACTCCAGCAGCTGCAATTCCTAGCGTTTCCTGTCCAGTGGTTCCTTCTTGGGTTTGGGCATTGGGAGGCACTGGTAGAGATGTTGGGTGGCAGTGGGGAGAGAAGTCAGGGTATTTCTTCCATTTCTCTGCCTTGGGCTGTGCCTTCTCTATGGCTCTAGCTCCCATGGGACTGTCTGGCCATGGTTCTAGCTTCCACTTGGTGGCTCTGCCTCTAGGTTCCAATAACATTATCCGTTCCCTTGGTCTCTCTAGCCAGGGGATTGTAGAACTTCCTGCCCTTACTCATCTCTGGATTGCCCCATTGCCTGCTGTTTGGCTTCCAGATTCCATCACCTGTAAAATCAGTTCTCTGCATTAAAAATAAACTAATTTCTTCTTTCTTGTTTAGGCCCTAACTGATAGAGTTCAGTATAAATATATGTGTGTGTGTGTGTGTGTGGAAACAAAGGACCATATAGGCTATATATCACAATTTTTTTTCTTTTTAAATTTAATTAAGTAATTAACTTATTTATTTAAGAGAGAGTATGCACAAGTGGGGGAGAGGGGCAGAGGGAGAGACAGAGAGAAAGAGAGAGAAAATCCCAAGCAAGCTCCACACTCAGTGCACAACCCGATGCGGGGCTTGATCCCACGAATCTGGGATCATAACCTGAACTGAAATCAAGAGTTGGATGCTCAACCGACTGAGCCACCCAGGTGCCCCAATATATATCACAATATTAAGCTCAATAGTATAAATCTACCAATGAAATCAAAGTCCTAGCACTTCTAAGTTCATATGTACCTTTTCTATTGTCATGTTATGGTACCTTCATAACTCTCTAGGAAAGGTAAACCCCTTTTTATAGAGGTGATCCCTCTTGGATCATCAGTATCATAATGGGGTTTACCACAGCTCTGTTTTAGTTCAGTTGGATTGATGACTTATTGCGGGATGATTTTGAGGGTCAATATCCTACATGTGTCCAGAAATGGAATTATTAGGCCTTGAAGCAGCACATTAAAAAAAAAAAAAAACCCTTTTATGTGACTACTAAAGCTTCGCTCCTTTGGGAGCCCTCAGTAGATCCATGGAGCCACCAAGCTCTGACCACTCTTGAGAACTTTATTCCTCATTTTGAGTTTAACTCAGAATCATGATATGGACACTCTTAAATTATTGGTAAGTCCCACATGTAAGATCAAAGGCTTTGGACTTTGCCATAATTTTAGACTTAATTTTTTAGACTGTTTATAGGAATAAATCACAGGCTAGAATGTATGTGGTCTGAAAACACTGAAGGATGCTTAGGATAGCAAAAAATCAATAGGGCTCGACAGTATTTTTAGATTTCTAGAATATCCTTAAAGGGTAAGAATTTGTCCAGGGCCCAGCAAGGGGTGAGGTAATTAACCCCCTCAGATTCACCTGGGGTCAGGAGCAAGCCTTGAAGGGTGGTTCTCATACCTCGCATACCCCTGCCCTGCAATAGGGCTGGTCTATGTACTGCCCTGAGGCGTGATCTCATGCCTGCCTTTTCTTACCTCATTGTCCTCACTTCTGCTGGTCCTCTCACCTGCACCCACACCGGCACTGTTCAAATCCTCCCCATATATCTTTCACAGCCTGAGTGCCACTTGCTGCCCAATTCCTCCTAAGTAACTTGTTTTCCTTCAAACTCTTACGGTGTGCCTACTTCCCATGATCTTGTACTTCTTCATTTTACTGGGTTTTATTACGCTTTAATTTCTCCAATTGCGTTAGCCTTGTCTTTCCAAGTAGATCACAAACTCCTTAAGAGAAGAACTATTTCTTACTTTTGATCATCTGCCACGCTACCTCGTACAGAGCCAATACGTGTTGAATAATTGATTTGGTGTGAAAACTGCTTCAGTCTTCTAGCTCCCAGCCACTTAATCTACTTAGTTACCTTACTGCTGTCTTCTTTAGCCATTGGGCAGCCACTGCACAGTACAAGTTTTGAGCACTAACATATTTCTTCCAGTCAAAAGAGAACCATGACAGAGTTCCAGACACGGTGGCGAGGAGAGAGGGAGAAAGAAAAAAGTGTATTTAGAAACCCAGCTTGTTCTCTGACCTCAAAGAACTTGTTTGCTGGAAGTTACTGAAAAACAAAGCTGCTCAGAACATTTATCAGTCTGTCTTCAGACCAGAACAATTATCAGTCCATCTTCAGACTCTGGGATGTCTTCAAACAACAATAGGAAATGACATATGCCAAGAAATTCTTGGTGGGACGTTTGGGTACAAAGGGTTTTCTTTCTTTCTTTTCTTTTTTCTTTTTTTTTTTTAATGTTTACCTGTTTATTTTTGAGAGAGAGAGAGAGAAAGAGAGAGAGAGCCAGAGATACAGGGAGACAGAGGATCTGAAGCAGGCTCCATGCTGGCAGCAGAGAGCCCTATGCAGGGCTTGAACTCACAAACCATGAGATCATGACCTGAGCCGAAACCGAGAGTTGGATGCTTAACTGACTGAGCCACCAGGTGCCCCCAAAGGGGTTTTGTGCTTTAAGAACATTAGCTTCTACATCCATATGAAAGACCAGAAGGTCATGGTTGAGTAACTATTATTTACTGAGCTAAGAATGCTATGGTAACTTAAATCTATATGCTGGATTTTTCACCACAAATGTAGATCTAGGTATTCTAAATTACACTAAAAATGAGAAAACTGAGATCCAGAGTTTAAGTAACTTAAAATAAAAAAGTCACCTCCTCCAAGAGGCCTTCCCTGGACCAGGATGGGTTAAGCACCGTTAGATTTCCCATAGCAACCTGTGGCTATCTTATCATAGTCCCTACATATTATTTTATATAGTGAGTAGAAAGTAATATAATCATCTATTTTATAGATGTGTCTCCTTTGTTAGATTGCAGCCTCCTTAAGGATAAAGTTCAGCTTCTGAGTTTTCTCTGTGTTACATTTATACTCCCACTTTCATACATGTCATAGACCTTGGGGTTTTCTGCCACAGAATGCCCTTCAGTTATTGAGAATAATTACCAGCTTTATTATACAGTCAGGGTTCCTCTGTGTGTCTTCCTTTTTTATGGAAGAGAGCATTTAGGACATTTTCTTTCTTAGGAGACACCAGCCCCACTGCATTTTAGTGGCCAGAAAGGCTCTGTTTCCACAAATTAACATCAAAAGAGGATAGCTTATAGTCATAATTGCTCCCTGGGAGAAGGGTTGCCACGGACACTGGAGAACATTCACGGTTAATTTTATAGAACCATGGCTAATGGGACAAATCACTCAGCCATGGAGACTCCTCAAGCTCAAAAAGCATAGAGATGCAAAGAGGGAAGCAGGTCATGGGCTCTGCCCTGGGCTTCTGAGGGGGTCTTTGGCAAGGGGAAAGCAGGCAGATGTGACTCACCAGGTCAACTGTGGGTGGCATTGGACTCAGCTGTCACAGCTGGGCTGACATCAGCAGCAGGGGATTGACATCAGTGCAAAGACAGCATCAGCGAGCCAGGAGTGTGTGGTAGGGACAAGCAGGGTTTGAATACCCAGAGAAGAAAACCTTCTGTTGGGCAAGGGGGGGGGGGGGGGGAGGACTACCAAATAGCAGCAGTAAGCTGGGTTTTTTGTTTTTTTTTTTGCCATCCAAGGTCTAACTAGACACAGCTGACTTGGTGCTCATCTAAGGAGGTGCTGTGATGTGTCCTAGATCACATGGAATATTAGAGGTGAGGGTGAGCGGTAAGACTCCCAGGCCGGTGCTCTCTCCATACACCATACAGAAAGGGAGACAAGAGCAGATTTTTACAAAAAGTTGTGAAATCAGGTTAGGAACAACCTGACCCTTGAACAGCCTGCTTCTCAAAGCACAAAAGGTCTTTTGGGTGTTTAGTGACTGCAGTGATTTGACATAGCAGCTTTTCATTACTTCCTGGAGGTGATTCTTACAGATTAAGCCAGAAAAAGATTGCCGTAGTGCAGTCATCATGTATGTGCTGATCTTTATTGATGTTAAGAAGCAAGAAAGAGATTTAAGTGGGAACCCTTCCTGTGCAGGCAATACTCTGCCTTTCAAACAGGAAACCGTAGTGCATAATTAAGACTATAATAATCTTTAAAAGATAATAAGCAGCTTGAATTCCCTAAACACTTCACTTTTTCAAAATGCTTTGATGAATCCTATCTCATTTGATCTTCATAGCTACTTCTGCATAACTTGGGAGGCAGTAGTAATCACCCATTTTGTAGATGAATCCGAAACCAGAGAGGTTTGGTGATTTGCCCAAGACCACACAGCAGGTACTGTCAGAACTGAGACGAGCATTTTGCTTCTTTATCTGGTGTTTTTGTGTAGTAAAGTTCACAATCCCTTATCTGAAATTCTGAAACCCAAACAAAAACAACATAAGTCTATTTTTTTCTTTCCTAACTCATTTGCTGGCAAAATTTTTACCTATCTTGATCTAGTTTTGGCAATAAAACCTGTTTCGAGATGACGTGAAGCTCTTTTTGTCCTCTTTAGGGAGAATATTCGTATGTTTTTTACCAAAATTTTCATGTGTTCAGTTGCAGGATGCTGCCCCAAATCAGTGTGTTATATTTATTCTATTAGTCATATTGTCTTTCTACAGTCTCTCCCCAAAAAATTCTGATTTCAAAAGCACAATACCAGAGTTTTGGATGATAATTGTAACTCTGAAGTAGACTGTCTTTGTCATCTAACAGAGGGAGGCAATAAGGTATTTCCATTAACCAGAGATTCTGGTTAACAGTCACCATAGATGGCGTACATGTATTGCTAATGTTGAACAAATGAGACCATAATGAAATAGACTTAATATCAACTCAGCAGTTGTTGTGAGAGTGAAATAAGATAATTCAGGTAAATCATTTATCACAGCGTCTGGTTCATAGGACACATTTCATAACGAGAGTGTTAGCTATTACCTTTCTCAATAAACTTTGTATCCCCATGTTACAGATGACAGACAGAAGTTAAGTAACCCACCAAGGTCACATGGCCAGTAAGTGGCACCGCCGGGGACGAGACACCCAGGCTGACTGTTCCACCCAAAGCATATGCACGACCAATGGGGTAGAAATAATTCTAGGATCTTCCAGGGGGCTCTAGAAGTCCTTCCAGATCATCATTATGAAAATTAATTACTGAATCATTGGACTGCAGCATGTGGAAGTGTTGTTTAATAGCCTGCTGGTTAAGAGGTTTTGCTGGCTACAGATAGAAGGAGTAGGAGAGGGAGAGGGAGGGAGAGGGAGACAGAGAGAGGGAGAGAGAATAAACTAGAGAATGTCTTATAAATTAAAAAGTTGGAATGACTTTATGGAACAATTGGCAAACCTCTATGTCAGAGAATTATTACAAGAATATTAACTCCTTTGGATAGACTAGATGAGGTCTTCCTGGGAATTCTGGCAAAGAAAAGATACTCCTAGGACTTTCCCCAAAGTTCTGTGGACTAGGCCAGTGAAACCTATGGTTTTTGGGTAGAATAATAACTGTGTGTGTGTGTGTGTGTGTGTGTGTGTGTGTGTGTGTGTGTGTGTGTAATGAGAATTCCCTCCCCTTCTACCCTCCTGACAGCTCCCCTGATGACAGCTTTTTTGCCTTCTCAATTTCCTGCTTTGAACCTAGGAAATTTTCATTTGCTTTGGTGGGGAAGGTGGTGGGCTGAGAGAGAAGGGGCAAGAAGAGGAGAGTGGGATACAGATCCTTGAGAGAGGAGAGGAGAGGAGAGGAGGGAAGTGCTTGCTTCAAAAACGGATTCCAGTCCAGCCTCCGTCCTTCACCACTCCCATCCCAGATGGTGAGAGCAGAGCTCCCATGCCTGTGCCTGTGGTCTGTCCGGGCAGCCTGGCAAGACAGTGAGCCCCTCGGTGGCTAAGCCCGAGATTAAGAGGACCTCAGTGCCATTGTGCTGGCAGCTGCTCAGGCTCACCCGTGTGCCGTGAGGCCTCAGTGCATGTCTGGTCTTCCTCGCTGTTTGGAGCAAGGCACTTGAAAGGCGCCCCCTCCCCCAGACTCCTTGACATTTGTCCAGAGATTAATTGGGCTAATCCCCTTCTTGGAAGAATAGGTTGGAGAGTATGTATTCAGGGAGGGTGAGGAGGCAGGCCAGGATTGAAGAGGCTAGCATTAATGAAGGCACTGGGGCTTGCTGGAGCCTTTGAAGGAAGAAAAGAGCAAATTTCTCTGCTGTTCCTGGACAAGGCTGACAGGTGGGCAGGGAGACTGCGGTTCTTCTGTTCCGCCCGGCTTTGCCAGAAGGTCTGTGCGCACCAGCAGTAACAACTTTTGACAGCACCAGCTGTCACTCAGGGAGGGAGCGCTCCCGGCACACCTTGGCCTGCCATTCTCGTTTCTTGTACTGAGGGCAGAGGGTGAGAGCCCCAAGATAGGCCATCCTGAGTGTGGAAGACACGCATTGCCCGGACGCTTGTCTGGGATGCTTACAAAAGTGTATATTTACAGATTGTTTTGAATCAAGCATTCAAAATAAACATCATTTATTACTTGAGATTTATGGTCGAGGGGAGGCAGGGGGCCGCGTACAGTGTTTTCTTGTGCTGTATGCAGCTGTCCATACTTGACAAGGGATGCAAGTCTCTTCACCTTATTGTCTAGTAATAATAGCTAGCGTTCCCTGGGAGCTGCGTGTGTGCCAAGGCACCGGTCTAAACATTTTACAGGTATTAATTAATTTCCTCTTCATAACAGCCCAAATGAAGTAGATGCTAATATTGTCTCCATTTTACAGAGTTAGTACTATGCCCAGGATCATTTGTAAATCGTGGCACCAAGGCTCAAATTCCTACAGTCTGCACTGGCTGCATTGCTAACAGAGAAAAGGGACTAAGCATTTTGCCTGGGCTAGTCTCAGTTTGGAACGTGACTTCAGTGAGATTGAACAGTTAATTGAGGATAATGCATCCCGGGAGAACTGAGGATAAAAAGCCATGGAAATGCTCTGAGGTCCCTGGGAACCCTCTGATAGATATGTGCCTAATTGTACTATCGGTAGAAGATTTCCTCCAGCTAACAGGATTGCACGCATGTGCTGTGTTCATTGTCAATTGCTGTAGGCACCAGCTTTAACAAATACGAAAGGACTGGTGGTTAATCAAATGAACTTAAGAGAGTTCTTTAAATGGGATTTATATTGATGTCCATCATAAAAACTATTAATAATGAGGAACTTAAAAAACGTCATTGCGAAGTGAAAGGGAATCTGCAAAGGTATGAATATCTGTTCATCCTTTATCAGAGGTGAGGTAACCAGGTCAGAGAAATGACAGATGCTAATAATGGCAGAACAACAATGGGGAGGCATATCTTTGTGGTTTTGAGCACCGTGAGAGATCTTTGAGTTCGGAGCATCTAACGTAAATCTGTTTGTTTCTTCTATGTAACCACTGTCCACTCAGCAGGTAGCACACACACAGCCTCTTTGGCCAGCGATATTCTTTCCTATTTTGAGAATCGGTTTCCTGGCACCAGAGACCAGTGCAGGTTCTTAAGTGGGGTTCAGGAAGAGAAGGGAAAGTAGATGCAGAGGCAAATCACCCCCCTCTTTGAACTTTAAAACCACCTAAGAAGGAGTACTGTCTTCATTTTATGATGAGGAAACTAAAGATCAAGGAAGTTGCTAACCCAAGACCACACAGTGAGTAAGTGGCCAGACTGGACCTGTGCACAGGCTGTGACGTCCAGGGTGGTGCTTTCTGCATGGCCTCCACTCCTGCTTGTCACCATGTGTCCAGCACTAGGTGGTGAAGATGGTGAAGGAAGGAAGGGGAGAACCTCATCTTGCCAGACTGGCACCATACCCCATCCCTCCTCGGCTTTGTTGCCAGACTGTTTTTGCCACATCCTAGTCAGTCTCCTTGCTATAGGCAGGGAAGGTGTGGGGGGAAAGGAGGTAGACATCCTTGCTTCCTAATTTCCCTCTTATATCCTTCTCCCAGTTCAACCACAACACCCTCTCTCACCTCCTAACTGCTCTCATCCCATGTGGATCTTCACTCCTTGTTTGAAGCTGAGAGCTCACTGCTGGTGGCTACTTAAGATGGAAAATGACGGGGGCGCCTGGGTGGCTCAGTCGGTTAAGCGGCCGACTTCGGCTCAGGTCATGATCTCGCGGTCTGTGAGTTCGAGCCCCGCGTTGGGCTCTGTGCTGATAGCTCAGAGCCTGGAGCCTGTTTCAGATTCTGTGTCTCCCTCTCTCTGACCCTCCCCCGTTCATGCTCTGTCTCTCTCTGTCTCAAAAATAAATAAACGTTAAAAAAAAAAAAGATGGAAAATGACAAATGACTTTGGTAATCTTTGGTAAACTCCTGGGCTTGAGATATTTGAGCTCACAAATTGAGATCTAGGTAGATCTTTCTGTGTAGTTGGGAAGGTCTTTTTTTTTTTTACCCTCCCCCACCCCCAACGTTCATCACTGGAGCAGAGTTATAGGCTCATTACACCCAGAAAAAAGCTTGATGCTAGAGTTTGTCAGAAGAGAACCTGTCCCAAACCAAAGATTTCCAAATAAACTATTAAAACAGGCTCTTTTTACAAGTTGGGATCACTAGCAAAATCTCTTGCTTCTCCATATGTAGAGTCTTCTGATAAAATGCTCAGTGGTATTCAAGTTGTACTACTTTTTGCATAAATATCAGCCTTATTTATACAAGGTAATATCATATATATCTATCTGACTTTATTTTAAATTTTAAATGTATTTATTTATTTTTAGAGTGCATGCGAGCAGGGAGGGGTAGAGAGAGAAAGAAAAACAGAATCCCAAGTAGGCTCTAAGCTGTCATTACAGAACCTGACCTGGGGCTCGAACCCACAAACCATGAGATGACAACCTGAGCCAAAACCAAGAGCCCAATGCTTAACCAACCAAGCCACCCATGCACCCCATACCTGACTTTATTTTAACATGGTTTAATTTGATAGGTGACAGGATCAAACCCAATTTTTCCTTCGTGGTACTGGTATGGTGTTTTGGGTCCACATAGCCCACTGCACGTACCATTCTATGGTCTTTCACTCACATGCCTTTGCCTCACATCAGATGTGAATGCCTTAGTTGCATGGAGCGTGTTTTAACTTCTTTTGCATCTTAGTGGAACATCTTTCCACCCTTACCCCGTCCAATCCATTTTCCACTCAGTAGCCAAAGAGAGCTCTTGTGAAAACATAAATCAGATTGTGTCGTTTTCTTGCTTAAAACCCTTCAAGGTTTTCCCATTGCCTTAAAATACAATGTGCATGCCTGACTGGGGCTCACCACTCCCTGCAAGTTCTGGCTCTTGTCTCCCAGCTGTAAGCTCCTGGCCTTGGCTCAGTGCTCTGCTGCCTCAGGGCCTTGGAACCTGCTCCTCTCTCTGTCTGGAATGTTCTTCCCCTGGCTTTTGTACAGTTGGCTCCTTTTCAAGCCTCAAGTCTTAAATGCTTAAATGTCACCTTAAATGTCAGAAAGACCTTTCCCTGAACACTCCACATGAAGCAAGTCATTTCTGTTATGTTCTACCTCTCCACTCTGTTTAAATTTCCTTATAGTATGTATCACGTTCAGCGATTACTTTTATTAACTCACTTTGGGTTCTCTGTTTCTTTCATTAGAGTGTAGGCATCAAGAGGCCAGGGGCCTCTTTCGTTCACAGATGGATCTTCAGCACAAAAAATAGTGGTTGGTATGGATCAGTGCTCCATGTATATGTGCTTAATAAATGCATGCATGAATGAACAAATGAACAATCACAGAGATTTTCCTATAGTCATTACCCAATAGGAATTACGTGTAGGGATTCTACCAATGGTTTGAAACTTTTGTATTTACCCAAATGGATGGTGTGACCCCTCATGCTTGTGAACACATGCCAACCACAAGAGAAAGGCTTATTCATATTATATATTTTATTATTATTATTATTAATTATTATAAGAGAGCACTGCCTGAGAACGAGAGCAGAGACAAGGGACCCAGTGCTACTCTGCTTGTCTGCTGCTCCCGCATAGTCTGGATACCTCCTTCTGCTGAACCCTGCATCTTTTCAAGCCTGAGACGGCCACACTGCCTTTGGACACTCTTGAGTACAAATGAGAATGAATTGGGAGATTCTCAGTCCTGAATTTGAAAGATTTTTCTTCATAGCTCTTTAAATAACGCATCTGCTTTTACAAGAAGCTTTAAAAGACATGGAGGTGGATAATTAGGATCTAACCCCTCGTAAGGCGGCCGCTGCCCTGATGACAACATCACGCCCTCCAGAAGCTGGCCATCTTCAGAAACTGGTTATTTATACTGTCATATCCAAAGCCCTAGGTTTCTTTTTCAGATCTGGTGCTAGCATGCTGAGAAGCAAAGGAGTGAGCCTCACTGACTCTATAGACATTTAGGGTGACTTATTTTTGGCTCTGCCGGAAAATTTCCAAATTTAACTTAAAGGAAAAGTGACCAGACCCCAACAGACTAAGGTGTGCTCAGTACCTCTATTGTTCCTCAATTTATGCACTAGGGGCCTGGGAGCATACTGTGGAAAATAACTTCTCCAAAACATATTATCAAGATCGTTTGAAATGTATTTTCTGAGACAAAGATGTTATCTTATTTAAAATTTTATATTTGTTGGGACACCTGAATGGCTCAGTCGGTTAGGTGTCTGACTTTGGCTCAGGTCATGATCTCATGGTTCATGAGTTCGAGCCCCACGTCGGTCTCTGTGCTGACAGCTCAGAGCCTGGAGCCTGCTTCGGATTCTGTATCTCCCTCTCTTTCTCTTGCTCCTCTCCCACTTGTGCTCTGTCTCTCTCTGTCTCTCAAAAATAAAATGTTTTTTAAAAAAGTTTAAATCAACTTTTAAAAAATAAATAAAAATTTATATATGTTTATATTTATAGTGCTTACTAGAATTTCCAGTGTACCATTTTGGTTAAGTTCCTACAGCACTATTAATAATAGCTAATGTGGACTCAAAATAGAAAATGACAAGGATTATTCTAATAACATTCAGGAAAAATTTCATCCCTGCATTATCAGCTCTTTTGAGATTGAAAAATAATTTCCTAAATTGTGGCCTAAGGTGATAATCTCCTAAATACTGTCTCTTCTCTCAGTTCTTATTTTGTTTATTGCCTTTGAATCATTTATGGATTTAAAGCCACCCCACTGAGTACCAACTCATCTCTGCCAGGTGCACTGGGTCTCAATGGGTTGGAAGTGAAATGTGGGGTCCCAAGCTTGGAAAGAGATGGAAGCCACACTCACAGTTTATTTGCTCACAGATGTTCACAGAATAGAGGCTGAAATTTAAGAAGTAGTTTCTTTCTCTTTGTATTTGTGAGGAGACAAAGAAAAATGGTTGTGTGGGGGTTGGGGAGGCAAGGGGCAATGAAACTCTGAGAAGAATTGGGAATATCCATGTTCATCAGCCCTGGCAAGAGAATAAACTCATTGACAAGGGTATTGATTTTTATTCTCAGGAACACAGACTAGGGCATTTGACTCTTGATGAATCATTACCAAGTGACTTTTACATGAGGAAGGAACTAAGGCTTGATCCAAGATGAGGACTCCAAGAACCATCCATTGATTTCTCCCCTCTCCCAGCACCCTGAAGAGCTGTGGAGGAATCATTATGCAGTGTCAGGGTCATGACAACTCCCGATGCTTTGCGATACTGCTTAGACCTTGGCAACAGATTCCCCCTCTGCCTATGTCAGTGACGCCAGTTTTGGTCTGTGTTGACTGCGGTGACAGGTCGCCTCCTGGTACTGAGTTCTCTGTTCTCTCATGCAAGGAAAGGGAGGACATTGTGGATGAAAGACAGACATTTGCTGTGACTCTCTAGGCGAGGACTTTCTAGGCTAGAAGTGTAGAAGCCACAGTGTTTCCTCCTGTGTGCGCTGCTCCTATAGTCAGGGTTAGTCACCAAAGGAGTAATTGCTTTTGGATTATGACTTTTGTGGTCAGAACAGCTAGATTTCTTTTAGATTTGATTAAGTGTTGGTGTTTAAGATGCTTTTCCAATGTGTTAGGATTCTTCTAAAATTGCACTTGTTGTGATGAGCCCCGAGGGTTGTATGTAAGGGTTGAATCACTAAATCCTACACCTGACACTAATATTACACCATATATTGGCTAACTAGAATTTAAAAACTTGGGGGGAAACTTATTACATATATTTACATATATTTTAAATTAATGCTAGGTTTTGCAGGCCAGTAGACATTATTCCATTCATATTGCCAAAGATCTTATTTAAGAAAACATCCGTGATTAGGCTTACTAAATCAGGACATTCTTTTATTTTCCTATCTCATTTACTAATTATGCAAAATAATTTTTTTATCTCGTTCAGCTAATTTCCACATGACATTTAAATTTGTCAATCAGTTACTCTTGAAACTAATCAGATGATGTCAAATCCCTAAACTTTTAATAAACAGGTTCAAACCCCACAAAATGTCTTCATTTGAGAGACTGAAAATAGATGTAAATCTTTAAAAAGAGCAGATAAGAGAATATTTTAAGTGAGACATAGTGTTTTCAGGCAACAAGATCACGTAATCATGGGAATATTTCCAGACATCTGTTTTCAAAATGTTCTCTTTTTTAAAAAAAAGCAATTTCTAAATTCATTGTAAAAACACTCCTCCATTATGGAGGGGTAGATTTTAAAAGAAAATAGAATTACATTTTAAAAAAAATGAATTAGTGGATTTATTGTTTTGAAAAAATACCTTCTAGATACCTTACAGGGGTAGCAATCTCTTATATTGCAGAGCACATCAGAAGATTTGTATTTATTAAAAGAGAAATACGAAACTCACCTGTAAGCCTGATAACTTCAGTATTGCCATGAGACAGTGGAGTACCAGAGTTTCATGGATACTGCCATCCCATTGCAAAATACTCTAGGCAATTAATGAATAGTAATTGAGTATGTAAAGGGGAACATGGTGCTCTGAGTGTTTTTTTTTTTTTAAGTTTATTTATTTATTTTGAGAGAGGGAGAAAGCATGCGAGCAGAGGAGGAGCAGAGAGAGGGAGAGAATCCCATGCAGGTTCCTTGCTGTCATCACAGAGCCTGATGTGGGGCTTGAACTCACGAACCATGAGATCATGACCAGAGCCAAAATCAAGAGTCAGACACCTAACCAACTGAGCCACCCAGATGCCCCACTCTGAGTATTTTGAATAAAATAACTTATAATTCAGGCCGGGAAACATGTATGCAAGAAGAGAAGAGGAGAATCCTTCTTTCCTCACAGCAAACCAAGATATCCTAAAGCCATTTCTCTCTCCTAATCTTTAGGTCCTTTCAAACTCTGGGGCATTCTAAAGGAATGCCTGAATCTTCTCTCTGCTGCTGGTGATCAGTCTTAAAGGGGCAGATGGCACCTTGTTTACAATAGCCCTGGGGTGAGGATATCAATTACCTATTAAAGGGAAGGAACTCACGGCCCAGAGGAGATACTCATTGCACCAAAGGTCACGAGTCAATGACAGTTTAGGACCTAGAACATTAACTGGAGCTTTATTCACTCAAACACCCAATTTTCCGGGACAGAAAGCAAGCTGGTTTCCCCTAAAAGATGGATCCTTTTTCTGTGGCATCTGACACTCCATTTTTCTTAATTACCTAGTTGTGGTGCTCAAGAAGATGTGAATGTGTCTGTGTGGGACTAAAAGATAAAATCAAACTGTTCAGATATGAAGCATTGTGTGAACTGAAAGGGACATGTTATGATCGACAAACTGTCAGAAGAAATAATGATGAAAAATTTCATTCAACGATAACTAATTTCCTTATTGAAAGGAATCAGTCTTCCAATACTGTTCCACACCATGTACGTACTAAACGGGGCCTTAACCTGTGCCTTCCCTAGCGGCACAAACAGCACCCCCTTGAACCGTACAATGCAGAAGTCCTGGCCCCCTGTGAGGGCAGTGCCAGGTACATAGTAGGTGCTCAGTAATGCACCTGGATGGGTGCACCCTGGATGGGTGCACTGGATGGGTAAATGCACTTGGTGGTCTCTTCAACTTCCAGAATCATTTCCCTGTGAGACTCCAACCCACCCTCTAGTCTTCCTGGTTGGGGGGTTGAGATACTGGTGCATTGTGTCACCTATTGTGTTAGTAGGCAGGAACCATTATTCTCTTCCTTTTACAGGTGCGCGTGTGAGTGGCTAGTGATTGAGAGTTTAGAAACAAGACTGCCTCTGGTTTTACCTTGATCCTGTAGTCCTAACTTGCTCTTTGGTCAAATAATAGTGAATTAGCCTGGACCTACAGAACAGTGGTCATCCAACTAGCCATTAAGTGAGCATTTTTTAAAAACTTGTTATGGCCAGGCTATCCTGGGAAGTACAAAGATAGATGATATAAACTCTGCTCTCAAATCATTAGTTAGTACATGGCAACTTCTAGAAAGTTGGGGGTTATCGGAAGGGGGCAAGTCCATCAGGTCAGAGGCTTCCCAAGGTATTTGCACTTAGAAGAAGACTGTGCTGTTGGCCTATTTTGTGGGCCCCTTAGAATATGGTTTAAAATGGAGATGTCAGAATTGAATTTTAATGATATTCAGAAAAGAGGAGAAAGATGAAGCTTCTATGGCTCACTCTTACCCCCTGCCCCATCTGTTCCCCAAACATAGGCCTGGGCAGCACTCAGTTTCCCTCCCCAGGGGAGATCAGTGTGGCGGCAATGTGAGAAGGACAAGGAGGGGGCAGTGGAGGTCTGAAGAAAACAAGATGGTTCGGAGTAGTGTGAGAGGGAAAGGCTGTATATGAAAGATGTGCTATGTATAGAGATGTCATTGGGGTGCCTGGGTGGCTCAGTTGGTTAAGTGTCTGACTTTGGCTCAGGTCACGATCTCCCGGTTTGTGGGTGTGAGCCTTGCATCCAGCTCTCTACTGTCAGCACAGAGCCTGCCTCGGATCCTCTCTTTGCCCCTCCCCACTTGTGCTTTCTCTTTCTTAAAAATAAACAAACATTTAAAAAAAGATGTCATTAATAGTAGCTAACATTCACTTAGTGCTCCCCATTTGTCAGAGACAAGTCTCAGCACTCTGCATTCATTGAATCTTTGTAACCACATGTGGTTGATATTATTAATATGATAGTGTTGTTCAGATAAAGAGATGGAGGCATGGAGTCATTAAGTTTCTTGCTCAAGGACACACCTAGTATGTGGTAGAGGTGGGTTTTGAATACTTCACCACCGCTCTATGCTGCACAATACAGGAGTCCTCCCTTCTCTGCGGTTTCTGTTAACATCAGTCTGAAAGCAGATGATCCTCCTTCTGACATCAGAAGGTCAATAGTAGCCTAACACTAAATCACGATTCCTACATCATTCACCCCACTCCATCTCATCACATGGGCATTTTATTGTCTCACATCATAAGAAGAAAGGGGAGTTCAGTACGGTAAGATTTTTCAAGAGAGAGAGGGAGGCCACATTCACATAACAGTATATTTTTATTAGTACATTAATAGTGTATATTTATTACAGTATATTGTTATAATTGTTCTATTTTGTTATAGCTACTGTTGTTAACATTTTGCTGTGCCCGATCTGTAAATGAAACGTCATCATAGGTATGTATATATAGGAGGAAACATAGTGTATACAGTGTTCCATACCATTTATGGTTTCAGGCATCCACTGGGGGCCTTGGAACACATTCCTCCTTGGATAAGGGGGTACCACATATGATACTTGGATGTGAGAAGTACATTGAATGTAGGGCCCAAGGTGGGCACCCAAGTATCTAGTGTAGAACCACCCCCACCCCCCATGATATTATCATTACGATGGGGAACACCAGAGGAAGAGCAGATTCGGGAGGCCAGCAAAGAGTATGGTTTGGGACAATTTGAAACTAAGGCATCTTTGGGACCTGTAGTTGGAGATGTTGAGTTAGCTGATGGTATAGGGTTCTGGAATTCAGGAGAGAAATCTGAGCCTAAAAGAATTTGAGATAGATCTAAACAAAAACAAAGTAACAAACAGAGAAATGCGCATAGCAGGAAGCCAAACATTTTTATAGTACTTGAAACTTTGACCCTAGATTTTGAGCAGCTGATTTTCAGAGTTGCTAGTTACCACAATCCCTAGCATTTATACAAAATAGGCTTTCACACATAAAGTTTATTTCTCTGGCTCTTCTCTTAGAGGGCCACACTGAGTGGTAATTTTTTTCTTCTATAGCCTTGATGGATTTGCAACCATACATCTGTAGTCTTCCACTCAGCATTTGTGGCACCGTTTGCCAGCATTATTGGTATAGTTTGTGTCCGTGGAACTGATTGACATATGCGGACATCTGATGCACCGTATTGGTCCCATGAACACTACGTACCCACCAAAGAAGCTGACTGATAGCAATACTGAGAAAGAGGGGAGATCCTGTTGGTGTTTTTATGAGTCCGTGAAAATAATGTTTCTGGGCTTATATGTTCAATAAATCTACTTGCAAAACCGATGGAACATTCTATATTGTGGGGAAGATAAATTAGCCTGACGCCTGTGCAGTTCTTTGTTTCCTGTTCAATAAAAGAGGGCTGCCCACATAGAGCTATTGCCCACAGGAAACTGGGTTTCAATCTTTTAATAAAAGATGTCCTTGAAGGGTAACACGTGCACCCTCTCCAACCCCAAATTAGAATATGCCCCTATTTTCGGACCTTGGATGAATGCCTATCAGAGAATCAGTTTCATGGAGATTTTGGGTGATGGGTGGTTTAAAACCAAAGGTCTTCAGCATTAGATTAGTGGTGGCTTCCTGTGGCCGGAAGTCATTCCCACAAAGCATCTTCTGTCTGTCTTTCTGTGGGGTGGAGTGGTGGACAGTGCCACTCCACACGAGGACCTGGCACTCGCTGGGACTTTTCGAGGCAGAAAATGGACAGAAAATTACAAAGAGAAAGAAAAATGGCAACCAATACATTAAGCAGTGCACAGTCATTCTGAAGAAAAGCTGGGCCTGCAGATTTCTGAATAAGCACGATGATAGGTGCCCCAGGACATGCCTCTAATTTTCTCTCTCTAATAGGAACTGCCTGAAGGGCCATTCCTTCTATTCTGTTTGCAGCCAGGATAGCTGTTGCTAAGCGAGTCACCGCTGAGAGAAACTGATGTTTTCTTGAAAGAGGCTTTAGCATTATTCTTCCATCTCTCTCTAAACTACCAGTGTTTAAAATTTTTAAATTGTCTTCCCCTACTGATAGAAAAACTTCAGTAAATGTTTGTATTCTTAAATTGTGTGTGTGTGTGTGTGTGTGTGTGTGTGTGTGTGTGTTTACACTCATGCCCGCCACTGACTCTTACATAATAAACATTCGAAAACTCTGCCCCTTGCCTATTCAAGTGAAGCTCTTTGGAATGGACATGGGTGAGCATGTCATTAGTATTTCAGTTATAAATTGTTAGTAGTTGTTAGTGAAAAAGAAAAAAATTGTTGTAATGCCATATGTGCATATATATCTTGATACCTTAAACTGAGAAGTCTTGGAATGAAGAGAGAAAAGACTGGAAGACACTTCTCTAGCATCCAGCAGAGAAGCGATTATGGAAGTCAGCACATTCCTCTGTTCAGTGGTTATGCACTGAACACCTACTTTGTGCCTTCAAAGAAAGCAGGTCTCTGCCTGAATGAGCCTATGTTCTCCTGAGGAAGCCCAGCTGCCCTGTTCCATGACTCAAGCGGGTGCCATTTACCAGGCAGCATGGAAGCCCTTGGAGGGGTGGTGTTGGTGAGGAAAGGAAACTTAACCCCTGCTGGGGCAGGTAGAGATCAACAGTGTGAGGAAGAATAATGCAGTGGGAGGGGAGAGATGGTAAAACGGGCTGCTCCTTCTGGTGGGACTGAGACAGCTCGGCAGCTGGGACACAGCTAGTCCTGTGGATATCCAAGGAGGAACATTCTGGGTGTTGATTTGGGGTCCCATCCTTGCACATGAACACAGCCCAGCAGGCCTGAGAATGACCTCCTGAGTGGCTTGCAGGCTCCCGGGGAACAGGAGGCCCATCCTCGGCAGCTGTGAGCTGCCACATAAATAAGGCACCAGAGCTTTGTTACACTCAGTCTGCTCCCTGTCAGGCCTGACAAGGCAGCCCCCTTTGTGCTCCCTGATAATGGATTTCCTTTCTGAGGCGCCATCAGGTTCTGAAACACGAACCGTGAACTGGTAAGCCCAGCTCCTGTGTCCCCGCTTCTCCCTCTACAAGGCCGGGTCCTCAGAAGCTTTTAAAGACTTTTATGAACGTGGATTGTCATTGTCTTGTATAAAATGAATGTCCAAGCTTTGCACGCAGTTTAATCACCAGCTGGCTAGACCTCAGCCTGTGGTTACGAAAGTCTTTCAGAAAAATCGGCCCTTCGGCCACTGCTTGTGAGGAGGGAGAAGTATAAACTTCTGTTGTGAGGAGAGTTGGGAGTCTTTGCGGTCTCTCCCCCTTATGTTCCTAGTGAGCTTTTTTTTTTTTTTTTTTAACTTATAACGCATTTCTTAGTAAGTTCAACAGTACAATGGTAGAAAAAATAGCAATCTCCAACCCTTCTCTAATAATTTGTATAGTAGAATAGAGCAGAGGTCAAGCTTAGCCACACTGCCTGATGTAGACCCTGCCTGCCCCTTGCTAGTGACCTTCACAAATCAATCTGTTTTGGCCTCATTTTCCTTATCTGTAAAATGGGAGTCATAACAATCTTTTACTTACTTTACGAGGTTGTAGTATTAAATGAGTAGCACGTTATACATTTACAAATAATATCTGGGAAAAAGTAAGCACAATATTCATATTGACTCTTTTTAGCATAGCTATTAGGAAATGTCATTTGTTTCTTTGTTTGCTCGTAAATCATCACATAGAATTTGGCAACTCATTTTTTTTTTCTTAATTAACCTTAGTTCTATTGCAAGCATCTTTCTAGATCCAAACCTAAACATATGTAGATGTTATGGTCAATTTTTAATAGCTGCATACTACTACTTAATGTGTACTGCCATTTATTTGTTTGAACATGTATAACACTTCAAGTAGGTTGTTTCTAAGTTCGTGCTCTTACAAACAATGTAGCAATAATATACCCTTTGTTCTGTTGCTTTAGTTTCTGAAAGATTCTTCAAAGTGGGATTGCTAGATGAAAAGTTCAGAGACTCCATCTTCTATTCTTTTATGATTTGTAATTCTATCTTGAAATTTTTTTATTTGGTTAAAGTTGACATAATGTCACATTAGTTTCAGGTGTACAACATAGTGATTCAACTTCTCTATACGTTATCCTCGGCTCACCACAAGTATAGCGACCATCTGTCACCCTAAGTTATGAGATTTTAAAATGGTAATAGATGTCCCAAAATATCATAGCACTTTGCACTCCTACCAGAAATTTATGAGTGCTCGTTTCCCCGTGTGCTTACCAGCAATGGATATTATCAATCTTTAATTTTTTCCAGTCCAGCAGGCAAAAAATAGAATCTCATTGTCCTCACTGACTACCAGTGAGATTGGGTATATGGAAGGGTTCTAAGCTGAGGCATTTAGTAGTAGGATTTCTGGTTTGAAAGATCACTGGGGCTCCATATGGAGAGTCAACGAGGATGGGAGTAGGGAAGGCTTGTCTGGAATTACGGAGGATGGTCAGGAGGTTGTTTCTGTTCTCATACTTTTATCTATTATTTTGACACTAATCTCTACTCCCAGATGTCAGCCTCTAACCCTGACCTTTATCCTGGCTGCCAGCATCACTGTCCTTTTGCTGTAACAGGCATTACTGTCTGGATGCCACTTGCAGAGAAAGCTCAGCCTCAAAATGTCCAGAACAAGTCTCTGTCTTCTGTTTTCCCTCTCCCCAAATCTATCCCTTCTCTTATTTTTCTTGATTTAGTTAATGGCCTCACTGTCCCCCTAACTGAATCTAGGATTAGGTTTAGTTAGTCTTGCCTAAACTACAGCACTTTGGAGTCACCCTTCAATCCTTGTTCTCTACCTCCCACGGCCCATCTGTCACCAAGTCCTGTGATTTTACCTCTGTCTGGTCGCTTAAGTCCTCCTTGTGTGTCATTCTCTTTGCAGCTGCCATTTGATCACACCTCCATCATCTCCTTCTTGCTTATTATATACCTTCCCAAGTTCCCAGCCTGATCAGACGCCTTAGTTCTATTCTCTCTGCTTGGAATTTTCTTCCATCATATATCCCCAAACAGTGAAGTGAAACTCTCCTACACTCAGCTTGAGACTTCCTTTTCCTGCCAAGTCCTCTGTTGCTCACACTCGACTTCAGGAAGGACCAATAACTCCTTCTCTTGTGTTCCTGTTGTACTCTCTACATCACCCTGTACTTGAATCCATAGCACTGTCTCCTTCAGAGATCTCTGACCTCCTTGAGAACATGGGCCATGACTTTCTCATCTTTTTATCCAGCACACTACTTGGCAAAAGGTACTAGTTAACAAGAAAGGCACACTGGTTTAAACTTTTGTGGCTAAGAATCAAATTACTAGTAAGTAAAATGTCTTATCTTTAATTTTTTTTTAATTTTATTCATTTTATTTTTTTTTAAAAAAGGTGCTTAGAACGTAGTAGTTTGTTATTTATTCAAACACTATTTTACTTTTTTAAATTTTATTTATTTATTTTGAGAGAGAGAGCAAGGCAGAGAGAGAGGGAAAGAGAGAATCCCAAGCAGGCCCCGTACTGTCAGCACAGAGCCGGGAGATCACAACTAGGGCCAAAATCAAGAGTCAGATGTTTAACTGACTGAGCCACCCCAGTGCCCACCTTCTAAGAAATTTGGAAAGAAACTGAAAAGTGGAGATAAAAAAGTGGTATCACCTCATCTATGTTTTCATTTATAATTTTATGTTGCCTTTCCCCATCTTAGTAGAATGAGTTCATAATAGTCAATAGTGGGATGAGTACCTCCCATCTTTATGTCCCCATTCCTAAAGTCTGGGAACCCTAGAATAACCCAAAAAGAAGGGAGCCTGCTGTAATATTAATTAATACTGGGAAGAGAAGGGCAATCCTTTAATATAGTAAGAGTTAAGAAACGCGTTACCGGAATGTTATCTTTCTCAATGTTTTGATAGATGTAATATGTTCCAGTGTGGTGCCATGGAGTTTACAGCTAAATTCCTGTGGGAACCGAGCTTGGGATGAATTGAAATGGATAATGGGTGCTCATCTTGAAACACTACCACCCACTGTATGCTTTATCGCTCATCATAATGTTTTTTCCCTCAATAATGAAGTTTCTCAGATGAGATTCTGCTGACCTTCCTTATTCATTTTCAATGACCAGCGTAAATGATGAGCAGACTAGTATCTGTTGTCTACTTTATGGTAGGGCTTGAAAAAGACAAGGGAGATGAGCCAAATCTCATCCCACCAGACCTTTATATCATTAGACTCAGAAACAAACAAAGCAGTTGAACTTCCTTTGGGATTTCTGGTGTGTGCTTCATCAGCTATGATGGTAAATCTGTTTTGTAACTGACTCTTCTCCCTCCTTCTTCCATGATGAGGGATGTGGTTGCAATTTCAATTTGTGCAGTATAACATCTTAATTTCTATTCTCAATCCTGTGGTGTTGGACATTTAAGTTTTTCCCCGTCTTTCTGTTGTAAAAATTATAGTTAATAAATATTTTAGGCATTAAGCATTTTTCTGTATTTCAGACTTTATGTCCCTAAGCCATTTCTAAATACAAAACTACTGAATCAAAGGATTATTAGAACAGTTTAAGGGCCTTGATACATTTTGCCCATTTTTTTTTCAAAAGGGTTTTTCAAATTTACATACTCCCCCGTTATGTATGAAAGTGGCCATTTTGTCACACCATTTCAAAGAGTGAGTGTTGACTATTAAAAACTAAATCCCTGCTAATTTTCTAGGTGATATATTGTAATAGGATATTTACAGATGGGACCTCACATCTTCAGGAAATCTTCAGACTGACCAAGATTGTTCATCTGTTTGTAAAGTTTTTAACTAGACTCAAAGTCTGTTATAGATAACTTTAAATGTTCTGATAGCCCTACAATTCTAGGCTACTCTGAACATTATTTCCATTTACAAGGTACACAGTTACACTTCAAAAATGGATTGTCATGAGTAGTCGGTCTGTGTCGTCTTTGTGTAGGAGGGATGACTCCTGTAAGAGATGGCAGAGGCCCCAGGGAGAAAGGAAAGGAAAGATGTTTGATTAGGGGTAAGTTGGGTAATCAGGGAAAGGATGAGCTCACTGAAATTTGCTAACCGTAAATCGTAGTGTTATGACCAAAAGGGTTGTTAGAGAATGTAACCAGGGGCTTGCTTGCTTTTACAGCTTAAAAAAAAAAAAATCACACACATTCCTCTAGATAAAGGCAGGGGAGGGGAAAGGGTAAAACGACAGCAAAAAACCTTGTGAGTCTCCACTACCTTTAAATCTAGACCCTCTGAACATCATTGCAATTCATGGAGGGTCCCTGTTTTTCAAGATACTCGGTTGCCTCTGTAGAGTTATCTGCCCTTCCTGAGCTCCTAACATGCAAACTGCAAGGTTTGGATATCAAATCACTATTTGGAAATCATAATTTCAATGTTCCCCAGAGCAGGAAGTTGCTATTTGTGGCAAATCCTTCTCAAACTATCTCTAGCACTTCACAGATATTTTCTCACTAGTCACCACATATTTTTATTGTTGTTCCTTAATATTTGGAAAGTTGGTCTGGTAAGATAAGATTCTGCTGCACTCCCTTATTTGTTTTTAATGCCCAACCAAAGCAATCGGCAAATGTGTATTGTTGTCTACTTTGTGGTGGGCCTTGAAAAGGACTGAGAAGACTGGCCTAATCTCATTCCACTAGCCTCTTCTGTTTAGGAAAAAAGCTAAGGTGATTAGTGACAGAATTCTGCTTCCAAATAGATTACAGTCAAGTTTAATAGAGACACACATGCACTAGCAATGGAATTATTTCAGTGGGTAATATGTGCTAAATGTTGGGGTACAACTGTGAAGACAGACCAAAATTAATAAATAGTTAAATTTTTCTAGAGGTTAACAATTTAGAAAAACTTGCAAATAAATCATTCTTATTTGAGGTTTGCTAAAACCCTGCTGTGTATTGTAGTGACATTTTATAGCTATTAAATAAACACCAAGTAGAATTCCATGTGTCAGGGCATAGAAAGGAACAAATATCTCAAGTTCATGGCTCAGTGAGAAGGTTCACCTTCCTGGATTAAAATATTCCAGGGGCGCCTGGGTGTCTCAGTCGCTTAAGCGTCTGATTTCAGCTCAGGTCATGATCTCATGGTTTGTGGGTTCGAACCCCATATCAGGCTCTGTGCTAACACCTCGGAGCCTGGAACCTGCTTAAGATTCTGTGTCTCCTTCTCTCTCTGCCCCTTCCCCACTCATGTTCTGTGTCTGTCTGGCTCTCTCTCTAAAAAAAATATAAATAAACATTAAAAAAATTTTTTAAAAAGATGCCACAAAGTGACTTGCAGGGCATGTGATTTCCAAGGTATAGGAACCTTTGGAACTAAATTAGATATCCTTGATTTTTTTTTAAGTTGTGATTCGAAATATGATGTCTTAAAAGTGACGCTTGCATGGATATACAAGTTGAATTGGGATGAAGAGGAACTGATTTATAGAGGCTGACTAAATAATATTGTGATAGCCAATGTATGATACACTTGGACTTCAGTTTGGATGGGAGGCTCGTGTCAGATGGAGAGCAGAAGTTCTAATTGAAGGATGTATCAAAAGTCAAACATGGAGATCTTGGCAGTAAAATGGATATGGTTGATGACAAATAAGGGGAGAAAATTCGATGTTGAGGCTGGGAAAAAGAAGAATGGCAGTTCAGCTGGCACAGACCCGGCTCCTTGAATTCTCAGGCAGGCAAACAATTCTCTGAAAGCATTCCTGTTGCTAGTGGAGCACAGGGCTGGAGGTCATGACACAGCAGTTTTCCGGTTTGTTTATAATCACAAAGTTAATTTGATTGGGGGGAGCTCTCAAATAAGAGCTAGGGAGACTGCAAACCTGAGGAATAACTCTGTCAAAGCAATGCTTCCAGTGTTGGTGAGTGTGTTTTTCTGCTGCAAGGACATCAACACTAAACCACTTTATCCCATTTTCTCTGCCTTGTTTAGGGAAGGGGTTTCTGCAAGCTGCAACATGGACAGTTAAGACGAGAGTTCTTTTGTAAGATTTCCATTTGTGTAGATTTATAAAATTTTCAATCTCCTTGCAGAAAAGTAGATATAACTATTTTGACAATTTGTATTTTTCTGGTTTCCCCTAACAGACACAGTTGCTGAATGCCCCTTTAGAACACAGTACTGCTATTTTAGTAATGCGGGCATTTGAACAGGTCAGTGGTAACAGAAGCTTTCAAATACAAGGGTGTTCTAAGCAGATTTCAATATAATTAGTAGCTCATGGAATAATTATATTTTCATGTTCCAGAGTTTTTCTCATTTTAATAATCAGGAATATTATATAAGAGGAGTATTATGTAACCAGATCTCACAGATTTTAGTGAATAATGGAGAGGAGGCTAGGTTAGGTATATTTCATGGATATAGAAGAGTCAGAATTTTTAAATGGCTTTTTACTTTACCTGAGTCTCTGTGTGAGGGAGGCAAGGAAGCAAAATGTGAGGGAGCACAATGCTAACAGGATTTTTTTTTTAACGTTTATTTATTTTTGAGACAGAGAGAGCATGAACGGGGGAGGGTCAGAGAGAGAGGGAGACACCGAATCCGAAACAGGCTCCAGGCTCTGAGCTGTCAGCACAGAGCCCGATGCGGGGCTTGAACTCACGAACCGCCAGATCATGACCTGAGCCTAAGTTGGACGCTTAACCAACTGAGCCACCCAGGCGCCCCCCAACAGGATTTTTTTAAGTAATGTATTTTTTTTTTTAATTTACATCCAAGTTAACATATAGTGCAATAATGGTTTCAGGATTAGAATTTAGTGATTCATCACTTCCATATAACACCCAGTGCTCATCCCAACAAGTGTCCTCCTTAATGCTCCTTGCCCATTTAGCCCATCCCCTCCCCCACAATCCCTCCAGCAACCCTCAGTTTGTTCTCTGTATTTAAGAGTCTCTTATGGTTTGCCCCCCACCCTGTTTTTATATTATTTTTGCTTTCCTTCCCTTCTGTTCATCTGTTTTGTATCTTAAATTCCATGTAGGATTTTTAAATCCTTTTGTTCCAGATCTTTCTTGAGTAGATGAGACCTTAAGTCAATAGTGGTAATCAGTGGCTTCCGGAGGCAGACTCTTTGATCTGAAGTGGGGAAAAAAAAGGTATCTGACCAAAGACCTTCCAGTGTCTGGGGCACAAAGAGAAGCTGACAGTTCTGCCTTCTTTCTCCTTCTCTCCTCCACAGACCACTCTTCCTCCTCTAGTGAAGTTTTCCTGCATGCTCTGAACTTTGCTAGGTTATCTGTATGGACTTTCTGCTCTGGAAATTAACATACATTGTGCTGTAAAAATGTATTCCAGGCTCTTCACAGCAAGTTGACAAGCATTTCCTAAAACCTACTACTATATAGTCCATACTAGTTCCTGTGCAAAAAATTTCCTTTATGTTGATTGAGCCTGGCTCTTTGTCTCTATGGAAGCCTTGATAGAAAGCTAAGTAATACTTCCAGTAGGATGCTGTTTGTTTGGGATTTGGAGAGTAATGCTGGGACAGAAGTTCATTAGTGAATTAGTGAATATATATATATATATATATATATATATATATAGAATATATATATATATATAGAATATATATATATATAGTGAATATATATATTATTATTATATCTTATTTAACATTTGTTAGGAAAAATGGTACCTCCTATACCCTCCTAGTGCTCAGTAAACTGATATAAACTATATTAAGGTAATGATGTTGGTAAAAGTTGCTTTGTCATTCAGAAACACATTTCCATCATTGGGAAATAAATCGTCTTGAGTGGATAATTTGTGTAATGTTCCTGTTGTGCCTCTTTAACTGGGTGTTTCATGTATGGAAAATACGTGTAACTTTTTTCCAGAGATAAAGCCGCAGAATTTACTCAGACCATTTTACTGCATCTGCTATGTGGAGGCAATTTTTTTGTTTTGTTTTATGGAAAAATGATTTTTTTCAGTAGATTAATATGGGCATGATGTATTTCCATGGTGGGAATGAAGAGGGGGATGCGGAGGTAGAGTTGGGAGAATATAGAGGAGAGAGACCTAGGTAGAAACAGAACAGATCCTAATAAAGCCTGTGTGTCCTTTAGGAAAGAGAAAAAGGCACAGCTGCTCCTCTGAATCTAAAATAAATAAATAAATAAATAAAGATTTGGCGTTTAATTATTCAGCTACATACACCCTGTTAGTGATGAGGGTGAAGAGAACTGAATAATCTATTTAAATTAAACTGTCACAAGGCATTCTTCGGGGCCCTGGCTACTTCTCTGACACACTGTGGGAGGTTTGCTTTTGGGGTTGGCATCAGCCCAGTCGTGATGGTCTGATGTCCTTGCCAGCAGAAACTAAGGGGTGGGGAATGAGTGGGGCGCAGGGGGAGAAGGATACTTGGGACACCTGTGCTTACCCTCCCAGACTCAGGGAAACACACTCCCTATGAGAACACAAACCCATGCCTGCTCCTGTGATATATCATACCCTGTAATTCTAGGGCAAATCATCATTCCTTTGCTTGCTTTTGAGATCTTTTTTTTTTTTTTTTTTTTTTGCCGAACCAAAGTTGGACTTTTCCACAAGATTCCCTACCCAGCGTTTAAAGCTCGCTCTGATCTATTCCCCTATTACTTTTGTTCCATTACCAAGGTTCTGTAGCCTTCAGTTATAGGACCCAGGTGCGATTTTGCTAGCAGCTAAATCTGGTCCCTTGATAACTAACCAAAGGCAATGGCTTCCTGCAGAGGCTGCTCTAGACTTGGGCTTGCTGTGTGGTCAGACTACTAATTGCTGCCTGCAACGTTTGTCCCAAATGCCTAGGAATGAAAATATTCTAGTCTAAGACTCTCGTTCTACCTCTCCTGTGAATTTGAAGTTACATATGGATGGTTCTAAAGGGGGCAGGCAAGGTGCCTGAGGTCATAGCTCTTCTCTGGGTCTCACATTCCTCACCAGATAAAGGAGAGGGTTTTCTTAGGTCATTGCCAGCTCTAACACTAAGAGATCACAGTGTCCACATCTTTATCACTGTTTTCCTACCAGTTCCTGCTCAAATCCCATCTGCTTGTGAGGCCTCTTTGACCAGACTCCCCCGCCTCCGTCAAAATTAATCTCTCTCTTTGCAATATCATCTCACCATGTTCCATTATAACCCTCACCGCAGCCTGCTTTGTATTTTCGGCCTTGGATGTGTATCTGTCTGCCTGACTAGACTGTTAAGTCCTGGGTATCAGCGCTGCTCATGTCTTATTTATCTTTCCATTTCTCACAGCGCTTCCTGCACTGCAGGCAGGCACTTGAGAAATGTCTGAGTTGAACAGAACTTCTCACTTGCAGTCACAAGGAAATGATCTGTAAGCAAGAATTTAGGAATACAACAGGTAAAGTCTTAATTCTTATTAACCTCATTAAGAGTGTAGCAATTGAGGAGATAGCTCCTTGCTACCAGACCAAAGTTAATTAAAAGGACAGCTGGCTCCAACAATCCTAGTTCCCTAATGCACTTTTAAAGTTCTATAGCAAACAAGGTTCTTTCAATTCCTGCCAGATTAATGACCCCACAAAGAAGGGGCCTCTACAGATATTCCAGGAATAGCAAGTCTTGGAATCCACTGCGCACAGAGACTGATCAGAAGTCTTTTTCACTCTCCTAAGACAGAAAATTCAAAATGGTATTATTTCAATGCATTCTTCAAAGATTTATTGAGTCCATAGTATGTTCAAGGTTTTGGGGGACATACAAAGCTGAAAACACAATTAGCAAAGTGAGTAAAATGTCAGTTATGGGGTTCAGAGGGAGAAAGCTCATATCTGACTGGACAAATCCAAAAAAGCTTCCTGTACAATGTAGAATTTGAGGATGGCATTCAAAGATAAATGCAATTTAAGTAGATGAGCAGAAGTGAGGAAGTGGGGAACCCTGGAGCATGGATTAATAGTCCAGTTTATTCAGGATAGGGGTTATGTATGTCAGAGCAATGGGAGATAAGACAGGGAAGGTAGAGGGGGTTCATGCTGCGTGGGATATTAGATCCCAACTGGGTGGCTTGTCCTGAAATTGGCAGGCAGTAGGGTGCTAGAAAAGGATTTGATCAAGGGAGTGAATATTTTCAATCAGAGATCAGCAAACTCTGGCCAGTGGGCTACATCCAACCTGTTGTCATGTTTTATTGGAACATGGCTGTGCCCATTTATGTATGTACTGTCTGTGGGTGCCTTTGGGCTACATGGAAGAGTTGAGTGATTGTGAACGAGACATATAGCCATATGGCCCACAGAGCCTCAGCCATTTACTCTCTGACCTTTTATAGAAAAAGTTTGCTGACCCCTGAGGAGCATCACTTGTTCATTCAGCCATTCATTTATTCACTCACATATTGATTAATTCAACAAACGTTCAGCATTTCCTGAGTGCTAGGGATATGCTCTGGTGTGTTTTTTTTTCCCCATTATTTAAAGTTAGATCTTTATTCAAATTGCTCTTCAGGATTATTGACTGAATTTAAATTATTGTGTGATTCATTGATAGACTTGCAGTTTCTTCAAATGCTATGAAAATGTTCATTTTTCAAGCATTCTTAGCTAATCTTTTTGGGGCTAAAGTTCAAGGAATATATATATATATATCAATATATATCAATATATATATATCAATATATATATATGTATATATATATATATCTCAATGATTAGGTACAAAGCAAAAATATAAGATAGTAAAAGTTAAATAATGCAGTGGAAAGGTTATCATATTGTAAGTTAAAGACAGGGAAGCCAGTTATACTATATAGATGGTCCCTAACCTTCAGGTTTGACTCAAGATTTTCCAACTTTACGATGGTGTGAAAGCACAATACACATTTAGTAGATACTGTTCTTTGGATTTTTAATTTTGATCTTTTCCCAGGCTAGTGATATGCCATACTGTACTCTCTTGTGATGCTGGGCAGTGGCAATGAGCCACAGCTCCAAGTTAGCCACGTGATCATGAGAATAAACAGTTGATACACTTATAACCATTCTGTTTCTATACAACCATTCTATTTTTTACTTTCATTGTAGTGTGCAATAAATTACATGAGATAGTCAACACTTTAGTATAAAGTAGGCTTTGTGTTAGATGATTTTGTCCAACTGCAGGCCGTGTCCGTGTTCTGAGCACCTTTAAAGTAAGCTAACCTAAGCTATGATGTCCAGGAGGTTAAGGATAGTAAATGCATTTTCAACTTAATAATAGTTTCAACTTATGATGGTAGGTTGAGAAAGATATGTGTAAGCAAAAATTAATTTGGCCTCCTTATTGATAATGGTATATCTTAACTTTTCCTCTAAGGAAAGGTAACAGTAGAAGGGAAGGTTACAGGCCAGCCTCTCCAAAGCCTCCTGCCCACCCCACGTCTATGCCAACTGTTCCCACCACTTTCTCTGTCACTTCTGTGACTTTGCATGTTGCTATGGAAAGTCGTCCTGTGACTGCATTAGTTTGCTGGGGCTGCTATAACAAATACCATAGGCTGGGTGGCTTCAGAGAAAACAGGAATGTGTTTCCTCATAGTTCTGGAGGCTGGAAGTCTAAGATTAAGGTGGCAGCAAGGTTGATTTAATTTTGGGACCTCTCTCCTTGACGTGTAGATGGCTGTCTTCTCCCTCTGTCTTCACATGGTGCTTTCTCTGTGTGCTCACATTTTCTTTGTGTCCTAATCATCCCTTTTCTCATAAGGAGCCCAGTCATAATTGGATTAGAGCCCATTCTAATGACCTCCTTTTACTTTAATCATCTCTTCAAAGACTCTCTCCAAATACGGGCACATTCCAAATTACTGGAGGTTAGGACTTCAATGTATGAATTTGGAGGGGATAGTGATTCTCTTCCATTTTCCCCATAAGGGAGAACTTTTCCCCCTCAAGTGAATATGAGTAGCGGTAGTGTGTTCCCCATCTAACATTTATGTAATAAGTGAAAAAGCTCATAACGAAAACGTGTGATTATAATTGAATATATAACGTGTGTATTATGTATAGTGCTCTCTGTCTCTTCTGTCTCTATATATCACATTTGGTAATATAAATTTATAACTATATATAACACACGTGCACATATGCACACACATGTTTATTTTTTATTTTTTTTATTTTTTCACACACATATGTTTAAACTCATGTATAAAATCAGAAGACTGAAAGAAAGCATACCAAAATAATAATACTAGTTATCTTTTGGTTGTGAGACTATGGATCCCTTTTTTTCCCTCCATGTTTTAGTATTTATCAAATTGTCTACAATTAATATGAATCACTCTTTATTTTTAAAGTTTATTTGTTTATTTTGAGAGAGAGAGAGAGAGAGCACCAGCAGGGGAGGGGCAGAGAGGGAGGGAGAGAGAGAATCCCAAGCAGGCTCTGTGCTCTCAGCAGAAATCTCACGAATCATGAGATTATGACATGAGCCGAAATCAAGAGTCAAATGCTTAACTGAGCCATCCAGGCACCCCAATATGAATTACTCTTGAAAGAAAAAAAGCACATTTACTGAAATTTAAAAAGTAAATAATTAAATTATGTATCCCTAGACAAGTTATTCATAAGAAAATAACTGGCAGTTTTCATTGGCTCTTTTGGAATAAGTCCTGCCATAGAATTATTGCAAGAATTAGTGAAGCACTTTGAAAAGGAATATTCTAAGAACAAATTACTCTTTCCAGAAACCCGAAAAAAAAAGTCAAATTTGAACCTTGACAGTCTATGAAGAAGTGAAAAATTATCTAATAAGAAAACATTAGAATACCAAACAAGTAAAAATACAAAGTTCTAAACATATTTTAAACTTTATTATCAGAAGGATTATGCTAACACGGCAGTGCTGATTATCTTTGAGACTTGGACTTATGAGTATCTCTTGTTCTCTCATTAATAACATATGACTATGTTTTAGTCATAATCATGTATTACTTTAATAATCAGAAAAGAAAAGTGAGTTCAAGAGCTAGCAAGCTGTGAGACCGACAGAGAGGCTTAATCAGTGTACTGACTCAGTCTTGGGTTTGGTTAGCGTAAGTTTTACCAGCAAGATAAGGAAATTTCTTCCAATAAGAAAGGTAGCAGAATTGAACATTTTTTTTCCAGATTGAGCTTGGTCCCTGACCTGGCTTTGGGCTTAATAATCTGGGGCTTCTTAAAAATGGGTAATGCCCATTGTCGCCACAAAGACATAACGCAAGGTTCACCTGCAGCTGTCTGTGGAATGCAGGCGGTGGGCCTGAGTGATAATGCAACCCACTCATGTTTCCTTTGGCCTGGGTAGTTTTTTAAGAAAATTGAAGATTTACAGTGGGTTCTACTCCTGAAGCCAAGACTACACTGTATGCTAATTTCAGAATTAAAAAAAAAAAAAAAAAGCATGGGACGTCTGGGTGGCTCAGTCAGTTGGGCGTCTGACTCTTGATTTAGGCTCAGGTAGTGATCCCAGGGTTGTGGGATTGAACCCCGCGTTGGGCTCTGCGCAGAGCAGAGAACCCGCTTAAGATTTTCTCTCCCTCCTTCTGCCCCCCTCTTGTGTGCTCTAAAATAAGAAAAAAAATTAATTAATTAAAAAAAATTTTTAAAAGCGAAAAAAGGTAAAAAGAAAATTCAGACTTAGATTAAAAACTTAGGATTCCGGCTTCTAAAGACAGAACACGAAAATATTTGGTGTGCATTCCAGTATGGACACCAGCTCTAGGAAGGTGTAGATGCCACTGGTCCCTGTTATTTCCCCAACATTGGCATAATGTCATGGCTGCAACTCTTCAACACACCTGTGCGGCTCCATTGACTAGTAAGCCGGGCCACGAGCGCCTCATGTTTCAAGAAAAGAGCTCTCCTGGGGAGAGGGGAGGATTCATAAATGTTTGATGTGTACACGTTGGTGTGTTTACTCATGTCAATCACCTGCCTGCCCCTGTAACGATTTGAAGTCATGACCCTTGTGTGGACATTGGGGAAGTTGTGCTGAGAGTATCTCCAAGGGTAATAGAACCCTAAGGAAACAGGTGTCACAGCCCAGGACCAGGCTGGGTGAGACTGAGGGCAAAATTGTCAGGGATACTACATACCTCCCCTGTCATCCTCCCAGAAGTTCTAAGATATTTACCCTGTTGAAAAGCTGTTAGTCAGAGAGGCTTGGTGATGGCATGGAAACAAGGTACTCCCACGTCTCAGTGTCGTAGGAAGCAGGTTTTATTTTTTCCTCATACCGCATATGTCCTTTGTGTGTGACTAGGGACTCTACATTGTGTTCTTTTCACTTTGCCACCTCAGCTGACAAGCAGACGATGCCTGGAACATTGCCAATAGCTGTGGTAGAGGGAATGAGTGATATAGTAAATTGCTCACTGGCTCTCAAAACTCCTGCTTAGAAATAATACGTGTTTCTGCTCACATTTCATGGGGCGGATTAAGTCACATGGCCGTGCCTAACTACAAAGATTATGCCTCACACAGTCCTCCCAAACCCAGAAGTCAGAGAGTCAGAAACGTTTGGTGGATATCATCAAGGACTATGGCATAAACCTCTGGAATCTCTCTTAATTGCTGGTCCTGCAGAAAGAGTTCAAATCATTCTATCTTAAATTGAACTTTAGAAAGGAGTGACTGATAAACATTAACCTGACTGGTCATGTTGACATCTGAGGGATCAGGGACCATGTACTTGGAAATGAACTTCAAGGAGGTGGGCCCTGTTTGTCCAGTAGGAGTTGCTCTGTGGCATGCTGAGTATAGTGAACTTTTAAATAGTTCCTCACCCAAAGCCTTAAACACCATTCCCACTGTGTCAGCACAGCAGAAGAGCAGAAGCTCTTGTTTCTTTCCAGAAATAAAAAATAAAAGATAGATAAAATGAAACTATTATTTTGACCCGTCATTGCTCCCCGTCTCATCCCATCCTCAAAATGACTTTCAGCATATGTGATTTTTGGACATGGCATGATTTGAACGTATTGACAATTTAGTATATTCTTTGAAAGTCCCATGAAGTCTACACAGATATTCTCCAGGTATGTTTGTATAGTGGTAGTGAACGTCTTGCTAAGCATCTAAAATTAGATCATCGAATAACCAAGTATGATTTCAGAAAACTCTCAGAACTTCTATTCACAAAGTCAGTGCACTTGACTGGTTTGCATTTTCCTAAGGGAATGTATCAGTATTGTTCCCTGAAAGATTTTGGTGGGTGTACAGAAGTATTCAAACAGACAACTTATTCTCTCAGGGGGAATTTTAGCTACTGAAAAGATGTATGAGCAGTCATCAAGATTTATACTGCTGTTTATTTTTAAAGTACCTCTGTAGGATGTGTCTTTGTAGTGCGAGGAAGAGGAAGGTTAATTATTGAAAGATTTCAGACAGCAATAGAAATATTTTGCCTAAAAATGTGATTTGAAGCTGGGAGTAGTCTGGTATGACTGGGCATTTATTTTCTTTAATCAAGGAGGGGTGATAAGAAATATTTCTATATATTAATTAAATAGAAGACATAGAAGAAATGGTGGGGGAAATTAATGTTAGAAAAGCTCTATATTACTCACATATGATTTGAAGTTCTTTTGTTTTCATCAAAGACTCAAAAACCTCTTTTGTGGGTCTCTTTATGTTTTACCTACCCTGTTCAAAAGGAGAAATGAAAAATATAGTTAGAATTTCTTCTTAGGAAGATCTTTTCTTCTAAAGTACGTAATCCACAATGACATAATTATTTGATCTCCCCAAGTCAAGATCCATGAAAGACCCAGTCTCAGGGCTCAGAAAGCAAAATCACACAGCTCAATTTGGCCAGTGATCTCATAATATGTGAAAGATCATAGTTTGAGTTGTATGTATCAATGGATTTCTAATGACCGGTTTTGTGTAAGTAGAAACCCTTTGGATTAAGAATAGGAATGATGATGGCCTCGATAAAAGGGACAGGAGAATCAACTGTCCCTTTGGGAGAGTGGGAAGTAACCACCTTGAATGCCAACAAACTCCCCAAAGTCCTCACCTAGTATCCTGGCTTCCTTCAGACTGACTGTTCTCAGACTTTCCTTCCGCAGAGCCGGCTCCCCAGCGGCCTTTCTGCAAGACGTCTGGCAGTCTAGTCCTCTCCAGAGAAAAGCTGTTCATCCCAGGCAGCAGGAGGTTGTATGCCTTCTTTTCACAGCAATAGGTGGCTTGCTTTCAACTAAGGATCACTGAAGGGCCTTGCAAAGAATAAAGAAATACTTGCAGATCATGGAAAACATGTTACCCCATTGTACAGATAGAGAAGCTGAGCCAGAGAGACTTATAACATTTTTTAATTAAAAAAATATTTATGTTTATTTTTGAGACAGAGAGATAGAGAGACAGAGAATGAGCGGGGAGGAGCAGAGAGAGAGGGAGACACAGAATCCAAAGCAGGCTCCAGGCTCCCAGCTGTTAGCACAGAGCCCGACACAGGGCTCAAAACCATGAACCAAGAGATCAGGGCTCGAAACCATGAACCATGAGATCATGACCTGAGCTGAAGTTTGTTGCTTAACTAACTGAGCCATCCAGGCGCCCCAAGACTTAAAAATTTAAAAGGTCATTTTCTCAATTAAAGCAGAAGTCAGAAGGCCTATGTCATGACAGTGATTCTAAAGGACTGATCTGATTAAATCACAATTCATAGGCACTTTTTTTTTTCGTCTTCAAAATCAGCCCTGCAATTAAAACATAATTATGCTTTGCTCTTTTGTGGTACCTTTCACCCAGGGAACAGAAAGTGCTTCACAAACATTAATTAAGCAGCACAACACCCCTGTGAGGAAGGTAGGAATTATCCTGCTCTTAGATGTGGTGACATGGAAACAGAAGAATTTAGAAGCTATCTGTGATTACAGTGGGGATTGTTGTCCAAGTTTCCATATGGTTGAAGTCTCTCTGTAGTCTTATCATTCAGTTAAATGGTCTTTGAAATGCATTAATAATCTTTTGTGGAAAGCATTTTCAACTGCTTGTTGTTATTAGCATTTTATTATTTTTTATCTGTGCTGTTGTGAGTTCTTTTCATTGCATATCTATTTTTAATATTAAGTCAGAGCTCAAGTTACAGGGAAATCTTTGGTATTTTCATTTCTTTCAAATCTGAAAGTCATTTTAAGTGTTTTTATCTTTCAGTAAACTTTTTATTGAACTATACTGAAGTAATACATAGGTAGAGAAAAGTGCAAATATCATAAATATAAGTCTTGGTGAATTTTAACAAAGCAAATATACCAGTGTACCAGCACAGGGCATTAACAGCACCCAGAATCCCCTTGCCTGTGTGCCCACATCCGGTTACTGCCCTCCCAAAGATAACCAATAGTCTGCATTCTCACAACATACATTGGTTTTGTCTATTTTTGTACTTTAGATACATGAATCGTTCTGTAGGTACTCATTTATGTCTTTCTTTCTGTTAAAAAAATTGAGGTAAAAATGACATACAACATTGTAATGGCTTTAGGTGCATAACATAATGGTTTGATAATGTGAACTGATCATCACAATAGGTCTAGTTAGCATCTGTCACCGTACAATATCAATTATACATCATTACACAAAAACAAACAGATCACTACATAGTTACAATTTTTTTTTCTTGTAATGAGAACTTTCAAGATTTAGTCTTAGCAGCTTTCCAATATGCAATATGGTATTATTAATTATAGTCTCTGTGTTGTACAATACAGCCCCATGCCTTATTTATTTTATAACCAGAAGTCTGTATCTGTTGACTTCCTTCACCCATTTTGCCCACCCTTTACTCCCTGACTCTGGCAACCATCAAACTCTTCTCTATATCTATGAGCTTGGTTTTTTTGGTTTTGGGTTTTGTTTTACATTCCATATACAAGCAAGATCATAAGACATTTGTGTTTCTCTGACTTATTTCACTTAGCATAATGTCCTCAAGAGCCATCCATGTTGCTGCAAATGGCAAGATTTCCTTTTGTAGGGCTGAACAATAGTTCGCCATTGTGTGTGTGTGTGTGTGTGTGTGTGTGTGTGTGTGTGTGTGTGTATGTGAAATATTTGTAACGTTTCCTTTATCCATTCATCTATCAATGGATACTTAAGTTGTTTCCATATCTTGGCTATTATAAAATGATGCTTCAGTGAACATGGAGGTACATATATCTTTTTGAGTTTATGTTTTTGTTTTCTTTGGATAATTACCCAGAAGTAGAATTGCTGGATCTTATGTCTTCTTTCATTAAGCATTATGTTTGTGAGATTCATCCTTGTTGTTGCCTGCCATTATAGTGAGTTCATTTTCATTGCTATAGAGTAATTCAGTTGTTTAAATACACCACAATTTCTTTATTCTACTGTTGATGAACAATTGGCTTTTTTTTTTTTTCCAGTTTGGGATGATTTGAGTATTCTTTTTAAAAGTATGTTGTGGCGCCTGGGTGGGTCAGTTGGTTGAGCGACCGGCTTCGGCTCAGGTCATGATCTCGCGGTCTGTGAGTTCAAGCCCCGAGTCGGGCTCTGTGCTGACAGCTCGGAGCCTGGGCCTGCTTCAGATTCTGTGTCTCCCTCTCTCTCTGCCCCTCCCCCACTCATGCTCTGTCTCTCTCTGTCTCAGAAATAAATAAACATTAAATTTCAAAAAAATAAATAAATAAAAAATAAAAGTATGTTGTTATGCACTTTCTTCTTGAATTAGGTTGAAGTAAGTAAAAGTTATTCTTTTCATTTATCATGGAGGCATTGAGACAAAAGAATGATGTGTACTAACAAGTTACTAAATGTTATTCGTATAAAGAGGATTGAAAGCCTTAACCTGTTTCCCAGTTGTAGAACAGGAATAATTAACATTTTTCTCTAAACCTGAAAATATCACCTGCCTTATTGGTTGGTTAAGTTCAAAAGAGGCAGCTTAGAGAAGTAAAAAGAGCTCAGGTGGCAGGTAAACCTGAGTGTGAATTCTCACTCTACCACTTACTGTGTGACCTTAGCCAGCTCATTCAATGGCACGTTTCTTAGCCATCGAATGGTCTCTAGGTGGGGCACCTGGATGGTTCAGTCAGCAGAGCATGTGACTCTTTAAAAATTTTTTTTAATGTTTATTTATTTTTGAGACAGAGAGTGACAGAATGTGAGCAGTGGAGGGGCACAGAGAGAGGGAGACACAGAATCCGAACGAAGCAGGCTCCAGGCTCTGAGCTGTCAGCACAGAGTCTGACACGGGGCTCAAACTCACGAACCATGAGACCATGACCTGAGCCGAAGTTGGACGCTCAGCCAACTGAGCCATCTAGGCTCCCCAGGGCATGCAGCTCTTGATCTTGGGGTTGTGAGTTTGAGCCTCACATTGGGTGGAGAAATTACTAAGAAAAAAAAAAATCTTGAAAAAAATGGTCGGTGGGTTTGTTCAAAGATTTGAAACTAAATACATAGCACTCAGTGGGAACAAAGTGAATGGCATATATTATTAGGTATTTTCTGACCCAGCGTGACTCTTCAGTCCTACCAAATGTTAGTCTGACTTGGTTTATAGTTTTGGATTATTAAGAATACTTACTTGAAAAATTCAATAAATAAGTGTACAGTGAGTATAGAGACATCTATTTTCAAAGAGAACTCTAATAGTAAAGGGAATTTCAACATTAAGGATTTCTGTATTTCTTTTTTGAGATATATTAATGAACATAGAGTGGCCAATTGATTCATTCCTGGTCTCTAGAAGAGTTTATCATACTTTATCATATAATAAAAGAGCAGATCAAATATCATCACAGACATACTCTGTAAACAGCTTGATTTAATATATGGTTTAGGTTTGGAAAATTGCTTGGCTGTAAGGTCAGATTTCGGTGAAAGTGGAAACTTGGGCAGCAAATTGCTATGGAACTTTGTGTTTGTTGGATCCTAGATCAAGTAGCTTCATGTTAAATGATATTTTAGAAATGATAACAGTTGTCACAAATTGGATGGGAGGGGTGGATTTTTTTTTAATTCATCTGATTCTCATGTGGCTGGTTGCCAATTAAACACATTTTACATTATTTTTGAGTTTCTACGGGAGAATCATGTATCTGAATCACTGCTTTGTCCTATTCTACCTTTTCCCATCTGAGGAAATGGTACCCCGTTGCTCAGGCCAGAGCCTGAATGTTCTTGACTTCTCATTCTACCCAGACCTATCTAAATCAACAATTCCTGCCAGTTCCTCCTCCTTAATATTTTGTGAATCCACCCACTTCTGTCTATCTTCCTGCCACAACCATAGTCTAGTCTGCCAGCATCGCCCGCCTGGATCATTTCAGGAACCTTATACCTCATCTTCCAGCATCCATTTTCCCTCTTTTGCAATACTATCCCGATGTTGTAGCTACAAGTTAGCTTTCCAAACAAAACAGAGCAGTTCCGTTTTCTGCTTTAGCCCTTTTAATAGTTTCACACTGAGTTTAAGGTAAAGTCTATACTCCTCAACTCAGCCTAGAAAACAGTCCTTGTTTCCTTTGCTGCCCTGCCCCAGAGATTGCAGACTGCAGTCACATAGGCCTTTTTCCTGGTCCTTGAATGCACTGTGTTCCTCCTTCGCATGCTTCTCTCTATACCCTTTCTTTTCCTTGCAAACGCCTACTCGTTCTTCAGGTCTCAGATTTAGTATGTTTTTGTTTTGTTTTATTTTGTTTTGAGGCAAACATCCCGTGACTCCATCCATTAAATTATTGGTTCCCTCCATTGTTTACTTTTGTAGCACCTTCTACTTGTATTTATAATACTGTTCATACTTAGAATTTTGCATTTAATGCTTACTAATAGTCTATAAGCTTTATGAGAGTAGGGATTCTATCTACTTTGTTTACTTATGTGTCCCTATTACTAAGTCCTCAATAAACCTTTATTGACTGATTCAGTCATGTATTTCTATAGGTTTGGATTAGATTTGTTAGTACCTCCAAAGGAAACAGTGGACCCATTTTTATCTCTTCACAAATGTGGAAGTGATTATTTTAAGACAGTTCAGGAAATTGTCCATGTTGTTTGTGAAACTAAAGATAGAAAACTCTGCAAAAGGAATTATAAAGGCTTTATGCTGAAACTGCTGTTTTTCTTGATTTATTTTGTTTTCAGTAGATAGGCCTTAACTTCACAATATAATTTAAAGAACAACAACAAAATACAATGCGTACGGTCTTTGATATCACAGTAACACTATGCAGCAGGAAAGTTCCCCACAGGAACTCCCTTTCCAGTCTAAGTTTTCTAAGCTTTTAATTACTTCTCTTCTCCATGTGCAGCAAGACCATCTGAAAGCTCAGAGATGATGCCTCTTTGCCTCCTGCTACATCAGCTGAGTGCAGTGTTCGTTCCTCAGAGTGGAACATGGGAGCCATTTCACTTACATCACCTAAGGATTTTACTACAAGTGCAGATTCCTGCTTTTCTCAGAAACCTGCAAATTAAAGTCTCTGGTGGATGAGGCCCAAGGAACTACATCTTTAATAAGACTCCAGGGTTTCAAAATTATTGGGCTAGTGCCTAGTCATTACGTGTTAGGAACTGACAATAGGCATGTATGGTACTAACTTGGAGGAACACAGAAATACAATCTCTGTCTACCTTTGTCACTAAGGCTCCCCGTGTTAGCTTTAACCTTGAAATAAGCCTGAATCTCTAGCATGATAGAGCTCATAGAGACACAGTGAAAAAGACCTTAAAAGACCATTTGGTTACGTTTTGTGCTTCAGGCATATTTATACCCAAACTACCTGGGATTGTTAATGGCCTTTTCCCTTACTGGAGATGTTTCAGGGCAGAGAACCCATTAAAGTATCTTGGGTTTTTCACTGACTCTATCAGATCATCTTAGGTGATCTTCTTGTAACTCTAAAACCTTTTGGCTTTACTTAACTAAGGTCCATTTCTTCTTGTTTGGTACCTTGTAAATGTAGAGAACAACTAACATGGTCACATTCTTAAAATACTTACATACAGACACCCCATTATTCACTAGGACTAATGCTGAACGGTACCCTAAATACAGACTCATTGAGTTGGAAGCCATCTTAAACACTACTTAAGTTGAACATTCTAATTTTACAGACATGTAAACAAATGTAGGGATTAGATGTCATTCAGCTATACATCTGATGGATTTATGAATATATTTCAATACCTCAAATTAATTTTTATCTTGAGTAGTATTTTCCCATGGTGTGGTTGGAAAGCATCCGGTCCATCTAAATTCGAATCTGCTTTTAAATCCTTCTCTATCACCTACTACTACCTGTATGATTTCAGCACCTTATTTGACACACTTGAGCTTCATTTTCATAACATTGCACCATATATGAAGATAAAATCTACTTTTGTATAATCATATTGAGAACTAAATGAGATAACACATAATGCCTGGCACATAGTAGATGCTCAGTTAAAAATTCATGTTGTTGGTGCAACTTTTTTTTTCTTTTAGTAGGTTCCATGCCCAACATGGGGCTTGAACTCACAACTCTGAGATTAAGAGTCACATGCTGTACTGACTGAACCAGCCAGGCACCCCAGTGCAATTTTTGGAAGGCAGTGTTGCAACATGTATCAAAATATATGATATGTATACCCTGTGACTTGGCAATTCCAGTCAACATAGTGAAATCAAGCACCACATGCAGAGTTTGGAAATCTACAAAGCAGCTGGCTATTACAGGGCTTTAGTTACATAGTTGGTAAAGGCTTATTTCCTCAAAGGAGAATCTCCAGTAAAATCTTGATACAACCCAAACCACCTCCTACAGTGATGCTGTCTTCTTCTTTTTTTAATGTTTATTTATGAGAGAGAGAGAGAGAGAGAGAGAGAGAGAGAGAGAGAGAGAGACACCTGCATGAGCGGGGGAGGGGCAGAGCAAGAGAGGAACATAGAATCTGAAGGAGGCTCCAGGCTCTGAGCTGTCAGCAGAGAGCTCAAAGCAGGGCTCAAACTTTCAAGCTGTGAGGTCATGACCTGAGCCACCCAGGCGCCCTATGCTTTCTTTCTTTCTTTCTTTTTTTGTGATGCTGTCTTCTGACAACTTTCTAGAAAAAGTTAACTGCACCTACATTGGTCATAAGAAAAATAATCATGATTAAAAGGAGTTCATAGTTTACTTAGTGTATATTTTCTACCAACCCTAAGTTTACTCACTGAATCTTTGCCATAACTCCGATGTAGATAACAATATTATCCATATTTTAGAGCGATTAAGTAACATACGCATCCTGTGGGGGAGCTGTGGAGTGGAAGCTTTGTCACACGGTTAATGATTGAATCAGGATGAGACAAGCTAGTTTGATTCCAGAGCCAAGTATCCAAATCCGTAAATCTTATTGGTAGAGATTTAACAAAAATTACTGTGAGTGCCCATCGCAGACTTTCTGAGGCACAAAGGTGTAAAGCAGGTAGAGTTAAAAACAACTGTTGGGGTGCCTGAGTGGCTCAGTTGGTTAAGCGTTGGACTCTTGATTTGGGCTCAGGTCATGATCTCACGGTTTTGATAGATCCTCACTGCTGGGCTCTGTGCTAGCCACAGGTAGCCTACTTGGGATTCTCTCTCTCTGCCCCTCCCCCACTCGTGCTCTCTCTGTCTCTCTCAGAATAAACAAACTTTAAAAAAATATCAACTGTCAAAACCATTATGCTTTCCTGTCTTTCCATGCCCTCCTATGTTGTCTGCTTATTAAAAAGAAAATATACTACCATACATGTGATTCCCTTAATAACAATAATCAATTACTGTGCTCTTATTTTTACCCACCAAACTCTTTACACAGTCTTTGAATTGCCTCAGGGAGTGGGGTCCTCGTTTGAAAGACCTTGATGAAGAGACCTAATTAGGTACAGATGTCCTTGAACACTTGTTTTACTTACTAATGGTTGGGTGTAGATTTCCTTCTTTTCCCTGGTCAAGGAAGCTGAGGTTCTGAGGCAGCCACAGACTGCAACATAAATATGGGGAGGAAGGGAGGGGAAATCTTGGGAAACTCAAAGACCTGATATTTCCCAGACATGCCCCAATCTGCTTTTGACCTTACTCCAGAAGGTGTGGTTTCCACAACAGTGTAGGTAACGTAATGGGACCCCTCTAAAGCAGGTCCGCCTGACACCGTAGACTTTCCTTTCTTGTAGCCTGGGATTCTCCTCTTTGGTTCTAGTTGCTAAGGGCTGAGAGAGGGACTGGTGCTTGGACCGCACACTGCAGGGGCATACCTCCTTTCTCCACCGCAGCTCCGGTCTCAACACTGCTTCCTTCCCCACCAATATCACCGGGCTGGGTGGGGACAATTTGTGCCCCAGGTCATATGTGCCATTTACAAGTGCTCATTAATTATATCCTCCTATACTACTTGTAACTAGCCTTTCCTGGTGAGTAAACCGAGAGCTAAAACAGCTTCTCTTTACATTTGGCTGCAGAAAATACTGAGAAAGATTTGGGAGGTGAGAGAATCTGCCCGAAGCAGCACGGGGGTGCACACAGAGCCAGCCAGAACTCAATTCTGAGCGTTTCCAATCTATTAGGCAAGATTACCTCCCAGTTTGCTGTGTGGGCCGCCTCATTCTCCTGACCTGGTTATCTCCTGACCTGAGTTTTCTTTTTTGAGACGAACAACAAGGTTAGAAGAAGGGTCAGCCGTCTGGGTGACTTGGCAATGGCTTCCATTAGGACTGCTTCCTTTCTCCATAATGATGCAATTCAATCTCACAGTTTAAATGCTTGTCCCAAAATATTTCAAAATGTGAAATGCATACGAGCCAAATGACAAAAATGTTTTTTTAAAACAACAAAAACATGGGCTTCTTGTCATCCACCACACTGGCTGTTTCTGTGTCTGTTCAGTCAGTAAATTATTCTGTCTGATCTTCATTTCTGATGATATCCAGATGGTCTAAAAGTCAATCTTTTCTGCAAAGGAGAAATTCTCTGTGAAAAGTCGGTAGCCTTTATGTTCAGCTGGTGTGGATAGGAATTAAACGGAATGACACAGGACTGTCTGTACCCAATTAATACTAATTGATATTTAAACAGTTACAGTGCCTATATAGTCAACCTGAGGCTGGATTTAATTATTGTTCTGAAGTCTTAAAAGGAAAGTATATTTTTCCCCCAAATGATAGATCATTTTTGTGAAAGCCAAAATTGCTAATGTTAACTTTTCTTTTTTTCTATTTCTCTCAAATCTTCTGGAATTAAAATACTGTTTTGATGGGTTCAGAGACATTCTATAGTCAACTTACCACAGGTAGACTCAGAGAGTTTAAAAAGGGTTGTGGTGTGTTTAAGGCTTATTCTGTTTGCTTTTAAATGTAACCTTAAAATGGTTAATAATAGCACAATGCTAATATAATTTTGAAGTCACTATCGTTTATCAAACTTCTAAAATTTTTTTTAATGTTTATTTATCTTTGAGAGAGAGAGAGAGAGAGAGAGAGAGGGAGAGAGAGCATGAACAGGGGAGGGGCAGAGAGAGAGGGAGACACAGAACCAGAAGCAGGCTCCAGGCTCTGAGCTGTCAGCCCAGAGCCTGATGGGGATCTCGAACCCACAAACCATGAGATCATGACCTGAGCCGAAGCAGATGCTCAGCCAACTGAGCCACCCAGGCATCCTTCATTTATCAGACTTCTAAAACAAAATGCTAATTTTCTTTTTCAGAATGAAAATATCAATATTAGCTTGTATTTATTGGGTCTCTATACTAAGCACTATGGTAGATACTTTTTTTTTGTTATCTCAGTTCTTTTTAGAACCCAGAAGGTGGACATGATTATCCATATTTTATGGACATAGAAACAGAAGCACAAAATATATCAGTAACTTCCCCAAATTGCAAAGGTTATAAGAATAGGAACCCAGGAGTGTTAGACTGAAAATCTAGCACTCTCCACTTCTGCAAGATAATTTACCAAATTAAAACCCCCACAGACTATGTTCGTATACAACAAATGAAAGGTAAGCTTTGGTACATGGTTGCTCATTACTGCTAGAAGCCAATGGAAATAGGTGACACTTCACTGCCCCTTTTCCCACACATAGATGTGTTCATATCAGGTTCTAGAATACCACTTACTGATTTTCTTACCGGCTGGATTAGGGGAGAGAACCCTACATAATTGTACATTATATGGCAGATACTTAGATACAGAACTTTGGAAATGCTTTTAGTTGTGAAAACCCAATAAAGAAGTATTAGGATTTGAGAAACACTCTGGGAAGTGGGGAGAAAACCGCAAAATGGATGTTGCCATACAAAGACCAGATATTCAAAGAATATAAAAACTCCCACGTTTCCCTTGTTATCTCCATCTTTCCCTTTCCCAGCCAATCCATCTCTCTTTGCTTTTGTTTTTATTCTCACTGTCATGCTTTGCGATTATAAACAGCTTTCTTCTCTAACTCACCCGAAAGATGTAACCGCCATCCGCCAATGTGAGAGCTCTCACCATGAGTGTAAATGAAGGTGGCCATGGGCACCAGTGTGGGCTTGGAAGCGGCTGCCTGGACAGTGACTCCTCAGAGTGTGCTTTGTGAACCAGCAGCCCTTGGCAATACCTGGGAGTCTGTTAGAAATCTCAGGCACTATCCCAGACCTAAAGAATCAGAATGCACCTTTTAACAAGAGCCTCAGGAAATTTACATACATAGTAAGTCTGAGAAACACAGACCTAGGAGAGTCTTTAGGTCTTTCCCTCCAGAGTAGATTTACTGCTCTGAAGAGGAAAGGAATCACTGAAGAACACCAGTTCTGGGTTCTTTCTCAAATTAGCTATGGTTAGGACCAGGGCTGTCTTGTGGGTGGGGAAACGTGTCACTGCAGGGAGCAGGACAAACCTGCATAGGTGAAGTGTCTGGTGCAAATTCTGGTTGCCATTTGACTACACCGTTGATGAGGTTGTCACAAAGCCAGTCCTCTGCAGCCTGAGTTCTTGTGGCTGCTACTTTAATTCCCGATTAACAGGTACACACACAGACACCCATGCACACACGTGCACTGCCACCCACATCAAAAATAGCCATGTATGCACCTAAAGAAAAGGGAAGAGAGAAATTCAAATCTATTATATGCCTACTTGCCAGCATTGCGGCAGGTGCTTTTATCCTAAAGACTAGACAGCATGCAGAAGAAAATCAGGTCTTTGTGAGCACACATTCAATTACGAGCCAAACTTCATTAAGCAGAACCTTTGCACATTAAAGAGATCTATAACTGGTATTTTTAATGATGACCTCATTAAATGATTAAATTAAATGATAAGATCCTAAAAATCTAAATCATAAAAGAGTAATTAAATTATATTAATTAGAGTTCTCATGTTTATAATATCATCTTAAGCGTCTGTTTCCAAGGGACTTCAAATGAAAAATATATATTCTAGCATAAATATTATGCACTTAACCCCAGGCGTTAGTGACTCGAAAGGGATCCTGTTTCCCAAAAGTGGTTTTCTGGGATTGGCGACTGTGTGTGAGTACTGTAATTTATCCGGCCAGCCTCTGGGAAGGCTGTGTCTTACAACATTTCTTTGTTTTATAACTTGTAAAATTTCCCCGGAGTTTACCCTGCATATGGACTGCTACAGAGTTACTCATGCTTCCCTTCCTAGCATGGGGTTACTCAAAGAATCCGTGAATGGAGTTTTAGTCCTGTCACTGAGATGGCTAGCTGGAAGATTCATTTGGAGCTGTCACTGAATCCCTTTGGGTTTCTTGTTTGTCCTCTGTGAAATGTTAGTGAGCTTGACTGGACTCTAAGATCCCTTCTGCCCCACATGAACATTCTAGACTCTGTGAACAGAATAATTTAAAATAGAACATGTCAACAAGGATTTAGATGGGTTCAGCTGGGTCTCATAATATGCTTCCAGCCTTTCCTGGCAGATGCCAGTGAATCAGCATGATCTTGACATAATTTTCACTGTTCCATGAGAGTGTCAAATAATTACAGTGCAAGTAGTTTTCCACAGATCTAAATTTATATGGTATTTATTTTTATCAAATGGTATTGATGATAGATGGTAATTATTGTTTTTATTTTACAAAGTAAAAAAAATGGTATTTCTAAGACATCTGTCTATATTCTGCTTGTCTAATTTGTCTGATCTATAAATCCAAAAAAAAAAAAAAAACAGGATTCACGAATTCAGACATCCTAATCACATACAATCTTGGGTTCTATTGAACAAGTGATTTTCACTTTGAAATCATTTTGGTGGGGGCAATGGGATTCTGGATCTCCACTTCTGCTACAGCCAGTTACTATCTCTTTTTTTTTTATGCTATATTACTTTTATTTTATTTTTTTTCAATATATGAAATTTATTGTCAAATTGGTTTCCATACAACACCCAGTGCTCATCCCAAAAGGTGCCCTCCTCAACACCCATCACCCACCCTCCCCTCCCTCCCACCCCCCAGCAACCCTCAGTTTGTTCTCAGTTTTTAACAGTCTCTTATGCTTTGGCTCTCTCCCACTCTAACCTCTTTTTTTTTTTTTTTCCTTCCCCTCCCCCATGGGTTTCTGTTAAGTTTCTCAGGATCCACATAAGAGTGAAAACATATGGTATCTGTCTTTCTCTGTATGGCTTATTTCACTTGGCATCACACTCTCCAGTTCCATCCACGTTGCTACAAAGGGCCAGATTTCGTTCTTTCTCATTGCCATGTAGTACTCCATTGTGTATATAAACCACAATTTCTTTATCCATTCATCAGTTGATGGACATTTAGGCTCTTTCCATAATTTGGCTATTGTTGAGAGTGCTGCTATAAACATTGGGGTACAAGTGCCCCTATGCATCAGTACTCCTGTATCCCTTGGGTAAATTCCTAGCAGTGCTATTGCTGGATCATAGGGTAGGTCTATTTTTAATTTTCTGAGGAAACTCGACACTGTTTTCCAGAGTGGCTGCACCAGTTTGCATTCCCACCAACAGTGCAAGAGGGTTCCCATTTCTCCACATCCTCTCCAGCATCTATAGTCTCCTGATTTGTTCATTTTGGCCACTCTGACTGGCGTGAGGTGATATCTGAGTGTGGTTTTGATTTGTATTTCCCTGATGAGGAGCGACGTTGAGCATCTTTTCATGTGCCTGTTGGCCATCCGGATGTCTTCTTTAGAGAAGTGTCTATTCATGTTTTCTGCCCATTTCTTCACTGGGTTATTTGTTTTTCGGGTGTGGAGTTTGGTGAGCTCTTTATAGATTTTGGATACTAGCCCTTTGTCCGATATGTCATTTGCAAATATCTTTTCCCATTCCGTTGGTTGCCTTTTAGTTTTGTTCGTTGTTTCCTTTGCTGTACAGAAGCTTTTTATCTTCATAAGGTCCCAATAATTCATTTTTGCTTTTAATTCCCTTGCCTTTGGGGATGTGTCGAGTAAGAGATTGCTACGGCTGAGGTCAGAGAGGTCTTTTCCTGCTTTCTCCTCTAGGGTTTTGATGGTTTCTTGTCTCACATTCAGGTCCTTTATCCATTTTGAGTTTATTTTTGTGAATGGTGTGAGAAAGTGGTCTAGTTTCAACCTTCTGCATGTTGCTGTCCAGTTCTCCCAGCACCATTTGCTAAAGAGACTGTCTTTTTTCCATTGGACGTTCTTTCCTGCTTTGTCAAAGATGAGTTGGCCATACGTTTGTGGGTCTAGTTCTGGGGTTTCTATTCTATTCCATTGGTCTATGTGTCTGTTTTTGTGCCAATACCATGCTGTCTTGATGATGACAGCTTTGTAGTAGAGGCTAAAGTCTGGGATTGTGATGCCTCCTGCTTTGGTCTTCTTCTTCAAAATTACTTTGGCTATTCGGGGCCTTTTGTGGTTCCATATGAATTTTAGAATTGCTTGTTCTAGCTTCGAGAAGAATGCTGGTGCAATTTTGATTGGGATTGCATTGAATGTGTAGATAGCTTTGGGTAGTATTGACATTCTGACAATATTTATTCTTCCAATCCATGAGCAGGGAATGTCTTTCCATTTCTTTATATCTTCTTCAATTACCTTCATAAGCTTTCTATAGTTTTCAGCATACAGATCTTTTACATCTTTGGTTAGATTTATTCCTAGGTATTTTATGCTTCTTGGTGCAATTGTGAATGGGATCAGTTTCTTTATTTGTCTTTCTGTTGCTTCATTGTTAGTGTATAAGAATGCAACTGATTTCTGTACATTGATTTTGTATCCTGCAACTTTGCTGAATTCATGTATCAGTTCTAACAGACTTTTGGTGGAGTCTATCGGATTTTCCGTGTATAATATCATGTCATCTGCAAAAAGCGAAAGCTTGACTTCATCTTTGCCAATTTTGATGCCTTTGATTTCCTTTTGTTGTCTGATTGCTGATGCTAGAACTTCCAGCACTATGTTAAACAACAGCAGTGAGAGTGGGCATCCCTGTCGTGTTCCTGATCTCAGGGAAAAAGCTCTCAGTTTTTCCCCATTGAGGATGATGTTAGCTGTGGGCTTTTCATAAATGGCTTTTATGATGTTTAAGTATGTTCCTTCTATCCCGACTTTCTCAAGGGTTTTTATTAAGAAAGGGTGCTGGATTTTATCAAAGGCCTTTTCTGCATCGATTGACAGGATCATATGGTTCTTATCTTTTCTTTTATTAATGTGATGTATCACGTTGATTGATTTGAGAATGTTGAACCAGCCCTGCATCCCAGGAATGAATCCCACTTGATCATGGTGAATAATTCTTTTTATATGCTGTTGAATTCGATTTGCTAGTATCTTACTGAGAATTTTTGCATCCATATTCATCAGGGATATTGGCCTGTAGTTCTCTTTTTTTACTGGGTCTCTGTCTGGTTTAGGAATCAAAGTAATACTGGCTTCATAGAATGAGTCTGGAAGTTTTCCTTCCCTTTCTATTTCTTGGAATAGCTTGAGAAGGATAGGTATTATCTCTGCTTTAAACGTCTGGTAGAACTCCCCTGGGAAGCCATCTGGTCCTGGACTCTTATTTGTTGGGAGATTTTTGATAACCTATTCAATTTCTTCACTGGTTATGGGTCTGTTCAAGCTTTCTATTTCCTCCTGATTGAGTTTTGGAAGAGTGTGGGTGTTTAGGAATTTGTCCATTTCTTCCAGGTTGTCCAATTTGTTGGCATATAATTTTTCATAGTATTCCCTGATAATTGTTTGTATCTCTGAGGGATTGGTTGTAATAATTCCATTTTCATTCATGATTTTATCTATTTGTGTCATCTCCCTTTTCTTTTTGAGAAGCCTGGCTAGAGGTTTGTCAATTTTGTTTATTTTTTCAAAAAACCAACTCTTGGTTTCGTTGATCTGCTCTACCGTTTTTTTAGATTCTATATTGTTTATTTCTGCTCTGATTTTTATTATTACTCTTCTTCTGCTGGGTTTAGGCTGCCTTTGCTGTTCTGCTTCTATTTCCTTTAGGTGTGCTGTTAGATTTTGTATTTGGGATTTTTCTTGTTTCTTGAGATAGGCCTGGATTGCAATGTATTTTCCTCTCAGGACTGCCTTCGCTGATCCCAAAGCGTTTGGATCGTTGTATTTTCATTTTCGTTTGTTTCCATATATTTTTAAATTTCTTCTCTAATTGTCTGGTTGACCCACTCATTCTTTAGTAGGGTGTTCTTTAACCTCCATGCTTTTGGAGGTTTTCCAGACTTTTTCCTGTGGTTGATTTCAAGCTTCATAGCATTGTGGTCTGAAAGTATGCATGGTATAATTTCAATTCTTGTATACTTATGAAGGGCTGTTTTGTGACCTAGTATATGATCTATCTTGGAGAATGTTCCATGTGCACTCGAGAAGAAAGTATATTCTGTTGCTTTGGGATGCAGAGTTCTAAATATATCTGTCAAGTCCATCTGATCCAATGTGTCATTCAGGGCCCTTGTTTCTTTATTGACCGTGTGTCTAGATGATCTATCCATTTCTGTAAGTGGGGTGTTAAAGTCCCCTGCAATTACCACATTCTTATCAATAAGGTTGCTTATGTTTGTGAGTAATTGTTTTATATATTTGGGGGCTCCGGTATTCGGTGCATAGACATTTATAATTGTTAGCTCTTCCTGATTGATAGACCCTGTAATTATTATATAATGCCCTTCTTCATCTCTTGTTACAGCCTTTAATTTAAAGTCTACTTTGTCTGATATGAGTATGGCTACTCCAGCTTTCTTTTGGCTTCCAGTAGCATGATAAATAGTTCTCCATCCCCTCACTCTCAATCTAAAGGTGTCCTCAGATCTAAAATGAGTCTCTTGTAGACAGCAACTAGATGGGTCTTGTTTTTTTATCCATTCTGATACCCTATGTCTTTTGGTTGGCACATTTAATCCATTTACATTCAGTGTTATTATAGAAAGATACAGGTTTAGAGTCATTGTGATGTCTGTATGTTTTATGCTTATAGCGATGTCTCTGGTACTTTGTCTCACAGGATCCCCCTTAGGATCTCTTGTAGGGCTGGTTTCGTGGTGACAAATTCCTTCAGTTTTTGTTTGGGAAGACCTTTATCTCTCCTTCTATTCTAAATGACAGACTTGCTGGATAAAGGATTCTCGGCTGCATATTTTTTTCTGTTTAATACATTGAAGATCTCGTGCCAATCCTTTCTGGCCTGCCAAGTTTCAAAAGAGAGATCAGTCACGAGTCTTATAGGTCTCCCTTTATATGTGAGGGCACGTTTATCCCTTGCTGCTTTCAGAATTTTCTCTTTATCCTTGTATTTTGCCAGTTTGACTATGATATGTCGTGCAGAAGATCGATTCAAGTTACGTCTGAAGGGAGTTCTCTGTGCCTCTTGGATTTCAATGCCTTTTTCCTTCCCCAGATCAGGGAAGTTCTCAGCTATGATTTCTTCAAGTACACCTTCAGCACCTTTCCCTCTCTCTTCCTCCTCTGGGATACCAATTATGCGTATATTATTTCTTTTTAATGTGTCACTTAGTTCTCTAATTTTCCCCTCATACTCCTGGATTTTTTTATCTCTCTTTTTCTCAGCTTCCTCTTTTCCATAACTTTATCTTCTAGTTCACCTATTCTCTCCTCTGCCTCTTCAATCCGAGCCGTCGTTGTTTCCATTTTGTTTTTCATTTCGTTTAAAGCGTTTTTCAGCTCCTCCTGACTGTTCCTTAGTCCCTTGATCTCTGTAGCAAGAGATTCTCTGCTGTCCTCTATACTGTTTTCAAGCCCAGCAATTAATTTTATGACTATTATTCTAAATTCACTTTCTGTTATATTATTTAAATCCTTTTTGAGCAGTTCATTAGCTGTTGTTATTTCCTGGAGATTCTTCTGAGGGGAATTCTTCCGTTTGGTCATTTTGGATAGTCCCTGGAGTGGTGTGGACCTGCAGGGCACTTTCCCTGTGCTGTGGTGTATAACTGGAGCTGGTGGGCGGAGTTGCCGTCAGACCTAACATCTGCTCCCCGCCCACCGCTGGGGCCACAGTCAGACTGGTGTGTGCCTTCTCTTCCCCTCTCCTAGGGGCGGGATTCACTGTGGGGTGGTGTGGCCCGTCTGGGCTACTTGCACACTGCCAGGCTTGTGGAGCTGGGGATCTGGCGTATTAGCTGGGGTGGGTAGGCAAGGTGCACGGGGGCAGGAGGGGCAGGCTTAGCTCCCTTCTCCTTTGGTGATCCACTTCAGGAGGGGCCCCTCTTCCGTGGGCCTCTCATCTGCGCTTGGCTCCGGAGATTCCGTTCTGCTAGTTTCTGGTGGTTTTCTGGGTTAGTTAGGCAGGTGTAGGTGGAATCTAAGCGATCAGCAGGATGCGTGGTGAGCCCAGCGTCCTCCTAAGCCGCCATCTTCCGGTCCCGCCCTGCTGCCTCAGGTGCCTTCTGGCTCCCCTTAGCCATTTTTTGTTGTTCCTGTGCCTCTAAGCCCACAAAAAATCACGGGCATGGGGAGCGGGCGACTGGATCATCAGACTACAGAACTCCCTGGGGAAGATCAGCCCGTTACTATCTCTTAAGTTTCTGTAATACCAATCATGCAGATAACTCAGTTCACACTCCCTGTGTGTGTGTGTGCACATCTGTGTGTGTGTGTGCGTGTGCGTGCGTGCACATGTGCTTGGCACCAGTACTCAATATGTTCTCAGTGTGTCTCGTTTGTTCTCCCAAAGAGTTTGGAGTTAGACACAATCCAGAAGCTATGGACTATTGTCGCAGAGTTTGCCCTGCAACCAAACTGCCCGGGCTCCTAGATCCAGCACAGAAAGCTGTATAACCTCGAGGAATCGACTTATTTTTCTATGCCTAAATTTCCTCATCTGTCAAATTTCAAAATTAACATTAACTACCTGATAGGGTTGTTCTAAAGATTTGCTGAGATAATCCCTTAAGTGTTTAGTATAATGCCTGATACATTGTAAGGGCTCAATACCTAACAGGAAAAACAAGAAACAGAGAACAAGCCAACAAAAAACCTTTGGGAGTCAGACAGATGTGCGATCTGACACAACCCCCCTCCATCACCATTCCCGCCTCCTCCATTTTACTGGGTATCTTTAGACAAGCTACTTAGAATCTCTGCATCTTGTTCTTCTCATCTATGTAATGCCTGCCTCACACATTTGTTGAGCTCACCATTTGTCACCAGTATCAATTAAGTTATTATCTGTAAAGTACTGAAAATTATGCTTGACTCATTGTAGTTTCACAATGAATGCTTTATCTCCTCCTTGCCCTTTCACAAATCTGTGTTCCACACAGCCCACCTTTGTACATGGCACATACTAACAATTAATGGATGTTTATTGCAGCCCTGTACTATCTCTCTCACCACCTCTCACTTACCTTCTTACTCTACAAAGTTACTCTACAAAGAAGAGCAGAGACCAAGTGCAGAGACCGGCAATCTTACTGGTTGGGACTCCAGATACTTAGGCCTGTTGGCTGTTCCTCTGCTGTGGCCAAGACTGAACCTGATGGACTTCTCTGATGACCAGTTTATCAGGAAAGACACTGGATAGGGACATTTTATGATATCTTGTCACAATTTGGAGATTTATGGGCCCAATACATTGTTTTAAAGACATGCTATATTTTCAGAAGGTTGTGGCTTGATATCTCTCTTTCCTGAGAGCTCCAACCTCAGCCTCTTCCTTTTTTGCAATTCTCACATTGTCAGTTCATGAGACAAAGTGGACTGCTTTGTTGAACTCTACCACAGAGACTGGCATGCGTGGGGAAGACTTCTAAGACATATTTGGGGGTTTATACTGACATACCTCTCATGTTAAATAAATTTCATTTGTCTTAAAAAAAAAAGGGGCACAGCACAGGGAATACAGACACTTGTGGTAAGCATAGTATAATGTATAGACTTGTTGAGTCGCCGTTGTACATTTAAAAGTAATATAACATCATATGTCCTCAGTAAGAAAAAAAAAAGGAAGAGAAAAAAGGACAGCACTCTTTTAAGAGCCATTTTGGAGTGAGATAATGTTTATTTTCAAAATCGTTGGGATGAGGCAATGAAGGAGTGAGTGCAAAATAAATCACTAAAACATTTATGAATATATATAAAAAATCCTGCCTAGATGTTAATGTTCTAGCATATAAGGATGCAGAGCTCATTGCACTAAACCCTGGCCCCCTGTCTTTTTTTTTCTCTCAACTTCTTATAACCTGGAACATGTTCCTTTCCCTTTATCTTTTTAACATTGTTTAAAAAATTAATCTAGCATTTTAGGAGAGATTCCCTTCAAAATGTGAGAATTTAGAAGGAGTGGTTAAAATTCTGACTCTTTAAGACTTGAAGATGTATTTTCAAAATTATGGGCTAATAAAGTGGAGGGTGTGTTCTGCAATGATGGGTTTCCCACGAGGCGGCAGATGGCAAGTGGCCAAGAACAGGAAAGGAAGGAGCGCCATGACTGGAACATTCGCTTTGAGCACATTTGTTGGAATGTGTTGCTCCTCAGGTGTCTGCCTTATCCACTGCTCAGAACAGAACATTCCTTTACTATATTTCAAGCACCTAGGGTAGCTCCGGACACAGTACTGTTTGCAACTCTTAGAAAAAGAGATTGTAAAATCTCATTAAATATTTACCCTCTTGATAAAGCTCTGTCAAAAGAATGAATTTGGACTTGTTTTGGTGCCTTTTCCTTGGCACCCTTTTTAACATACCTTTTTGTTACTATGTGACAATGTGTCTTGGGTAAAATGTGATTTTTGAAGAGCCTCACCCCCTCTTGGGGAGACAGAGTAACACGTAAACAAAACATGTGTTGACATTCACCAGATTAGATCAGTTTTTCCCAAATTTAAGTTATTCAGAGACTGTTCATGATTTTCCTTTTGCCTTATCTATATATCACCTCTCGTATTACTCCATAGTGTTTTTCTTTAAATAATATCTAATAAATTATTGGTGTTATGTTCTGGTTTCCTAACATATATAAAAAGAAACCCATGACAAGTAAAATTAAAATTTTAAATGTGTGTATTTCTTAAAATCATCCTTTATGACACTAGTGATAAGCACACTAATGTTTGGGAAACATTGAACTGGGTTGTCCCACTGTTGAAGTTGAAATCAGGCCAAGGCTACGTTCCTAATATGGGATTGGGAATGTAGGAGTTAATTTGCATAGCCAAGGTTGGTAGAAATACCTGTAGGTATGCCCAGGTATTTAAGGCCTTCTTCCCTTTCTGTCTGCTCTATTCAGCCTGCTCTATAATTCTAATTCTGTGTGTCTGAATGTTAGGCCTCCTCCTTCTCTTTTGTGTTCTTGACCTCCATTCTTAATTACTACCTCTGCTTCACCAGTGATTGTGATCTATGGGTTGCCAACCTCATATGAATGAAAACCTGGTGCTCACACATAGATGTCTCTTTGCCCTGGTTTCCTTTTGGCCTTTTCGACTGTGGGCTTCCCCCCAATTTCTATTATTATGAAATTAGCAAAAACAAATTAGTACAGAACAGCAAATTAAGGTCTACACTGCTTAGGAAAGAATGATCTGGAAGGATTTTGTGTGATTAGGAATGGGGCTGTTGTCAATTAAAAAATAAAATCTTGTGAGAAACTTAAACAGTATGTCTGCCTGTGTCTCTCATGATCATTTTATATCTTAACTATGAAAAATGTGGACCACCCTCACTGGTTCTCTCATTATCTCCTGAGCCAAAGTAGTTTTCATTGCTTCAAGAGTAATGGTTTCCAAATATTGTTAAACATTTCGCTATCCTTCACATGCATCCCCAGAGACAGTTTCAGGACGGGAGAAATGGAAATTGAAAGACAGTGAGGAAATTTACTGGTCTAAAACTCAGCCTTCTGCTTCTGGTTTAGGACTCTATTCACTAATCTTTATTTCCTCACCTCTTTTCTCGAGCTGAAAATAACATGTATAAGTTGTCATCAGATAAAAAATACCTAAGACTCTTCCTTTAACAACATATTCTCTAAATAAGATGTGGATGTTTTTTTTTAAGGGACAAAATCTGTATGTAGCCCTGCTAAGTTAATAAGTAATAAGTAGTTGGTTTACTAAATTCACAAGAATTCCTTTAAGATAATACCAATGGATGCTGTACTTCTGATAAACGGGATAGAATTGGGGGGCTGTGAGGTTCTACTGTAACATTAATAGTTTTCACCTGTGGTCTTATACTGATGCAATTCAAATCACCTTTTGGGCAAGGAAGGGTCATGCCATCTGTTGAAGCATTAAATAGAGGAACATGCAGAGATGCCCTATACTTTTCAATTCTCCTTTCTCTAAAATGTCTGAGTTTTTACCTGGGTTTTGGAAATATGGAATTCCTGAGTCATACGAACCACCTAAGCAAATTTAAAACCAAAGTGGCCCGTTGAAATGGGACTGTTGCCAAGGGCGGAGGTAGAAAACATGTTCGTGTGTCTTTGAGGCTAGGACAGGATGTTATGCATGGTGTGTGGGCAGCTGTTAGGTTGGGAGTCCTCTGAGAGATAGCTGAGTGTGCTGTGCCTGAGAAACTGACTCCTTTCCTCTGTCACAACCACATCGTTGTATGCGTGTGATGGGTGCAGCCCTTTACAGTGATATCTGCGATAATGTTTGTTCTTGCTTTTGTTGGATGTGTGGAACTAGTTCCTTCTCATCACCTGTGAATGTCTTCAAACCTAACACAGGCTCAAAAGCATGGTTAAGGAGAAGCAGAAATGGAAAGCTCTCACCTCGTGTTTTTTTTTTTTAAATAATTTATTTATTTTTTTAAGTTATATCCAAGTAAGTTAGCATATAGTACAACACTGATTTCAGGAGTAGATTCCTTAGTGCCCCTTACCCATTTAGCCCATCCCCCCTCCCTCAACCCCTCCATAAACCCTCTGTTTGTTCTCTATTTTTAAGAGTCTTTTATGTTTTGTCCCCCTCCCTGTTTTTATATTATTTTTGCTTCCCTTCCCTTATATTCATCTGTTTGGTATCTCAAAGTCCTCATATGAGTGAAGTCATGTGATATTTGTCTTTTTCTGACTGACTAATTTCACTTAGCATAATACCCTCTAGATCCTTCCATGTAGTTGCAAATGGCAAGATTTCATTCTTTTTGATTGCCAAGTAATAATCCATTGTATATGGATACCACATCTTCTTTATCCATTCATCACCTGCTGTTTTTTAATGATGGTTTTCAAACTGTTAACAATACCGAAAATGTTTGCTAAGATAACAGAGCCAAAAAGGGTACAGTAGACTAAGAATATCAGAATAACAGAGGCTTGGGCTTGACAGACGAGACTCACTTGAAAATGAACAAAGAGTGTACTTGCAAGAAAAGGGAGGCCAAATTTTTCTCTTTAATAGTCTGCATTTCTGTCTTAGCTCTATATTTCTTCCAAAATCCCCACACATGTACCTTGTGTCTCCACAGTTTCTAAGGCAAAGATGAGGCCCTTTAAGATTAAAATAACCTGTTTATTCATAATTCAGTTCTTAATTCTGCTAAAGTAAATAAACTAATAAATAATTGCAGAATTCCTTAATCCTAAAGCTCTATTTTGGCCCATTTAATTTCTTCACTTGACTTTGATAACATAAACACTGATAATTCATATATGGAAAGACAAGCACCTTGATTGGTGTTTTTTCTGAGTGGCAACTCAGAAGCAGCCCCATCTACAGAATTTCTGTCGCTGCCTTTCAGAGTCTGCCCTGATGTATCCATGAACTGGATCCTTAAATCTATTGGTGGAAATTCACGTTGCATCACCCCACAGACCAAAACCATCAGTGGTTTAAGTAACGTAATCCATCACAGTGGAAAGGGCACTGAAAACCTGGTTTCAAATCCTGGTTTTGTCACGAACGAGTTTGGTGACTTTAAGCAAGTAACTTCTTTGGCCATCACTTTTGATGAAATAAAATTGTTGAATCAGATCTGGGCTTGTCTCAAGTGCAAATTCAGATCCATTGGGAGTGGCATGCCGGATAATGTTGAGAAGGATTAAAAGACTACATCCACTCTCAGAGGGAATGCGCATCCTCTTTGATTCAGGTTTAGGCTTATCCTGATAGATTAGCTCTGTCTGTCCCGGACAGGTAATGGCAAGAATGCCTTGTATGTGCCAGCCTTAGCTAGAGTTGCACTCTATGGTGCATTTCATCTTTATTTGTGAGAGGTATAATCCATTTCAGAAGCAGCATGACTATTTTATAATTTTCAGAACCAGAAGTAGAAAATTCTCTCAAACAAGACAGGCTTTTAGAGACTCAATTCAAGAGTTGGAACTCCTTGGCTGAACGTCTCATACTTTCTTTCTGACAATTAATAAGCAGGTGGAACGAATGGCCAGATGATGCACCCTGTCTGGGGAATCAATGGAAGCATCTAGAAATTCCTTCTTCATTCAGGCTCATTAGGTGGGACTTGGAAGGTTTACTTTGCTTACTGTCAATCAATTTATTTTTATTTTATTATTATTTTTTTAATTTTTAAAAATGTTTATTTTGAGAGAGAGACAGACAGACAGAAAGAGACAAGGAGAGAGGGAGAGAGAGCGAGAAAGAGAGACAGAGAGAGAGAGAGAATGAATGAATCCCAAGCAGGCTCCGCACTGTCAGTGCAGAGCCCAGTGCAGGGCTTGATCTCACAAACTGTGAGATCATGACCTGAGCTGAAATAAAGAGTCTGACGCTTAACTGACTGAACCACCCAGGAGCCCCCAGTTGATCAATTTATAATACATTAGTATGAAGTGCATAGACCTAGTTATAATCTAGAGACTTTATATAATTTTCATTCGCTAGGATCCGCTCTGAGAGGTCTTCAAATCAAGCAAAAATCATAAAATTATTTAAGCCTACATAATCTTAAGGAGAAAGTCTGCCATGTAAGTGTAATATTGACTTCTACACTTACAAAGTTATGATAAATGCCCTGAACAGCTTAAGATACACAAGACTGTCTTTTGTGGGTTTGTGTGTTTAGTACAGGTTTTCCTACTTCCTAAAAATGTGAGGGAAATTTGCGCCATTGTTTATTTATCCATTAGAATAATTTGCCTGACTTGAAGCTGAGGTTTTGGAATCACTATTCATTACCATCTGGAGTGTACTGTGTCTTTGAGTAAGACTTAGAGTTTGGGAGTTCCAGTCTTTTTTTTTTTTTTTTTTTTTTTTTTTACTTGATATATTCCTAAACTTAGGAAAATTGTTAAACCCCTGTTTTTCTGTTTCCCTCCCCAAATGATTCAATACTTGCTTTTGTCCCTTGACTGTGCCTCAAGGACATTTGAAGAATCAAAGAAGAAGCTCCAGGAGATGGATCCATCAAGGCCCTCTAGTGAAAGTCACTCCTGTCATTGTCTGCTAGGTCCCAGTTACTTATCCTGGGCCTTTCTTTATGTTAAATATCCCTGCATATTCTTTTGAGGACAAAGATGCCATTTATCTGAGAGTTATAGCACCCAGAAACTGCAGAGGCTCAGAAGAAATCATTTTGACTGTGAAATATTAATACAATTGTTACCTTAATTCACAAAACAGGTTCACCTACTTTATAACTTCTTAAATGTCTGGGAGAACTTATGCAGCCAAGGCTGCTATCAGGGCATAAGAGTGTGTTGGCATGTGCCCTAAACAGGTTTTATAAAACCACTGTAGACTCTTATAGTTACTTCATCTGTGGTCGCTTGTTCTGCTAAAGGCAAAAAGGAACAGGAGTAACATGTCATGACTTCATTGTCCTTAAAAATTTATTAACTTCAAGAGGACAGATGCATATATTTTCAGGGAATACGATTTTATTTCAACCAGTCCTCTCTTAGACTATAATTTGAACAAGCTTTATTCATAGTATTAGAACTGATTGACTATTTTCCTGCCAATATCCATCCTTTCTCCTTTCCAACCAATGTCCTCATTCTTTATTCCATATGACCAGTGGTGCATGAGTCAAGGTTTAACAAAATCATGATCTCTAAAGGAAAAAACAGGAGTCGTGATTTATATCATTTGCTAATTTTTTGGTGCAAATACTCCCATCATGGCCATTTTCAAGTTGCCAACGTGTCATCACTGAACTCAGATTTGGGAAGAGATGCACAGTAACACATTCTATAATATGACCACCACCCAAAACTGTAGGTATAAATGCACTGAAGAGCATAGATAATAGTGTCAGGTAGTAAAATATTGAGAAAGTGGTGAGTTTTGAGTATATATGACTCTTGTTTTAAACATAATTTGTTAGTACCTATACTTTAATTTTTTAAATAACAACCAGTGTTTAACAACTGGCCCACAAAATTCCTAAAAATTTAATAGTCAGTTCATGTGAGCTCGTATGGACTGGTCCCAGCACCCCATTACAAAGGAGATATTTAGAAACTAAAGTTTATTAATTTCCTGGAATGCTCGAAAAACCGGGCAAGGAAATGTAAAGTGATTGTAAACTCCCATCCTAAGCAAAGTAAATTAAAGAGCAGGGATATGTCCATTTAACATGCTTTATTTGGTGCCAGTACACAACCCTGGCATTTGTGCACTTAATGCACAGATTATATCAAAAGCAAAGAGTGGGGAGACGAGGCTTGCCAGATAGGCCTCTCCTAAAAACATCAAAAAGCCTCTTCAGAATTTTGAAAGGAATATAAACACAACTGAACACGAACCAAGAAGAACTTGGAGAGATACATTTTTACAAAGTTAGTTTAATCTAGACAGTATAAACATATAGAGATAGTATTAAATCTGTCTGGAAAGGCAGTACTGCAGATAACATTGTTTATTGTGTATGAAATGAAGGAAGTAAAGAAGACAGGCCAAAAGGAAACAGATCCTTACAGTTTGATGTATGTAGGTAGATTAAGAAAGTACATTTTGTATTTACTTTGGCTGTAAGTGAATGGATCTGAGACCACCACGAGTCAGTCTTCAAAGCTCGGCTGCTTTGTTAGAATAGCTTAAAGTGCCAGAGGGGAATATGGATTCTTCTGTGTCTAGAAATAGTGGGCAAAGATTTGTTTCACAAATCTTTCTTCTTCTCCTCCAGAAACTGCTTCCAAACAACACATTCCCTCACCGCCCACTTCCTATTGATTCTCCCTTTTCTACTGTTGCCAAGCACTTACCTGGAGGTCTCCTTATCCATTTCTTGCCTAGTCTCCCTCACTGTCTCCTCCCAGCATTTGCTGTTCTTGGAATTACAGCTTGAGTCACAGTTCCGGGAAGGCTATCTTGACCCCCATGTTCTAGCTGGAAGACACGATGAGTTGAAATGACTTGCTTACTGGTATTTCTCTCCCAATAGACTTAAAACTGCTTGAGGTTAGAAGTGTATCTTATTCTATTGTATCCTATGTGCCTAGATCAAATCCTGATTTTGTAGTAAGTGCTCAAAAAATACTTTTTCTGAATGAGTAAAATAAATGAATCAAAGTCCACAGAGGAGACAGAATCCAAAGGAAGCTAGAAGGCTTTCCATTGCTTAGTATACATAGTAACATCTATATTACTAGGTGATAATATTGCCTTACCACTCTCACTGAATAAAGGAACAGAACAAAGTCAATTAAGAATTTTCCTTTAATGATCATGCCTGCTATTGCCTTCTTCATGCCAGTCCCTGTTATTCTCCCATTAGTTACATTAATATCCTTGCCCCCCTTTGCCCTAATTGCCTTCCTGGGCTACTTGCTCACCGTACCAAATACAACAGATGGTCTGTAATTACCTGGGATGAAATGAAGGAGGAGGACAGCCATTTCCAATGTTAGGGACTCACCACCCCTGAGCACCTGTGTTACTTCTCTCCTCCCTTTACCTATACCTGAATAATTAAATGCACGCTCCTTTGTATTACTCTTTAGCACTCTGGCAACAGAGTGCTATCTTTATAGTCACAGAGAGGAAGCAAAGTGGAGTAAGGAAAAATTACAGGTTGGACAGGTGTCTGGTGATAGCCTAAATTATTATCTTCACAGGAAGCAAAAAGTTGATGGAGGCCTTTTACACACCTCTAAAGACATGAAATTCAGGTTCTAAATTAGAGGTAGAATTACATTATGTAGTTTGATATTTTGTTCTCAGGCGTATGAGAGATGTCTGGAGATAGAATAGCTTTAGAACCTATAGATCGGGACTGTTTAAGTGGGAAGATATGTCACATGCACGATTTTTAATAGGCAGAAATACCTTGCACTTTGATTTTTCAGAGATTTTCTCCCTTCAGTCCACTAGACTAAGCATGGATTTTATTCACTGCTCTCAAAGCCATTTAGGCACAACTGGTGACAGTCCACCAGCAGCGCGAAGAACTTTTACTTCCTTTGTGACCGCGGCATATGGAACGTCCCATTAGCATGGATGACATGATCAGTCTTTACCTATACTTTTTCCACTTGTGAAATCAGAATCAGAATATCTGGGAGTGGGACCCAGGAATCTGCATATTTAGCAGGTTCCCAGATTTTATTGATAGACTTGCAGACTAATGTCTACCTATTTAGACCATTAAAAAAATAAATAAAATGCAACAAATACCCTGTCATTTCTCTGTAAGCACAGTGGAAACAGCATTTTTCATCGCTGCCGTGAGTTGATAAAGGGATGTGTTGGAGAGCCATGTTGGATGTGTGTGGCAGAACCTGAGCTATGGTGGGTGGAAATTTGGAGCAAGCTGTAAAAACTGGTAGCCTTATAAATGGATAGCAGAATGGCCTATCATTGAACATTGTACATTGTGTATGAAATTGTCTGTTGTAGAACAGGCAATAATATAATAATACAGGTGGGATTGAACAAGTAAGTTTCCTGGGTCCCAGATAACAAGTACATTTCTTTGCATGGTGTCTAGATATTAGGTGAGATACGGACTAAGAATTGTTTAGGCCTATTTATTTATTCATCCATTCATTTGGCAGATAATTTGGGGGAACTCACTTTGTCTCAGGCACTATGCTATATTCTAGGAATATAGATGTGAGAAAAACTGATGAATTTCCTATCCTCTTGGGGCTTATAGCAATGTGGGAAGGAAGATATTAAATAAATATTCCTGGAGTCACAGAAGTAAGTAGACAGGTACATTTTGTGGTAAGCACTGTGAAAACAAACTACAAGGTGCCAAGAGAGAATGACAAGAGGATCTAATACAAACCAGGATAAAACATTTAAATTTCTAGTGCAACTGATAACTCAGCAGAAAAACCTACTGCTATTTATTATTATATATGGAATAAATATCATCAAAATAACAGCAACCATTAGTGAGTACCAACTATCTGTTTTGGCACCATGGTAGATTTTTCCAAATGTTTTCTTGCTAACCTTCCCGATGGCCTGATAAGGTATGTCTTATTTCACACATAGGAAAGCAAGTCTTTCAGAGCTCTTAAATGCCTGAACTGGGATTCAAATTCTGGTCTATCCGATCCCAATGCCTATATTCTACTCACTGCAACACATTAGACAGATTCCATAGAGCAAACTCTTCATAGGTGTATCTGAAGTCATCCAGCCTACTATTCAACACCTCATTTTATAGACTCAAATGCAGGAGCCAGGCACCTATAAAAACTCAAGTGGAAACTTGCTGATAGTAGAGCTGAGTCTACAACCCAGGTTTTGAACCTTAGTCTAAAACTCTTTTCACTCTACCACGTTCCCACTGCATATCACAATTATGTGTGCCCTAGTAGGAATTTAGGATTTGATTGAATCTCCGTGCTAGGCTGTAGAAATAATTCCCACTTTTCAAAAATCATGTTATATGGTTCTTATTTATAATTATTTCCATAGTTCCCTTCTGAATATTCAAAAAAACCATCCTATGATCATTAGTAGTAATGTGATGTTCTTTAAGTGCAAATAATGTGCTGTTGCACACTCTTTGTACGGAATGTTCTTCTCGGTTGTATTTTCAGTAATAGGAATGGATTTGTTTTTTCTACCTTTTGCCCTGGTTACATTAATCCCAAGAGCACCAATGGCAAGGGGTCTGAGATCCATAGACCTGCAGCCTAAACATGGTATATCTTCTTAGAGCATTAATTTAGCCAGTGGCAAGTATTTTTTTAACCCTTTTCTTTGACATTACAGCAAACATGAATATACTAAGGAATAGAATGCAATATTAGAATACATTTTTTAGGTAAATAGAAGACTTCAGAGAAATTATATGGATATAGCCAGACATTTCAGACTAATATTTTCAAAAACATACTGTGTCCCCTCAGTGTATCCCCTGTCCATCCTGCAGCCCACATTCATATCCCTGTGCCCATACACATCCACTCTTTTCTGCCATTAGGGATAATTTGGTGAAAACAAAATGGAGCAAATGTGCCTTAAATTCATGTACTCAGACCTTTATCTATTTATGAAGGCATGATGGGGAGGAAAATTTTGTGCTTTGGAATCAATAAGGCTTGAGTTTGAATCTTGAAATCATAACTCCCTAGCTATGTGACTTCTATACTCTGAGTCTCAGGTTGTCTAGCTGGGTATTAGAGATGTATTGTGTACACCATAATCCTATTTTTATAATTAAAAGAGATTAATTAATAGGCCAGTATCTAGGGTATAGATGGCATTGAAGAAATGACAGTTGATCATGATCACATATTTGTCAGCTGGCAGGCGGAGGGTAGAGGCATGGAGTGTGGCCAGGAAAATGAGGAAGATATTGATCCAAAAGAATTTCCACCACATCTTGGCTTCTAGAGTATTGAAACAAGATGTAAGAACAAAATACACACACACACACACACACACACACACACACACATACATGTGGGTATACATGCACATACACTCACATACCTACACTTGTGGAAAGAGGGGACAAGCAAATAGTAGGTGGGAAAAATCAGAGCATAGGAGAAAGACTTGAGAAGCTTGGAACTTTATGAAATATCAGGAGAATGAATTGAACTGTCACAAGGAAACCAACAGTAGCCTTTCCATCTTGTTTCCTCTCAAACACTAATTTATGAAAAGTTAAGGAAACAATCGGGATATGCTTTTTTTCCCTCTCACAGACATTTTATTTTAAATCTAGTCTTTATTTGCTTCACGTCTATTGCAAGACTGATATTCATGATGTCAGGGTTAGAAATTACATTGTACCAGAACTTGTGTGACTCAGATCTTGCCTTAAATTTGAACTTTTTGATTTTCCGGTTTATTTTCCTACTTCCTGTTTCCAAGGACAAGAGCTTTAAAAAGATCAGAAAATAATTATCATACAACATTAGGCCGGAAAAAATGTTTTTGTAAGTCAAGTGCAAATTCATCAGAATGATACAGCTTAAAATATCTCTGGTAGGCTATATATAAGTTTATAGGCAAAAAACCCAAAAACCAAAAACCAAAACAACAACAACAACAACAACAACAACAACAACAACAACAAAACCCTTGTATTCAATTCATCCAAGCTATGAAAACTCTACTGTTGGTTGACAAAATCAGCCAACAAATTCCTATAGTCCTCATACATTATGTTTGTAAGTGCCCTCCCCCCGACACCCATTGTGCATGGAAGCCTAAACAACAGTTCTATATAGATCCATCTTTGGTCTGGGACGAACGTGAAGGGAAGAAGTAAAGAGAAGGCAATTTCTCTGAAGATCAAAGTGTTAGGCTTGTCCGCTGGCCTGGGGGAAGTAGATAGACAGAATTCCATACCCTCCTCCGGAGATGATATTCTACCTACTTCTGTTCTATCTCAGCTGCCACCTGCATCTCACTACACTGACTCTCACCACCCTCTTTGGGAATGAGAAGATAAGGGTCCTCATATCACATTCTCTAGGTATAGAGAAGACGACTTCCTGGTCTTTATCTTCAAGCCGGCAGCATCTCCAGGTTGTTTCTTGCTTAAGCACATAAGGAGGCTTAACATTTTCTTACTTTTTTAAAAGTTTGAATGTTACCTCTAACAGTAAGAGGATCTAAGAGCAATAAGAATCTCCCCGAACCACATTCCCCCATAGCTCTGTCATACCTCCTGCTCAGATATACTTCTCAGAGCCTCTCTTCCTTATACCTTTTGAGGATATTCAGATAGACCTATCCCATTGAAGAATCAGAAATAGGAGGAAGTGACAAAGCTCTTAGAAATGGTTACATTTTTCCTCTCTGCCAAATATCTCTGAACATTGCATCACACCAAGATCTACTGTGGTCAATTCTTGCTTAGCTGGAAAGGTGTTATTGGCTGGCTAGCTGGCTTTGGTGAGAAGATCCACTGCTCATCTTAATAGTGTATGACTAAAGCATAAAGAAAGGGAAATGCTGACAGTTTTGATCGGAGACAAAGATGGTCTATACCAGATGCACACACTTGTCAGGCCCAATGACTCATTACTTGCTTCAAAGAGACGTCATGAGGCACAAGGGCCTTGAGACTCGTTCTGCCTTGTGGCACCTGGATAAGGTGAAAGGAGTGGGTATTGAAGGGATCCTGACAAGTACCTTCTGAGCATCAGCTTCCAAAGAAACCCCTGGGTATTTTATTTTCACAGCTTAAAGAGTTTGGGCAAATTTCCTCGACCACTGAATTGACTGTCATTTTATAGACACAACCATAATTAGGAGTGTTTGTTTTCATAATACGTACTTTGAGATGACAACCGTCAGGACAGAGGGTCAATACTGTGACTTCACTGAAGTCAAGAGCACTTGGCATTTGTGGTGAATTGTTGTTGCCTCTCTCCATTTCAGCAGGAGAAGCAAGTTTAGAATTTGAGGCTGAGTGTAGGTTTTCTTAAGACTTTTCCTAGCCATGGGCAGTTACCTACAGAATGTGATACGTGGAGCATTTCTTCATTCCACAGATATTTACTGAGTCAGGCACTATACTAGATGCTGGGAGAAAACAGAAGAAGCAAGTCCCTGGCCTCACAGAGTCTATAGACCAACATGAGAGTGGCCCATCAAGTATTTCCACAGGGAGTTGGAACCCCAGACCTCTCACGGGCCCCTACCAGCCTCAGTAAGTACTGTGGTTTCTCAGCTCTCCATCAAGAGTCAGCAAAGTCTGGCCTGCTCACCTGCCTACCACATCATCTCCTGAGGAACTTGTTTGCAATGCATATTTATGGGACCTACCCCAGTCCTTCAGCTAAAAATCTTTGGCCTTTTTAACAAATGTCCTCAAATATTTCTTATGCCATTAAATTCTCCCTGCACATTTTAACTATGATGAGCCTTTATAGTGTTTCTGAAAGAGGGAACACATGAGCAAGGATGTTGGTCTTTGGTGGAGTGAGCACTGGATTTGTGGCTTTCAGACAGGACATCAAATGTTGGTTTCTCCAGTTGCATCTTTGCTTTTGAGTCTAAGTTTGCTTATCCCTAGACCATTGAAGGATTGTACATGATAGTGCCAAGTTGTGGTCTATGATAGCTTCTTTGACTTTGTTATCTAATTAGTAATAAGTTACTCATAAACAATGTTAGAACATAAGCCACGGACACGAAGAAGATATTTGTAATACTTATATACAAGGCACTATATACTATTCATATTAAGGAATTATTTATTTGTACATAAAGAATTCTACAAATCAGTAGACAAAAGACATTCATATAGAAAAATGGGCAAAGGGTGTGAACACACAATTCACAGAGAAGAAAACTGAATCAGAAAAACCTCAATCAGTTACGAGGAAATATGAACTAAAACTATCATGAGGCACTGTAATCTAACATTAGCAAAAATTAAGGTCTGACAATATCAAGAATTGTCACCATGTGGGTGAAATGGTACTTGACTGCATTTGGTCTTGGGAATATAATTTGATATGCCCACTTTCATATGCCCACTTTCATATGCCCACTTTCAACAGGTAGTGTTGAGGCCATGTAGTAAAATTCAAGATATAATACCTAGGTCTCAACATTCCACTTCTGGGTACATACGCAACAGAAAAATCCACATCTTGTAGGTGTGCACAGAGTTATGCGATAGGATGAGTATTGAAACCTCTCTTGTAAGAGTAAAAAAAAAGAAACAATCTATACATCCATTTAAAAAGGAATGGGTAGGGGTGCCTGGGTGGCTCAGTCGGTTAAGCGTCCGACTTCGGCTCAGGTCACGATCTCACGGTCCGTGAGTTCGAGCCCCGCGTGGGGCTCTGGGCTGATGGCTCAGAGCCTGGAGCCTGCTTCTGATTCTGTGTCTCCCTCTCTCTCTGCCCCTCCCCCGTTCATGCTCTGTCTCTCTCTGTCTCAAAAATAAATAAACGTTAAAAAAAAAATTAAAAAAAAAAAAAGGAATGGGTAAGTAAAATGAACAGTTAGAAGTGATCATCTAAAGTAACTGATTGAATCTCCAGAATTTTATGTTGAGTGAAAACAGAGAACCAAATACTCAGTGTGAATCATTTATATAAACAAAATATATTTCCACTGGTAATTAACACAAAAACCAAAAATAATATTCTAGGTTCTCTAATGCACATTTATGTTTGTAAAAGTTTTTTAATGAAATAAAAGAAAATTTGTTGCATGAGAATAATAGGAAAGGGATAGATAGGTGGCATAAAAAGATGTTTGACTATCTGTCATTTAACTCCATAAAAGCAAAATATTAAAACCTGGAAGAGAGACAACCAAACATTGACAGTTGCTAAATCTGGATCATAGGGCTGTGAGCATTCGTTATTATGTTATTCTTTATAGTTTTCTACAACACTAATGTTTTTGAAAATTAAAAAAAAAAAAATGAAACCAATTACTCTTTGTTTTCTCATCCCTGGAGAATCTATATGGATCTACAAGAGGTAATTGCTAACCTGGAATGCAGTGAGGGGTCCTGGGATACCTACTGGCTGGGCCATCTGGGTTGACTGGGGACTGTTGGAGGTCCCCAGAAGACTTTCAGGACTCACCCATGGAGGGAGGCCCCAAGAATGTGAACCATGTTTGTAGTATATTTGTATTTGTTTTTAATGCTCTCAGCCACTATTTATGTAGACAGTGAAATTACCACTCAGAGACTCAGAGAATAAATAGCTCTTTCTTCTCTTCCATGTCCCTGCTTCTCACCCCCCACCCACCTGCGGTTTGGCAGCCGCACTTGACTGCCTTACAATTGGCCGCCCCTCTCCATTTCTATTTTATCTTCCTGTCTGGGAGGTGGTTGCTGTGGGAGTATGAAGGAGACAAGGAAAGGAGAAAAGAGGGAGAATGTAATTGACTCTGTATAAACGAAGGACATCTCTTGGCTTATCCAAAAGGTCAAGTTTCATGCCCTGACCCACGCATGATTTTAGAGATGAGGCACTGGAGATTCTCACTTCCAGGCTCCTCAGCAGTTTCGTAGTGACCCGGAAGTTTTATGCTGCCTGTCTTCCAGAAATGTGGCACATGTGTGCGCGTGTGCGTGCGCACACACACACACACACACACACACACACACTCCTACCTCCCATGTTTTAGTAAAACCTCTGGTTTGTTTGGGCAGCATCTACACCAATGAATAAACACCAGGGTTCAAAAGAGTGGAACACAAGGCATCACGTTCATTTTAACCTGCTCCCCCGTGTATGCATTTAGGTTTCAAGCTCCAAATGATACAAGCCAGAGGAAAAAGAGAGCATATTTTTCTCTGCAATTAATGTGTTATCATTTGGCTTTGATATGCAACTATCCAGGTCTCTCTCTTCTTGGAATGAGATTGGATGTTTGTTGATTCTGTCCACCTAGCAAAGAGCTGTCTTGGTGTCATATAAAGCTGTGGTTTCCAAAAGATGTGATCCTAGTGCCAGCAGCATCGGCATCACTTGGAAACTTGTTGGAAGTGCACATTCTTAGACCCTCCCCAGACCAGCTAGTAGTAAAGACCCTGGACCATCTGGGTTTTTAACAAGGCCTCTAGGTGATTCTGCTGCACAGTGAAGTCTGAGAGCCTGTGTTACAGAAACAGCACTGATCCAGGGATCTGGAGATGAGAGTTCAGATCTCAGTGCCTTTAAGCAGCTGTGCCACCTTGGGCAAATAACTCATTAAGATCAAGTGTTTCTTTATATATATTGTAAACAGCAGCTATCTAATGAATGAGTAATGTCTATGAAAGTTCTCTGAAAATTGAAGGATGGTATAATTTAAGTTGTTATTATTGCTGTTATCTCATCCTGGGAGTGGTTTTGTTTGGTAAATCAGATGTTCTGATTTAAGACTCTCTTCTGCTTCTCTTAGAAGCAGCTTGTTACTATCCATGAAGAGTTGCCAGATTTAGCAAGATACAGGACACCCAGTTAAATTTGAATTTCTAATAAACCATAAGTATTTTTTAAATATAGATATGTCTCAAATATGGAGTGGATATACTTACATTGAAAAATAACTCATTGTTTTTAAAAAGTCATACATTTGTAATAATTTAATCTGGTGTCCTATATTTATTCTGGCAACCCCATATGTATAGGGTCTTTTTTTTTAAGATTAGAAACTGGGTCTTCATGATTTCAAAATGTTCATGGATAACAAGGAATGCTTCAAGCTTCAAGTAACAGAAACTCTTAGTTTTTTTTTTTTTTTTTTAACAAAAGGAGTTTATTTATCTTATATAGCAGGTAATCTTGGAGAGAGACAATTGTAGGAAAGATCCAGTGGTTCAAAGACATCAAGGATCTAGTTCTGAGTTCCTGTGATTCTCTTGGTCTTTCCCTCCTGATCACAAAATGGCTGCCATGGCTCTAAGCATCATACCCTCACAGAGCTTTCTTGTCAGACAACTTCATGGTATCAGGAAGAGGAATTTTTTTTTTCAGAATCTTCCTGGAAAACTGGAAAATTACCTAGCTTTTCCATTCACTAGAGTGGAGGAATGAGCTGGGAAGCATTTGGGGTAGCTGAGTGGGGTAGCTAAGTATCTGCCAGTGTTGAGCAAATATTTATTGAATGCCTACTATATGCCAATCCTTGTGTCTAGTGTTAGAGACACAGAATGTGTAAGACAAAGTTCCTGTCCTCCAGGAGATTTTCCTCAGGAAGGCAGAGTTAACACAAGATTTGCTATCATTAGCTATGTGCTTCGTAGAACCCTAGTAGGTTCTAGGTGTAATGAGAGCCTGGGGAGGGGGGGGGCACTTCTCTCAGGTCAGAGTTGAGAAAAGGCCTCTTGAGGAGACATTACTTAGCAGATAGTAGATGTTTGGGATTGTGTGAGGATGAAATAAGTACATGTATATACAAGTCTTTATTGTAGTTTCTGCACCTAATAAGGATACAGTAAATGTTAGCTCTTGTGATTACTATCATAGTGGGAGTCAGTGGGTGCTCTGTCACATGGATGCCCATCTTTTATCAGCTGATCTAGATTAGGGCATATGACCTGCCTTACCTTATACAAGGTTAAGAGGTTGACTATGAGTGGTGAAATTAAGCAGAAACTAGGCATATGGCAGAGCCAGGGAAACTAAAATTCATACATCCAAAGAACTGTCTAATCAGTGTTCCTCAAAATTTTTATAGCCCCTGCTTCTTTATGTATATAAGTGTATGATCCTCATATGATTATTGATGTTAATTGAAATTTAAAACAAATTCAAAACTGTAACCGAAACCAAATCAAAACAACGGGACAATATACTGCTTATTTTCAAGTTGTATCACATCTCCCCTTCCCCAGCAAAATCCATTTAGGCACCTACCTTTTGCGTACCCTGTTAATACATTATTGCTTTGAAGATCATGTGGATCGGTGGGTTTTAATTCTGTGATTACCCAAGTCTCTGGATGGTGCTACTTCAGGGACTAAAGAGAAGGCCAAATTTTCTAGACCCATGTGCATGCATGCACATGTGCGCACACACACACACAGACACACACAGACACACACAAGACTTCCATATAGCTAGAGGTCAAAAGCCAAGATGGAAGAGTCAGTCTCCCTGCTCTACTAACGGTGACTTCGGGCAAATTTTTTAACTTCTTTGTGCTTTGGTTTCCTCATTTATAAAACAAGAATGACAATGAAATTTCCTATCTTACAATGTTAAGAGTGAGAATTAAATGAGGTAACCCACCTGGAGTGTTTATTAGCACAAAGCCTGGCAGATTCTAAATATGCAATGATTGTGACTTTTTAGTGGTCCCATTTTTATTATTACATATTGGTAGTTTGAATTACGACTTTATACAAGAAAGAATTTCAGTGCCGAAAAAGAAAACCACAGGAAAGGCCACTGTTCTCATCAGCACCCCCTTCCCCACCTTCTTCTATGGCTGAAGACACTGAGGTCTGGAGAAGGTAATTGACTTGTCTGAGGTCATTTAGTTAGTGGTAGACTTGAGTCCAGACATCAGGTCCCCAGACCATCATGGTAAAGATTATACAGACTCACAGTTCACAAGGTTTTTACAGCTCAAAAGAATTTTACTTGAATTATTGTAAAACTGGCCACAGATAGCAAGAGTCGATATGAATGTATTTCAGGTACTGGTTTCCATGCTTTGAGGTATGATGTGAACAGTGGATATACCCACTGTAACAGCAGATATTAGCATCCACTTGGCCACTGACCTTTCGACTGCTACCCCAGACCCGTTCCACCCTCAGCAGTTTTAGAGAACAATCTCTCCCCCTGGCTGGCTGAACCCTCATTGAGCCACCAAGTAAACTCAGGGAGGTGGGCTTAGAAAACTAACAAGTTGTCCCTTCCAGAGAAGAAAGTCACCCACACTCCTTATAGGTATTCCATTCTCATGGGCACCCAGTCTAGAATCCCAGAATTTATCTTTAATTCTCCTTTCTTCCCCCCCGCCCACCCCCACCCCATTCCTACGTTACTGTCTATAATAACAACTTCAAGGGCTTTTCTCCAAAACCTGGGTCTACTTGTTTCACTAATGTAATCTCTTCTACTAGCCAGGTCATTCCTCTCACTGGACCCAGCAAGTCATAAATCTGGTTAAGATGGGCTTGGACAATAGGAGTTATTGTCTCACATGACGAGAAATCAAGGAAGGCAGCTGCAGAGTTGATTCAGTGGCTCAATATTGCCATGGGTGCTGGACCAATTCCTCTCTAATTTTCTTGTGTTCATTTAATGATACAAGATGACACGTACCACAGCTCCTGGGATTGAGTCCTTTTAAGACAGTGTCCTGGGTAGGACATTCACCCCTCCCTGCCCTCTCTACCCCTGTCTCTCCTTGTTTATGATAGAAGACCTTTCCAGAGTCCCTCTGGACATTCCCTTCTGTGCCAGGATGGATTCAGTTGTCTGTGCCCCAGCTGCAGGGGCATTTGGGAGACTCTGAACTCTGTCAGGTAGGAGGAATGGAGGGAGGAATGACTGTTTGGTAGGTGTATCAGTTTGCTGGGGCCACTGTGACAACAACAGCCTGGGTTTAAACAGTAAGTATTAATTTTTCCATAGTTCTGGAGGCTGGAAATTCATAATCATAATCAGTATGCTGACAGCATTGATCTCTTCGGAGGCATCTCTCCTTGGCTTGTAGATGGCTGTCTTCTTGCTGTTTGCTCCCATGGCCTTTCCTCTGTGTGTGTGCATCTCTGGTGTCTCTCTCTATATCCACATCTCCTCTTCTTATGAGGACACTGGTCAGATTGGATTGGAGCCCACCCTGAAGGCCTCATTTAATTTAATCATCTCTTTAAAGGCCCTGTCTTCAAATACAGTCACATTTTGAGGTACTGGAGGGGGGCGGCTAGGACTTCAATATATGAATGGGGGGGGGAGGATACAATTTAGCACCTAACAGTAGGTAACCAACTGTACCTGTCACCTTGCCATTGACAGATTTCTTTCTGCCTTTCCCGGAGTCTTTGCTTGTTCTATCCCTCTGATCCACAACCACCTTCTTCTCTTCAGATATCCAAAAGACACTCATTTTCCAAAACAAATCCAAAGTTCTCCTCCCCCAGGGATCCTGTTCCCACACCTTTCCTCATCTTGCCAGCCCACTTAAATTGAATTCTGCCTCTCAAGCCATATGTCTGCATCTTCACTGTTGAAGATTTGTCAGCTGGGAATAACTCGATTAGAGCTGATATTATAGACAAGTCATGACATCACACAGTGTGAATTCTTGTTTAGACAAAACCTGGGTTTTATTGAACTTTGAAGCTGGGAAAGAGTCATCATGCTGAGATCGGAATGTGATCTGAAACCTTTCCTCAAATCTGCAGGTGAGTTCATGGGTGTCACATGTTAAAGTGGGGACGTGAGAGGAACTTGGGACTCAATCTGGGATCTTTTGAGGGGACTTTAGAATAAGAAGCTGGAAAATGAGTATTTAGTTACAAAGGGGAAATTGGTTGGGCACCATTTTGTATACGTTGAATTCCCAGTGAGGAGATCCTCCACAGAAAAATAGTCTTGTGCTATATGCTTTCTCCTCTCCACGTGTTATGCTTATTATAATGTGTTAGTATGGAAATGGGAGAATGGCAATTTCAAGATTAAAAAACTCAGCTCGTAGACTTTTATAGCAGCAACCATGTTTCAATTTTATTTTGAAATGTGCAATTAACTCCCTCATCCTCTATAAAAAGAATGTATGTCTCAGAGGAGGGATCTGGAGTCGCTTATTGATAAGATCCTCCTGGGTATGGAATTCTCATTTGCCACAGCTTCTCTTGGTGACTTTTTAGAATGGACTTTTGCAAGGTTATTTTGAATCTGGAATTTTTTTAAAAAGAAACTGCTACTACGTTGGCCTGCTTTAAGGCGCTGTGCTTTTTTTGTTTTGTTTTGTTTGTATTTTTTGTTTGTTTTTTGGTATTTATTAATTTAATATAATTTATAGTCAAGGTAGCTAATATACAGTGTATACAGTGTGCTCTTGGTTTTGGGGGTAGATTCCTGTGATTCATCACCCAGTGCTCACTCCAAAAAGTGCCCACCTCAATGCCCATCACCCATTTTCCCCTCACCCCCACCCCTGCCATCAACCCTCAGTTTGTTCTCTGTATTAAGATTCTCTTATGGTGTGCCTCCCTCTCTGTTTGAAACTATTTTTTCCCCTTCCCTTCCCCCACAGTCTTCTGTTAAGTTTCTCAAGTTCCACATAGGAGTGAGAACATATGATACCTGTCTTTCTCTAAGGCACTGTGCTTTCAAGTTGCTCCCCTCTGTCAGTGCAAAGGTCTTTTTATCTCTGATCAGTGATGGACTTCAAAGAGAGGGACAGGTTTGCACATCGTCCTCTCCACCAATTCCTTTTTTTGTAGCTTTTATTGAAAGGAGGCCAGTGCATGCCTACATACATGACATGCACACAACGTAACAGGTGTCCTGGGCCAGAAACTTTCTTTCAAAGGTCATCCCCCCAGTGATGTTATGAGCCATGAAAATGGTCTTGCAAGTCAACAGCACTTTGTTGTCAGGCTTATAAGGAAAATACAGTGTCAGAAGTTTGGCTTTATGGTTAAATGATCCTCTATTTTGTCACATGCACGTCTGGCATGCTTTCTTATTTAAATCAGCGGAGGTCTATCAACTCTAATCCACTGTGGTAAGTTCTAAGTTACTGGCATAAATAAAGTGCAGTAGGAACATGAAGCGAGGCACCATTAGCTCTGTCTGACAAAGGAAGAATCAGAGATGAGTTGAGATGGAAGGAAGCCTTGAAAATTAATAGAGTCGAATTTTGCCAGATTGGAGAGTATATAGAATTCTGGGCAAAGGCAACTGCATGGAGGGGTGAAAATGCAGGGTCTGGTGAGGAGATGTAGAATCATCACAGAATAGTCAAGGCACTGGGACAAGGCTGGGTAGTTGAGATTTTAGAGAGAAGAAACAAATGCACAAATTAGGTCTTACAGGACGCTAGGTATTGTGAAATCGGACAAAGGAGCCTCAGTGGAATAACAGAGTATACAGAAAAAGATCTTGGCACTAATATTTCATACGATTGTAGGGACCATAGACTAATAGTTGTAAAGTAGTTAGAAAAAGTGTTGTATTACATGTTCTTAATGAAATTATTTGGACAATAAGTGCATATATAGATACAGGGTTTGTGTAGAGGTCAGCATATTCACAGAAGTCTTCCTGGAGCGGGTGGGGTTGGGCCAAGGTCTGGCAGGTGAGAGAGACTTGAATTATGAGAGAGGAGAAGAGAAAGCATTCTCCCTGAGCAAATGAGTAGGACTGTGGGGGCAGAGGTGGTAGATATGAAGGACAATAAATAAATGAGCCCAGGTTTATGCTGTGGAGTTGATTGGTTTACTTAAGTACTTCTCAATACTGACTGTGCTTTGGAATCACCTAGGGAGATTTAAAAAAATATTGATGGCTGGGCCCCTCACCCAGAAATTCTAACTAAATTGGTCTGGAGTGTGGCCTAAGCAACAGGATTTTTAAAAGCTTCCAGTTGATCAATGGTAGTGTGTAGCCGGGTTTAGTACGGAGACCAGTACATTCCAAGATGAGGACTTTGGATTTGGTTTGACGGGAATTGCATGTTCTTAAGTGATGGAGAAATAGAAGTGATCTGTTCGAGGAAGATGGTGGTTAAAAAGTGCATTGGAGAGAGTAAAGCTCATGGAAATGAGCCCAACCAGAAATTCATGGGGAAGTCCTGGTGTGAATTATCAGAGCATCAGGCTAGCCTTGTGTCCTTGAGCAAGGAAGGAAAAGGGCAGACCCCAGAGATGCATTAAAGACTCATCCCGAGGAGCACCTGGGTGGCTCAGTTGGTTAGGCTTCTGACTTCAGCTCAGGTTATGATCTCATGGCTCAGGCATCCAAGGCCCGCGTCAGGCTCTGCTCTGACAGCTTAGAGTCTGGAACCTGCTTTGGATTCTGTGTTTCCCTCTCTCTATGCCCCTCCTCCCTCTGCCCTCCCCCCCCTCCCCCCGCCAAATAAATAAACATTAAAGAAAAAAAAAAGACTCATCCTGACAACCTAATGACAGACAGCAGGATTTAGCAGAGAGAATGCTGATTCTGGGAGTAGATGGACATGGGTTCAAATTGCAGCTCAGCCCAGTTTTTAGCATTATGTCCTGGGCAAGGCCTTTAACTACTCCTTTGGGTCATCTCTCTGCTGTAGAGATGATAAACCTGACAATTGCAAAGGAGGAAGAGTAAGATGAAATATACAAAGTACCTAGCATAGAGCGAGTATTCGATAAAAGCAACCTATGGTATCATTTCCATAGGGAATTTAAAAAGCTGACTAATTCCATAGGGAATTAAAAAAAAAACTATGGTATCATTTCCATAGGGAATTTAAAAAAAAAAGAGCATTTATTTTGCAGACAGATCAGTGATCTAAACTCAGCTCAGCCTCTTGAATATCATGTGACTTTGGATAAGGGACAAGATTCTCCACACAAATCTTCCCATCTGTAAAATGGGAACAGTAAAATAGTACTTCCTTTCTTTTTAGGGTCCAGTATTATTCCCTTGAATGAATATAGTACATTTTGTTTACCCATTCCTCAGCTGATGGACATGTGGGTTGTTTCCACTTTTGGGCTATTATGAATAATGCTGCTGTGCACATTTGCATACATGCTTTTTGTATGGATGTATGTTTTCATTTCTCTTGAGTATATATGTGGGAATGGAATTGCTAAATCATATGGTAACTCTGTGTTTAACATTTTGTTTTCCACAGCATCTGTACTACTTCACATTCTCTTTTAAAATTTTTTTTTAACATTTATTTATTTTTTGACAGACAGAGAGCATGAGTGGGGGAGGGCAGAGAGAGAGAGAGAGAGGGAGACACAGAATGTGAAGCAGGCTCCAGGCTCTGAGCTATTAGCACAGAGCCCCATGTGGGGCCTGAACTCACAAACCATGAGATCATGACCTGAGCTGAAGTCAGATGCTTAACCACCCTTACTGTCAATATGTAAGAGACCCAATTTCTCCACTTCCTTGCCAATGTTTGTTATTATTTGTATCTTTTATTATAGCCATTTTAGTGGGTATGAGGTAGTATCTTATTGTGGTTTTGCACTTTTCTATTAGCTAATTATGTTGAGCATTTTTTAATATTCTTAGTGGCTATTTGTAAATCTTTGGAGAATTTTTAAAAAATCCTATGCCTATTTTTAAATTGGGTTATTTGTCCTTTTATTATTGAGTTATAAGAGTTCTTTATATATTCTGGATGCAAATCTCTTATCAGATATGTAATTAGCAATTATTTTCTTCTATTCTGTGGGTCATCTTTTCACTTTCTTGATGGTGTCCTTTGAAGCACAAATGTTTTAATTTTGATGAAGTTCAATGGACCTATCTTCTTTAGTTCTTTGTGTTTTTGATGTTGTATCTGAGAAAATTTTGCTTATCCCTAGGTCATGAAGATTAACTCCTATGCTCACTTCTAAGACTTTTATAGTTTTAGTTCTTACATTTAGGTGTGTGATCCATTTCAAGTTAATTTTTGTCTGCAGTGTGAGGAAGGAGTCAAGTTCATTCTTTTGCAAATGGGTATGCACCACTTGTTGAAAAGACCATTCTTTTTCCAGTAAATTGTTTTGGCACCCTTGTCAAGAATGTGTATATCTAGGGACACCTGGGTGGCTCAGTCAGTGAAGCATCTGACTTCAGCTCAGGTCATGCTCTTACACTCCGTGAGTTCAAGCCCCGCCTCAGGTTCTGTGTTGACAGCTCAGAGCCTGGAGCCCGCTTCGGATTCTGTGACTCTTTCTCTCTCTGCCCCTCCGCCTCTCGCACTCTGTCTCTCTCTCAAAAATAAATAAACATTAAAAAAAAAAACATTTTAAAGAATGTGTATATTTAGCCTTATGCTGTCTTATCTTTTCAATGAGAAATAATTCAAGTTCAGGAAATCTTACAGGACACGCTATTACTATTCTCCTTTGTTATTTCATGCCATTGGAACATTTTAAATTATCTATCGTTGATTTTTAAAAAAAATTGATCTCAGGTCACCTGAGTGGCTCAATCAGTTAGGTGTCTGATTCAGTTTTGGCTCAGGTCATGATTGTGGGATTGGACCCTGCATTGAGTGTGGAGCCTGAGTATGGAGCCTGCTTAAGATTCTGTCTCTCTCCCTCTCCCTCTCTCTCTCTCTCTCAAAAAAAAAATTGATCTGATTTAGCTTTATTCTGTATTTCACATAAAAAATTGGTGGTGAGAAAATTATAGTTTTTTTTCACTTTTGCAAGAAAAAAAAAGCAAGCGAGCAAGCAAACCATGCAGACTTGGCTTGAGGTCCCAGCTGTGGTCCACACACTGTTGTTCACTGTCACACATTCTCCCAAACACCTCTCCCTTTCAGCATACTTTCCTTTAATGCAGAACCCGTCTGGACCAACAGTAGGTTTTGTGGTTGGCTAACCATGCTTAATTCTTTCTTTGTGTTCATCACTGTGGACTTTCAACACAACTCGAGCAG